>NC_143057.1:73487500-74190000 GCF_052426305.1 Pelodiscus sinensis
CTTAATCTTATTCTGTACTGATGTAATACATATAAATGCTTGGAGATAAAAGGTGAACAGGAGGACTTGTTAACTTATATGCCCTTCTTCAAGCAAAACGTGTTATAAACCTAGACTCACCTCTAAGCCCACCAAAAGATTTGTTGAACAGTTCACAAAAAAGCTGCCTTTAGAAAATGTTTCCCACTATTACAGTAGGAGAAGAAATGAGTTATATCTTAGTAGGATGAATCAAATTATAGCTTCTTGTGCTCTATTACTGTTTTTCAAAAATCAGAATATTAAAATTGTAATATCTATATAAATGTATATATACAGTTTATATAAAACTATGTATGCAGTAGGAAGTTAGAAAGATATGCTCTGATATGCCGTGAAGGAGGTAGAATGTTTGGCGAACTGAACTTGGAGATGAGAACTCAGATTGTATAGTGATGTGCATCCTAGAAATAGCTTAGGTCCGCGTTTCTCAAACTGTGGGTCACGACCCCCCGGGGAGTCACAACCAACTTAGAGGGGGTTGAAGTATCTCAAAGTTTGAGAACCCCTGCCTTAGATAGTTAGGAAGGATCCAGAAACTCTTGCATTTGTATCCCAACTCTGCCATTACTTTCTATGTAATGGTCAGAAAGTCAGTTGACCTTCCTCGTTTAGTTTCCCTGTCTGTAAAACGGATAGAATGATACCCAGTACTCATCTGGCTCTTGTGTGGATTCTTTAGTGATTGTTTGTTACATATTGCTTTTAAAATGTAAAGTGCTATGTAATCTATTCTTGAAACTCTTGGTCAAGTCAGCTTTCTGTCAAGATGAAAATGACAGCTGCCCAGAGGTCTTATAGAAGATCTTGCACTCCACGGAAGCCCTATAGTCTTTATGGAAGGAAAAAGGGAAGTAGTTGCATGGAGAGGGCAAAAGGCCAGTGAAATGTGGGCTGTTGGCACAGAGGAAACACACACCATATCCAAATAAGATGGCATAGACAGGGCTGTATGGGAATAAGTACATGAGTTAAGAGAACCCCAGACTTGTATATAGAGGCTCAGAATGGGGTAGCAAGTATTAATCCAACCTGGAAAAGTGAGTGTAGAAAGTCTATGTTGCAGTATTACAACCTATCTCGGGTGTTGTTGGGCTAACTTCTGTCATTCAACTCCACAGAGTCCAAATGCCATTTTTAGGGAGTTTTGATTTGGCTGAGGACAGTGCTATAAAAACAGTATTTGGTCAAGGAAATAATTATTTTTTATTTATTCACATTTGAGTTAAGGATGTGTTGTAGGAATTTGGAGATTTTTCAGGTGTTTTACTGTCCATTGGAAATTAATTGTATATGCTAAAGTATGATTAAATGATGCTGTGATTGAAAAGGCACCGAAACTCCATATTAGGAGTAATGCACACAGTAGATTTCCATGAAGTTTGTGAGTATTCAGAAAAATAAAATGCTCACAGATTATAGAACATTTCTTGGTTTGTCCAATTTTGGATTCTGGACTGCACATTATACAGTAGTTAGGGTACCAGTACTTACCAACAGAGAGATTGTGGTCAGTTATAGATAGATGCAAACTACAAAATATTGGCTTTTGTAGTTACCTACCTTGTAACTACAAAGTCATGCCTGCTCTGAAAATGGAAGGTGCAACACTTTTCAAAAGTAGATTCAAAATGTAATAACTATTCTGTCTTTTAATATTGAACATTGTGATATTACTGATTTAATATTATTTTATTAACATCAGGTTAGCAAATAGCAAAGCAGAACATGTTAATTGAAGAATGTATTTTTACTAGTGTAAAGATAGTGTGTGATAAAATAAAACAAATACAGTTCTTGATGCAACTAGATATGGACCAAATGCAGTGAGAAATTAGAACACAGTAGTCAGAGAAATTTAAGGTTTGTTTTGTAGTTCTAATATTCATTAAAAGTTAGTAACACATCAGGTGACTATGGATAAGTGTAAAGTGAATGTTTTGAAATAAATAGCAGTTGGGTGACCTGGGATGACAGGGCTCTAGACAAGGGTATGTGTTTGTCAATATAGCCTACATGTTTTACAGACTCCTCAGGGAAAAGGAGAAGATACAATTTCACCTTTTCTGTGCCAAAACATTTTAATTATATCTTCTTCCAAGTACAGCGGTTCAGTAACCAAGGAGCTGACATTGATGCATGTGTTGATAAAGCTGCAAACATTCAAAATGAGATTAACAAAGATTTTGAGGAAAGGGTGACAGCTAATTTTGCACAGTATTCTGCATCTAATTCAGGTCAGTGTAATGATAGAATATTTTATAACTGTTGTGTCATCCAAAGGGACTTTTATGATGTTTTGTTTTTGTATGTGTGTGTATAAAAAGTACAGTTCTAACATATCTTTCCATCAAGTTATACCTTTTTTTATGGAACATCAATTGGTTGTATATGTAAGCATTTTGAAAGAAGAAAACTAGCATTTAGAAATAATTTTATACATGAATCACCCTATATCAGATAATCGTGTACTTTTTGTCTAATTCATCTTGAAATACTAATGTCAAGATGTGAAACAGAAAAAAACAAATATTACAAAAAGAACCACGTAATGTTGCTTGGTATATGCAAGAAGACCAATTGGAGAAAGTAATATTAAGTGTATTTAAATGATCAAACTGTAGTTTCTTTATGTTGTATGTGGGACCTTTTGAGAATGTCGCAGTGTATTTCTTTCTATTCTCCTCTTTATTTGAAGGCAGCTGACATTCTTCTTTCACTTTTCTTTTTGTTTGTGAAATTTTCTTTTTTTTATCCACTCACTTCTCCATCTGCTTTCACTTTTGTTTGCTTGGGCCGTCTCTCATCCCAACTTGATAATGAGGAATGCAGTGTGACCCTGACCTCTATCAGCCCATGCATGACCTTCTGACTCCCCCACATAACCTTTGACCTTTTCTTTGACAGCTTGATTAATTACCCTGTGTTATGATTTATGAGTAAGTGCTATGTAAAAATAATAGACAACAGGTGGTCCTCTACAAACTTTTTGTGGCATGTTTTCTTTTCCTGCCTAACTTGATGAGGTATTTTTAAGTTGGGAACTTGCTGGGACAATGTATGTTTGGCAGTAACACAGCGTTTTTAGACACTTGGACATAGCACTAGAATTCAGGAAGCTAAGAGTTGAGGTGTAGCTGGATGAAAATATTACAAAGTGTTAGCAGGGTGCAGTTGCCAAAATGCAGATTGGGTGGAAACACAAAACGGAGTCAACTGACATTTCAGGCATTCCAGTCTCAGGTCACGTCTTGAGAAAATTACTCAAATAATGGAGGGGGCATTTTTCAAGCTGAGCTGCATCTCCAACAGCTATGTTTACTTTAACGCTTCACTAGTGACTTCTGATTGGTTGTCATGACCTCATCCCACTGTTGCACCTAGGATGTTGCAACAGTGACATATATGTACCCTTCTCATGAAAAAGATGGGAAATAAACAGAACATACATCTTTCAAGAAGATGAATGGACATTGCTAGTGTCCACTTTAACCATGGGCAGATTTAGTTTACAGACCAAAACACTTTGAGTAGCTTTTCCCTTGAGAATTAGCTCTAATCTTGTTGCAAATAATCTGAATAGAATTCTGAACTTGAAGAATCAGATTGATAAAGCTTAGGAAAATGATCTCTTATAGATCCTTACTTACAGGCCAAAAAGATAGTTACATAGGTCAAGGGATTCCACTCTAGCCCCTGACCTCTCTGGTCACATATGGCATCCCATTTTGGTGGATTATTATGCAGAGCTGAATGCTTTCAGCTCATTATTCATTTAGCCAGCCACAAGAGACTTGAAAAGATTCAGAATTTACCTCAAATATTTTAGATTGCCTTTGACCTTACTAGAGCTGAGTAACAGGATAAATTAACTTTGATATCACTTCAGTTACAAACATTTGGTGTAAAGTTCCAATAAAAGATAAAAGTACCATCCCATTTCATATTGCTATATTTTAGTGACTAGTGCAATTCTCTATCTGTATGACTTTATTTCAAAGCTTTTGTATTTATTATTTTTGTGCTTGTCAACACCTGTCTGCTTTCCCATTAGCAATCATCTGTTGAATAAATGATAAGCGAGCTATTATATATTTGAAACTCTATGTATAGACTAGGAAGTAGGGCTTGAATGCAGTGCTCTTTTACAATTCTTAAACCTCAGGGAGTAGTTAGTTATATGGAATATGGATTTTTAACTTACCTTTCTCAAGCAATAGTATTTGAGGAAATACCTATTAATATGCTGGTAATTTAAGCCTTTACTCTGATAGAGAATTTACAATTACATCCATTGAATTAATAATTTAAGAGTGATGAATTATAGGATGAAGCTTACTTTTATCAATATCTGCCTTGATTATCACATCTAGTCACAGATGTACTATGCAAACAAACTTGGAGTTAATTAACTACAACACATATATTCTCTCAGAGATATAGTAGTAGATAGGGTTGGTTTGTAACAATTGATTGAATAATTGAGCAGATAGAAAAAATTGGACCAGTCTCAAAACAGAATAATCTAATTATGAACACTTAAAAATAGCAGCTTATAAAGTGTAACTTTATAGTATAAAACTTATCAGTAGAACAGTTTATCTATTTGTACACAGTAGCTATGTAAAAAAAAATGCTAATTCAACTTTATTACATGAATTGCATATCTAACTTTTTACAGATGCACACGGTGTAAAGAAATTCTCCTAGGAACATGTATTTATTTATGAAAAACTTCATCATATCCAATATTTTAATAACACTACATATGCTTCTAGATTTAAAGCGAGAATCTGGGTTACAGTTCTGAACAGGCTTTTTAAAGAATATAATTTTAAATAGTATGTGTCCATCTTTGTTAAACATATTATTTCTGATGAACTCTACTGACAAAGAATATTTTCAGTTTTTTAAGCTCCATGAACTTCTGTTTGTTCTGTTGTGCACTGACATCATCGTTAACCTTACAGATATTTACAAATCAGTATAGAATTTATCTCTTTTCTGTACTTGCAGTTTTCTAATAGTACTTTTTTGTTTTAAATGTTAATAGGTGACTATCTTTGACGTGTGATTCTGCAAATGTGTGCTACTTATTATAGATTTTTTCCAGACATTGCTGGGACCTAAGAAATGCATTGTTTTCATAGGTCAGCAAAGTGAAGATGGGCCTTTAAGATGAGGTTTCTTGATGTAATATGTTTGTATGATTTAGTACAGCCTGATAGAGGTTAAATTCTGGTGCAGTTATAGACGCTACATTGTATAACTATGTGGTTTCATATGAGTAAGTGTAGTATGATAGATCAGACTATTTTGTTGATGCAATTGTTTGTGTCTTACAACTTGGGTTGAAGTGATTGTGGAAGAAAAATAGAAAACACAGAATGAAAATATGTAACTTCTTATAAATTAAGCAATATTAAAATAGAATAATTTTTAACAGTAAGTTTTGAGACTTTTGACAATTTTTTCTCAGCCATTACTTAATTATTGTATTGTTGCAGAAAGGAAAAGTCTGTTTGAAAAAGTTTTTAAAAATTCAAAAGGTAAAGGGAGACATTATGCTGTTTAAAAACTAATTGATAAAAATCCTTTAATTGATTTATGTAGTAGTGAATTTTAAAATAGAATCATTTTTCATCTGTTGATGTCTCTGTGAAAAATTGACATTGTGTCCTCAAAAAATTGGACAAATGACTCATGTAATTTTCAGTTACATAATCAATAACTTAGACAAATTCAACTTCTTTGAAGATTTATGTGTCTGTTTTGTGGACAGATTTTAGTGGGCATAGAGTTTCAAATTTCAGTAACTCTTACAAAACCACAATGAATACATGAATTTGGCTTTGTATAGAAAGCAAAAAGAATCAATATACAGACTATCTGCACTGAAAATGAACAGATCAAGAAGATGGACAACAAACTAAAGCATTTTACACTACAAGTTAAAATCGCCAAAGAACCTCATGTAGTTTGTTTTGAAAACATCGTTTTCCTCCTACCATTTAGCATAGCACAAAAAGTGTACTTTCATAATACTCTCCTAATTCACTAATGTTTTTACATAAATGTACTAAAGCTCTACTCTGTTTTGTGACGTGTTTGCTTTAGATTTATAAACTTAAATTCATTTTTAAAAGCTGAAAAATATAGTAGTATGGTATTTTTTCTGATGTTAATAATATTTTAATATATTTATTGCTTTAATAACCAGTTATGGGATCGGCTCATTTCAAAGCTTTGTGGTGGGTTGGGTTTTGTTGATTTTTTTTTTTTTTCTGAAATTTTTTTTTAAGTTCAATTCACTCAGAAGAGAGGGCAGGGAAGAAACATGACAGGAGACCACTTACTCATGGTACAGAATCTAGTGAGGAGGCAATTTTCTCTTTGGCCTATGGTGACCTTTTTTGACTATGTTCCCTACACCAGAGACAGTGTACTGAATGCCTCTATTTCACCCTGTTTAGCAGAGTGCAGCAGTGTCCTTTAACTTAGTTTTGGTGGGAGGAGAAGTTATAGCAGATATTTGAGAAGGGCGTGAAAAGTTGTACAGGCACAAGCAAGAGGGGTAGGAACTTCCTTCAAATGTGATTTTAATAACTAGTCGAGTGTGTCCAACTGTAGAAAATCACCAACTGACAATCTGTCTACCTGACAGTGATCACAATGCTTTACAAGATTTTTGAATAGCTATACAGATTAGAATAAAGCAAGACCAAATAAAGTATCTTTTGTTGGCGTAGATTTGGTTTACTTTGGTCAGTTAGGTATTTAGGCTTGTGGATCTTCTCACTTGGTCTGAATGTAAAATTTAAAGTTTTAAATAAGAAGGCAAAAATTATGTTATTTTGATCGCTAATTAATACAAAAATTAAATGTTTTGTTTTTAAAATGTTTTTAATTGGACCCATTCTGTTAACTATTCATCTTTCTTCTCATCACTCCCTCTCCCCTTAAAATGCTTTTATTCACATACATTTTATAATACTTTGTCAGCATTTTAAAAATTGTATAAATTGTATAAAAATTGCTTTTCAGTTGTTCCATTTCTTCAAGCACACAAATTTAGCACAGTTGTTTAAAATCAGAATCTTTTACAGAATGTAGATTTTCTCTTGGTTGCAGTATACAATGCATAACTTAATATCAAAGAAGTTTTAGTGCCATTTTAAAGTGATACTTAAAAAGTCGTTCTACCCTAACAGAGTTGGCTTGTAAGCAATATCGCTGAATCAGTGTTGATATTGATTCATGGTTACTGTCGCTGTCAGTTTGTGCATCGTATGCTGGTGGTCAGCTAGACAAAAGGTTGTTACTATTTTAAGCTGTGCTGAATAGTTCCAAGAGATGTTTTTGGAGGATATCCATTCTATTGTAAAAGTTGCATTAGTTGTACATAAACTTTGTTCATTATTATGTAGTGCTCTCATTATGTTGTTTTGGTTTTAGTTCTAGTAGCTTTCTGCTAAAGTCATTTAAAATAACATGTAGTTATTAATACAAAACTAACCCCAATACAGTTTGAAAAAAAAATTTAAAAGGGGAAACAGGAAAGTCATGTGAATATAAATGTAGAAATATGTATATACTTACATATATACACATCCATGTATTTCCCCTTAGTTACAGAAATCAAGCCCTTTAAGTTCCTTAAAATATTTCTATATAATTATATCCTTTATCCAATATGTAATCATTGATATGTTTTATCAAGAACAATACAATGAATTGAAAGTAATTTCCAAGACTAAATTTTTCTATTAATATTCTTTTATTTTGGATTTTCTGAAACAGGAAGGCTATGGAGTAATAGTACTGAATCCCAATGAGAACTATATTGAAGTGGAAAAGACAAAAGCCCAAGTACAGCTGTCTTCTGATAGCTCAGATGAACCTGCAGAAAAGAGAGAAAGAAAAGATAAAATCCAAAAGGAAACAAAGAAGCGACGTGATTTCTACGAAAAGTATCGGAACCCACAAAAAGAAAAAGAAACTATGCAGTTGTATATTAGAGTAAGTGTGTTTTAGTTTAATTTGCCCTTACTAAATTATGCGCTCAAGTATTTTAGTATACATATTTACATTAATAAATGTTATGTTTCAAAAAGTATAGACACACTACTCATGTCTTAAACAGTTCATTTAAAGTGAATGACTCCTTCTTGTATTGATATTTTTGTGATGTATTGATTGGGAAGTTTTGGAAGAGCTACAAACATTGCTTTGTGTCTTCAAAGGAACTTCAAGTAAACTTCAAAGGAACATACTAAGTGTTACAAAGATTGATTTAAAGATGACTTTGTAAAATGTTTTATGAGTAGATGTATACATAAGAAACACCTAATATAGTTTTGGTAACATATAAGCCACATAACATATCATGCATACATTTACAGTATTATGCTGTTGTCTTTGGGAGGCAGTAGTTATAGACTAATAATTTTTAATATATTACCTGCTGAATTAATAATGTATTGTGCAAAATATTGGTGTTCATCTTGTGTGGTAGCAGTTTTATCCTATAATGTATTGTTTTCATATGAGCAGCCATCCATTGTATTTCCCCTAAGCTTCTGAAGGCAGCTAAAGGGAGAGAGTTATTAATATCTTAATAAATATTTAAGCTAGAATAGTTCAAGAATGGTGTAATGAGGAAACTCTGTCCCTTGCTCTTTTCTTACTCAGCGAACCTTTGCACTTTGTAATGCTAGCAGCATGGGATCGTTATAACAGTGCTACCCAAGGATTTTTAATTCTGCAGGGGGCACAAACAATATTATTTGCACTTTGACACATTCTTCTTCATATACTTACTATGCATTATACATTCTAGACTGAGCCTTATTATGAAGGTTAGCATTTTTATGCAACATTAAAACATGTCAGAAATGCCACAATCTGGTTAAAACAGTAAGAATTTGCATGCCATTGTGGTGTGAAATAGAGAAACATCCAACAAAATAGGTGTTAGAATCATTTTAATTTTTAACGTGTTCTTATTAATTGTGCTTTAGTATAACAGTGATTTATAGTTTTACTGTCTAGCTAAAAATTCACACACTTGCCATGTGAGAAGCATTCACACACACTCATAATGCCTTCTCAGAAATTAAACTCTTTTCCTGAGTGTGGAAATGTAGAACCTTTCCCAATGTATGTAGAAAATGACCAGAAGGACACTTCTTTTTATGAACTGTACCAATCTGCCAACCAGCTGATCCCTGTTTTTGTGAGAAGCAGTCTTAATCTTAAGAAGGATGCTTACACTATTTGGGCCAGTTCTCAAGCTTTACCCCAACAATCTACCACTGGTATTAGGACTAGCACTAGTTTTTAATGACAGTGATCCTGTCACATTTCTTTCCTGTCTATGGTATCTTTCATTTTGTGGCTCTTTTGCCTGATAGAACACATACAGTGGTTTCATAAAAAAAACAAGTTAAATGCAAGTTTGTGTACTGTTCTCTTCATCTGATGAATACTTATTTCATAGCTGAGTACTGACACTTCCCCCATACACACCTGGTTTTTTTTTAAAGCATGGACAGTAACAAGTCTTCATGTGCAGTGCACATTGTGGGCCCAGTTCTGTGCCCTCTTAATTCATTGGTAGAAGGATGAACTAAAAGTTTGCAGATGTTCCCTGCATTCAAATCTGAAAGGTTTCTTTGCAGGTTCATCAATAAACACCCATGCCGAGTCTTGTGAAATGGGGTAAAAGTACCTCTGCATTATTGCATGCCTAGATAAACAATTTCAATTCACTTGTCTGCCTACTTTGAAAAAACCTGAACTATCATTAATTAGCAATAAAGACTGGCAATTATTCTGTGAGATTTCGGAACCCCTAAAATACTATAAAGTGGTGATGTATTTCTACAGCGCATATTATCAAAGCATTTTTACAAACCTTAATTAAGCCCTATATCACCCTTGTAAGACAGGTAAGCATTGTTATATCTATTTTGCCATTGGGTAAACTGTCACAGAAGAAGGCTAATTGTCACAGAGAAGGGAGATGTAAGATTAGGAAAGAAATAGTATTTTCTCACACTAGCCATGGTAAATATTGTAGTACAAACAGGCTTAAAAAAAGACACATATCTGTTGTTGAAGGAAAATTTGTTTATGCCATATGCATTGGCAAAACTGATGAACTGTTAATTAGTATGAATAGATAACTTTAGTTATGAAATCTGGGCCACTTAGATCAGTAGTTTTCAACCTCTTTTTCTATTTGTGGACCCCTTAAGAATTTTGAAGGAAAGTATGCCCTTTTTTGAAATCTTAGGCAGAAACTGTGGACCCTCTGTTGACCACACACCACAGGTTGAAATCTATTATTCTTTGGTTACAATAACCTTTTATAGACCCCTTATACAGAGTTTATAGAGCCTAGGGATCTGTGGACCACAGGTTGAAAACCTTGGTCTTAGATTTACAGTGGCCAGTTGAATAAGTGATGGTTGAACAAATTAAAACCGTGTGACTGATGCTTTAATGTACATAACGAGTATTTCTAAGTTTGAGAGTGGGGACAATTTGTTATTTGAGCTAGTTTCTTTCTCCACTTCTTTTTAAAATGAACATTTCCTTCAAATATTTTCTAATTTTTATTTCAAATAATGCAAATATCCAAAATACACAGGAATAAGTAAAAGCAGAGACCTAAACATTTAAAATTATCACAAAGTATAAAATATTTTATTTGCCAGATGAATGCAGATTGAATGACTGTGCCCTACTTCAAGAGTAGAGCATGAAAGATCAAAGTACTTGTTGTTTCATGCTGTAAGCGTCTTTAACTATGAAATAATGTACTTGCAGGCATATATTATAGCTTGTTAAAGGGATTGATTTGGTCTGGGCAATAAACATCATGTCAGACATAATGGCAAGAAAACCTACTTAATATGTTTTGTAATAAGACAGAATTTTTTGTTCTTGAAAACATCTGCCAACTGAATTCAAGAGTGAAGACAGAAAATGTCATCAATTTAGTATTAATCCTATAAATTTAGTTTTTTTTCAGCAACACAAACCAAGGCAAAAACTCCCTGATGATCAGCATTGACTATAATACTTCGTAAAATGATGAAACAAAAACATTTTACTTTTATATAATGTGTTAATTAATGCACAGTGAATTTTAATATTCTTAGTGATCAGATTTTAACAAGCATATTGCCAACAGATCATTTTTTAAAAGCATCTGTTTTTTTAATGTGTTGGATTGAGAATTGAGTCAAATAGCTAAATATGTACATACATACTTTTAAAAAACATATTTCTACCCCCTCTGTATAGACTTAGTATTTTTCTTTAAATCACCAGAGATTGCTTTGTACATATTGGGCTAATGTTTCCCCCAGAAATTTAGTACCCCAACTTTTGTTAATTACTGAGCTAAACAAAGAATGTGTTGGCCTCCAGCACAGCCTTTATAGCAATATAGACTTAAATTTGGCAGTATCATTTCCCCCATCTCCCACTCCCTGCAGATTTCTACACTGAAAGTGTCTGTTCTGTGTTAAGACACTCATAAATGTAAATCCATACTCAACCCATCCTAAATATCATATTCAACATCAGTACATGTGCTGCTATAGATCATAAAATATTGTATGTGGTGCACATAAATACCTTTTGCAACAATATTACAATTTGTAGTAGTATTCTGTATTAACAATCCATCAATTAAATGATGCTCTGATGTAGCTTATTCTTTATTCATTAGATAATATTTTCCTCCATTTAAACTGACAAATATTCCATAATTACCCAATCTATATTACCAAAGGACATAAAATATATCTTTGGTAAATTTAGCAATCTGATTATTTTTTCCTCGTCGGCCTGGACATAAAACAATTGATACCAGAATTTAGAATAAAATGGTAAAACGATAGCAACTTTATTAGTATAAAATAAACACTTCAGTCACTACAAATAAATGCCAGCAGGCAGGGAACTCTTGCAGATAATTGGGAGAGAGCATGTTCTTGCTGCTCATTGTTATTTAAGAATGGCACAACTGCCACTAGCCATAAAAACATAGGTGCTTGTGCATACTGATGTTTACATGGTCTGTAATGGGGACAACTGACTGCTGTAGCACCTCCTGCTTCTCACACTGGGAATTAGCTTAGTTTGTTAGAGTATGTTGCCTTCTGGCATTGTCTCGTACGTCGTCACTTTGCTCTCCACTGTTTTTGCCCTCTGGCTCAGCACACATCCTTCCCTGGACTGTGGCATCCTCTTCAGGATGCTGCCCTCCATTCCTCTTCTCTTCCAGAGCCATCAGCAGTCCTCAATTGATTAAACCTGTCACTGGATGACTGCAGCTCCAAAATCCAGTCCCTTGTCTCAGGGGCAAGCTGCAGACTGTATAGGCCATGCTTCAGTGTGGCTAAATGCAGTGCAATGGGGAAGGGGGGACCCAGGCCTGGCCACTACTCTGGGTCCCGGCCCAGGAACCCTATGGCAGCCTGCCCTCTTTCCCTCCCTTTGACTGCCCTCAGTGTTGCCTGGGCCCCATCCCTGTGACCTCTGCACCTTCTTGGCTAGTGTATCAGGGCCTATATTCTGTAAGGTATCAGGCAGGAACATCTCTCCAGCTCCCTGGATCCTTCCCTGCACTATTCAATCTCAGGTGATCCTCCCAGGGAACCAGTCCTTCCTCTTTGTGAGTCAGGACCCAACTGTTTTCTGCTCTGCTGAGCAGCTTCTTATATCAGAGCTGTCCCAGCAAGCTGCCCTATCATTGGCTATTTATGAGCCTCTCCCTGACCCGTGGGGTTTATGCAGGCTCCCTCCGGCCTGCTCTTAACCACTCCCTTGTCACAGTGGGGCAGCTGCCTCACTACATGGTCCAAATCTCTTTCTGGGGAATTGGGTCCTTTCATGAATAAATTCTTATAATTCCCACTGGCTATATTAATTTTTCCTCTGTAGGAGGAAGAATGACCCTGATCTGCTGAAACACATAAACACGTGCTTCGCTTTAGGCACATAAATAGACTTATGAAAGTCAATAATGTATCTTTCCTCATAGGACTGTTTATGAGCCTGAAGTTTCATACATGCTCAACTGCTTTCCTAGATCAGGGTTTGAATCCCCCCGCCTCCCAATCTTTACCAGGCATAGGAAGGAAGAAACAATACTCCCTTACGTGGCCTGAAATGCTGTCTGCCAGGATGAGTAAGCAAATAACCTGGTATCTTTAAAAGTATAGGAAAAAATATACTATGTCCATGCAGTAATGGACTACAGTTACAAATGGAGAACATAAAATGGTCAGTGCAAAAATAACTTTATCCCACAAGAAGAAAGACAATAGCATGCAAGTGTAGGTAAGCAACTCCTGAGAGAACAACTCACTTTCCCAAGCTCACAAAAGTCTGAGGCAGAGCTACGAACCAGATCTCCTAAGTCCCACTCCAGTGCCTGAAGCAAAAACCCATCATTCCTCTTTTATAAATCCTTATTTTAGGGATTTTGCTCTGTGTAAAAAGTTGGTATAAAGTGTGTGATTTTTGAGAGATGGGGGAGTTCATTTTTAAGACAAATTAGATTAGTGATACTGCATTGAAATTTTAAAGCCCAAATACTCCCCCTTTGTTTCAGTAAAACTTCTGCTGCTTCCGTAGGACAGCAAAACCCCTGAGTGACAGAATTTGGAAGAAATGCGTATAAACAGTTGAAGTATCCTTGTCTTTAGGTCTCCCTTCAGGAATGTTAGGGCTTTAGCGTTTTTTAAAAAAAGAGAAAAAGTATGTGACCATACAGACACAGATAGCTTTCATACTCCTACAGTAACGTAAGTTCATAGCAGTTCATTCTGTAGATATCACAGTATATAAATACATTAAATAATCAAATTGTATATATTTATAAAATTTAATAGTATTGAATTATTTATAAGTTGTCTTGTTTTGCACTCACAATATCTATAGAAATTATGCTTTTTAATAAATATTAACATTACTATAGGAATATTACTATAGGGCTCTTTCCCACAGTGTGTCTTGCATCTACTAATCTAGAATAGTTGCAATGGTCCTCTTTTCCTTAAGCAAGAGAGAGATCAGAAAAGCAGATTCACAGGAGGAAGATTTTGCATCTCTGGGAGAGTGATACTGAGTCCTTATTCTGCAGTACTCACTCTTTTGTTCTGTATTTTACAAGTACAGCTAATCAAAGAAGAGGAATAAATCAGACCATCCAGCTTTCCTAGCTATCAAACACTTCATTTCATGATGCTGGCAAACCATGTGTTGTTAGATCAGGCTCCTAAAATGAGGCAAACTGTATGAGCTTCCAAAGGAAAAATCGGCTTGCATCTCTACTCCCACCATGAGTTCGATAGTACTCCTGTTGTTCTAAAAAATCATCTACTCTTATAGGTCATCCAAGTCATCCTTCCTTTCCCTCAAGATTCAGGCTAAGTAAAACGGGGCACTTAGTAAGCCAGTCATAAAGAAAACTGGCTCAGCAGAAAGCAGACCCACTCGTTCAAGACAAAGGTGAATGAAATTATTCAAACTTCTTATATTCAGACAGTGCCAATCTTTGATTATAGAAGTTACAGACTGAAAAGGCCTCTTAGGTCATTAGTCCATCCCTCTCCCAGTGCAGATTGTTCCCTATAGGTATTCTTTATCATGTATCCAATAGAAGCAAAAGGGTAATATCCTTTCAATTGACATCCAAAACAAGAATAATAACATTTCACTCGATGTACACAATCTCCACGCCATAAATACACACATTCTTCCATATATTTTGATAAATTGTTGTGCAGTTGGAAAATCTCGCTAAAACAAAGATCTTAGTGGGGGTCATAAGGAAACATCCACTCATGCACCAATCTTGAATTTTCTGCTCAGACTTCCTCAGTGGGAACTAGTTAGCCATAACAAACTATGCTTAATCTAACTTGCATCTCTAGAATGTAGCAACTTCTTGCCCACTTTACCCAAGCCTATATTCATAGAATCATAGGACTGGAAGGGATCTCGAGAGGTCATCGAGTCCAGCCCCCCGCCCTCAAGGCAGGACCAAGCTCCATCTACACCATCCCAGACAGATGTCTATATTTGCTATAAGGACTTGGGTCTGATTCTTTGTGAAGCCAATCTATACTCAGCACAGGATCCAAGGAGGAGAGCATCTTTTTAAAATCCCTAATTCCTCAATTTCAGGGTTGTTTTAGACCCTGGTGCACATTAGGGATGTTAAGCGGTTAAGTATGAGGCTTACCAGTATGCTTACTGATTAATCAACTCTTACCAGTTAGCTCAGGCAGCAGCCAGCTGTACCATGGTGTGTCAGTGGGCTGGGTGGCAGAACTCCTTTCCCTTCCTGTCCACCTTCCCTCCCCCCTCCGGCTTTAGTGGGGCCTACATTAACTTTTAACATCCCTAGTGCAAATTTAAAACATTCTCAGACCTCTTTCAAGTTATACCTGACTGCCAATACTCCAGAAAGGCCTTTTCTGATACTCTTACTTGATACTGTGTTACTTGTGCATGCAATGTATTCTTGTATAATATGGTTTTAATAAGACAGCAAAAGCAGCTCAGCTTTGGTCAGTGAATGGTGCTCAGAACTCCAGTCAGGACAATATCTGTGGAACCCAAAACCTATTCAGTCTTACAACAGTTTAAAATTTCTTCTGTGGGGATTTTTAGTGCTGAGTCGTCACTGGCAATTTAGGGTTCTTGTATTAGTCTGGGTCATAGCACCTTGCACTTTAACAAGGTGATGGTGACCTGGCCCCTGCCATTTAAAGACATCTTTTATCTATGTGTAACTTGTTAGTTGATTAATCTGGATGAAATCAGATAGGGATGTGGACCATGAACAGTCTTCAGTTGCTTTTGGTAGCATGTATGATGGGTCATAAACAAAACAAAAATCTATTTTTCCTCAGATAAACTGGTCTACTTTGGAATAAATTCATAGGTATGAACCAGAAATAGTGAAGCTGCACATTTGTGTAATTGTTCCAAGTCTCATTATGGCTGAGATCTGAGGCAAAAGTAGCTCAGTGATTTTTTTGGGGGTGGGGTGTGAGGGCGTGGGGAGAACTGGACATGGCAGCTAGGTTTTGACAAGAAGCATAGGAGCATATGTTGTACATGCTTTATAAGTCTGGTGCAGCAGAGTTAGAATAGCTCCTGAAGGCAGCAGCTGCTGTACATCCCCTTTCTTCTTTCCTCAAGTGTACTTCATGATGTCTAGAATGTAATCTGGATTGAAAAAGAACCCACCAAATGGAGGGTAGGTGCTGTAGTGGCCTAGGGGTTAGGGCATTTGCCTGGAAAACACAGGGTAGTGGGTTTAAGTCCTGGCTGCCCTGGGAGTAGCTGGACAGCCAACACGAAAATAATGACAATTTGTATAGAAGTGGCTCTGTGGGCTAGTTTTTACTCTGGTTTTTCAGCCATAGGTTGTTTCAAGAATGGAACTACCTCATGTACCTGTAATGAAATCAACATTTTCAAGTCTTTACTTGATAACTGCAGGATGAAACGATTTTGCCAGAGTTCTTCCTCAACATCTCTCTGGGGTGGGGACATTAACAGATACAAATCTGACAAGATGGGAGATGTGTGTTTTGGCCTCTGGTGTTGATGGAGCCCAGAGAGGTCACTTGGAAATCATAGTGGTTTGAAATTCTTTCTACAGCTTTGTCTATCGCCTGATGGAAAAGCTGTGAGAAGCCTAGATACTGTGCTAATAGGTACTTTGAAAGTACTTGGTTAGAGATGAAACCAGTAGTGTGACTTGGAGGAAGCAGATTGGGAAGCAGGAGTAGCCTAGGTCTCCTATACCTTTCTCTGATTTAGAGCAATTCCTTACTTTTCAGCCATTTAGGGTATAGGTTTGTTGGACTCTAAGTGGATTATATAAGATCCACTGGTGGAGAAGAATTAACACTAGGCAGTGTTCCTTATATTCTGACAGAAGGGATACACTCTGTAGGTGGGACTTAATGCCCAACCACATTAAAAGCTATTCTTAATATTCCCATTTTCCATTTATCTCAGTGGAGGCCTCTGCCATTGGTCTTTTTGCCTCCTCTCCCCTCCTCCGCCCTCGCCCCCCGGAAAGGGTACATGTGAAAATAATGAGGTCTAAGGCAAAGGTAACTCATTGATTTTTTTTGGGGGGGAGGGGTGGGGGCGGACTGGACATGGCAGCTAGGTTTAGACAAGAAGCATAGGAGCGTATGTTGTACATGCCTTATAAGTCTGATGCAGCAGAGTTAGAATTGCTCCTGAAGGCAGCAGCTACTGTGCATCCCCTTTTTTCTCTCCCCAAGGGTATGTCTAAACTGCACCCCTCTGCCAACAGAGGGATGTAGATTAGGCACATCGCTCTTGCAAATGAAGCGGGAATTTAAATATCCCATGCTTCATTTGAATAGAAATGGCCGCCACTTTTTGCCGCTGCGGCACTTTGCCGGCAAAAAGAGGCAGTCTAGATGGGGATCGGTCGACAAGGAAAGCCTTTTCCAACTGATCCCTTATGCCTTGTGCAGCAAGGTTTACAGAATCGGTTGGAAAAGGCTTTCCTTGTCAACTGATCCCCGTCTAGACTGCTGCTTTTTGCTGGCAAAGTGCCACGTTGGCAAAAAGCGGCAGCTATTTCTATTCAAATGAAGCGCAGTATATTTAAATCCCCACTTCATTCACAATAGTGATGTACCTAATCTACATTCCTCTGTCGGCAGAGGGGTGTAGTTTAGACACACCCCAAGTGTACTTCCTAGAGAGTTATCTTGTCTAGAGAGTAATCTGGCTCCAAACAGGTTCACATCTGAACTCGTCTGTGGGGAAAATAGGCTGTTCTCGTTACCAATTTTTTTTAAATGACCGCTCATAAATTTCTTCACACTTTTACCGAGTTTTTTCTAAGCGAACCAGCTGGCAGTGAATCATTAGTGAAAATTACTTTTGGCCTCATGGTACTGTGTTGTGAACTTCTGAGGATTGGTGATTGCCACTTAAAATTCAACAGTTCTGGATCACAAGAAACAGTCTAATTATATGAGGAAAACAGTTTTAATCTAGATTTACTCTGCTGTGAAAAGCTTTGATTGGGGGTTGTGATTTACTAGGGTCAGTCTCCAGTAGTAAGAACTATCAATCTGTCAAGCTAGAAGAACTGTTTTAAAGTGAAGGATTCAGATATAGAAATGAAATTTTGAAGAAAAATATAACCATATTTCTTAGAGATAGTGAAAAATCACTCTTTCTAATCAAATATTCATTTATTTTTAAAATTTAGAAGGGCTGGCAAGTAAGGTATCAAGGTTGTGCCCTTGGCATCTAAAGGGTGAGAGAGTTTGCTCAGTGGTAAGAAAAGAATGCATGAAAGCATCTTGAGGACTGGTGCATGAGAACAGGATGTCAACAGGCTTCCCACTCTTTCCCCAGCCCCTCCATTTTCAATAAAATTCACCATAGAGAACAAAGTGCAAAATTAAAAAAGGCACATTATATTTGAAAACAAACTTCATCTTTGAAAGCATTGGAATTGCTAACAGGTCAGACTGGTGGCCCAACCAGTCCAGTAACCAGGATGCAACAGTGGACATGATCAGAGGGAAGCTGGTAATCACCTGCCAAGAGGGAGAGAATCTTCCTAACATTTCAGTTAGAGGTTGGTTTATAATTTGAATTGTAGGGATTTATATCCCTTCTAATTTGTGTGTGTATAATTCTTACTAATTAACTCTGGATGTTCTTGTCATTCAGCTTTTTTTATTTAAGTGATTGGTCTCCTTCAGAAAGAGATTTTACTTGTTAGTCTGCTCGTTGCTGCTTCTGTTGAGGAGAAAGGCCTTTGTAAAAGACCTGTGTATTACATTGAGCTTTGAAGGGGAAAAAAATACATGAACTCAGTTCTGATCTTGTCCTACTGAATTCCATAGCTGGCCACCCTTCACCAAAAATACCTTGTCCTACGAGCCAGAGCTTTGGCCTGGGTACTGTCAACTTCTTTGTCTTGTGAATCTTCGTATTCTTGGTGTTGTGTGGAGAAAGAATGAGTTTTTAAGGTAACCTGGCCTTTGCCCATTGAGGCCTTGAAGACGAGGAATTTAAATTGGATCTGGTAATGAACTGGGAGATGGGGCAGTCTGCAGAGCACAAGACTGATATACTCTAATATACCTCTTCTCTCAAGAGGCATATCTCACTGTGTTTCAGACCAGCTTCAAACATTCATATTTGCTCTAATGTCTTTGCCTCCACTTTTGAGTTTGAATTCCTTGTTAAGCGTACAAGGAACAATGCTAAACAGGGGCCTGCAGTGTATCAAGGGAAAACTTAAGGCTTCTTTGTTTCTGTTTTAATTTAAAATGTCTTATCTACTTGATAGTTGCCAGTGATTGGGGGCATATGAAAGTGACGCTGCTCTGACAAAAATGGCAATCAAGTTAGTTTACATTCAGTATAACCCCACTGAAACTCTTGTCAGTTTATTTTCACCGTGTCTTCTTAAAGGCTGACTAGTATAGATAGTTATCTGATACATTGCGGCTGTGTCTACATTGGCATCCTTTTCCCGAAAAGGGATGCTAATGAGACACTTCGGAATTGCAAATGCCGTGGGGGATTTAAATATCCCCTGCGGCATTTGCATGAATATGGCTGCCACTTTTTTCCGGCTTGGGGCTTTGCCGGAGAAAAGCGCCAGTCTAGAGAGGATCTTTCGGAAAATAAAGCCTTTTCCGGAAGATCCCTTATTCCTGATTTTAAGAGGAAAAGGGTGCCAATGTAGACACAGCCTGCCTCATTATCATGACTAAAATTATAGCACAGGAACCTAGACCTGTAGGTTTTATATATTCCTATGTCATCACCACTGAATCACCTGGATAGAATAGGACAGCCAAAGGCTACAGGTATAATTTAACATACAGCACTATGGCAATTGCCTAATTGGTGTGAGTAGTTTCCTGAATAATGAATCATTCTTCATTTTTCTGTGCAATATCTATACCTACCAAAATGAAATGTCAGGGTTTAAACAAATTGTGTCTTTCCAGTACTCTTCTAGTGCAGAATCTTCAAGATCACTGCTTCTCCCGCTCCCCCCTCCCCCCATTCACTCAAACACAAACAGTTACTGAACTGGATCCACAATGCTTCATGTCCCTTAATGTGGTAGGAATCCGTTACAGCTTTTCTTTCTAAACTGTATGAATGTCTTGCAATCATACTTCTCTAAAACTTTAATTTTAACATTTAATACTGTATTTGTCTGTATTTATTTGGTCATGTCTTGCAATGTTGACTTTTTATCAATTCAGACTGAAATATATGTTCTTTATAATCAAACAAATGTTTGAATTTTCTGAGATTAAATTATTATAGTGAGTTTTCCAATAGATGGCACTGCTGGGAATGAAACTAGTGAATGAGCTAATGCAGATCTAGTACTGCACAGAATAGTTGGGACTTTTAATGGTTTATAGTTTTTACAGGAAAACAGTATACATCATAAGTTTGAGAATGCTTTGTACCTTTGGCAAAAATGTGAATATACCAAATAGATTGCTCAAGCAATGCAGAAGGACTCTGCTATTAAAGCTTTTTTCAAATATATGTGGTGATAATCTTAGCAACTGTCATGTAGAGATGGGAATTGTACATCAAGATAGAAAGGAACCCAGTTGCTTCTCTAGTTAAGACAGTATATAACATCAGTGGCTTTTCATTTGGTATCAGAATGTTTTGAACTATTGTGCAGTATATTCAAACATAGTGTCAACATTTATACTGTAATTTAACAGAGTAATCAGAATGCTGCTCTAAATTCTTACGCTGCAGCTCAAAAGATCACAATACTTTAGCTTTAAAAGTGTCCCTCTTTAAGTTAGGAACTGAAGTTAGGGTAGTGTTGTCTCCCAGAAAGCATATTTTAAACTTTTGTTTTGTATGGTGTCAAAGTATTTGGTGTTGCATTGAAATATTTGAAATGAGTTTTGATTAATTATTGGTATAATATGAAAAAAGCAAAATGATTTACATAATTTTTTATAATTTATTAAGCATGAGGTGGTCTGGAACGGGGGATAAGAGGGAACCAGATTGTGAAAGGAAGCAAGGAGGGAACTGCAGAACAGAGCTTGCAGACAAGACTATAGCCAAATGGTCATACCATCCTTCTAATCAACCAAAGTCCCCATTTCTGAGGATTTTGAAATTCTGGCTAACAATTTTCTCTTTTCCCAGAGACTTTGGGCTCAGTCTATCCAGTCATGTACTAGACTCAACGAAAGACAAGGGGCAGTCATGCAGAAGATATGCAAGGGAGCTACTAAGGCTCAGTATGTTTCAACAGCTTGCTTGTGACAGACTGCTAAGTTAGCCAGAGCTCTGCCACTATAGCCCGGCTGAAAAGACCAAATGGAAGCAAACTGAGCAAGCCCAGGCCCGAAGGGCTAATGGAAGCAGCTGTGGGCTTCCTTAGCCAGAGGTATCTATTTAAGGTGAGGGAAAGTGGAGAGGGAGGAGCAAGGAGCCAGGATGTGGCTGAGTGTGTGCGCACCCGAGCCAGAAGGAGAGGCTGGCTGAATTTGCTGTGAACAAAAGCTCTGTAAATAGAAGATGGTGGGAAATTGGCACTGACAATAAAAGGCAAGGGTGACTACACCAGAAAGGGTCTCTGGTTGATTTGTGACCCAAGAAGGAGTCTTTAGGCAAGGAGCTTGGGCAAAGACTTTGCCACATGCTCCAGAAGCTAGTGACTTGGAGGGATTTTTTTATAGTGCAATAATGTTATGAGGCCCTAATTGTGCTAAGCGGTACAAACACATATAACAGAAATAGTTCCTGCCGCAGGGGTTTACCATACAAGATATGAAAGAACAAATTGATATAATGAAGAGATGGCAGCACAAGGCCATAGTGTGACAAAACTGGACCACATGAGAACTGTAGTCACACTATACCAGTTGCCTAACCATTGTTGAATTTTTTGTAGGCACTGAACGGAAAGAAATATTTAAGGCAGGATTTGAAGGTGGGCTGTGTAGACATTTAGGGGAAGTTCCTTAAATGTCTGGAATGTGGCTAGGCAGAAAGCATGAAGCTGTTTGTTGAAAACTAACAAATGCACAATGAAGGCTAGATAATGGAGCATTGGCTTCCTGGACCTTCCACTCCCCACGCACAGGAACTCCTTTCCTCAAGGCCTGGGGCCCAGCTCCCCCACCCTTCCAGATTAGGTAAAGTGAGAAGGGGCCCAACTGCAGTATGCACAGGGCCCCAGCATTCTTTAATCTGGCATTGACAAAGGGCCTTAAAAACAAAGATAAATGCAGGTTGGACCTCCCTGGTCCAGCACCCATGGGACCTCACTGGTCCTGAACAAGCGGATTTGCCAGACCATAAAGTCTCTCCCCTCCTGGCCCGTGCTAAATTGCTGCCTCTCCCCCCACCTCCCACCAGGGCTCCAACCCTCCCTGCTGCTGCCTGGTCACTCTCTGGGCCAGAGCTCTCTAGCTCCCACTGGTCCCGCTGCTGCTGGGGCTGGAGCTGCCTGTCAGTGGCCAGGGCTGGAGTCAGAGTGCAGGAGCTGCTGCTAGGGCCAGAGCTGTGTGGCTGCTGCTGGCCCCCTGCTACTGCCCTGCTGCTCGGGACGGATTTCTCCACTGCGCCATACACATATACCCCGGGGCTCCTGGCTGAGTCACTGCCCCCACCTTACCCCTGCTGAACTCCTGCCCCGCAGACAGATCTCCCTACGCCTGGACTTCATCCTGTTAAACCACAGATGTTGCCGGACCAGAAAGTCCAGGTTAAGAGAGGTACAACCTGTAGTTTGAGTTTGTGTTGGGGAATAGGAAACCAGTGGAATGACACAGAGAGGCTGAACAACAAGGAAAAGGCAGGAAGCCAACCGTATCTGTTTCTTCTTTAGGGAAGCAATGGCTCTTGCCTGCATGACTGCCTGGCCTCAGGATCTCTCATCTGCTCCTGCTCTCTGGATTGATGTTATACAATTGTATATCTCTGGTCTGTACTCTAGAGAAATGTCTAGAAGATATTGTTATTTGGGTGGCAAAGCTGCCTTGTCTTCAGCCCTGAGAAAACAAAAGCCTTGCTGCTAGGTCTAGGCTGCTATTATAAACATATTTCTGTCTTTTCATATCCTTGCTTACTGTGGGCAGTCTTTTGAAGTTAGTCTTGTAACTTAAAATGTTGGTGCTAATTTGACGATAGTTTTACCATAGAAAGCTTTATTTTACATTTGGTAATTCGCCTGGTCTATGACCTTATTTATCCAATGATAAATCTGTACTTATTTATTCCACCTTGTGAAGTCTCCCCGTGAATCTTAATTACTGTAGTTTCTCCATAGAATGACTTGTGTTTTGCTCCCAAAATGAATATTTTTGGTGCTAGGAGGTATTTAAATCCTTCATTCCTGTGTTATTTACACTGGCTGCCAGGAAAGGTTTTTTTTTTTTTTTTTTTTAATGTCCTTAATGGTGACGGTCCTAGCTATATTTGAGATCTCCTTTTTGCATCTTGGTCTGCTGTCATTCACCACTCGCTATTTAGGAATCTCAGTGAGCAACTTCGCTTTTGAGAGCAACTCAGCTTTTGTTGTGCTGGATCTTGAAGCATGGAATCTTCTCAGACCATTTGAACACACTTTTAGAAGGACTTCTTGAAGCTTTTTAAAGATTAACTTAGTTCATTACATCCTTTTACCTGTTCTGTTCCCTTTCCTTTCCTGAACTACCCTCAAGATTGAAAGCTTAAATAAAAACAGAGCTTTTAATCTTTTAAATTTTTTATTCTGCTTTAGACCAGCATATGCACTCTAGCACTGAAGTAGTGTATTTTACATATGGTTATACAATTTTATTATATTAGTAATGAGTATTACCAGACTGGCACATTGAGAAATAAAACTGCCATAGGCTTCAAATGCTGCTTTCTTAGTGTGAACTAACAGAGAGCTCAGTACTTTGCCATATGAAATATTCTTTTTAACAAATTTTGCCTCCCTAACGACACACAGATATAGCAACTGAGCTAAATTCAACTTTACTACAAGCCCTTAAGGGATGCTACAAGAGCAGAAATTGGATGTCATCCTTTCCTAGGAGGCCTGTATCCCAAAAAATGGTCAGAGAAGAGAAGACTCACATTTATAGAATCCTAGAACTGGAATGGACCTTAAGAGGTCATCAAGTACAGTCCCCTGCATTCATGGGAGAACCAAACACCATTTAGACCATCCAGCTCCTCTATTCCTTAGTGGAGTACTTTGCATTTGTTCTTGTTCACTTAATTTCTTTACCACAGATCATTTCTGCAGTTTGTCTAGACCACTTTGAATTATAATCACATCCCGTATAGCACTTACAACACCTCCCAGCTTGATATAATCCGCAAACTTTGTAAGTGTACTCTCTATGCCATTATCTATATAATAGATGGAAAATATTAAGCAGAACTGGTCCCAAAACTGATCCTTGCAGAACCACATTTGTTATGCGCTTCCAGCATGACTGTGAACTATTCTCTGGTAATGGCTTTCCAACCATACACCCACCTTATAATAGACCAGTGCTTCTCAAAGTGGTCCGTGGACCCACTCTGAGAAAGCTGCTACCAAGCCACTCCAGATTGTTTACTTACCAACTCTGCAGCCACGTAGCCTCATGGCTTCCATTGGCTTCAGTTTGCCGTTTGCAGCCATGGGCAGCCGCATGAAGCAATGCTACTTCCTGTTGTCATGCTGCTTCCATGGCTCCTCTTGGCTGCAAATGGTGAACTGCAGCCAATGGGAGTCATGAGCCATAAGTAAACAAACCTGAGCAGCCCTGTAGCAGCTTTCTCAGAGTGGATCTATGGACCATTTTGAGAAACACTGTAGTAGATCACATCTAGGTTGTATTTCCCTTGTTTATTAAAGAGAAGGTCATGTGAGTCTGTATCAAATGCTCTACTAAAATCTAGGTAAGTGACATTTAACACTTTCCCTTATCCACAAGACTTGTTATCATATCAAAGAAAACTATCAGATTGGTTAGACGTGATTTATTTTTTACAAATCTATGCTGACTGTTACTTATTACCTTATTATCTTCTAGATGTTTGCAAATGGATTCCTTATTTATTTGCTCCATTCTCTCCCCTGGTACAGAAGTTAAACTGACTGGTCCATAGTTTCCTGAATCATCCTTATTTCCCTTTTTATAGATGTTAACTGTATTTGCCCTTTTCTAGTCTTCTGGAATATCTCCCATCTTCCATGACTTTTCATGGCTCAGATATTTCGTTAGTCAGCCCCTTGAGAATTGTAGGGTGCATGTCATCAGACCGTGGTGACTTGAAGACATTTAACTTTTCTAAGTAATTTTTAACTCTTTTCCTGTTTTAATTTCTAAACTCTCTCATTTTCAAAGATATTCCTATGCTGGGCTCCCAAATGTCACCAACCTTCTTGGTGAAAACCGAAACAAAGAAGTCATTAAGCATCTTTGCCATTTCCACATTTTCTGTTATTTTCCCTCCTCCTTGAGTAACATCCTACTCTGTCCTTGGTCCTCGTCTTGCTTTTAGCACATTGCCTTAGCAACATCCATCAACATGGCTATTGTGAAGCACCCAACGTGTTTTAAAGTGGTTCTCCTTCTGTCCTGCACAAAGTCCAGGAACTTTCATGTTACATGTTTTAAGAATTATATTAAGAATTGTTGTTTGATTCTTCAGTTGGAAAGCTCAGCTAAAATCACAAGGCTACGTACCATTTATGTTCCATTTAAACCTTCAACGCAATGTGTAATTGATATACAGATCTTGTGTGGGGTCTCTCCACAGAGGTGAATTTCCTCCTCTCTTGAATACCTGACCTTATAGCGACATCATGGTGGTTTTCTCAGTTACACTGAGTAAGCTCAGCCAATCTGGAAAAAAGGGCTTTTCTGCTCTGTGAAGTGGTGTGCAGTCTACCAGCGTGAGCATCTACAGCACACTTGATTACCATATAATTCACTATGGGGAAACTACAGTGTAGTAAAACTCCTGGAATATGGTTTAGCATACTGTGCTTTAAGTTGCACTCCAGGGTACAAATAGTGTCCATATGCCCATTCTCCCTTTTCTCCATTACTTCTCCAGCAAAATAAAAACTCTAGTCCATATTGTCAATATATGTCCTTAAATTTTTATTTTGATCTTCAAAGCAGTCTTTCAGTTCCAGGAATACAAAAAAGCATTCTGTTACATCCAAAGTGGCCATTTGCCTACTGAATGACGATAGGCATCATATATATAAAAAAGCCCAATGTCTGTGGCTCTGTCATGCTGTATTGCTGTAATGCCTCTGTAATGCTGTAATGTTCTCTGTTGCCTCTGAGCAGTGCCTGTGCCTCTGTAATGCTGTAACATTTTCTGTTGCCTCTGAGCTGCATTGATCAGTAGACGGAGTGGAGCACTGAGTGCCATGTGATGGGGCAGGATCGCGCTGCAGTGGCAAAGGTGATCCACCTTGCACTCAAGTGGCGCCGACCCCCATGTTGAGAGAGGAGAGCGGAGGAAAGTGGAAGAGACAGAGAGGAGAGTGGAGGAAAGCAGAGGAGGCGGAGAAAAATGGAGGAGACAGAGAGGAGAGCAGAGAGAGAGTGAGAGAGAGGCAGGAGGGGGAGAAGAGAAAGAGAAAAACGGAGAGAGAGGCAGGAGGCGGAGGAGAGCTGAGAAAGAGAGAGGGGGAGGCAGTAGGAGGAGGAGGGGAGAGAGAGAGAGATATGTAGCGAGAGACTGGAGGCTCAGGAGAGAAGACCAAGATAGAAAGGAAATAGGACATGGAGGAGAGACCCGAAGGCAAGGCGAAGGGGAAGGGCAGGGAGACACTTGATCCCCACCAAGAAACACCCATCTTATGATTTCCAGGTTCCTTGCAAAATCCTGTCTTATGATGGGCTATTTATTGGCTAGTGTTGGAAGAAAACTTTATTAGTACATGAGTAGGACCAAATTCAAGGTCCATTTTTGTCAATTTCAGAGTCAGGATTTTAAAACGTAATTGGATGGTTCACAAGGTTATTCTGATGGGAGGGTATGGAACAGTACTGCCTTCAGATTGGGGCTGCTTGAAAACAGCATTTGCTGGTCAAGAGCCCAACTCTAAAGGCAGAGCTGCTGCCAGGAGCAGTGCAGAAATAAGGATAGCCAAATCATACTATGCTTGCAGAGCTGAGCCCTCAATCAGCAGCTGCAACTCCCCAGCTGCCCAGCTCTTAAGGCAGCAGCACAGACCTAAGGATGGCATGGTATAGTACTGACACCCTTATTTCTGCATTGCTGCTGGTGCGATACTGCCTTCGGACTAGGGGCCCAGCTAACAGGTCAGTCCCCTTAAAAATAATATAGTCCCCTGCTCCCCGCAATTCTCTTTTGGGTCAGGACTCTTAAGTTGAGAAACACTGGTCTAGCCTGTGAAATCTGTGTAGTATAGCTTAGAAGCACACAAAAGACCAGATTGGGGGTGGAGGGGAGATGCCATCTTTCATGGCCCATGATACGTTTTTTCGTAGCCATGAATTTGGTAGGACCCTACACATTATTGAATTGCAGTTGAAGACTTTACAGCTCAAATATTATCAAGTCTCCTACAGACTGGTTCAGACACCATACTCTATAATTTAACTCCTTAGGTGGCCCCATCACTTTCATATTTGAGTATTTCCCAAACATTAGGTAGGAAAGATCCATCCCCATTTTATAGATGGGAAACTAAGGCATAAATCCATCAAGCCACATGGAGATTTCTTTGCCCAAACCGAGCATTCAAGAATAAGATATATTGTCAATATTAGCAGTAGTGGCAAAGCAAAAAACATAATCCAGTTCTTAGCTCCCGTCCAGTGCCTTAACCTCAAATCCATCCAAGCCCTGTGAAAGAAAGATTATCAGTGTCCAAGTGGTATTCCCAGACTATAGGCCACCAGGCCTGTTGCTCTAGAATATATCACTGTACCCCAAATATCCACTAATCTTTATGAACAGACACTGCCTTCCAATGAGCACAAATCCTTATTATTGCCTTTTGTTTAGGCTTGTCTTCAAGTCTGAAGAAGTTAAGTGTTTTCCTCCTTTTCAACTTCAAAATCCATATAACAAATTTAGAAGGTCTTGAATCATCACCTTGTTCCCGATGTTGCACTAGACACCGCTATTAATCCCTATCAAAGAGGATTAAAATTAGCCATTGCAGATGCAGATTCATACTTCTGGATAGAGAAATTGATAATCATATGTAATATTTGAATGCACAGTAAAAGGAGGGGGAAAATGGTCCTTCCCTAAGGGTCATATAACCATTCAGTGAATTGGAACTCTCCTGAGAGGACCTGATGAAGTGGGGGTTTTTAATTAAATTTTAGCCTGGTGCAAATTGTTAGTCAAGTTACATATATGAACATAAATGTATAACAAATGTTGGCTGAATATTAGCTATGGTAGTAACAACTTGCACTAATTATAATAAAAAGTACAACAAAATGCACTTGGAGGATAGAATAGTTTCTTATTAGACTCCCAACCTCACAAAAATAAACAGTATCATTTTTAATGTGTGTTGTTTCCAGATGTTATATCTGTTTAAAAATCTGTGTTAAGGCATGTATGAAATGAACAGAATTCGTTAATGAAGACTAAAGATTAATGAAAATGCTAGCTATGTCATTGTGGATTTCCAATATTCGAGAGGTTTGGGGTTTTTTCATTCATATGCACTTCCTAGATTTTTTGGATATATTTCAAAAAAATATTAACCACTGGTTTTCTAGGCATCCATGGAATTACCTTTCAATTATTCTTCAATATGTAATCCCAGAAAGACCCCCAAGGTTGGCCTGTGCTACTTGAGTTAGAAGATTTGCTCCCAATCTTCCAGTTAGGTCAACCAAAAAAATTAAGATATGATAGAGGGTCAGTGGAAGAAATTCATATCAGAACAACTACTCACCATGTCATTGACAACCTGCTGTAACAAATGTGCTTCTGTTTTAACTTATGACAATTAATTGCTAAAAGTAATTTAATCTGGCAGTGGCAAGATGTTGAAAGACTTGTGAAGATGTCATAAAAGCGACCTTTCTGCCCATGTGCAACCAAAAGTCATTTTCAGCAAGGAGCTTCAGAAACAGTGCAACTTCTTTTGTACTTTGTTAATTAGTTATTGATTTGAACAATGTACTGACAAATATTGTCAGATTAGCTAGACGCTAGCACAGTCACAATGTGATAGTCTACTCCAGATAATCTTATACTATATATGAATCCTTTTTTGCTGAACACTTTTTTGTACTGATATCCTGTGAACTAAATTTCCTGCCTTTAAGACATGTATATTTGTACTAACAAAAAACAACCAAGTTATTTATTAATCTGGTGTGTAGTTGGATGTTTTGAGTTTTTAAAAAGTCACTCTACATTAGAAAAATTGTAGTAGCTATTGATCTCTATCTTTATTTGTGTTCTGAATCTTTCAACAATAGGCATTCTGTTGCTGTAATGCAATCCTCACTTATCTCAACACAAAGGAATGTAACCTAACAAAACAATGGACATAATGGAATGACAGAGTTAAATTCTTAACTAAAATACTTCTGTCCTAAAGTTGTTTTGATGTTTTTTAAAGTTAAAAGCTTTTTGATATCATTTGTCACCTGGATCTGCTGCTTGCTATGAAGAAATTAATATGTATTAGAGATGGACCTGAGCTACAAATTCAGTTCCAGAACTAAATCTGAACTAAAAAAAAATGTTTTTGGATTCTGAATCCTAATTTAGCCCTTTATTGAAACAAACTAACAGATAAACATATCTGGGAATTCATTTCATGTCTGTCTAATTTTGGATAATTATTGTAGAAGTTATTGTCATTTATTTAAAATGTAACAGATTCAAAGAAGCCAAAGTCCTGTGATAAGGCATATTTCAAAGGGAGGAAGGGGGAAGCTTTACAATACTCTATCAGTTTATTTAAAATATATAATCTGAGAATGTCTGTCTATTTTTATTATAACAAATCAATAATCAAAATTCAGGCTGCATATAATACATGGAGACAAATATGTAAAAAAGAAAAATATACGGTGAACCTATTCTATTTAGTTTAATTCACGTAACAGATATGAACTGTGTAAAGGAGTCTGCTGCTTTTGTTCTGAAATGAAAACTGTTAATGAAAATACTAAGTTGTTGTTTCACCTAAATGTGTTGAAGTTTGTTAGATTCATTGTTTCCTGTGGTGGGAAATCTACATTTTTCTTGGACAAAAGTCTATTTTTCTTGCAATACCATGGTTCAAATATATCTGTTTCTCATTACAACATATAAGCAGATTGAAAGAACTGGAAAATAACACACACTTCAAGTGCTTTAGGAAATAGAAAAATAACATTTTGCATGATTTCCATTATGAGTTTTTAATGTTGCAGATACATTAATATCAAGAGAAATTATTGTTTTTAAAGATTTAGAAAATCTTCTATAATTAGTAAAACAATTTTAGGATTATGTTTCACACGATTAGACTCCATTTGTAAAAGTTTTATATATCAGAATTAATTTTGATTTGCCTAGTACCATGATTAATCTATTAATTGCCCAAAATGTGGCTAGTAAAGAGGACAACTTCACATATAGAAGATGGTGGACTGTTCTGAAAGTATTCTTTTGTTCAATTTCTGTTTCTTTTAAAGGCATAGTTATAAACATTACAGTATGTTTGACAAAAGAATTGTGTGTACAGTCTAAACCCTTGGGATCATTAAGCTTGAATGGGAGAAGAGGAAAAAGGGGCATGAAAATAATATGTAAAATAATAAATATTGTATTGAAATGCAGTTATTTTACCCATTCAGAATTATTACCAATTACATAATTCCCTGTACTCTGGTTTTAGGCATCTGATTTGCTAAAGCACTGTACAGTTGTTTCTCGGTATATCAATCCCTATGTTCAGATTGTTGATAACCATTATTAATAAATCAGAATGCAGGTATTTGCATACTACAGTAACTTCCGATAATCCAGCACCTTTAGGACCCAGGGGGTGCCGGATTATCAGATATGCCAGACTATTGGAAGGGGGGGCCTATGAGGGGTCTGGGGTGGAGTAGGGGGGATGCGCCCCTGGGCGCTGCGAGACCAACCCGGCAGCACCCCAGCTGCTCTGCCTCAGACTTCCCCAAGTCAGCCGCTGGTCAGTTTCAGCAGCGACTGAATCGGGAAGCTGGGGGCAGAGCAGCTCCAATTGTCCGGCTGCCCGGAGCACTTTCGGGTTCCAGATGGTGCCGGACCATCAAAAGTGCCGGACCATTGGATGCCGGACCACTGGAGTTTTACTGTAACTTTATCAATAAGTATATTCTGTAGTATGCAAATAGCCTTGCTCTCATTAACTATTATTATTATACCTCTGCCTTGGCGGATGTAGATACTCAGAATTAATGCTCACTGCACTGCAGTTTTCCACTCCTTTCAAGTGAAACAGGAAAACCCTTCAAATTAAATGGGGGGAAAGGGAAAATTACCAAAATGCATTCATCATGGAGCTATTAAACAACCTGCCCCCCCTAAAAATGGGGGGAGAAGGGAAATTGTATATATATAAAAAATTAAAGCTTCCTCTGATTCATTTCCCTCCTTCCTCCCTTTCTGCTCTCCTACAACTTCTTTTCCTCACTGTGAGTCAGCAATGTTCTTGTTCCCGAAATAAATAACTTTAATATTTGTGTGAAGATTATTGGCTGACTGATAACTTGATTTGGAGAATCCTAGCCCTCCCAGTGCAGTTTGGAAACACAATATAAACAGAAATATATTGCTGTTGTGAAGGGGCAAAAACTTAGCTGTCCTGTTGGGAGGGAAAGATCTTAATTGTCAGCTGGCCTACTTTGCTTGGGAGCAACTTCATGTATATTTTCTGGGGTGTGTGCTGACTGTGGCCACGGTTCTCAATGTCAAGATAATTTATTTTATTTTGTGTTTAATCTTCATATTAGTGGAAAGCATTTTTAAGAGTCATCCAGAATCAGCTTGTGGCTCATCTTTTCTTCCTGACCCAGTTATTTCAACATTCAGATTTAGGAGAAGGCTTGTGTAGCAAAGGTGGCATATTCAGCCAAAGACTGCCTGTGTCTGCTGTATTAGCAGCAAAACCACCATCTCTATCCTGTATTCTGTCACTCCAACCCACTATACCAGGAACCTCATCTCTTATTATGACTGACAAACACTGCCTTTGACCATGGAGATTTTTTCCTCTACAGCTCTTAAGCCTCAGTTTATTTATAATAGGACAAATAGGAAGCTCCTTCAAGTTATCATTATAGTTAAAATAATATGTGAAGGATTTACTCCATATCATAATATTAAAAACAAGGGGATATAGTAGTCGAGACAACTGAAACCAACAAATTTAGATAAGAAATATTCCTTTTATAAAGTGAATAAGTTCATTGTTGCACGAAATCATTGAGGACTTGAGAACATGAAAAACATTTGCTGGTACATTAGCTAGCTCAGAAAGCTACAAGACATACCAGCCCTCCTGCTTCAAAATGTAAAATGATCACCTGTGGAATTAGAAAAGAAATCCCTCCCATGCCCTTCAGCCGCCACCACCACTACCACCATATCACATTACAGTGTTGCAAGTGTTACCGAAGCATGAGGTATTAGTCATTGAAAGAGACCAGCTACTGAATTTGAAGGACCACTAACCTGCTCTCTTATGGCATCTCTTGTGTTTCTGTGTCACAGGCAAAATGTCACCATGTCTCTGCAAGATGTTTTTATGTATCTTTTTGCTCTGTTTAAAAAATAGATCAGAAAGGGGCCATTATTAAATTCCATATTTTTTTCCACCCAAAAGTTGAGTCCAACTTGCAAAATGTTCCATATTTTCATTAAAATGCAAAATCAGGAATTTTCACCTATGATGAAAAGGTGTTAACCTACAGCTAATCTTGTAATCTTATGTTGGGCCTCAATGCTGTAGAAATTTTATAAAGGCCTTTTATGAAATTACTAAAATAAAAATATATTAAGCCAAAAATGCATTAGAATGCAGCTGAGGCCACTGACATTTCTTCCACAAATGAGTTATGAAAAGTATCTGTTAAGGCGCTGACAGTTTCACTCCATGATTTAAAGTCATTTTTCCTCTTGAAAGATACTGTACATTCAGGCTTGGTCTATGGCATAGAAATTGGAGGTGTGAGTTTGAATTCCAGGTTTTGTTTCCCTCGTTCATCAAGCACAAGAGATAGAAGCGTATATGCATGAGCCAAACTCAGTTCTTAGGAAAGAGGAAAGAGCAACTTTCAAGTTTAATAGTGAGCCTTGCTAGCTGATCAGGAACAATATTTACTAAGCTCTTGAGAGCTCTCTTTAGCCTGTCTGACTTGGAGTGAGTATTATTTTACAACCTGCATTCAGACAGGTGGAATATATTAGGAAAAAGTGACTCATTCTGATGGCCCTGTGCCCTTCTTCTCTTATACACACATAAGCCTATCCCAGGATTTTATTTCCTATGAATCCCCCTCACTGGAGAAAGACCAGCTTTTGTATGTGGTGGGAAAAGTGGAATGCAATGTGTATCAGTGTATGATTGCACTTTTGGTGGGAAATGGGGAGAACTTACTTCCCATGGATGTGGGTGGAGAGGGACAAAATATGGAATATGGAAAATGTTAACTGTTTATGTTGGCAATGATAGTAATTAAATTCCTTTTTCTGCAAAGCTAATTAGCTACTATTTCATAAAATTGTATATGACCTGTAGCAGCATAGGGTGTAATGTTGTGACCTTTGCAAAGAGCACATACATACACACATTTTTACTGACTAGGTATTTTTTTTCTTTAATATAAATATAAAGTGAGCTCAGGTTGTTTCCATGACTCAAAGATCTTCACATCTCTGCTTCCCCTGTGACCCTGCCCCTTATACTGAACTCTCAAATATATTTGGTATATTTTTTCAGGATAGAGTGAACAGTCTGTTTGCTAAATGTCGGGGGCGGGGTATTTATTGAGAAGACTACTACCATTAGGATTGGAAATAAAGTTACTTTATATGGGACAATAGCTTTTGAGTTACTTTTTTTGTCACTATCCTTTTTAAACTACTGGAGACCTAAATACCCATCTATTTCCTTCTCTACAGCTGCATTTTCTGTTTTGAAAAATAATTTGTACTGTGCTTCTCAATATAAATACAAAGGTATTAATGTAAAATGTGGGGGAAACATCCAAAAGATTGGTTTTTAAATGTTTATTAGGAAAGGTTTTCATACATCCAGAATGGTCAAAGAGAGGAAAACAGAATCACCCCAAATAGCTGGAGCCTGGTGATTTGGGCTTTCATAGTGTTCCATAATTCCTGTTTTTTCCAGTTTTCACTGATACATTCTCACTTTTTTTATTAAAGGAATTCAATTTTTACTGATTTTATACCCATTTATCAATACACTCAGTATTTTTGGGTACTTATTTTTCTTAAATGTTAAAACTTTACATGGTTTGTTTTGTCCTGTTACTCTGAGATGGAAGACGATACACCATAGAGGTTGGAAAAATGAAACAAAGTTAATATTGCACTGTAATTGGTACACAAGAGCATGTGGCCTGCCTATTTCTTTGTGTCTGTTTAGTGTGCTGAGTTTAAACAATCAATCCTCTGTAGAGAAAGATATCTAATTTCTCTTATCTACACAGTTACCTCCTTTACTGTCAAGCTCCTTATGGTTTTGGATGGATAAGCCTGGCTTCTTTTGGATCTCCACACAGCTGCTCCTGCCCTTTCTGTGGCTAACTCGAGACTACCCCCAAAATTTCTCCCACCTCTAGGGCTTCCAGGAGAGGCAGCTCACTCCCTAATAGTCAGGCTAGCTCTTCTTCCCATGCTTTCCCTTGTCAGCCATTTCATTCTGTCCCTTTCTCTGAGCAGAAAGATAAGGTTAAAAGGTAAACATGGGGCAAACATGCAAATCTGTGCCTGAATACCAACAAGCAAACCAGTGCTTAGAAATTTTCAGGAAAGTAGGATGCATTGCACTGCAAATTCTGCAGCCTTGAGATCAGTGCTCGTACTGACAGAATAAAGAAGCATGTCGAAAGCAAATGACACTTGAAGAAAGTGGGCTTTGGGATATACAGTCAGCTTTAATGAAAGCGAGGACACAGCATGATTGGGTCAATGAATTTGGGCATGCTCTTAGTCACACCAGACAACCACTGTTAACAGCAAAGAGGCCTACTGGTGACTTTGTGCGACAATACAATCCAACAGCCGAAACCCTTCCTAATGCAGACAACTTCACTTATAAGTATCTGAAAGAAAATGATGAGGCTTTAGTATGTAAACTGATGGAATCTATTCTTGGAAATATGGTATGTAGTCTGCTTTTTGACAAGTCTCCTGGTGTTTTGGACTGTCCAATTTTTGCACTTTTTTCATTTTTTTTTAATTTCAAAGCAAATAAACTGACATTGCTTTGTACTGTTATAATCCCTCTACTGACAGCCATTTTGTCATGGAACAACTATTTTGGTAAAATGTGACCATAACTAACAGATTCTGCTTCCTACATGGCTAAATTTCCATTAGAGGGTAAACAGAATCAGAAACCAAAGCAGCTGTGTATTTCCCTTCTGGCTTATCCAATTAATGTTGCACTGTCAGCATTGTTGGATTCAGGGATGTTTTCAAGCAGGTAAACAAGTTGAGAGTTTTGTTTTACATAGTACAAGATGAGTGCAGAGCCGAGTGCCAATTTACCTACCCCATTACGTCACATTGGTGGATAAGCTTGTATATCGCTACCTCTCATGTAAGTAATGTGTGGATGTCCTAATGTGTCTTCTAGATCATCTTGTTTGTTGGTTCTAAAACAGAAGCTCTGAAGACCTGGCCAATAACCAAAATGACCTCTAAGTTCTGTTTACCAAGGTAATGTTCATTGTTGAAAACTTGGAAAAACTTGATGAACACAAAGAACTGGAATTTTCTCTGACTACTTTCAACACATTTGCTAATAGAGATGTTTACTGTACCTCGACAACCAAAATATCAGCTTGAACTGAGCACAAAAGCTTCAGGAGAAATATTCAGCTATTTCTCAAAATCCTTTCCTGGAATGCAAGAACAACAACAAAAGCATTCAAACCCTTCGACACACAGCGCTCAGTGAGAAATGGGAGAACCAAAATGTTGTGTCCCATAATTTAACCCCCAAAATGTTTGGTGGTGAAGATTCTTATTTTTAAGAAAATGTTTGAAAGGTCTAGTTTCCTTTTCCCTTGCTGACTGAACCCAAATTTCAAAATCTTCACATTTTTTGTAAAATAGAACTCTTGTTTCCCTTGTTTCCTTCTGATTTCATGGCTCTCTATAGCAACTTTTCTGAGCCAAGAAGTATTGACGAGATTTTTTTTTTAAGGATCAATCCTTAATTGTCAGAAGGTTGCTGCTTCAAAGCTCAAAAAACAATTTCATCTTGAAGTTCATGCCATGGCAAAGTTTGAGTTCACACTTTTTTCTCAAATCATCTTATCTTCCATTCTGTATTAGTGTTGATGATGCCAACATTTTCTGAGTCTTCCAATTCATAGGGTATGTCTAGACTACAGGGTTTTGTCGACAGAAGTTTTGTCGACAGATACTGTCAATAAAGCTTCTGTCGACAAAGAGCGTCTAGACTACATCCAGTTCTGTTGACAAAGCAAGCCGCTTTGTAAACATAACAGTGTGGACGCAAAGGACAGTGTAGATGCAATAATGCCTTCTATCAACAGAACTCTGTCGACAAAAGGCATTATTCCTCGTAGAATGAGGTTTACATACGTCGACAAAACTGCTGAGTTTTGTCGACGTTATGTCGACATAACTCAAAGGCAGTGTGGACGCAGGTATAGTTTTGTCGACAAAAGTCCACTTTTGTCAACAAAACCCTGTAGTCTAGACACACCCATAGTTTAGGAGTAATTTCAGGTTCCACTGTCAGACCTGCCAGGAGCTGCACATCTTATATGAAATCCGTGCATTTATCATGTCTCTTATGTCTGTTTTATCAGTCCAGTAAAATGTTATGTCTTTGGAGAATAGAGATATTCTGTAGTCTCAGGGAATGTACATTGAACTGCAAATAACAGGACAGGTGTTGTTGCCACTCTTTCTTTTGACTTCTATTAATATTTCTGTGCGTTTCATAGCATCTATTATTAACTAAGGCCTCTACTGTTATATTATGGGAAAGGACTCTATGATTCACTTCCTTCATAAGTAATATAAATGAGATGTTACACAATCACCTCAAGCAGAGGCCTCCATCTTGTCTTGTAGCCTCCATTTCATTGAGTGCAACATCTAACATAATCTTCCTAACCTGTTGTTTAATCTTTATCATTCTTCTCTTTGAGACACTCTAGGAGCATATTCATGTACTACACCGAATTTTTGTTGCTTGTTTTCAGCTTTAAAGATTATCATAAATATGTCCCACATGCATGTCTGTATTTCTTTTATTCCATTCAACCAGGACCATTTTGCTCTGCCCTTAGTCTCACCATTCCCTTCATTTTCTTCTTCCAGACTCATTTTCTTTGAGAAATAATAGTATATTATGGTTAAACCCTTCTCCATCTCTCTTCTCTCTCAGAGGGTCACAGGCTCCACCTCTCCCTTTGTTCTCCTTTTCCGCCTTGGTCTTCCTGCTGCTTTTTTAGAATAACAATCTTTTTTGTACTGCTTCTCAAATGGGAGTGGAGTTCTGCGTTGTGCTTCAGTTCTTGGTCTACTCTGTTTCTGCCTCTGAGAGGACTGAAAAGGCAGCTTGTAATCATGCTCTCATATCAGCATTGTTCTATATCTCCATACTTTCAGTGGAAGGAATAATTTGCTTAGGAGGCCCTCAGTCCCTCTCCTTTTCCACCTCCCCCAGACATCTCTCTGGTGCTACTGTAAGGAAGGTTCTAGATCAGGGCTACTTAACTTTGGAAGTCCCGGGGGCCACAGTGATACTTACAGCACATGTCAAAGGCCTCAACTTAAGTGTGGTTGCATATATATGCAAATATGTATGCAAATAGCTTATTTCACACTGACAGGCATGAATACAAAGATTAAGGCCCCATTTAAATCAATTCTGCTGATATTAATAAAATGCAATATTTACCCAATTTCTACCCATATGACAGCACTTTTAATGAGCAATGATAGTCCAGGAATTTAACTACTAAAACGCATATCAACAGAAGACCGTTATATTGAATCGCCTATATGGAGCATGTTCCTGCTGGAGGCCATGTTCAAAGGATCCCACATGCGGGCCACATGTTGAGCCTCGCATAAACCCAAACCACACTGTGGACCACAAACAAACAAGCTGTGGGCCGTATGTGGCCCACAGGGTAGGTGTTGAGTAGCCCTGTTCTATATACTACCATCATTTCCCTCCTCTAATTGGACTCTATGGGACTGCACTGAAAAGACTGAAGGTTGCCAGTTTCTTCTTCCCTCACGCGCCTCCTGTTCTGTACATTGTGATGTTGGAGAGAAAGAAGAGGGGAAGGTATCTGCTACAAACATTTTAGTTTGATTAAAACTAAAAGGAAAAAGGGTTTAATTGGTTGAGATTAGCCCCATCACATCTTTATTATAAATCACTGCTGAGGATGACCATTTTAAATGGAGACAACGTGGCTCCAGTCATAATATATAAAATGGCCGCAATTTCCTTTAGTTTTAAGGGCAAAATTTTTCAAAAGAAACCTGGGGGAAAATCTTGGAAGCTTGATGATTCTAATAAGGTGTCATACCCAAGAATATTGGTAAAAGACTCCAGTGACTAGTTAGACTTCCGGTGCATTAAGATGGAATGTGATTTAAAGTGGCAGAGCAAGATATTTTGCTTCCTTTTTTATAAATTGAGTAGCTGCTGACAGTCATATATTGGAGTAATAGGAGATGAAAGGGAAAGAGCAGGCAGGTGTCTGGGAAAGGGCACGAGGAAGGGAGGGCAGTGGACTGGAAGTGGAACTTGATGTCATGTAGATGTGCTGACTAATCTCAGAATTGAGGGCTATGAGAGACAGGAAACTGGTATGGCATGTAAGCGGGATGAAGCGTAGGTGGAAGAGATCAGGGAGTTAAGAAGGGCAGAGCAGTGTTGCAGATGACTAGAGACATGAAGGAGGATGCAGTTACTGAGTAGAGTACATTTAGAGAGGCAGAAAAAAAGAGATTCCCATTTAGGGAAACTAAATGCTTAGCATTTTTTAGCTATAAAACTAAAGTTGTGGATTTTTCTAAAGGGCTCAAAATTGGAAGTAACTCTGATAGCAAAAGATCCCACTGACATCAGTGAAAGCAGAGCTATGAGAACACTGAGTGCTTATGAAAATCCAAGTCCAAACATTCAATATTTTTGTTTGGAATTTTTTCCCCTTCTTTTTTCTTCTAGCCCCAAATTTTCAAGTGCATATCAAAATAACAAAGAGCTAGCACTTTTGAAAATACCAATTCCTATTCAAAGAACCAATTGCCAGTAAAATCCTAGTAATTTGTTATTGTGTTCAATATATATGTTACTGTGAATTTGAGATGGTTAAATGAAATGTGAGTTGATGGTGTATTCTGCTATTCATCCCAGACATTTTAACATTTAATTTTGAGCTGGGTTGGTTTTGTTTTTAAAGCTATGAGAGTGAGAGTGAGAGTGTGAGTGTAAGAGAGAGAGTGAGAGTGTGAGTGTAAGAGAGAGAGAGAGAGTGTAAGAGAGAGAGAGAGAGAGAGAGTGTGTGTGTGTGTGTGTGTGTGTATATATATATATATATATATGTATGTGTGTGTTTTCAACTGGTGACAAATGAAATACTCTTTCAGTCCTAACTCTTTAATGACAAGATGCTAATTCTCTAGGTAATATCATCCACATGGTCATTGTCAAATTAATATCTCCTTAATAGCTTTTTATAGTTTATGTAGTGATCTTCTGTAGAATTAGGTGAACTGCTCTTTATAAGTTGATCCCAATAAAATGTCTCTTTTTTAATTTGAGCAACAGGAAGGAATTTTATAATGAAATAAGAATCATGATAAAAATTTCTGCTTAAGGAAAGAGTATTGTCTCATGTTTAAATCAGGATCATGAGACCTAAGTTCTGGGCTCTTCTCACAGCTCTGCTACTAACTGGAAGTGTAACTCATTTCCTATATGATTAACATATATAATCTGTCTGAGTACCTTAGCCCACAGAGCTATAATAAGGCTTTATAATCCTAGGATGAAAGATAACTAGAGAAATACAGTATTATTAAACTTATTTTATGTGACGCTATTTTAAATTAAGCCTATTTATGCCATTATGTAGTACTGTTGTATACATTTATCTCTTAGAAAAAAATAGGGTACCTGAATTAACAGTGTTAAAAAAATCAACATGAAAAAGAATGATCTAGTGCATAAGCTTAAAATTGATTTGATTTGATTTGATCTTCTGAAACACTGTTGAGATTGAGTAGAAGTTTAAAGTAGTACATGTAGTTGTTAAATGTTAATTATCTAGGTCTGGTTCTGAGCTGGCTCAGCCGCTATTGTTAATCATAGCTGCCAATGGTACAGAGCATGTTGCTGGATTTGTAACTTTCCAGCAACAGGTTAGCTGGAAAAAAATCTGTAAAATTTGGCACTGAAACAAGAAATATGTGAACCTGTCACTGTGAGCAGTCTCAAAGGGCAAGCTGCTTTGCATGAGCTAATTAACCTTAGGAAATAATTACACAAATATGCAAATGTTGTTTAGATAATTCCATGTGTTATCAGCTCAGGTAGTCCATCATAACAGCAGACCTTGCAATGTCTAGGTGTTAAAATCTGGCATAGTTGATAAGGCTTTGGTTCCTGCTTCACTTCAGCATGGTATTTCACAATTAATGAGTGCAATATTACATTAGTAAATTCAGACTGTATTTTGAATGCAGCAGAACATAGCACTGTATTTACTGTATGCACACTGCTTATCTGTGTACTCTAATGGCTTGATTCATTAAAATGTTATATATCTTACAACTCTTAGACTGGCAAACTATACAATATTGCAAAAATGACAAACAAATGGGGCCACTCATTTTATTGAATACAATGTAGACTTTGCCAGGGAATTATCCACAATCATATGTTTGTTTCTGATAGTTACAAGGCAAAGTATTTTACCTTCTATTCACAACAGTATAGCTGAATTTTTCTCATAGTGCAAGCAATATATAATATCTGCTTGGAACAGATGTTTGACAACTTTTTATAAAACATAGCTTCATGTTAATATTCTACAGAATCTGAGATGATGTTAATATGAATATGCAATACATAATTAAGATCAGTAGGTCAAAACTGGACAAAACATTATCAAGAATAGCAAAAACAAGACTGACATAATATATTTTCATATGTCAGATGATTAATTTTATGATTCTGAGTGAAGAAAGGGAGTCTGTTCAGTAGAATAAGGAAAATAGACTTCAAAAAAGCAGACTTTAACAGAGTTGTAGAACTAGTAGGTGAGTTCCCATAGGAAGAAAAACTAGGGGGAAAAGGAGTTGAGGAAGGCTCGCATTATCTCAGGAGGTGGTAATATAGGTAAAACTGCCATCTATCCTGATGCAAAGGAAAGACTGGAAGAAAACTAAGATGCTATTATGGCTCTATCAGGAGTTCTTTAATGACTGAAAATCAAAACGGATTCTGACAAAAAGTAGTACTGTGGATGAATTGCTAAAGAGAACATCAGAAAGGGTAAGGCACAAAATGAGTTACATTTTAGCAAAGAATATAAAAGGCAAATTTGCATTAGGAAAACCAGACAGACATAGGAAACTGTGGGCCCTCTACTTTCAGGGAAGGAAAGCTAGTAACCAGTGATGTCAAGATGGTTGCGGTTTTTAATGCCTATTTTGCTTCACTAAGACGGTTAATGGTGACAGATACCCAACACATGGTATTAACAAAAAAGAGGGAAGGAACACAAACCAAAAAAGGGAAAGAATATTTAGTTGTTAGATATACTAAGTTGGCAGGCTCTGATGAAAGTAACTCGTTGAACCAATCTTGAAATTGTTAGCATTTATCTTAGAGAATTCATGGAGAATGGGTGTAGTCCCAGAAAACTGGAGTATCTGCATTTAAAAAGGGCAACAGAGAGGACATAGGAAATTATAAACCAGTCAGCTTTACTTCAGTGTTTGGAAAGTTACTGGAGCAAATTATTAAACAATCAATTTGTAAGGACCTAGAGATGTAATAGAGTTCTAGGGAATATTCATCATGAATTTCTCAAAAACAAATCATATTAAAGCAAACCAATTTCCATCTTTGACAGATTTATTGACCTACTAGAGAACAGAGAAACATTAGATGTGATATATCTAAGTCAGACTTTTGATAAAATCTCACATGGAATCCTCATAAACAAATAAGGAAGTATCATATAGATGAAATAACTGTAAAATGGGTGCACAACTGGTAGAGAAACCATACTCAAAATATGGTTACCAATGGTTTGCTGTCAAACTTAGAGGGTGAATCTAGTGAGCTCTCACAGGAATCAGTCCTGGATCTGGAACTAGTCAATATTTTTATTAATGACTTGCATAATGGAGTGGAAAGTATGCTTATAAAATATGCAGATGACACTAAATTGGTTAGGGTTGTAAGCACTTTGAAGAGCAGGGTTAGAGGTCAAAACAATCTTGAAAAATCTGATGAAATTCAATAAAGATTAGTGAAAATATTTTAAGGAAGGAAAACTCAAATGTGCAGCTACAAAATGGGGAATAACTGGCTATGTGGAACTACTTGTGGACTATAGTGGGTCACAAATGAATAAGTCAACAATGTGAATCAGTTGTGAAAGAGGTTAATATTTTGAGGTGTCTTAGCAGGCACTAGTGATGCCTCAAATGGGGGATGATGGTCAGTTCTAGGAAAGATGTGGGCAAATTGGAGAGTCCAGAGGAGAGCAACACAAAGTATAAAAGTTTTAGAAAGCCTTACCTATGGCCTTGTTTAGTCTTGGAAAAGATGCCTGAGGGAAACAGTTTTCAAATATGTTAAGGGCTGTTATAAAGAGGAGGGCATCAATTGTTCTCCACGTCCACCGAAGGTAAGACAAGCGATAATGAGCAATTTAGATTAGACCTTAAGAAAGACCATACGGATAGTTCAGCTCTCAAATAAACTTCCAAGGAAGTTGTGTAATTCCCATCACTGGAGATTTTTAACAACAAGGTGGGGCAAACACCTGTCAGGAATGGTCTGTGTTTTCTTGGTCCTGTCTCAGCACAGGGGTTTGGATTTGATGACCTCTTAACCATTGAAATGCAGGGCTGGAACATACCTTATCCCAATTGTCCCTGTGTACCACTTCAGTGATGCAAAGGGCTTAGAACATATCCATATGTGGCCAGCTGAGAATTCCCCCAGCATGGGAGAGTTCTTAACATTCATGGTTCAGTGCTCAGGCATGAAAGACTCATTAGCGGGGAGGGTGGCCAAAATTACAGGCCCTGCAAGCCACATCTTCAGTCATTCGAAAGCTGGGGTGTTGGGGCTTCAGACATGTTCCTTCTGAAAGCTCTGTGAACCCTGCCAGGTGTGCCCCACAAGTCTGATGCCCCAAAACTCTCCACCATGCTGGGCAGAAACTCCTACCCCACCACCGCACTGCAAGACAAAGGTCCTGAGCTTCCTTTCCCACATCTGGTAGGTAAAGAATTTGGGGGGCACAAGCTGCACTTTAATGGTACAAGAGCAAGATGTAGTTCACGAGACACAGTTGGCACTAAAATTAGAGAAGGCCTGGTCAGGACATTGCTGCACTCCAATTTTTCTCATACTGTTCCAGTTGGCATAGATTAGGGCACCTTTTTTCTAGCCTGTGCCATGACTGAGTCAGGTTCAAGTTGATCAGAGGATTAGGGAGATGTAATCTTTTCCTTGAACCTTGCTCATAGACTTCTGTTTCAAGCCGTGAATAGTCTAGCAGCACCTTAAAGACTAACAAAACATGTAGATAGTATCATGAGCTTTCATAGCTACAACCCATATCTCAAGTTCATCTGAAGAAGTGGGTTGTGCCCACGAAAGCTAATGATCCCATCTACGTGTTTTGTTAGACTTAAAGGTGGTGCTAGACTATTCGTTGTTTAAGTTTTTTAACTCGGCTACCCTTCAAGTAGTGTTCAGGTAAGCACATGATCAAGCCTAGAGATAGTAAAATTGCTTTAGAAATATTAATTTATCATTATCCTATTGCTTTCAGAAAATATACTGTTAAATTGCTTTGATTAAACTTTTGATATTAGAATGAAAAACTCCAAGTTAACAATTTATGAACATTTTTTTGCAGCGATAGTAATTTTGTTTGGAAAGCTAGTCTATGTTTTTATAGATAGCTAATGGATAGTATTTAAAAGATACCACAAAAAAGAAAAAAAATGTTTTGTGATTCGTAAGGGGAAAATATTCTAGTACTTTGAGTGCTCATTTCTATCATAGCCAAAAAAAGTTTAAAGTACTTGGTGATACTTTGGTTCTTGAAAAGGAGCTGTTCCATGTGGCAAAAATATATTGTCTGGTAATCCTACATTCCTATTATTAACCTTCCTAGAACCACTTATATGGATACCTATGTACAATATTACCTTTTTTGAATCAGGAATGTGGGAGGGGGGCTAATTAGCTGCTGAAACAGTGTAGTTCCTTTAATGTGCTGTATATAAATACAGTGGTAGTAAAATTAAGACAGGTTCACAGTGAATTATTTCTTTTTAAAAATTAATTGTGTAAAATTTTTCAAATTAGTGGCAAATTATGCATCAGATTTTTCAGAGCTCAGCTGTAGTGGAAAAAGAAGGAGCAATGTGAGCACTTCCTGATTGTCAGCCATCTAGCCTCAGCTTTTAAAGCTAGGGAAGAACAGCTCTAATTTACACTGTCACTGGATGAGCTCCACTTTGTCTTGCCCCAGTAATGGCTCCTTACTTCCCGTACATCAGGAATTATCACAGGAAGCAGTTTCACACTAGCTGTTGCAGCCTCTGTGCCATCTATTTTGCATTGTATAAGCAGCACTGTAACAGATTGGAGTCTGACCTTCAAGCTTTTAAATTTGAATAATGTTTCAGATGCTCTGATATTTATATTGGTGGAAAGTTTTGCAAAATTTCCTGCCTGTTCTGAATATCTTCTTACTTCAAGAGATAAGTACAATACAAGAAATTAAAAAACAAAACAAAGTGTCCTCTTTTTTTAAGCAAGTTTCAGATAATTTAGTCAAACTTGACTCTACAAAATCTTTCTTCAATGAATTCTCACCATAATTTGTAAGAAATAGGCCAAACTAAAAGCAAAATGCCCAAAAAATCTGCTTTTAAGTCAAAACATAAGAGAAATCTGCTGCAGAAAAGTCACAAGAAAGTTTTTAGACTAAATTTCTACATTGAGGTATTTATTTTGACTGAGAGTAAAAAAGCAAACATAAAAATTAGTCGTAATAATACTGCATTAGAACCAGTGTGTTCAACGGTGGGTGTTTCAGGATAGGCACCCTACCATATAATTAGGACCCTGAATAAATAGGACCACCAGAGCAGCCCTTGTCTGCAGCAGGGGGTGAAGCAGCCTCCTGCCTGCAGCTGGTGGGGAGCTGCTCCAACCCTCCCCGTTTAACTGGTAAGTATCACCTTTAACCAGTTAACCCTTCATATCCCTAATAAGAACTAAATATTGTTGTTAAATATTTATTAAATTTGAGTGAGGCTATTTAGCTGAAATGCCATTACAGTGCTTCGACTTCCTATAACTGCGCATTTCTGTTTATATTCAAAGTATACACATTTTATAATCTTTCAATCATATCGTCAGGGCTGGTTTTGGTTATGTTTTGCTTTTTTATAAAACTGATGCATCAATGTATTTTTGTGACACTAGCACTAGTATCTGTGGATTCTTTTAACGAAACATTTTACACAACCAGGAATATGTTGCCTGTAGACAAAACTGTCTGTTTCTAAAAAAAAAATGGTAGTGAATAATATACTTCTCTGTGTAGGATAATGGCTCTCCTGAAGAACATGCAATTTATGTGTGGGACCACTTCATTGCCCAGTCAGCAGCTGAGAATGTATTTTTTGTCGCTCACAGTTATGGTGGACTTGCATTCGTAGAGTTGGTAAGTATTGACTTTTCTCTTTGCCTGTTTTCTGAGGATTTTATGATATTTTCAGAAGTTAAATTTAATGTGCTCATTCCAAAGAAGCAGCTTTTCTGGACAGATTTCATTTTAGAAACTAAAAGAGTTAGAATCAAACAAAAAGAATCCAATCTAGGGTCCCAGGGCTAGTAGATTTTACGGTGCCCCCTTAGGCTCTGGATGGGTCAAAAAATGAGGGCTTCAGTGTGAGAGGGGTTGCTGGGGAGTGGGATAGAGATGGGGGTGCAGGAGGTGGAGTGTAGGAGGGGTAGAGGGTGCGAGGTCTGGGTGGGGGAGGTAGGATGCAAGATTGGGTTGAGGATCTGGCCAGGAGTTAGGGTTTTGGCAAAAGATTGGGTTCTGCAGAAATGTGCTGGGGGTGGAGAACTGGTTGGGAGATTGGGTGCAGGAGCAGGCTGAGAGTGGTGGTTTGGCCAGGAGGTGGGATGCAGGAGCAGGGGGAGAGTGGTGAGTGTGAGGGTGGATGAGGTCTGGACATGAGGGGAATGAAGGGGTGTTTACCTGGCTCTGCGCACTCTGCTGCTCCCAGAAACTGCCGCCCCCTTCCCGTTGCTCCCATTTCAATTCTGGTCAATGGGATCAGTGGGGAGTTGCCAGGGGAGCGGTTTTCTGCATTCCATTCCCCCAGCTAGGGGGAGGGAGAGTAGCAGCACACGAAACTGCTTCCTCCTTCCTCATGAGCCAGATCTGTTCTGTGAGGCTCAGGGTTCCCCACCTTCCCCCAACACACACACAGCGGGAAGCCAGCGTTGGTACTCCAGCCACGCCACAGGGGGTTGTGTGCCAGTGCTGGCTCCCTGCTGCAGGGTGGGGCCAAGCCCATAGCCCATCTGCAAGATAGACACAGACCACTAGCAGTCGACGGACCACACTTCGAGAACCATTGCTCTACCGCTTTACAGGCTCATGCTCCAGATGTCCCAGGTTTGTTTCTTCCTGTCAGCATTACGTTTATGTAAAGTTTTTTACTTTTTTGATACTCTTTAAGAAGAAAATAGATGGTTAATGAGAAAACAAAAAAAGAAAATATTTTGTTTCAAAGATTTTAACAGTTTTGATGATTTTGTTATGGAAATTAAGGCCATTTTAATTCTCTCATTGCTTCTCCAAGTCTTCCTTAAACAGTCTGTGTGTATGCAAATGTTGAAACCTGATACTGATTTAGCTGATCTAATCCCACAAATGTTTTACAGTCCTGTCAGTGAATTGTACAAATTTTATTTTTATTTTTCAAAACAAAAGATATCAAGATACCAAATACTGCAATGATAAGGTGATTGTATAACATATAAGCCCTTTTCGATTACATTTTATGATTTAGGTTCCTCATACATTATAAGAGTCTGGGTTTTTTTGTGATTTTTTTTGCTATTGTAAATAAGAAGATTGCTAGATTATCTTGATGTGCTTTCATTTTGAAACTGAAATCTGTGAAATTCAGTAGGTTTTGTCAAATAACATAGTTTGGGTCACTGGATACATACAAATAGATTGTATGCACATTTCTGAATAAGTGTTTCTTAATTGATTAATAATAGGCCTTTAAAGAAGATAGGAAATGTCAAGTATGTTTGAGAACTTTCTTTACTTCTAATAAACAAAGCATGTACTTGAAGGTATTTTGGAATTTTAGTGAGTAAAATTCTATCACATTTCAGTCAATGGCTTGGAATGGCATGGGTAACAGATGACCAATGTGTCATCCCCATTTTGCCTGCTTCTCTTGTCACACTGGTGGATATTTCTCCACTTTTGTTCTAGTCTAATATGAAGCACACAGATGTTTCAGAACAAGACTTGACTTCTGACCTTGGGGCTTCTAGGGTCAGGGTGCTCAGGGCCTGTGAAATTATCACAAGCTGAGCTAAAGTTTTTCTCCATCACAGGAAGTAACCAGTAAGCAAGAAGTTAAAAAGGAGCTTTGTCATAGAGACAAGATGGTCTCAGTAAGGGTCAGCTTCTGTAGTCTGCTATCTCTACAGGAGGTGCATGCATGGGAGGAAGAATATAATATATTAACTACTGGCACATCACATATCTGTCAAGGAAAACTAGACCTGAGAAGTATATTTATTGTAATAGTCCTTATTTTTATAAAAATGGGATTAACACCTATTTTTGCGTTCACAGTTAAAACTGTTTATATCTGATTTACTTATTTATGTTTTGGGTTTGTTGGCAGTAGAAATTTAGATTGGAGGTTGCCCCTAGCTATACTGGAAACAAATATTGAACTATAATAAAATAGATTTTATTTTTACCATAAAATTGTCAGATTTCCTGATTGTTTTTTTTTCCCCTCTGTCCTGGAAGTTTTAGCTCAGAATTTTTTAACTTGTTTTTAAAAGAGAAGTTTTTAGTCTCTAAAAGAAGTTATGCTTCTAAACTGTTTACACCTTTCTCTCTCTCCCCCCCTAGGGTTGGCAAATTCACATAAATATAGTAGTTATATAGACTCCTTGTATACTTCTCATTCTGTTTTCATTCCCCTTGCAGAGGGCAATGTGAAACTTCTGGTTTTCACTTGGAATGTAGGGCCTTGCCTGAGCCTTTTGCGTGAGATTGTACCCACAGAAGTAAAAGAAATACAGACTTCGAAGTAATTGACTTGTATACCTTGTGTTGGTATGCATACAACACTGCTGAAAGTGTTCTGATTGTTCACAGTTATTTAATCACTGAAGATCTCTAGCTTTTCTTTTCTTCCTTGTGGAATCCACTCTAATAGTAACTGTCATTGTAGAGTAAGGTCCAGAGACTCAACATTAAATGGTAGATTGTGGCATTTATCAACTGTTATAGCAACAGTAATATAAAGCTGGTTTTTTTCCTGCAGTAGGAGTAGCAGGAGGCATTCAGCTTTACCAAGACAGAATGTCTTCAGGAACAAACTGGTTGCACCCTTGGGTCGCTTTCTTTGGGAGGGAAGCATTTTTATAGCAGTCTCTGTGCTCCCCAAAGTGCTGGGGGTGGGGCAACAATGATGGCCATCTCTTGTGAAGTTGGAACAAAAGGGAGAGCATCATTATTCAGTTACTATTGTTCTGTAGCTGGATAAGGCCTTGCTCACAGTCTAGCTTTTAGTTTTGATGTGATTTGCAGGTATTTATATAACCTAATTAGAGTTTTCTAGATTTTTCAAAGATTTGTCACAAGGTACGTTATGGTATTTTTATTGTTATCCAAAACTTTTGCCTATGTATGCACATCTAATTGTTGGTATTTGTGAGATGTTTAGGAAAACAGAGTAAGTCTGCAATACCATGCTTGAATGCACAAAAACTGTTATCCTTTTACTGCAGGATAAGCACACTATTCCTCTACCTTACTGGGTCACAGATAACAAGAGAAATAATTGAAAGTGATTTAGCATGTGTGGGAAGTAAAGTTTCACCAATAAGTGTAATTAGTTATATTGTTTATAGTTTGAATTACAAGTAATAATCATAAGACTGCTGCTAAAATGTATCTTAACATTTACCAATTAAAACTTTGTATAATTGTAGTTTGAAATTAAATGTACAGCAAACAGATGTCTCAAAAGCAAATTACTTTTTAAATATACAGCACTAAAATAGTTGTAGGTCATAGTCTTTTGCTAATTACTGATTTTGAAATCTCAAAACATTATGCATGAACATATCTTATCTATCGTCTGTTATCTCTCACACAGTATAGTGGAGTTGGAGATTTAAAGCAGCTTTGTTGTATTTGATGGTAAACAACAGAATTTGTGCAATGCCTATAAAATATTACAGAAAGTGAGATTTTTAAGTTGGAGTCCTTCTATGTGTGGTCAGTTAAAAGAAAAAGACCTAGCACCATTTTTTGTGGTGTTACAATTTTACTTTGAGTGTTTTTCTGCCCCCTGTTCCTATGTAAAAGTTCACACCTGTCTGAGGCCCTGAATATGCAGTTGGATCCAAGTACAGTAGTTAGATACTTCTGCCTGTGTGGACCCCATGAGCCACTCTTTCAGATCTAATTGCAGAAGTAGTATATGCAGGAGAAAACAAATTCAGATAGAAATGTGATTTCTAGTTTTCTGGTATCACTTTTAAAACAAATGCATTTCCATGCGTTTACCCTCACTGGGGGACAACTACATATTTCAGAATCTTCAAAAGAATCACCAGTCCCAGACTTTAAAAATCATTAATCAGGCCCTTCAAAATCAAGAGTTTGGCTTATAAATCATGAGATATTTTTAAAATGATAAATTTGGACTTCTTTTGATTTACCTTCTGGGTTTTGAACCTCTGTGATTTACTTTAAGCTTTTTACCATGAGCCTGACTGCTAGAAACTTCCTTTTTTTGTTTAAAATGAATTGATTAGTTTAATTAAACTGCAGTTTTAAGAAAAAAACACATAGCACAAGACTTGTGATAAACTTGTGAGATGACAACACTGTCTACAAATTTGCAGTATTTGCTATTGAGATTATTCTTCATCAGAGAGTACAGGGAATTAATCTTCAGTACATCAGCAAAGTAAAAATATATGAATTGCCTTTCATTAGATGAAAAAATACTCAACCTACTGTATTCTTTGACTAAAGAGTTGTATGTATGTATTGATATTAAGTTGTAGATAACACATAGATTTTATCTGTAGACTGTTAAAATAATTTTAAAGATATAATCAGCACTTTAAAGCTTTTTACTAGGTCAACATATTACACAAGTAGTTAAATTGCTAAACATGCTATAGAGTGCTGTGCTTTTCATCTGTTAATTTTCCATTCAAAGTGTTTAGACTCAGATTCAGGAAAAATGCTATAGTTTGATATTAAGCTGTATTTTGTTGAAATTAAAACATGCCTAAGAATAAAATATTTTATCTTCATATCAATTTCCGTCTTCTGTTTTACTTCTTCTCTCCCATAATTTACAAATCAAGAGAAAGGAGTCTTCGGACCAGTTTGTACTGCATTAACAAGCATTATTAAGCTTGGTGTCCTTAAAATATATAGGTCAGATTCTCAGCTGGCATAAATCAACATAGCTCCATTGAAGTCAACCTGCTTTATTTCTTCAATTTGAAATAATTTTAAGGTCTTGATCCTGTAATATGATCCACATGAGTGGACCCTTTGCGGAACCCTTTGGCCTTCCTCTGACTCTGCACAGCTACTAGCTGGGATCACCCAAACCAGCCAAGATCAATAAGTGGTTTAGTCATTGCCTTCCCTGTAATCTAGCATCCCTTTGTGTTTTGCAGCATTACATGAGAGCTAAGACACAATAGCCAGTCAACATGTACAGCCTGATTTTCACCAGGTTAGTTACTTAGGGTACATCTACACTTGCACCCTCATTTGAACTAGGGATCCAAATGTAGGCGACTGAAATTGCTAAGGAAGTGGGGATTTAAATATCCCACGCTTCATTAGCATTATCTCGCCAGCGTGTTACTCCACTGAACAGCTGTTTCGAAAGTGAAAGTGCGTGCTGGGACGTGTTAGTTCGAACCAAACCCCTTGGTTCGAACTAACGTTACTCCTCAAAAAAATGAACTACCGGGTTTGGTTTGTACTAACGCGTCCCGGTGCGCACCAAGGGGTTTGGTCCTGGCACGCGCTTCGTGGTTCGAATCAGCTGTTGAGTGGAATAACGCACTGGCGAGATTATGCTAATGAAGCATGGGATATTTAAATCCCCGCTTCATTAGCAATTTCGGTTACCTACATTTGCATCCCTAGTTCGAACTAGGATGCAAGTGTAGACGTACCCTTAGTTAGCTTAATAGAGGCTTCCATGGAGTAAAATATAGAAAATAGATTTACTAAATAGAAAAATCAGAGATTCAAAGATAAAAATAAGGGAGTGCAAACATATGTAAGTTTCATGGAAAGACTTCCTGGAGACTTTATATCTCCAGATTAAATACATCTTTTTTCTAATGTAAGTTACATATTGCCTCTGAACAGTTTCCCAGCATATCTGCTGCCAAAGAGGGAATCCAGTGTTTCAGGGACCCCAGACCTGCCAAGTGACTGTCCCTGGATAAAATACTAGAACTGGAAGGGACCTCGAGAGACCATTAAGTCTAGTCCCTTGCCGTCATGGCAGGACCAAGCATCATCTAGATCAGAGCTACTCAACACGTGACCGTGGGCCACATGCAGCCTGCAGCGTGTTTCTTTACAGTCTGCGGTACAATTTGGGTTTACGTGGGGCTCAACATGTGGCCCACGGGTGGGAGTCAAAACAAAAGTGGTAAAGATAATGGTCTCCTGTTGATATGTGTTTTAGTAGTTAAATTCATGGACTGTCATTGCTCATTAAAAGTGCTGTCATGTGGGTGGAAATTGGGTGAATATTGCATTTTATTGATATCAGCAGAACTGACTTAAGTGGGGCCTGCGGGTTGTGTAGTCTTGCCTTAATCTTTGTATTCATGCCCGTCAGTGTGAAAGAAGCTATTTGCATATATTGCATATATATTTGCATGTATATACAACCACATTTAAGTTGCGGCCCTTAGCATGTGCTGTGAGTATCATTGCGGCCCCCAGAGCTTCCAGAGTTGAGTAGACCTGGTCTTGATTATCCCTGGTAGATATCTGTTTAACATGTTCTCAGATATCTCTAGTGATGTAGATTCTACAACGTCCCTTTGCAATTTATTCCAGAGTTTAACCACCCTAACAATTAGGAAGTTTTTCTTAATGTCCAACCTTAACCTACCTTTCTGCAGTTTAAGGCCATTGCTTCTTTCCCCTCTCCCGTCCCTCTGACATCCTTTTAGATACCTGAAAACCACTATCATGTCCTCTCTCAGTCTTCTCTTTTACGAACTAAACAAGCCCAGTTCCTTCAGCCTTCCCTCATAGCTCATGGTTTCTAGATCTTTATTCATTTTTGTTGCTCTTCTCTGGACCTTCTTCAATTTCTCCACATCTTTCTTGAGAAATGTGGTGCCCAGAACTGGACACAATACTTCAAATGAGGCCCTATCAATGCAGAATAGAGCGGAAGAATGACGACTTGTATCTTAAAAAACAACAAATACTCTGGTAGCACTTTAAAGACTAACAAAACATATTTGGTTAGTCTTTAAAGTGTTACCAGACTATTTGTTGATTTTTAAGTTTTTCCTGTTACAGACTAACTCGGCTGTCCCTCTGAAGCTTTTTTATGGTATCTTGTTTTTTGTTTTGTTTTTAACAGAACAAAATTCTTGAGAGTTTAATTGAAATGGCAAGTGTGAAGTGTTTTGTAATTAATACAAATTCTAGATACACAAGAGACAAAACATTAAAATAAATATAGGAATTTTCAAATTTGTCTCATTTAAAAGAATAAAAATCAATACAAATCCAGCTTTCAAAAAATAAAATATGCAATACTAATAGAAACATTTTAAATGTATGTTGTTTTAATTTACCAACATATAACACCTGATGTTTTTCATTTCTTCCTTTCGGGAACAAAAACACAATATGTGATGATTTGGTTTTAATAATCTCCTTTTCGGAAGCCTCCTTTAAAAGAGCTCACCCTGCAGGCTTTAGTGATTCATAGGGAGATTCTGGCTGGTCTGTCAATGTCTTCCCATTAACACTAATGGCCCATCATTTGTCTTTTCCTCGGCTGTGGAGAGCTATGTGCTTAGATTTAGGTGAAATCTAAGATTTAGGCTTAGATTTTACCTACTCTGAGGTAAAGTCAACCTAAGTGACGCAACTCCAGCAATGGGAATAACATAGCTGGAGTCGATGTTCCTTGGGTTGATCTGTTACCGTGTTCACACTGTGCTGGATTGACGGGAGAAACTCTTTTGTTGATTTACCTTAAGCTTGTTATGCTGGTGGAGTACCAGATGTTGACAGGATCATGTTCAGTACAGGCAGTCCCCGAGTTACGCGGATCCGGCTTACGTTGGATCCGCAGTTACGAACGGGGCCCGTCTCCCTGGTCTCCAGCAGACCAGGGAGAGGAAGCAAAGCGGCGGAGCACGCGGGCAGCGGACAGCCCAGACGCGTCTGGGCTGTCCGCTGCCCGCGTGCTCCGCCGCTTTGCTCTGCTTTGCTCCCCGTCTCCCTGGTCTGCAGACCAGGGGGACGGGGAGCAAAGCGGCGGAACACGCGGGCAGCGGACAGCCCAGACAAGTTGGGGTGCTGCTGGTTGGTCCCGTAGCGCCGCTCTGGGCGGTACAGGACCAACCCGGCAGCACCCCAGCTGCTCTGCCCCAGGCATCCCCAAGTCAGCCGCTGATGAAACTGACAAGTGGCTGACTACAGGAAGCCCCTGCCCCGGGCTTCCTGGAATCAGCCGCTGATCAGTTTCAGCAGCAGCTGACTTGGGGATGCCTGGGGTTCTTAAGTTGAATCTGTATGTAAGTCAGAACTGGCGTCCAGATTCAGCCTCTGTTGAAACTGATCAGTTTCAGCAGCGGCTGAATCTGGACGCCAGTTCCGACTTACATACAGATTCAACTTAAGAACAAACCTAGAGTCCCTATCTTGTACGTAACCCGGGGACTGCCTATAGTTGATTTAGAGGCTCTTAAATTGAGCTTCTGGTGGATTGATGGCCACAGCATCGATCCACTGGTAGTGTAGACATAACCTTAGCCTCAGCGGGCTGAGGAGACACCCTCTCCTTGCGTGACTATCCCACCAATTATGAGCACAGTTTTCTATATACACAAAATACATAAATCCTTAATCACAGTCTGTATGCAGATCTCATAATGATCATTAAGTTAGAATACTATACGATAATCTTTTGTAAAAGACCTTATTCGATATATTTTTATTGCATAATCAGTTGATTCAATCACTTATTCTGTGGCGTTCAATGCCCCTGTTCTCCTCTTAAAATGTGTGACCCTTGATTGTCAAACTATGACTAGTTAAACTTTAATTGACATTTTATTATTAAATATCCATTAAATTTAATTTTTTAACACAAACTGTGCAACAGGTAATAATTGTAGATTGTGCATGATGCTTCCCTGTGCCAAATGGAACTTTGAAGTGTAGGGTACCCAGAATCTGTTGGCTGTTTTGGGATAAGTTGGAACATAAATCACAGTGAGTACAAATCCAAGATGTAGGAGGGAGGGGGCACAACAGACAGGCTAGGTAACAGCTGTATGGGAATCAGCTGAAGATACCACAGTGTCCTACATCAGCCATAGTGAGGACACTGTTAGACCCCTAGATGTTGCAGTGTTAGTGCCACAAGAGCATCTTCCCCAGTCTCTGTTAACTAGGAAGTCAGTTGGGACCTTGGAAACAGCAAAATTGAGCCCCTTTTAAGGTCTTAATTTCCATTTAGAAACAAACTGGATTGGGAACTTGTTATAGAGAAGTATCCTGTATGTCAGAAAAATCTTAAGCAAAAGAAAAGTATACCCAGTCATTAAGTAGTCCTTAAATAGAATCAGAAGAAACAGCATCCTTGAATAAATATTTAATTTTGATTAAAGTTAGGGAAAGAAGTGTACAGTGCTTCCCACAATAGAGCCCAAAGTAGAATCGTAGAATCATAGGACTGGAAAGGACCTCGAGAGGTCATCGAGTCCAGCCCCCCACCCTCAAGGCAGGACCAAGCTCTGTCTACACCATCCCTGACAGATGTCTATCTAACCTGTTCTTAAATATCTCCAGAGAGGGAGATTCCACCACCTCCCTTGGCAATTTATTCCAATATTTGACCACCCTGACAGTTAGGAATTTTTTCCTAATGTCCAATCTAAACCTCCCCTGCTGCACTTTAAGCCCATTACTCCTTGTCCTGTCCTCAGAAACCAAGAGGAACAAATTTTCGCCTTCCTCCTTGTGACACCCTTTTAGATATTTGAAAACCGCTATCATGTCCCCCCTTAATTTTCTTTTTTCCAAACTAAACAAGCCCAGTTCATGAAGCCTGGCTTCATAGGTCATGTTCTCTAGACCTTTAATGATTCTTGTTGCTCTTCTCTGTACCCTTTCCAATTTCTCCACATCTTTCTTGAAATGTGGCTCCCATAATTGGACACAGTACTCCAGCTGAGGCCTAACTAGTGCAGAGTAGAGCGGCAGAATGACTTCACGAGTTTTGCTTACAATACACCTGTTGATACAACCTAGAATCATGTTTGCTTTTTTTTTGCAACAGCATCACACTGTTGACTCATATTCAACTTGTGGTCCACTATGACCCCTAGATCCCTTTCCGCCATGCTCCTTCCTAGACAGTCGCTTCCCATCTTGTATGTATGGAACTGATTGTTCCTTCCTAAGTGGAGCACTTTGCATTTCTCTTTATTAAACCTCATCCTGTTTAGCTCTGACCATTTCTCTAACTTGCTAAGGTCATTTTGAATTATGTCCCTATCCTCCAAAGAAGTTGCAACCCCACCCAGTTTGGTATCATCTGCAAACTTAATAAGCGTACTCTCTATCCCAATATCTACATCATTGATGAAGATATTGAACAGTATGGGTCCCAAAACAGACCCTTGCGGAACTCCACTTGTTATCCCTTTCCAGCAGGATTTAGCACCGTTAACAACAACTCTCTGACTATGGTTATCCAGCCAGTTATGCACCCACCTTATCGTGGCCCTATCTAAGTTATATTTGCCTAGCTTATCAATAAGAATATCATGCGAGACCGTACCAAATGCCTTACTAAAGTCTAGGTATATGACATCCACCGCTTCTCCCTTATCCACAAGGCTCGTTATCCTATCAAAGAAAGCTATCAGATTAGTTTGGCATGACTTGTTCTTCACAAACCCATGCTGGCTATTTCCTATCACTTTATTACCTTCCAAGTGTTTGCATATGATTTCCTTAATTACCTGCTCCATTATCTTCCCTGGGACAGACGTTAAACTGACCGGTCTGTAGTTTCCTGGGTTGTTCTTATTCCCCTTTTTATAGATGGGCACAATATTTGCCCTTTTCCAGTCTTCTGGAATCTCCCTTGTCTGCCATGATTTTTCAAAGATCATAGCTAAAGGCTCAGATACCTCCTCTATCAGCTCCTTGAGTATCCTGGGATGCATTTCATCAGGACCTAGTGACTTGCTGACATTTAACTTTCCTAAGTGATTTTTAACTTGTTCTTTGTGTATCCTATCTTCTAAACTTACCCTCTCTCTGCTTGTATTCACTACGTTAGGCACACCTCCAGACTTCTCGGTGAAGACCGAAACAAAGAAGTCATTGAGTATCTCCGCCATTTCCAAGTTTCCTGTTACTGCTTCTCCCTCCTCACTAACCAGTGGGCCTACCCTGTCCTTGGTCTTCCTCTTGCTTCTAATATATTTATAAAAGGTCTTCTTGTTTCCCTTTATGCCTGTAGCTAGTTTGATCTCATTTTGTGCCTTTGCCTTTCTAATCTTGCCCCTGCATTCCCGTGTTGCTTGCCTATATTCATCCTTTGTTATTTGTCCTAGTTTCCATTTTTTATATGACTCCTTTTTTATTTTGAGATCATGCAAGATCTCCTTGTTAAGCCAAGCTCATCTTTTGCCATATTTTCTATCTTCCAAGCGCACCTGGGCTGTCCCGCTGCGGGCGTGCTCCGCGGCTTTGCTCCCTGTCTCCCTGGTCTGACCAGCAGACCAGGGAGATGGGGAGCAAAGCCTCGGAGCACGCCAGCAGTGGGACAGCCGCGGCGCGCCTGGACTGTCCCGCTGCCCGCGTGCTCTGCGGCTTTGCTCCGCGTCTCCCAGGTCAGCAGACCAGGGAGACGGAGCAAAGCCGTGGAGGACTTGGGCAGTCCCGCCACCCCCGTCTCCCTGGTCTGCTGGGGGGGGGGGAGGTGCAGCTAGTGCCCCCTCCCCCAGCAGACGAGGCTTTTCTTGCCTACCCCTGGGGCAGCTGGGGGCTGCCGGGTTGGTCCCGCAGCGCCGCTCTGGACCAACCCGGCAGCACCCCAGCTGCTCTGCCCCAGGCGTCCTGATTCAGCCGCTGCTGGTCAGTTTCATTAAGTTCGACAGTTATCTCTCAATTCCACCTCATCACTTTGTCTATATAGTCCATACTTGCAGTGGACTTCTTTGCACACTCATGTCTAAACTGCTGTCTGCTAGCATCCATACATCTTTTTGCTATTTCTGCTTCTCGTGTTTCTCATTTTCATAAAGAACATATGCACTAAATTATTTCCCCCACACATACACAAACACTTTTGTTAGCTTTAATTTTTCCAAGTTAAATCTAGTTTTGTGGTTTTCTTCATCTCTGTATGGACTTGATTCACGAACTTCTTACTTAGGGTCTGTGGCCTGTGCTGTGCAAGAGGTCCTACTAGAGTTTCATGGGTCTGGAAAACATGACCTATGAGGGAAATTTGGGGGTGGGGGGGAATGTGTGTGTTTAGTCTGGAAAAAGAGAAGATTAAGATGGGACATAATTGTTTTCAAGTACATAAATGGTTGCTACAAAGAGGAGGGAGAAGTTGTTTTTCTAATCCCCCTGATGATAGGACAAGAAGCAATGAGCTTTAAATTGCAGCAAGGGGGGTTCAAATCGGACATTTAGAAAGACATCCTAACCAGGGTGATTAAGCTTTGGAATAAATTGCCTATGGAGGTTGTGGAATCTCATCATTGGAGATTTTTAGGAGCAGGTAGACAAATACCTGTCAGGGATAATCTAGATAATACTTAGTTCTACCATGAGTGCAGGAACCTGGACTAGATGACCTCTTTAGGTCCCTTCCAGAACATCAGAACATAAGAATGGCCATACTGTGTCAGACTGAAGGTCCATCTAGCCCCGTATCCTGTTTTCCAACAGTGGCCAATGCTAGATGCCTCAGAGAGAGAGAGAGAACAGAACAGGTAATCATCATGTGATCCCTCTCCTGCCATCCATTTCCAGCCTCTGACAGACAGAGGCTAGGGACACCCTTCCTACCCATCCTGCCTCTACCCTTTTGTGACTCTATTATAATGGTCCCTTCTGTGTCTATTGGAAGGTTGAGTATCAGAGGGGTAGCCGTGTTAGTCTGAATCTGTAAAAGTGGCGAGGAGTCCTGTGGCACCTTACAGACTAACTGAAGTGTTGGAGCATAAGCTTTCGTGAAGGGGAAAGAGAAAGGAAAAAAAGCCTATGCTCCAACACTTCAGTTAGTCTATAAGGTGCCACAGGACTCCTCGCCGCTTTTATTGGAAGGTTGTTTTTGTATTCTTTTTATTCCTTTACTACAGTTAGCAGTTCATCCCAATTTGTATCACCTGCTCATTTAATTAATTCCAGATCATTAATTAAGATGTTACATAAAACAAGATTTGACACCTGTACCTACAATACCTGACAGACACCCCCACCAGTTTGTTATTTTGCCTTATTTTTAGCCAATTTAATTTCCACATGACAGTATATCTATCCAAGCTAGTTTGAAATTCTTTACACTTAACATGCTGCGAGATACCACGTCTGATTTCTTTACAAAAATGAAACTATATTGTATCTATTGCTTTCCCATCATCCATTATTTCTGTAATTTTCTCAACAACACCATTTAAGATTCTGTCACAACTTACTCTTTATAATCCTGTATATGCTTATTACTCATAGTCAGAGCTGAAATAAGCAATAGATATTAGAGGATTATGCACAAGACTCTGCTCCTGAAAATGTGATTGGATCGGAATCTCGGGTTTCATTTGGCGCGGAATTTTTTTTTTAAAGTTGTGCATATGACCTTGTACACGTGAACCAAGGGGGAAAAAACAGTGCAGTGGTGTCCATCTGAGGCTGCAGATAACCTGAAACAATTGTTCAGAGAGTTGTGAACGTTAACTCCAAGAGTCACTGCTTTTGAAAGGTTTGCCAACAGAACCTCCATGCAGTAGTCTGGGTATGGCAGGAGGATGGTAGAACAACAGATCGAGCCCTCCTTCCCATCACCCAACCAAGCAATGGAGCTGCAAGTTTGAGTCCCTTAATGGCTATGATGAATGGCATCTAGACTAGTTGTTTTGTGTATGTTCACATTTGCTAAGTATTGTCTGACCTGTTCCTTTTCAGTAAGTCTCAGAGGGGGATCCATGTTAGTCTGAAACTGAAAAAACTGAAAAAACAACCAATGGTCCTGCAACACCTTAGAGACTAACAGACCTGTGGCTGGTATCATGAGCTTTCATGGGCACAACCCACTTCTTCACATGAATGGAGCAAGGGGTCCAGAGTTGCAAATAAACAGCAGAAAAAGAAGGGATGGGGCGGGAAAGAGAAGGGGAAAAAATTGACAATTACCTTCTGTATTGATTTTCAATTTTCTTTTCTGTTGGCACAGTTTGTGGTATTTAGCCACAGGCATCGAGTGGAACCATCATGAGGAGCTCCTGTGTTTTAGCAATAATAATCCCTCCCTAATTATCCATGGAATACAGGGAAGTAAATACTTAGGTGACAGGTACTTTGAAGAGCTCTTTGGGGGTGATTTGGGTAAGAGTCCCTACATTCTTTTGAGCACGAAGATTGCAATTGTCTTGGGACCATGTGTGGGATCTGCAAGGATGTGTAAGGACTTTCCTACTGCTCCATATTCCTGTGCAGGGACCAGGAATGATGTGGCTCTACTGTACTATTTTTTCTTTCGGAATACAGATTTTAAAAAAGCATTTAGTTTCTTGGTAATATTGAATCCTCAGTCATTAATTCCTCCCTTCACTCTTGAATATCTTCTATTAGTCTTCTTTCTTAGTAGTGGTAGTGGCTCTCTTATGTAAAGTCCTTTCCTCTACTGGGTACCATGAAATTCAATTTCAGCCCTCTTCTATTTTCTGTCTGCTTTCTATCTTCAACCATCTTGTTTCCATAATCTGTTTTTAATGAGGATTACTTTCAAACAGAGCCACTTTTACAGTTCTGCAATTCAGCTCTGTGTGTGTGTTTCGAGTTTTTTGGACAATGTATTGATTCCTTCCTATTTACATTTTCTTTGTCTGTTTGAAGGAGCTTCTAAAAGGTTTGAAATCTAGAAGCCTCTGTTAATTGGCTGAGCCTCAGTCAGGGGGAAGGGCTACCAGAGCTATATAAGCCTGTGACTCAGCGACCAGGGAGAGCGCGACCAGGAACAGGTAACAGGAGAGTTTGGAGAGGGAGTTTGGAGGGGGAGTTTAGAGGGCACGAGTGACTTGTGTCCTTCTTTAAAACCTAACTCTTAGAATAATCTATACTCCAGAAGTTTAAAAAGAATCCCAGTTTGTACTTAAACTTATTCATTACAAACATGGAGACAGAAGTCCAGCAGCAGAGTGGGGGCTATCCTGTTTATTGCATCGAGTGTAACATGTATGATTACCTGCCCTGTGGGCGGGTGGCGTATGTGTGCACCCGTTGCAAGGAGCTCCTGACCCTCAGAGACCGAGTTCGGGCTTTGGAGGACAGGGTGGCTGAACTGGAGGAGCTAAGGGAGCTAGAGAGCTATGTTGATGAGACTTTCCGGGACACTGTAGTACTGTCCCACCTCCAGTCTGAGAGCCCCAGTGTTCTTAAGGAGGATGAAAATCTCAAGGGAACAGAGCATTTAATGGGAGCAGAGGGAAACCATCCCGTAGTTGGGACCCTCCTCCCAGAGGATGTTGCGGTATCCTCTTGCACTGAGGATACCTCTGATAGGGAGGGAATGCCAGCTAGGAAGAGGCAGGTGTTAGTAGTGGGTGATTCGATCATTAGAAACATAGATAGTTGGGTTTGTGATGACCGGGATAACCGTATGGTCACTTGCCTGCCTGGTGCGAAGGTTGCGGATCTCTCGAGGCATCTAGATAGACTTATGTGTAGTGCTGGGGATGAGCCGGTGGTCGTGGTACATGTAGGTACCAATGACATAGGGAAGGGTAGGAGAGATGTCCTGGAGGCCAAATTTAGGCTGCTAGGAAAGAGACTGAAATCCAGGACCTCTATGGTGGCGTTCTCGGAAATGCTTCCAGTTCCACGCGCAGGGCCAGATAGGCAGGCAGAGCTTCAGAGTCTCAATGCGTGGATGAGACGATGGTGTAGGGAAGAGGGGTTTAGATTTATTAGGAACTGGGGACACTTTTGGGAGAGGGAAGGATGGGCTCCACCTAAACCAGGGTGGAACCAGACTGCTGGCACTAAACATTAATAAGGCCGTAGAGCAGTTTTTAAACTAAGAGATGGGGGAAAGCCGATTGGTGCGGAGATGCACGTAAATCTGAGGGAGACTTCTCTTAGAGGAGAATCCGTTGATAGAGATTCTCTAAGCTGTAGTCGGAAAGAGAGGAGGGGAGAGGGCAAACCATTGGCCAGAGCTGACAAACAACTGCATAGAAAGGAATCCAATGCATCAGGGAAGGGCAGACAAATAAGCAGTGGCAAATTTTTAAAGTGCTTGTACACAAATGCTAGGAGTCTGACTAATAAGATGGGTGAACTAGAGTACCTTGTATTAAAGGAGGAGATTGACATAATAGGCATCACTGAAACCTGGTGGAATGAGGAAAATCTGTGGGACACAATCATACCGGGATATAAAATATATAGAAAGGATAGAGCAGGCCGGGTGGGTGGCGGAGTGGTACTGTATGTGAAAGATAATGTAGAATCAAATGAAATAAACATATTAAGTGAATCAACATGTTCCATAGAATCGCTATGGATAGAAATTCCATGCTCCAATAATAAGAAATTAGCAGTAGGGATATATTACCGACCACCTGACCAGGACAGCGATACTGACATAGAAATGCTGAGGGAGATTAGAGAGGCTACCAAAATAGAGAACTCTATAATAAAGGGGGATTTTAATTACCCCCATATTGACTGGATACATGTCACCTCAGGAAGAGAAGCGGAGATAAAATTTCTCAATGGCTTAAATGACTGCTTCTTGGAGCAGCTGGTGCAGGAACCCACAAGGGGAGAGGCAATTCTCGATTTAGTCCTGAGTGGAGTGCAGGATCAGGTCCAGGATATAACCATTACAGGACCGCTTGGGAATAGTGACCATAATATAATAACATTCAACATTCCTGTGCTGGGAAGAACACCTCAGCAGTCCAGCACCCTGGCATTTAATTTCAAAAAGGGGAATTACACAAAAATGAGGAGGTTTGTTAAACAGAAATTAAAAGGCACAGTGACTAGAGCCAAATCCCTGAAAGCTGCATGGAAACTTTTTAAAGACACCATAATAGAGGCCTAACTTAAATGTATACCCCAAATTAAAAAACATAGCAAGAGACCTAAAAAAGAGTCACCGTGGCTTAACCACCATGTAAAAGAAGCAGTGAGGGACAAAAAGGTATCTTTTAAGAAGTGGATGTCCAATCCTAGTGAGATAAATAGAAAGGAACATAAACACTGACAAATCAAGTGTAAACATGTAATAAGAAAAGCAAAAAAAGATTTTGAGGAACAGCTAGCCAAAAACTCAAAAAGAAATAACAAAATGTTTTTTAAGTACCTTAGAAGCAGGAAGCCTGCTAAAAAGCCTGTGGGTCCCCTAGATGATCGAGCTATAAAAGGAGCAATCAAGGACGATAAAGCCATTGTGGAGAAACTAAATGATTTCTTTGCTTCAGTCTTCACGGCTGAGGATGTTGGGGAGATTCCTGAATCTGCACCGTCATTTGTGGGTGATGAATCTGAGGAACTCTCCCGGATTGAAGTGTCATTAGAGGAGGTTTTGGAACAAATAGAAAAACTTAATGTTAACAAATCTCCGGGACCGGATGGCATTCATCCAAGGGTTCTAAAAGAACTTAAATGGGAAATTGCTGAGCTATTATCTGTGGTTTGTAACCTATCCTTTAAATCGGCTTCCGTACCTAATGACTGGAAGGTAGCCAACGTGACACCAATATTTAAAAAGGGCTCCTGGCAATTATAGACCGGTAAGTCTAACTTCAGTACCAGGCAAATTAGTCGAAACAATAGTAAAGAATTAAATTGTCGATCATGTAGAAGAACATAATTTGTTAGACAAAAGTCAACATGGTTTCTGTAAAGGGAAATCCTGTCTTACTAATCCTTTTCAACTTATTCATAAATGATCTGGAGAAAGGGGTAAGTAGTGAGGTGGTAAAGTTTGCGGATGATACCAAACCGTTTAGGATAGTCAAAACAGAAGCAGACTGTGAGGGACTCCAAGAAGATCTCACCAAAGTGAGTGATTGGGCAACAAAATGGCAAATGAAATTTAATGTGGATAAGTGTAAAGTAATGCACATCGGGAAAAATAACCCCAACTATACGTACAGTATGATGGGGGCTAATTTGGCTATGACAAATCAGGAAAGGGATCTTGGAGTTATCGTGGACAGTTCTCTGAAAACTTCCACACAGTGTGCAGCGGCGGTCAAAAAGGCAAATAGGATGCTAGGAATTATTAGGAAAGGGATAGAAAATAAGACCCAGAACATCTTACTGTCCCTGTATAAAACTATGGTACGCCCACATCTTGAATACTGTGTACAGATGTGGTCTCCTCACCTCAAAAAAGATATTTTGGCCTTGGAAAGGGTTCAGAAAAGGGCAACTAAAATGATTAGGGGTATGGAACGGGTCCCATATGAGGAGAGGCTAAAGAGACTGGGGCTTTTCAGTTTAGAAAAGAGGAGACTGAGGGGGGATATGATAGAGGTCTATAAAATCATGAGTGGTGTGGAGAGGGCTGATAAAGAAAAGTTATTTATTAGTTCCCATAATAGAAGAACTAGAGGACACCAAATGAAATTAATGGGTAGCAGGTTTAAAACTAATAAAAGGAAGTTCTTCTTCACACAGCGTGTTGTCAACCTGTGGAACTCCTTGCCAGAGGAGGCAGTGAAGGCTAGGACTATAATAGAGTTTAAAGAGAAGCTGGATAAATTCATTGAAGTTAAGTCCATAAAAGGCTATTAGCCAGGGGATAAAATGGTATCCTTGGCCTCTGTTTGTCAGAGGCTGGAGAGGGATGGCAGGAGACAAATCGCTTGATCATTGTCTTCGGTCAACCCTCTTTGGGGTACCTGGTGCTGGCCACTGTCGGTAGACAGGATACTGGGCTAGATGGACCTTTGATCTGACCCAGTACGGCCGTTCTTATGTTCTTATGTCTGTCACTCTTGACCAGATGAACATGTGGCTTTTTTCTGAACTTCCTTCAGCAATGAATGTCTCAAAGACAGAAGTAATATAACTCCAAATCTTCTATTTCTTTTCTTGAATTAGACCTTCTGTTCATTTCCACTACCATAACCTTGGCTTTATACTTCACCATCATATTTGCTCCTTGACTGAACTGTGTTTCGCTGCTATATTTTGAATGAACATCTCAGTTCCACTTCTGCTGAAAACAGCTTACGTGTGTTCATCACTTCTCACATGAATTAATGCAGTTTTCTTCTTTGTGGCCTCCCCAAGTACTAGATCTCCGGACTCTGGCATGTGTAGAATGGTGCTGCTTCTGTTCTTTTGCATGAAATAAAAATGTTCTATTACCTGCATTGTCATACAGCTACATTGGCTCTTCCTCCAATTCAGATTTAACTTCAGAATTGCCTTGCTTGTACTTGTTTCTTCCTGCTTTGCTTAATTTCCTATCCTCTCCGTCTGTTTCCAAATCTTATCAGCAAATATATCTTTTCTCACTGACTCTTACACGTCTCAATTTCTCTTTTCCTCTGCTGTTGGTTTTGCGCCCAGATTTTTAAAATGTTACTGCATAATTTGTGTGCGCAGTCATGATAACTGCATTTATAAATGGTCAGTTAGGTATCTAATTTATTGTTTAAATGCTCAAATGCTGTAGTTGTCACTTTTTTTTCCAAACATATTTTTAAAACCCTGGGCCTTTTATTTCACTTTATTTCAAAATATTTAAATTTTGTTATTTAGTTCTATAAAGTGGTGTGGGGAACAGTTTGCTTTGAAGTTGATCTGAAGTGTAATGATATCAATATTAATAAAGTGGGTTTTTTTTAAATGTGTGTTTGCACATCTGGGAGGGGAAAGAAATGAAGGGATCTTGGATTTACATAGATGAGAGAGCAGAAATTAATTGTAAATTTTATCATAATCAGGTTTGAAAAACCTTTAGATATTTGGCAAATTAGGTTGTTTTTTAAACTGCACTTATAAATAAAAACATTGAAGAAACGGAAGCTGGTATACAATTTTTTTATAATTTTAGCTGTTTATCTGATTTGATCTTGTGCTTGTAGACTTGCACAAGTATATTATGTTACTGTTAATTTAAATGTTAATTATAGTGAAAAGGATGTGATTGGCTTTTGTATGGAATAGTAGCGATTTTATGAGACTTTAAGAACAGGTTTAGTGGTAAGACCTAGAGAACTGCAAGTTTAATAACATATTAGACATTACAAATCCTGCTGGAATAAGATTAATCTGACCAAACATACTACTCATGAGGACAACACTAACATTGTGGTAATATAGGAAACAGGTGATGTTTACATTTTATCTTAGGACTTTCCTTTCCTTTCTTTAGTCTAACAGACCTGTGTTACATTGCTTTTTCAATATACAGATAGTCCCCAACTTACGAACAAGTTACATACCAAACACTTGGTTGTAACTCGATCTGTTTGTAAGGTGGACTCTATTCATTTAAATGTGACCACTCTGTTTGTAAGCGCGGATCGCGCGTTTGTAACTCGGGGACCGACTGTAATGCACTTAATGGGAGGTTGGTCGTAAGTATGAACGGCCGTAAGTCGATGCGTTCATAACTCGGGGACCACCTGTATTATAAAGTTTTTTACATTGGTTGTATGGGTCACGCTATTATTATTTATATTGAAAGTTAGTTTTGTAATACAGGAATTTTAAAATAATCCATGTATATGTTATATTTAAATTTTATAGTCAGGAAAAATGTGACACTATCAAATATTAGTAATGTGTTAGAAAAATTGTTTCAAGAATAGAACTAACCTGATATTTAAATAATTTCATAGTTTGTAGAATTATAGTTTATTATATAGGTGATAAATAGCTTTAGCCTGTCAGTCCCTAGTTCCAGAGCAAATTAAAATCAGTGTTAAGTTTCAACTGTGCAGCATCAAGGTACAAGGTGCTTGTGGTTTTTACAAGCTTGATTAAGCTGTCTTATTTGCTTGTCGATATCTGGATTATATTTTGTCCTGGTGTGACTCTTGCTGTTTGACAGCAATATTATACCTTTGTTCTGTGAAGTTAAGAGCTGATGGTGATCTCTTAAAAAGAAAGGAGTTTTGAAGGAAAAATAAGTCTGCCTTCCACAAAAGTAGAAAATGAATAGTGATGGGAAAGCATTCTTTAAAAGTCTCCTATTAAAACGTGTTTCTTTAGCATTTTTATATCGTTATCAAGTTCCTGTACCTAGTGAGCCCCTATGATGTTATAAACACGGACGCAACTTTGTGCACCTTACAAAGTTGCATTTCACGTTAAAAACATTTTTTAGAAATTATAGTATCTGCCTTTTTTAAAAAAGAGAGAGAAAAAGAGAGACAGAGATCATGTCATAAAATCTTCAGTTCTAAAAAAAGTATTCAATACATTTGAGGTTAAAAACTATAATTACAATATTCATTGGCAGGATCTGTTTTAGTCAACCTAATGATAATTGAGATGTTAGGTCTTCAAACATATCTGTTCATAGTGAGCCTTCTTTTATTTGTCTACTTTGGTAAGTAATTTGCTAAAAAGCATTTCAATACACCTGGATTTCTACCCTGTCACATTATCATGTTGAATCTTAACTGTTACCAAAAGATGTTAAATGTTAATTTAATAAGTATTATTAAACTAATTCAGTTCAGCTTTCTCTCATGCTTTTACTTTCTTATTGTGCTGTGTAAGGACCTGGAAGATTTTTCAGCCAGCTGCTTAAGAGTTCACTGAAAATGTGAGGTATTCATCATTATATATTTACTGTCTGAGGCTGATATAGCTGTAAGGTTTTTCAGATCCCATTGATCTATTGCGCATGTTCCCTCCCTGGGTTGTAGGACGTGCTTCTATTTGCATAAGGCCCTGGGCAAGGTTCTTTCTTGCATTGATTGGCCTGTCCAAGGGAGCCTGATGTGTTCTTGCATTGATCACTTTGTCTTTTCTTGGAAGACAGTGTTACACTGAGTTCATCTCAAACATTCTAGGGAGAAGGTAAAACTTCACTGCAGATATCTCAATTTTATTCAGATGTTCCTTTGAGTATAGGTCTTTTTTTTTTTTTTTAGGATAAGTATCTTTTCCTTTTATTTTGGATATGGTTCCACAATAACAATGCACTGTAAATTAGAATATATTTAAAAGGTATGTTAAATAAAAATGTAATATGTATACTACTTATATCATATTTTTTTTTGTTTTAAAACAATACTTTTAGCTCCCATCAAAAATGAAAACCATTATCTTTAAAGATTTAGAAATTGTAAATGTAGGCATAAAGTAAGATTAACTATGCAGTTATTTATACTTAGGCTATTATTTTTTGCTTTGAAACTTGTAGGTTTTTTAGGTCTATGTAGTGGACTTCATTTTTCACTCTTACAAATGCATAAAACTGTAGCTGGATATTGGTTTTCCAGAGTAAAATCTCAGAATTAGTAATGAAGATAATGTTTAAATTGTCAAGATTATGATTAATTAGTTATATGTTGATTAAAGGGAGACATTATTTCAGTCATGTCCTGATTTTTACAATGGTGGTATGTTATGAGTGAGTTGAGAAATCTTGGTTTAAAAGCCAAATCCTTATCTTTGAGAGACGTTAACACTCCTTATTGGCTAGTTGATAGATCAGCACTTGGACATATTTGCACATATTTCTCTACATATCTAATTATGTAAAGGATAGCCATTATTCTAGCCCACTTAACATATATGCGTGGAAAGAAAGTGGCTTGATTCATTGTCTTTTCTGTCATGTTTAGGTGAAATATAGTTACACCTGATCCAGCATACATAGTAACCATGTGAACTGTATCAAGCATAAGATTTTATATAAAATTGTATGTGATGGCCTTTTAAAATAAATGAGGCTATAATCTGTGATAACTAAGCATTTCAAAAAATATTTTGTAATGGTTTTATAAAAGTTAGGGTGTAATATTTTACTAAAAAGAAATATTTTATAGATGTCATGGAATTTTCTTTAAAGGAATCGAGTATTCAGAGATGTATAGCTGATCACATAAAACTTCTTCATTAACACACTATTTTATAAATTGCCTGGAACTACTTGGCTTATAGTGTGTCTTTCCACTGAAACTAATAATTTCTTGTATTTTAGTAATGTATTACTTTTGCTTAGGGAACATATTCCTGTGGTCATTTCCCTGTAAAAACAAAACTTAGATAAGTGCAATTCAAGCAGCACATATGAAATTTCATTTTCATTATCATGCAAATGCAGCAACAGTAAAACATCTCCCAAGATGTCATTTGACTATTAGGATCTTTAGAAAATGACCTCTCAAAGCCACAAAGCTAATATTCCTCACGAAAGCTATATAATGCCTAAAAATTGTCTATCCTTATTCTATATGAATAATGAATGTAATAGGAAGGCCATTATTAAAATGAGAAAAGAATATGTTAACCTATTTGTACACGGGATTTTATCTGAGCTTTGCATCTATGGTAAATTGTAACTATTCTGTGGTATTAGTAAGAGAATATGTCCCAAAATTCTATAATAAATTCTGTAGAACTTACAAAGCTGTTTCTGTGATTTTACTACATGCATAATCAGATCCGTGCAGACTAATGTTGTCGAACATTGGATTGCAAACATCAGTATTATATATTCACATTTTATGCAAACAGTATATGTATTATATGTATGTATGTACTGCAGTTTAAGTATTGTATGTACATTTACCACATTAAGTGTGCAACATTTTTATACACAAGTTAAATATGTAAGTTTGAATGAGCCAACATACAATATAGGCATGTTCTAAATACAAAATAATGTAAGGAATAGAAGCTGTTTTACTCAAATAAAAGAAGAGTCTCTATCTCTCAGCAACCCATGATCAAACAATCTAATTCATATGCAGAAAAGTGCTGTTGCTTTGCTATGTGGGAGAACTATTGACTGCACGTAAGTAACAAGAACATACCACTGTATGGTACTGCAGGAGAGTCTTTGAAAACCCCTATAGTATTGAAGTGAAGCACACAACAGAAATGATTTTAGGCAATTAAAATGAAGAAAAAAGATTTAATTTCTTATTTGAGATGACCATACTTTCTGGCATATGAATGTAATCTCTTTCTGGGAAAAAAAACTTTACATCACATCAGTATGCTTTATTTAAGCAATGTGTTTGTGTTAAAGGAATATGTTGAAGACATATGCGGGAGCTAATGTAACTGTCACATTATGTAGAGTTTTTGTTATCCCATAGGTGTTTCATACCAAGATTTCCCAGCAAGGGACATGCAGCCCCCATTGATACTCTTAAGCTGGTACTGAGCTACTTGCTATTGTATTGAAATCAATGTTTTAAGTAGGCCTGTTGGTAATTGGTTGACTGTTGGGGGATTCTTGACATCAGAGGACATGAAGCCTTTTACTGATAAGATCTGAGCATCTTAGAGCTGTGAAATACATGGCAAGAAATATATTTATCAGTTTTCTTATGAAGAATATAACTTTTTCTACATATTCAGTGGAGAAATAAAGTAATGGGAAAAAACCTTGCTATTTTTCCAGCTGATTGATATTGTTGTTTAAATAAATGAGGAAAGACTGTTACACCAACATTACTTTTCTCTTCCTTTAAGTAACAAAACACAGGATTTCTAGATTGGAAAAATAAAAGGGTGGGGACTGAAAACCTTCTCTTCTATTTCACTAGAACACTGTGGTTCAGAATTGGTGTGCTAATGCAGTAGCTCATGTTTATGGATTATTTTAGTATGGGGATCTTTGTGAAGTCCAGGTATTGACAATGTGACTGATATTCGATTGCAATAAAAGTGGTTTTCAGTGCCTCTCTCCCACATAGACTTTTGTGTCAGTCTGTTCATGACTTGAAGTTTTCTAGGGGTATCTGCCCTTGACTCTGTGTTTTGAACATCACCAAGAACTGCTCACTAGACTGTTTGCTATATTTTCATAACATTTCTACAGTGACTTCATAACATTTCTACATTGTCTGAGTCCAATTAGTTTCTTTTGCATGGTTTGCATTATGGTACATATGTGTATATACAGCACCTAGCACAGCAGGCTCTGAATTTGTTTGTGGCCTTTAGGAACCTACTGTGATGACTGATGATGATGATGATTGATGATAATAATAATAATAATTAATAATAAATATGTTAATAATAAAGATCAACACATCATAATTATTCCAGGCTGCAAAGCCAAGAATGCACCCCTTTGTCCTTCCCTCTCAATAAATATATAAATAAATATAGGTTTTTTCCCCCCACAGGTAAGTAGAGGCTAAATAATTAAAAGAAAGCAGGAATACCACCTTTCATTAAAATACTACACAAAATAATGTAGTAGCTTTGGACTGCATTCCAAATGAAGTTTCTTCCCACTTAATTGTTGTGAGGAAAGTGTCATCTTCTAGATAAATCTATGGATATGCTGAGAGTATATGTGCATATATATGTGTAAATGTGCAAAGTTAAACTTATGTATATAATGCACGTTACTTAAAATACCTTTTGAAAATTCCTTGATTTCATCCCTTATTCTTTTTCAAAACATTAAAGTAACTTGCAGCATTTTTTCAGTAATTCATAACTGATAGATAAGTAAGAGAAGCATTACATAGGAGATATCTGGTACCTTCTGGAAATCAACTAAATATATCCATACTTCGCATTTTACCATCTTCGGTGTTTGAATGTCTAGGCATGCATGCACTAAACATACCACATATTACATGTATAAAATTCTTAATAGGTTTTAGCACAGTAATTTCTATATCATCAAAGATCTATTGATGCTGATAGTGTAGGAGGTATGTTTCAGTCCTTTCCTATTTCCCCTTGACCTCTTACACATTGACACACTCCTCTTCAATCACTCCATTTCAAGCCAGCTGCATCCCAAGTGAAACTTCATGCTCATGCCTGTCATCAGCAAACACTCTACTCATTTTTTTCAGTGTAATGTGGAGTACAATCTCATCTCTTTAACCAAGTAAAACACATGGCAGGCACACACTTAAAATTAGAAACGTACAGAAGGTTATAAAATAACCTCAGTTTTGGTTTTAACTCTCATTGTAATAGAGGAATATTGGTGCTTTCAGACTTTGGGATTTAGGTCATGCTTTTCTCTTGCTGTTGATGTTAAAACAAACACACTTTTACACAGACAAGGATCATGCAAGCCTTTATACCTGTTCTTAGAAGTATCAAATGAGAATGATATCAAATGAACTTGAGGAAAACAGCACATTTCTTTCTAAGCCAAAACAATGTTCAGATTGTTCAGAGCTACTTCGCTGTTCAAAAATTTCTCTGTCAACAAAACCAGTATATCCTGTATAGTTACTGCAAGTTGCTTGCCATAACAGTACTTGATACCTGGTGCCAGACAGGGGAACATTGCTTCTAATTTTGAAGTAGCAGCTAATATCTATGAATCTGAGCTAGAATAGGGGATGGGGGAAGAAGTCTCCTTATGGCCATAACACACAACTGTGATCTCAACTTTGTGCCATCCAAACAAGCATGTGTCAAGTTGACCTGCTTTGGATTTAAGATGAACTCTCCAGAGGATAGTACCATGACTCTCATGAAAAATATTTGACAAATTTTCATTATTTTAATATATTAAATATTTAAACCGTGGATATAACAAAGTCTTCAATACAATATACTTAGTACATTTTAATCGCTGAACTATACTGACATGTTAATTTATAAGTAAATTTAATTATTAAAGTATTTTTGTTCTTTTTTTAACAAAAAAAGAAAGCATTCTCAGTAGCCACATAGACTAAGTAAGCTTAAGTTTATAAGAGAAATATGTATCTGCCATTTAGAGATTTTATTGAATCTTAAGCAATTAAAGTTTCATCCACAAATGTACCCTAATAGTTATTGTAAGGTGTCTAAATAAGTATCTCCTGTCATTCTGAGCATTGCATTTCCAGTAATTTGTCTCCTAAACTAATGCATTTTGTGCCGCCTTCTCTTTAAATGTGAATCAATTTATAATGCACATTGTAATCTTTTCATAAAAGCCTAATTATGTACATTGCTTTTTAAAATGCAAGGATGAGCATAAATGTCTATTAATGCTTTACATGGAAAAACATAATACAAACATTTTGTGATCTGAATTCATTTAAAATTAGTCACTTGCACTTTTTATGCAAATAAAATTGGGCATTTTTGTCAGGCTTTATATTAATTTGTTTTACATTAATAGAAAGAATAGTTTATTTGACATCTTCTATATGTTTTGTATAGTGTTCAAGGCTTTTTCTTCCACCTGTAACAGGTGTTGTCTTTTTATCATACTTTTATATCTTTTGCCATTGTTTTTTTATTTTATTTGTATCCCTTGCCTGTATTTCATGGCAGAACCAAATGCTAATGAACTTATGTATACCACAGTTCACAAGATGGGCAGACAACTTTTGTTCTTTGTCAAGACTCTTTGGAATGAAATGAAAAAAATTAAAGTTCCTTATTACAAATAAACTGAGGATGATCCCTTCCTAATTCAAGTTCAGTGAAATATGCGCTGAATTTTTGTGAAACCATGCTCTTTGGAGATACATTTTTGAGGTAGTGTGTTGACTTCTTCTCTTGATATCAAAAGATTGAGGTAATTTACTAGAAGGCATAGAAGTTATATTATGAAATTGTTGATATTGGACCCTAATAAGGTCTAAATAGTGTTAATCTCCAATTAACAAGAAGAGGAAAAAAATGTCAAAACACTCATTACAGGTTTAATTATAATTTCTGATTGATTCAGAACCTTCTGACTTTTCTAGCCATTCCAATTTAGTCATTCAGTCCAGGCTCCCTGTATTGTGTATTCAGCAGTTCCTATTAGACATCTTCACAGTGAGTGATTCTGCTGGGCTTTCTGACACCCGCTTTCATGCATGGCCTACTATTCTGTGTGGAAATGTTTTTCTGAGCTGCCTGGAACATTAAAGACATCTTGGCCATGTCAGATTGTGTATATATAATACGTATGCTCTCTGTGTGCATAATTTAGGAACTATATGTATGTATATATTATACTGTGTATAAGTGTGTATATATGAATATATATAGTATAGTGTGCATGTGTATATATGTATGTGTGTATATACTCTCATAATGATAAGGCTGCTCAGACACAAATGTATTTATAGATTTTCCTTTATATAAGATCCTCCATGTATGTTGCTTACTTTCCTTCATATTTTTGTCTGTTGTTGTTGACACTAGGGGGCACTGCTTGTCCTCCGTTGTAGCTTTCTTCTGGGACAGTGAGTAAAACTCAGCTGATTTCTGTAATCTTACTTTAATTAACAATGGAATTCTTATTAAGAAATTCTAGGCTGTTTAATTTATTGTTATTTTGTTTTTAATCTAGTGTCTACATGCAGTGTTAATACGAGTGGAGTCATTTGCACTTACAAACAAATACGGAATTGAATATACTATACAGTAACATATTTATTTATTTATGTCTGAAATGTCTATCTTGGCAAAGCCAGAAGGCTAAGTTTGTCCTGTGATGAGGTTTAGATCCCTTGCCAGCTGTGCTTCTAGCCAGCAAGTGTGATGAACAGCTTTAGAAAGCAAGTGAGAGAAATCATTGAAGAGTTAGTGTGATTCATTTGAACAAAGGTCAAGAGAAAGATAAGCAGAGGACAAGAACAGGAAGTTAAAAAGTATATCTTCAGTTATGAAAGTATCCGTCAATTACATTATCCTAAAAGATTTGTTCACTGATTACTGTATAATTGTTCATCAAATTGCTGAATTATGGATAAATAATAACCACTTATTCCATTCATCTCTGTTTTAATAATATATTTTTGGATGAAAGAATTAAATAAATCAGACCTCTCCAATTCACAAATGATATATGCATTTACTTATTATTTTACAAATGTCAGGACCTTAATGTCAATATGAACCATTGACTCAAAATGATAACGTCCAGGTTAGATCATAACAGACACAAATTCATATTAGTTAATTTTGATATATGTAGTTGAGAAACCACTTTATTGATATTTTATTCACATGGAACATATTTCTTAGATAGCAAACTCAAACACTGAAGTTTAAAATTTTTAAAAGCAAGTGTTCTTACTCTGAGTTAACAAAAATATAACACTGCACTGAAAATCTACTTAATTATTGTGGACTTTCCTTTAGTGAATAGTGATTTTTTTTTTGTATGAAATGACGTATTCACAAATAATTGAGTGTGTCTAGTGACAGCAGTTATGTCTGATACGTGTAAATGACATGTTAGAATGATGGTTACCCAGTTTAGCTAAAGTTCTTCATATATGTAAGCTGTACTTTTCAAGTGGCTTTTCAAATTCAACCATTGTCATATATAACAATGTGTTTCCTAAATAATATTTAAATTATTAGCTGTATTTATGGGAATGTATGTGTTAAGAGGTTAGCTAATAAACATATTATATTTTGCACACACAGGTTAAGTGAGAAATATACTTTAATCCACATTTTTAAATAGTGATTTTTAAATATTGATCCTTGTATAGTACTAATCCATACTTTTAAGTATCACAGTATTATCTGACAGCACACGTTATTTTATGAAAAATCCTATTAGAAGCTCTTGAAGTGTTCTGAGAGGACAGAACTACAAGTTTCATCACCTACTTATTCTTTTTCAGTTCATAAGGAAAAAACTGATTAATCAAGATACGAAGATTTTGTTATAACCAACATTTTATTATTAGAAATGTTGTTTTCATGGTACTACTGTCTACACGTAAGCCATCAGATGCCAGCAATGTTAGACTAGATTTTGTTTTTTTTATCCCTTACAGGATGTTGCTTTTGGCTACAAAAAGTTAATTTCAGATTCTGATATACGTGCATTAATTTTTGATACAGTGGCTTGGTGTAGTACAGCAAAAAATAACATGAATATCACACTATTGCGCTGTAGCTAATTGTTTATTTCCTCAAGCCAAAGGAAAGTGGTGTTAATGTGCAGACCTCAATGTCTGTGGAAAAGTAGAAAAACTGACAGCAAAGGTCTTAGAGATTTCTTCCTGGGGGTCTTGAGAATACAACCTAAGAAGAAAAGCAGAAACAATAGCATCATTATGGTTAAGGGGAAAATTCTCAGCACCTTTTGGATTTTGGCATACGAGGGAGAATGTGTTTGTACATTAACATAATATTTTATTACCAGGCTGCAATATCCACCAAAGGTACTGGTGCTTTAGAACAGGAAAACTCATTTCAATGTCTAGTTTAAAAAAGTATTATATGAAGAGCAAATGATTGAAATACCTATCAGCTGTTACATACACAATAGTTCAATAATATATTTGTACACTTCGGCATATTTGCTGGCAGAGGTGCATGTTTTCTCCTACTTTGATAGTAAGTGATCTGTTGACTCTACAGCTATGTAAAAGCATCTCATCAGCATATTACAATCTGCAATAACGTTATTATAAATTATCAGAAAAAGCATCTTGATACACTTCCATACCAATACATTTATTTTTATATTAACAGAGAAAAGTAATACAGAGACTGTGCTTGAGTTGGTCTAATAAGCGTGCCCATGAGACTTTCCTTTTTAAGTACTAAATGAAAGCTTTTGCATTGCTAACAGGATACAAAAGTTGCTTAGGTAATAAGACTCTTTTTCTCTTATCAGAAAAATGAAAGAGGGAGGGATGGTATGGCTCAAGGGATTGGTAATCAGATTACAAAGTCTTTCACTTCTAGGTCACTGGTTCAAATCTGCCCCCTGTTTAATAGTGACCAAAAGCTGTTACCAGATGATAGCTTCTCAGTGGTCTTTGTGAAATAAATTAGTGGAATAAGTCATATGTCTAGTGAAAATCACAGTTAGCACCAATGCAGGCAGTCTCATTTGAGAATATTTTTATAAATGAGACCAAACTACCTACTCACACACAGAAAGGGTTTTAAATATATTAGTGCAGCAATATGAGTGAGGCTTGCACTGTCACTACCCAGGCTGGTAGTGGTTTGATTAAGATTGAATAGAACTGGTTTGATTAAGATTAAATAGAAGATTTTATTCTCTAATGCTGTCAGTTATACTTTTCACTAGCACGACTATAAAAAGTTATGTTGTCAGCTTTCTTAATTATTTCATTGGTGACTTTTAATTTTATTTGAACTGTATCATTCTAAATTATGGCCATATTGGTGAACTTGGCTAAATATATTTTTTAATTATAGCATGTTAAAAGTCCAAATAAAAGGATTAGTTATTTAGTCTGAGGAAGAAAATATATTGTATCAAGTTTATTTTGGGTAGAATATGAAATACTTTTTATTAATGATTTGCAGTTGTATTAAGTATGTGGAAGATATGAGACTTTAGTGCAACACAGATTCCCATTCTCTATATGAACTCTGTAGCAGAAACATGTCCAAATAAGTGCTGGAAAAGTACAAATAAGGAGAAATATTGAAAAACAGAATAGCACAAAGTAACATTCTCTCTCTCTCTCTCTCTCTCTCTCATATAAGTTCTATGGGTGTAAATTTTCCAATGCCATCTTTTATCAGTGTTATTTATCATCAGATGTCAAAATGATAGGTTTAAATATTCTGCCCTTCTTGTCACTGATTTGAAGGGTTATGTTTTCCATTAGGATGGGTGCAGCTAGAAGATGCTACCTGAAAAGTGAATATTGTTTCTGGTTCATTAATATATGATCCAGAACTATAGCTATCTAATATATGTAATTTGTACATTTATGTGGAAATTGTTTTTGCAATATTTAGCTATATAGCTATCTGAATATAGATATACAAACACAACCATACCTACAATTCTTACATGTTACTTTTTTTTCAAAATTAAATGAAGAAAACCCTGTTAACGTTTCTTCTGATGTTTATATGTATTATTATAGTCATTCTAAACAGGATAGAAATCAATGTCAAATGAAGATTGTAGATCTCAGGTGAAACAAGTCATAGCAACAAGTCTTTTAGCTAGCTAGTTTTTGTACAAACTTTCTCTAGAACTGAAGTGATATAGCTACCTCTTCTGTTCCCAGTCATAGCCTTCTGGGAAAACAAAATATGTGAAGCTTCAGTATGATAAAACAATAGGCTACAGTCTTTATTAAAACATATTGACAAACATTCCAAATGTAAGTGCCCAGCAAATAGTTCCTGCAGTTTTGAAATGGACCTTCATGGTCACAAGCTCCATTTGTGAATACATCTTAAAAGCTACTAGCCATACATTTATTAAATTCCTTCTCAAAACTCCTTTTCCTGAGGGACAAGAAATAAGGTAAGTAAGAAATTCTAGATTGAGTGGCAGATGAGGATAACTGATATTTATCAATTTATAAAATAAACCCTATAAATTCTTTTCAACTATCTCATTGTACACGGAGCTAGCCAGGTAACTTCATTGTCTTATTGTCCTTACTTTTTTTCCTCCTTCCCTCCTAATTAATGTTCATTACCTCACTTGTGTTTTGTTTCTAACAACACTGTAAGCAATTCAGAATCATATTTTTCTGTGTGCTGAAAGAGAAGATGAATGGGGATCTGAGCCCTTGACTTGGGCTTTTGAGCATTGCCAGGAGGATTTTATAAATAAAAATAATCCCAAAGATCATTTTAATACAGTCAGATGTGTACATATACCCTATTGTTCCTCCAAGAGAAATCAAGCTGCTATTATATGATAGAACCTTTTACGTATACATGGCCCCTCTGTCCATCTTAAAGGATGATCGGGTCACCGTCTTTGCTTTTCCCCCATTTCCTTTTATGTTCAAGTCTACACTGGCATTAAGAACTAAATGGAAAGGTATTCACAACATGGAATGACCACCCTTGGAAACAAAGGAACAGAAGATTCACAGTGTAAGTGGGAAGTGTCAGGATTGACTACCAGTTTTATAAAGTTGTTCTAGCCAAGAGCGGAGGTTTATAAACCCATGCCATTCATTTTAAAAGTTCATTCACAGATTATAGAAGGAAACAAACAAAAATCCTAAACATTTACAACATAGCTGTTGTTAAGCTCATGAAAGCTTCCTTTCAAGTCTGGTGTGAAACTTTACTCTTTTTCCAGAGGGGAACCTGATTTTATTCCAACAGTTACCTCAGCCTTCTCTGTTTTGAGGCCACACCAAAAGAGCTCTAGGAGTAGTCAAGCTAACTTGTGTTCTGGGACAATATCGAGAAGATTAAAGGTTTCTCTATACAGTTTTTGTACTAATGTGACCATATCAGTTTAGAAACTGATGTTGTTAAATTAATGCAACTGCCTGTGGGTGCAGGTATATTGGTATAAAGGTGTTTACATTGGTTATTCAGTTTGAGGCCTGAACTAATTTTTTTTAAAAAAAATTAGCTTCAAGTCCAACAAATCATTTTGTTTGACACAAAATGTCATTTTCAAGTCATTTTCACTCTGTTTCACCCTTTTAAAAACTCAGCTAATTACTTAATGGAAATGCTGTTTTAAAACAAAACTTTGAAATGGCAAAAAGAAAACATTTGGAAATGAAAAAGTCAGAATATTTCATTTCAAAATACAGGAGCTAAAATGAAATGTTTCAACTTTCTGTCTTTTCCTATAATGTTTTTTTTTTTTCAAATGAAGCTAATCACCCTATTTGACTTAAATTCGTAAATAGTGGTAGAGACTCAAATGTGTTTTGTGGCAATTTTATTATCAAAAATATTTCAACCATGTCTATTCATAAGCACTTTAATACTAACATAACACCATCCACTCTAGGGGATTGGACCTACTTTACTACATGAGTTTCCATGCTGATATAGTTAAGTCGATAACTTGTAGGTCATCCCTCAGGCCTTTAAATATAACCTAGACTTTTGTCAATTTAAAGGGAGTTTCTGGAAGAAATTCCACCTCAAATGTGTCTATTCCAAATCTCTGGAAAAACTTTGCAAAGAAGAGGCATTCTGAGAACATTACATACTTGGGGATAAGGACCTCCAGTTATGAAAAGTGAAAAATGGAGCTGCGGAAAGCAATAAAGATACTGCAGAGAGGCATACTGACATTATGATCTTTCCTTTGTGGTATAATATAATCACATATTATGCATAATATAATCACTTTGACATACAGTATATTACAAAAAGCAGTAATGCAGACAAATATAAGAGGGATATCAGGGAGCTGTCAGAGGTATGTGACTGATGTTCACAACTTCCACTCTACCCTGAAAAGTTAGAAACAAATTTAATTGCAATGGTGCTGTTGGCTGTGAAATAATAACCCTAGAGAGCCTGTTGAGATCAACTTTTATGGTGTGATGGAACTTTAGCCAAAAAGACATGGGTAAAAAATCAGAGTTGGTATGGGGGAGAAAATTATTCTTTATGGAATTTAGGAACAGTGAGTAACCTGGAGTATTCTGCCAGTGGTTAGTAATATGTGGACAATGATTGCTGAAGCTCCCTGTGACCTGTCAGGCTCTTTTTTTTTTTAACTTTGTAAAATTTTAAAGAAGTGCATAAAAGAAAGCCTATCTGTCATTTTAGTTTCTTTAAGTGCCAACTGTCTGCTCAGTTCTGTGCCAGACACAAAAGAAGATATGGTCCTATTTCAAAGAGCATACAATTTAGGAGACAGATAACACAAGCATATATAAAATGCAATAGGAATGCCAGAAATGGGCTCTGTTTTACAGCATATTTTTAATATCATGGGACATGAAAGAATTTTTACTGATGGACTAGAATTTCTGGAGTTTGCAATGTATTTTTAGTAGGGACTCAAAAACTGAGAAGGGTGAGTTCTTCATCCACACAGATAGGACACGTGACCTGCTCATTTTTAAAGCTTTGGAGACCACAGGTGGGAAGACTGGGAGGCATCACTTGGAATTTAGCGCATAGATCAAAGGTAAAGTACGATCCAAAATCTGTAGACTTTTGTTTTCTATTCCTAACAAAACCAGAGTAAATAAATAGCCACACTTTTATATGCCATAAATGTCTCTCAAGTGTGTGTATACATGCATGCCCGGGAGAGAGAATTAGACCATCTTAGTAAATTATAATAAACTCACTATGAGAAACTGTATATGGTAAATAAGAAAATCTCAGAAAGTTCATTGATAATTTTCTAAAGATACTAATTGCCCTGGAATTTAGGCACCATAAATATTATCTAAAAGCCAACATTAATTTGAATAAATCAGTCTCTTCTTTCTTTTGTGGGTTTGCTACTATTCTACAGGATTTCTTTTGACAGACCTTGTATGCACATGCCATAAATACTCAAGTCTGATTTGTGGCTGTTGATCACTGACTTGTGTTCTGTGCACTGCAGAGATATACTGTGCTCCTCTGCAGAAACATCGAAACAGTACTTCCTAATTTCTCCAGTTTTCTATTGTGCTGCCTCTTACGATGGTACAGTGTGCCATGAACAACAGAATTATTTAGGCCTGAAAGTTTACAGACACATAGAATGAAGCTGGATTTCAAAAATTAGGCCTATTCTGGTACATTGAACTGGAAGATCTTTATTTTAACCTTAATGTCTCCATTTATAGTTCTAATATGCTATAGACTGCTTCACAAATATCATTCTGTATTTGAAAAGGCTTCTGTCCTAATAGCTGCTTCCTAGTTTTACCTTTCTCTCCCCATCTCATAAAAAGGTATGAGCCATTTTCTACATTGTCAGTAATTATTTATGGAACTTTCAAACTTCCGTCTCTGGTTTGTTGTGGTCTCTCTCTCAAATTTCCAGGCTATCAGTCATTTACTAGGTGTTTGTTTTATTTTGTTTGAGGTTTGTTTGTTTGTATTTTCTAGTGTGTAGACACCACATGTTTTTTTGCCAAGGGAGCATGGATGTAGCAGAATAGTTTAAGCAGGAAAGGGAAGAGAAGTTATTACTGCTGTCTTCTGGCTGCCTGTAATAATAAATCATAATTTGCTGTTGCCTAACCAGTGACTAGAGAATTATCTTCATGAGTTTATATGACCCCAAAAGTTTCAGTTTACATACCCTTTCCCTTAGTGATCTTGCCTGTGGAGAGACTTTTCCTTCCTGAAGTTAGTCAAAGGTTGCAAGAATTGCAGTTGAAGCTTCAAAGTACAGGAAAAGTGAATGTTGTCTTATCCTATTGCTATAGTGGAAATCCAGCTGGTAGTGTTTAAATAACAAGGGTGTTAGACTTCATATCCATCAGTGAGGTGCTCAGCATAACACCCAGCTTTGCTCTTAGCTTTTGAACTCCATACCTTTAGAAAAATTGTGTGTGTGTGTGTGTGTGTGTGTGCGCGCGTGTTTGTATTTGTGTGTAGATATTACAGTATAGAACTATATCCTTAAATAATTATTCAGGCTTTACTTAACCAAAATTCTTACTGAAAACGGAATGAGAACTTCAGGATTTTCCATACTGATTATTTCAGTTATGCACATACTATACATGTTATGTGTCAGAGAGTATGAAAAAAAAATGGAAACAGAACATTTTAATTGATCTTTACATGCAGAGAGTACTAGAGTTGAGTAAAACACCAGAAGTAAAAATTTCACATACATCCCTTTGGATACTGTAGATATGGAAGTAACATTTTATCATTTTGAAAATTTAAAACATAATAAAATGTAATATTTACTTGGTTTTATTTTCAAATCATTTTCATGGCTATGGTCATTTTTAAACTAGGCTTTGGATTTCAAGTTTTGGAATTACACATTAATTTTTATACATGAGAAAGATGAACTCATTTGAGGCTTTGTCTCTTTTTAGCTATGGTCTGTTTTCTTAGTGATGGCTAAAAAAAAACCCTGCATTCCCCTTTCAACCCTTGTGTATTGTTTCAATCTCACAGATTTGTTACATATATTTATATATTTCGAATAGCTTTAGATCACATAAAATATAACATAAGAACAGCCATACTTGGTCAGACCAAAGATTAATCTAGCCCAGTATCCTGTCTTTCGACAGTGGCCAATGCCAGATGCCTCAGAGGGAGGGAACAGAACAGGGAATCATCAATGATCCCTCTTGTGTCATCCATTTCCAGCCTCTAACAAACAAAGGCTAAGGACACCATACTTACCCGTTCGAACTAATAGCTACTGATGGGCCTAACCTCCATGGATTTATCTATATCTTTGTTGAACATTGTTAAAGTCCTGGTTGTTACAATATCCTCTGGCAAGGAGTTCCACAGGTTGACTGTGCACTGTATGAAGAAAAACTTTCCTTTTGTTTGTTTTAAACCTGCTACCTATTAATTTCATTTGGTAACTCCTAGTTCTTATGTTATGGGAACCAGTAAATAACTTCCTTATTCACTTTTTCCATAGCAATCATGATTTTATAGACCTCTAGAAGAAGAACCCTAGATCCAGCAGCAACATTCTCTGTTGCCTTGGAACTTCTCCTGTACTTGAGATCTGGCTAGAGGAGAAGCCCTGGAGACAGCAAATCAGGGGATGGAGAGAGTCAGGAGTGTGGTACATCTGATAAAGTGTAGAAGAAAATCACAGGGGGCAGCAAGGCAAGGAAGTGAGGGAAATTAAGACAGGGGAGGCATCCCCCTTATATTAGAAGGGGGGAGATGGGATGTAGAGTCTACCTCAGAGTAGCCAAGGAGAAAGGTTAATTTTGTCTGCATTAAACACGATTTTTCTAAGTAAAATTGCAACATAGGCAACGTCTAGACTGCAGCACTTTTCTGGGATACCTGAGGAAAATTTTGAAAAAGCAGATGCACTCTTTCACCATCCCTTTAAACCTCGTTCTACGAGGAAGAAGGGATGAGTCGAAACAGCAGGTTTCTCTGAAATTTGGCTCTGTATAGAGGACAGAAAAGCAGAAAAAGATACGCAAATTGCAGTTCACAGTTTGTGTATCTTTTTCAAACTTACCTTTGTAGTCTGGATGTAGCCATAGATATAACCAGAAGAGTAGAGGGAGTATAAAGATGAAAGAATTACTTAAAATAGTCCAGACTGTTGTACAAGTACTGTTGTTTCAGTTTGAGGTGTTCATTCCTCTTTATCTTAAACTTTTTCCTAATTTATTTAAGATTGATCAAAGGAAGCCTGGTTTAAGCTGAAATAAAAGCATCCATGAATCCTTTCCCACTGGTTTAGAAGTGTGAGTTTAAAATCATATCTCAAGTCAAATTGGTGCCAATATTGTATGTAGATGAGCCCTTAGACTCTAGTCTTCTAGGCATGGTTTTGAAGTGTTTTTAAATGTATTGACTAACACATTATCATTAATATGTTTTAAACACTATTCAGCACTGAGAATAGACAAGATTTTGAAAACACATTAGCTGATTAATCATAAGCTCCCACATATTGCCAACTAGAATAGCTAACAATTTTTTTATGTTGTTAAACTATACATACAGTAGTTGCAAAGTTAGTTTAAAAAGTGGTATATAGCACATTTTAAAAATGTGGCCTGTTTTCCTTGTCTGGACAGGGTTATATATCATGGCAAGAACTAGGTTTTTCTGCCTCCCTTCTCTGGTTCCTGTGCTCCCTTGGTTGATTGCTTGGTGATTGCTGGTAGAGTTTTCATAAGTGTAGCCTAGATGTGGATTGGAGGGCTTATATCTATTCTCATGATAATTGGCTTTGAAGGTGAATTGACTCATAAAAGACTGTCAGAAGGATTTGGTAGCACACTCCACCTTCTCATCAGAATCTGAAGCTTTTTTCACAGTAGTAACTATATTGGCAAGTTCCCAGGTCCAAGTCAGTAGAAGAAAGGAGCCACAAAAGGCAGACAGGCAGAGCTAGAGGGACAAGAATAGGGAAGAACAAGATACAAACTTAGCACTGGCAGTACACTTGTGCTGTCTACTTAGCTCCCCAGCTAAGCTCCTTAGCTTAGATATTGAATAGACTAGTGGATAGTCTGGTGGGGCACTACATTTAAGGGTTTTGGAGACAAAAAGCAAATGTTGCTCATATATTTTCTCTCTCTGGTGTGAAATACCCCTATTTCTAGATCTTCTGTAATATGATATTAAACCCTTTGAGCTTTTTCCCCTCCTTCTCTCAAGCCTCTTCTTCAATCTGAGTGGCCAAACCACTTATTACTTTACTAGATATGGCATCCAATACACAATGTATGCAGGCCATGCTATATTGGAAAATACAAAGTCAGGGCACTCTCCCAACCTCCTTTCATCACTCAACCTCTACCAATTTGGGACACTAACATGAGCTACCGCTCAGTAGACTATGTACTCAAGGTTTTTCAATATAAATTTCCCTCTTTTTTTCTTCTGTGCTTTGATCAGCACTGAAATAGTTAAAAGTACTAAGAGATAAAAGCATCAGGAGGCATGAATTGTGACTCAGGTGGCATCTTGGGTTAGCTGGCCAAGTACAACCCAGACTATCCCCTGACCTCAAGTTCAGGTGGCTAGCCTGAGCCACTGGCTGTGCCAGTCTGGCCACACTGCTAGTTTAGTGTGCTAGCTTAAGCAGAGGTAATACACATATATTCCCCTGATCTGGGAATCATGCTTCCTAGCTGACATGTAGACATACCCTGAGACAAACATTGCTATTTCGATTTACCCTCTGGTCACATTTCTGCAAAACTATGAGAGAAAGAGACTTAGATCTGGTGCATAAGATGGCTGTTTCCAGGATAAAGTTCCAGTGCAATGCAGTCAATTCTAGCCTATTCTTCCAAGCTTCTGTAAGGCTCCCTGCCAGATCAGATTCTTTAATGGTAGCCCAGAAAATACCTTCATTGAAAATATTAGCTGGAGGTGATGGTACCACAAAGGTCATCTAGTCTGACCCACTGCTAAGATGCAGCATTTGTTGTGTCTAAATCATTTAATAGAGATGACTATCTAGCCTCCTTTTGAAAACCTCCAGTAAAGAAGCTTCCACAATCTTCTGAGGCAGTCTGTGCTTACAGCCAGGAAGATTTTTCTGAGATTTAACCTAAATCTACTCTGCTGTAGTTTGAACCCTCTATCTCTTGTTCTACCCTCTGTGGTATAAAATAATGTTTCTTCATTTTTTTATGGCAACTTTTCAAGTATCTGAAGACCTCTATTATATTCGCCCTTGATCACCTCCTCTTTTCCAAACTAAACATATGCAGGTCCTTGAGCCTTTGCTCATATGGCTTGCATTCCATTCCTTTGATCATCTTTGTCACTTGCTTCTGGATCCTTTCCAATTTCTCTACATCCTTTCTGTAAATTAGTGGCCAAAATTGGACACAGTATTCCAGCTGAGGCCTAGTCCATAGGCATAGGAAATAAAGGTGCAGGTGTGCTGCAGCACCACCAGGTTTTGTGCCTGGAATTCCCAATGGCCCATCTGCCACCCAGTGTCCCAGATGCTGGCTCCATTGCGGGATCCTGGGTCCCAGATGCTGGCTCCAGGGGCTCCACTGTCATTCCTAGGGTGCCAGATGCCATCCTCAGTGCCTGGGAGATCTTCTTCTTGTCCCAGCCTGGGGCTTTGCATCTGCCCATAGCTGAGCCTCTAGCCTCATTTGTCTTTCTTTCTCAGTGTCCCCCTTCTCCTGGAGCCATGGCCCTGCTCCCAGCCGAGCTCTGGGGCACAGAGAGGAGCATGGACAGAAGTAAAGAGGGGTACAGCTCAGCACCCCCCCGCCCCCACCAAAAACCAGCCTAACCAGCACCAAGCAGCATGGTACTCTAACTTCCAGTGACTTGCATTTTATGCCTGCTTTAATAGAAATTAAAATTGCATTTTTTGTTTTTTTGCAACAGCATCTCATTGGTGACTCATGTTGAAGCTGTGATGTTTCAACTCCTGGAACTTTGTTACCAGAGCTGCTGTTAAGCCAGATTTCCTCCATTATATATTTGTGAATGTTTTTTCTTCCCCAAATGTTGCACCTTCAATTTGTCTTTGTTGTGTTTCATTTTGTTGTCTATAGCTCAGTTCTCCAATTTCTAAAGATCCCTGTGATTTTTTTTCTTGATCTTCTGAGGTATTGGCAACCCCTCACCAAGCTTTGTGTTATCTGCTAACCTGATCATTATGTACTCTATACTTACACCTAGGTCCTTTATAAAGATGTTAAATCATGTTGGACCCAAAACAGATCCCAGGGGAACTGCACTTGAGACCTCCCTCCAATCTGACAACATTCCATTAATAGTTGCTCTTTGCTGACAGTTATTTAACCAATTATTTGTCCACTTAATAGTAGTTCTGTCAAGCCCACATTTCTCCTGCTTGCTTATCAGAATGTCGATAATAATGTATGGCTTTTCTCTTCTCTATTAGATGCCTTTGGGGTGAGTATTTTGACTTCGTTCCAGCAGAAAGCAAAAGCCTTGTGTCTTCTACTTAGGAAAACTTTATATCTACTACATTTTAACCAGAGTGCCAACATTTTGTCTCATTTATAGGTGACAGATTTGTAACAGGCATTGGGAGATCAACAAGGACCTATTATCAAAACTCTTAGAGGGTGACCAGTAGCAGGCAGGTTGACAGAAAGATCTGTAGCACCAGACAGCCGATGAAGATGTTAGATGAGTTTGTGCTCTTTCTATACTTTGAATCACATTTTAGACTACCGGTGGTGGATCCCATTCCAAAGAACTAGGTTGGTCATTGTGTAGTTGCTTTGATTAGGCTCAGTTAGAGACCTGTTAGTCAGATTTCCACCGAGATGGTGGGTATTTCAGTTTGTTCCACTACATGGTTCCTACTGCACTGATAGGAGTAATCTATGCTTTAGCCTAGTACTCCAAATTGGTCTCAGGATTGATAACTTGAGGTGGACTATGTCAGACAATAGTTACTCCACTCTTAGCAGCAAGCCCTCTTAGCAGTGACCCTTCTACCAAGTTATTCTGTAACACAAATCAGAAAGGGAACTTAATTTTTCCCGCAAGGGAAGTGTGTTGGGAACCTGATGTTCTTTAGGTTGATTATAGCTCCTCAACAGCTTTCATTCTATAACACCTGTATTAAGATTGCATGAATAAGAGCCTGGGTAACTGTTCTATTAAGTCTAAAGGTTGAATAGATTTGCAGCCTGAAGTCTTTATACCAAAGAATTGTATTGTGAGATTTATTTGCACTATTCACAAACTAGTATCAGCAATATTTTGTGTACAAATATGCTATGTATCAAACCACAAAAATACTTTAATATCACATTTCCAGGGTCACTTAAACCCTGAAAAAAATGATATTCACTGGCTGGGTGAACATTCATGGGTTTATATTTATGTGAAGTGGGTTTTTTTTCCCACCAACCCTGTCAAACTTGTTACATGATCAAACATAGTGTTTCTCCAGGGAAGAGGAAAGCTCATTCAAATGCCAGTCATAAAGCAGAAGTTAATCCTGCAATAGGATGAACTAACTACTTTGCTTTTTATGAGTGGGAGTGAAGTGAAGATTTGAAGGAGTTATAGGAAGGGCTTACAGGCATATCCCATCTCCCAGGAGAGCAAATGGAGTCTTTAGAAATAAGCACTAAGTCCTCCCTCTATGAGGAGTGGTCTTCAGAGAAAATTCTCCCATTAGCTCCCCTCTTGTGAGTTCTTTTATCCCTCCTCTTCCTCATTATTTCCTCATTACTTTTTTACTTACAACTCACAGAGGTCAGGATATCTACTAATAATTTGTGCCAATTTGTTCATTGACATTGGAGCATACCATTTCATTATTATATCATATCTTAAGAAGATGAGGGTTGGAGAAATAGAGAAAGAAAAGATTTCCCAACTAATTGAAAATTTGTAAGAGTTTATACTCATCTCAAGAAATGGATGACATTTTAGACCATTTCTTATTTTGAATAACTCCAAAAGATTTGAAATCCATCATGTGAGATGGGCAGCTAGCTGATAGCTAGAACTTTCCTGAAGGCCTCTTTGATGCATCTGATATGACTATGTGCTCCATGGCCACATTGGCTGTGTTCTCAGGACTCCAGCCATCAAAAATATACAAGAAAGTCCAAACCATGATTAAGGATCTTTCTTTTGAGGGCTACCATCTATGCAGCTCAAAGACTCATGAGGCCTTCCACCCATTAAAAGAGCTCTAGAGCCATACAACTCTCTGAGGTTCATAGAATACTAGGACTGGAAGGGACCTCAAGAGGTCATCGAGTCCAGTCCCCTGCCCTGATGGCAGGATCAAATACTGTCTAGACAATCCCTGATAGACATTTATCTAACCTACTCTTAAATATCTCCACAGATGGAGATTCCACAACCTCCCTGGGCAATTTATTCCAGTGTTTGACAACCCAGACAGTTAGGAACTTTTTCCTAATGTCCAACCTAAACCTCCCTTGCTGCAGTTTAAGCCCATTGTTTCTTGTTCTATCCCCAGAGGCCAAGATGAACAAGTTTTCTCCTTCCTCCTTATGACACCCTTTTAGATAGCTGAAAACTGCTATCATGTCCCCCCTCAATCTTCTCTTTTCTAAAGTTAACAAACCTAATTCCTTCAGCCTTCCCTCATAGGTCATATTCTCTAGACCTTTAATCATTCTCGTTGCTCTTCTCTGGACCCTCTCCAATTTCTCCATATCTTTCTTGAAATGCGGTGCCCAGAACTGGACACAGTACTCCAATTGAGGCCTAACCAGCGCAGAGTAGAGCAGAAGAATGACTTCTCGTGTCTTGCTCACAACACACCTGTTAATGCATCCCAGAATCATGTTTGATTTCTTTGCAACGGCATCACACTGCTGACTCTTATTCAATTTGTGGTCCACTATAACTGCTAGATCACTTTCTGCCGTACTCCTTCACAGACAGTCGCTTCCCATTCTGTATGTTTGAAACAGATTGTTCCTTCCTAAGTGGAGCACTTTGCATTTGTCCTTATTAAACTTCATCTTATTTACCTCAGACCATTTCTCCAATTTGTTCAGGTAATTTTGAATTATGACCCTATCCTGCAGATTAGTCGCAATCCCTCCCAGCTTGGTATCATCTGCAAACGTAATAAGCGTACTTTCTATACCAATATCTAAATCGTTAATGAAGACATTGAACAGAGCAGGTCCCAAAACAGACCTCTGCGGAGCCTCACTTGTTATGCCTTTCCAGCAGGATTGTGAACCATTAATAACTACTCTCTGAGTACGGTTATCCAGCCAGTTATGCACCCAACTTATAGTAGCCCCATCTAAGTTGTATTTACCTAGTTTATTGATAAGAATATCATGCGAGACTGTATCAAATGCCTTACTGAAGTCTAGGTATACCACATCCACCGCTTCTTCCTTATCCACAAGACTCGTTATCCTATTAAAGAAAGCTATCAGATTGGTTTGACATGATTTGTTCTTTACAAATCCATGCTGACTGTTCCCTATCACCTTGCCCCCTTTCAAGTGTTTACAGACGATTTCCTTAATTACTTGCTCCATTATCTTCCCTGGCACAGAAGTTAAACTGACTGGTTGTAGTTTCCTGGGTTGTTCTTATTTCCCTTTTTATAGATGGGCACTATATTTGCCCTTTTCCAGTCCTCTGGAATCTCTCCTGTCTCCCATGATTTTCCAAAGATGATAGCTAGAGGCTCAGATACCTCCTCTATCAGCTCCTTGAGTATTCTAGGATGCATTTCATCAGGCCCTGGTGACTTGCAGGCATCTAACTTTTCTAGGTGATTTTTAACTTATTTTTTTTATTTTACCTTCTAAAACTACCCTCTTCCCACTAGCATTCACTATGTTAGGCGTTCCTTCAGACTTCTCGGTGAAGACCGAAACAAAGAAGTCATTGAGCATCGCTACCATTTCCAAGTTTCCTGTTACTGTTTCTCCCTCCTCACTGACCAGTGAGCCTACCCTCTCCTTGGTCTTCCTCTTGCTTCTAATGTATTTATAAAAAGTCTTCTTGTTTCCCTTTATTCCCGTAGCTAGTTTGAGCTCATTCTGTGCCTTTGCCTTTCTAATCTTGCCCCTGCATTCCTGTGCTGTTTGCCTATATTCATCCTTTGTAATTTGTCCTACTTTCCATTTTTTATATGACTCCTTTTTTATTTTTAGATCATGCAAGATCTCGTGGTTAAGCCAAGGCGGTCTTTTGGCATATTTTCTATCTTTCTGACACATCGGAATAGCTTGCTTTTGGGCCCTTAACAATGTCCCTTTGAAAAACTGCCAACTCTCCTCAGTTGTTTTTCTCCTCAGTCTTGATTCCCATGGGACCTTACCTATCAGATCTCTGAGCTTACCACAATCTGCCTTCCTGAAATCCATTGTCTCTATTTTGCTGTTCTCCCTTCTATCCTTCCTTAGAATTGTGAACTCTGTGATTTCATGATCACTTTCACCCAAGCTGCCTTCCACTTTCAAATTCTCAACTAGTTCCTCCTTATTTGTTAGGATCAAATCTAGAACAGCTTCCCCTCTGGTAGCTTTTTCAACCTTCTGAAATAAAAAGTTGTCTCCAATGCAGTCCAAAAACTTATTGGATAGGTTGTATACTCCTCCACCCCCTGGAGGAAACAAGCCAGACCTCAGAACTCCATTCCATTCTATTGTAATCCATTGGAGCCTCCAAGGAAGATGCACAGGTTCCTATGCAGAGGATGCACTGCCTCTTCCTTAGATATGATGCATTCTTCCTATTGATAACAGGTTTCATGCCACGTTTAAGAGAGTGGCAGAACTTATAGAAGCTCTCTACCCTTTTCCCTCACTTTTTCCTACTCTCTTTATTTGGATGAGGGCAGGAAAGGGGCTCCTGGATTGGATCACCACAGACCAGTAAATCCAATAGATTATCAGAAATTGATAATGAAATTCTAACCCTTTCCTATACCACATCCATCTTCCCCATCCCTCTTTAAGGATCCCACTACAAGATAACATGAAAGCACAAGTGGCCTTCTCTTAGAGCAATGAAAGAGGAGTCATTACAGTTCAAGGGTACTTTTATTCCCAATATTTTCTCAATAGATAAATTTGTTAGCCTCACATTCTGGACCTTCAATAGCTCAGCAGCACAAATCTACTTCTAATTCACTTTTCAGGGGGCCAACTGCTTCTGTTCTCCCCCGCCCCGAGTAAGGTGAGGGGAGGTCCTCAATCTGTATTCCCAGAAGGTATGGGGCCTTGGGCAGAAGGGGTGGGGCCAAGGACAGCCAGCTCTCAGTGCCTGGAGTGTGACTCTGTCACCGCACCTTCCCCCCCCCCCCCGAGTTCAGAGCCATATGAAGCAGCTCTCTGGTGGCGATCTAAAGGGCCCAGGGCACCTGCCGCTGCCATAGGTGCAACAGAGGCTGAGAGCCCTGGTTCCCTTTGAATCTCCGGACAAAGGAGGCAACTTCCTCCTTTATCACCCATGTCAATGGGTCTGTTCCCTAGACACTGGAACTAAAGTATATGTGCCTCCCCCGGCATTCCCCCAATTTCTATGATAGCAATGGTCTTGAGGAATTTAGGCAAGATGCTGGATTAAAGACCACGATAACCCCAGCAGAGGCCAGGCAGTTCTGGAATTCAGATCTGGTGAGTTCAGTGGAAGCTGCTGATCACTTTGCCCGTTCTGCCCAATACAGTTGCACAGCACAACAGTCAAATGCTATGCCAGCTGGCTGACATTCACCACAAGAAACTGTTAAGCTGAAATTCAGAATTTTCTGCTGCAAAGCAGGAAAGCCTTAGCTAGACTGACTTTTATAGAAATAAATTTCTATTCGGTCATCTCGGCACCAGTATCTCCCTTGACAACATCCGTTTCAGCATTTGTGGACTATTTACTACTGCTGAAACAATCGGGACTTCCTAATCATTCCTTAGAAATATTTGCACATCAAGCTCCCTCCTATTCTGGATCTAGTCTTTCCCTACAAGGGCTAGATTCCGTAAGGGCCTTATTCATGTTTTTCCTCTAGTCACTTCCTTCTTAGTATCTCAGTATAGTAATACAGGGTTGACAAACTCTCCCTTCGTTCCCTATACCACCCAACAGTAAAGACTATATTTTAGTGGCCATTATATCTTCTTGAAAGATGCAGAGATTCAGACCCTCATGGTGAGTCCCCCTTATGCAATGATTATTTTCAGGCCTTCTCCCAAGTTCTTGCTCAAAGTTGTTTCAGAATTCCATGTGAACCATTATTTATCTTCATTTTTTCTTACCCAAATCTTATTCCATCTTGGGGAACGATAGACTTCATATTCTTGATTTAATAAAAGCACAATAATGTTACTTTAACTGGACAAATCCATTCAGGAACACAGCTAGACTGCTTGTAGCCACTGAGACAGCGTCAATATCCTTGCTAATATTATCAGAATGGATCTTTAAGGCTACGTCTATACTGCACTGTTTTGCGCAAGTAATATACAAATGAGATGAAGAGTGGAATATTGTATAATTAATGAGCGTCCGCTTTTTGCACAAGAGACCTTAGTGCAAAAAGGAGCCATTTACACGGCTCCTTTTTGCATAAAAACCTGCTCTTAAGCAAGAAGGAGCCATGTAGATGGCTCCTTTTTGTGCAAAAGCCTCATTATTTATGCAAATGAGGCACGGCGATATTCCATGCTTTGCCTCATTTGCATATTTCTTGCGCAAAACAGTTCAGTATAGACATAGACTAATTGTGTAAGAATCTCTAAGGATGTGTCTAGACTACAGGATTTTGTCGACAAAAGTCCAGTGCCACTGAGTTCTATTGACATAACGTCAACATAACTCGGTAGTTTTGATGACGTGTGTAAACCTCATTCTACGAGGAATAACGCCTTTTGTCGACAGAGTTCTGTCGACAGAAGGCATTATTGCATCTCCACTGTCCTTTGCGTCTACACTGTCATGTTGACAAAGCGGCTTGCTTTGTTGACAGAACTGGATGTAGTCTAGATGCTCTTTGTTGACAGAAGCTTTGTCGACAGTATCTGTCGTTCTACAAGGATTAAGGGACGTTTTGGAATAGTGCTTTTTTTTAAAATTTGGCGCTGTGTGGACACGCCAAAAGACGAAATAAGCTGTTTTGAATTAGCATCGAAATAATATACTCAATTTGCGTAGCTCAAATTGCATATCTTATTTTGAGTTATGGTGCATTGTAGATACACCCTGACTGAAAAGATGCACATGAAAGCTACGTGGATTATATTGATAGTATTGTACATTCTTCAGTCTGTTTTATTTAGGCAAGTTGGTCACGAAGATCTTGTTGAGGCAATCTATAGGCAGCCTTCCCTTGGAACTGTTTTTAAAGGGTAAGTCACTTGGTACAATTAGCATTTCCCTAACCCACCACAACAAAGGCAGGTAGGAAATACTGGCCAAAAGTATATGTATGAACTGTAGCGGTACATCATCTTTGGTTATATAACAGTATCTGGAGAAGAGACAAGTTCCCTAAGAGGTAGCGAAATTTATGTAGCTTTCCCTTCCGTTTAGTAGCAGAACTTTCATAAATGACACCTGGGAGTTCCCTCCAGGACATCACTGTTTCTAGTCTTTGGTTGTCCCATAAATGTTGGTTCCTGGCACTGATGGATTTCTGCCCTAGATCACTGATTTAGTTTTCAAGAACTGCATGGCCAAGGACTTGATAAACCACAGTGGCCCTGCTTATGTGGGTCTTTTGATCTGACTATTGACATGGTGTGTAAAAAAAAGTAAAGTGGTTTTGGAATAGGTGATTTCTGTAGTGTTTTATGAATCAACATTCTCATTTGAGCCTATTTGGGGTCTTGTTAAATGGTAGAAAAAAATAGATATAACACCCTCAGCATTCATATCTTTCATCAGTACAAGATGAATGTTTTTACAAAATTCTCCAGAAGTATCTTGGACCTTCCTCTGAACCATCTACTACTGACCACTATCAGAAGTAGGTAAAGGGTTAGACGGACCACTGGCCTGACCAGATATGAAAATTTCTAAGTGCAATTTGCAGTGATGGTGATTATTTTCCAGTTAGCCAGAGTATTATTTTCATTACATGGATTTTAAAATATGCATAGGTGGAAAACATGACAATTTAAGATGTGGGATTGCAGCAGTGATTTGGTGGTAATAGTAGCAGTACCTGGTGAAAAGGATATGCATGTGTACTCTTTAGAAGAAATAGAGAAGGACAGGTTTGTACAGGATGTTGGCAAACATTGCTTCTGTATCAAAAGTGTGGATTTCAATAGTCGTGTCTGTTTATCACATGAAAAGTCATTCACGGTTCCATTTTAATGGTCTCTCATCGTTTCAGAGAAGTATTCCATTATGCTGAAAAATAGTTGATAGTATTAACAAAGAAGAGCTGGCTTTATACAGAGAAATTGTCCATGTAGCCATTACATGAGAAGAAGTTGGAAAAATAATTACGTCTAGTACAACATATACAATGGTGAAAATACTAGCTGTGAAATACAGATTTTAGAACTATAATTCATTACCCTTTTTCTTTGATCAGTTATTACCAGTTAGGGTCAGAAAATAACATTTGTCTCTTTTTTATATCACTTTTCCTTTTTGGTCCTTTTGTCTTGTGATCCAGTGCTAAGTATTAGAGCATCTTTGTCAGTTCATGTGCATTATTTGCAGCAGTTGTATTGTTTTTAGTAATCACATTATATAGATACGTCATTGTGTCAGATTTTAAAGGAGGTAAGTATATTAAAAAAACAAAGCAGTATTGACAGACTCTGATGATAGCTAGGTGAACATTTATATGAAAAAAACCACAAAGAATTCCAGGAACATAGTAGGAGTTCAGGGCAGCTAAATTGGATAGAAAAAGAAAAAAATCATACAAGTCAAAGTAAGATTGTACATCAGAAAAACTACAGCAGCCTACTGAAAATTAGTAGATGATAGTCATGAGTAGCTTACAGTGAACCATGGGTACCAGCTTCCCTGAAGCACAGAAATAGGAACTTGAAAAAACTTGTAAAAGGTGTCCTCAGGGAATCTTCCATTTTTTCACTATGATACCTTTCATCCTAGAATTGTCAAGCCACATGGAAAATAATAGGACTGAATAGTTCAGTGAGTTAAAAGTTACTATTATTTCTTTTATAAAAAAAATTAGGTCTTTCTGTATTTCTGGAACTGTTGGGATTTATATAAACTTTAAAACAAGTGAAGTCAAGTATTGAACTTGTATTACTCTCTTTTTTTAATTTAAGATCATTATCTGTGACTAAGCAGGCACCATTCAAGTGAAAAAAGAACTTAAAGCCCATATTTTTTAACAGATGATTCAACGAGAGGCAGATGTAAAGAATAAGGTAACTGCTGTGGCGTTGACAGACTCTGTTCACAATGTGTGGCATCAAGAAGCTGGCAAAACTATTCGAGAATGGATGCGAGAGGTGAGAAAGGGTTTTAAAAGAGTTGGAGCCTACAATGCTATTCTATAAACATGTATTTAAATACTGATCTGTTCCATTTCTTTAAGATACAGAAGAAAGCAAGAAAGTATTGTTAAAGCACTGTATAAGCAGCATAAGGTCCCTGAAAAAAATTAGATTCAAAACATTTTTGAAACTCTTACCATTAAAAACCAATCAAAACTGACTGTAGCTTTCTTTTTCACTATACAGCAAAGTATGCACAAATATCATGTAAGCAACATGATCTGGTAACAGAGCAGAGTATTGGGAGCAATATTGGGAGATTTTTTCATCTGTGTACAGAATATATTTTATATGCACTGAGGCATGCGGATGTGCACCACCAGTAGAAATGCATGCTGCCAGCTGTGAGTGCTTTGCTAATCAGCTGGGAAGCATTTGAATCTCTCCTAGGTAGCTGCCTAAGTACTCAGCTTACAGCAGGGGTGGGCAATAATTTTTGCAAGGGCCACTTCACAAATTTTGGTACGTGGTTGCCCTTGGAAGGGCTGGGGCCTCAGCTGGAAGGGGTGGAGTCTTGGGGGCAAAGCGGTGATTCCCTCTAGGTGCCGCACACCCCTGTTTGGTGGAGACTTCGCATATGCCCCTGCTCCCAGGCCAATCAGGAACTGGGGGCGGGAAAGTGTGCAATATCATTCCTTGCTCAAAATGGCTGGTGGCTCCCCCTAGGCACCATGTGCCTCTGACGGGGGAGGGAGCTGCCAGCCATTTTGAACAGTAAATGACTTTGTGCACTCCCCCATCCCAGGTCTGGATCGGCTTGTGGGTAGGAGAGCAGCAGAGTGAGCTATGGGCTGGATCAAACGGTTTGGTGGGCCATATCTTGCCCACCCCTGACTTACAGGGGACACAGACTGGGAGGCATTCAGGGCTCCTGGATTCTGGATTTGCTTGCTTTGTGACCTTGGATCATGTCCTTTAACCTTTTCATGCCTCAGTTTACTGATCTGTAGATTTCATGTACATTTATCCACCTCGCACAGGTGTTATGAAATTCAATTGTTTATACAGTACTTTAAAGATCCTTTTGTGAAAGGGTAAAACATTCTTACTACTTCTGTACTATGGGAACTGCTTGCTGATTTGAGGTTAATCTGATACTGGTTTATGGCCAGCACACACAACTTCTCTTCTGTGGGTGGAATACAATGGAATATATTTGTTAGGAATATATTTTAAGACTTATGTATGGGATAACAGCAATTAAAAGAGAAGAAAGAATTTGTAGTATGAACTCAACTAAACTCTTGCTTGTGAATCTATGTTCTGATCAAATAAAAGTCATACTGTCATTGGGAATGTTTTATGTATTTGTCTATTCTTATTTTGAAATTTTAAAACAAGCAATACAAATATATGGCTCTTTAATAGGAGTGAATTTTCCTGTCGATTTTAGTGAAACATTGTGTTTGTAGACTGCCTATTTCTAACTTAACCTTATAGTTTTATAGGCCATGACTTATGGGAATAGAGAATCACGAGGGATACAGTCTGACAGCTCTGACTTAAATGTTAAAAATATAAAGAATAGTAACCCCTCTAGGCCCTGTCAGAAGAATCCTCAGTTTTATGGGAAATCAAACCCTTAAAATATGTTATACAGTAAAACTGAACATGCTAAATCCTATAATTTGAATCTGACAACTCATTTTTCTTTGAACATTTAGTCTGGATGAGACAAGTACATTACCTTTAATTTAATTTACAGAAAGTAGATGTTAAAAGAATAAGTAACATGATTAATGACCTAAAATGTGGATGGAGTGTCATAACTTTATATTAGCATTGCAAATCTCCTATATGAAGTATTTTTACATATGTGAAATGTTGTTGAGTAGTATTAAGGCTAACATATCACCTGGCTATCTCTTACTTTAATCAGGTTTAGGGCTAGTGGTAGAATGAATAATAATTAAAATGTATGCCTAATCACTGCCTGTCTGTAGTGCTAATTGCTGTCACTGAAAGAATGAATTGTTTAAAAAGTCATTCTTCATTGAAGCTATTTCTCCTGTATCATTGGTGGCCTATTTTTAGTACCTGTAGAAGTCATGATTTTTGAATATATTAGGAGCTGTGATGAATGATAAAACAAATCATCCATTTACATATCTTGACACTGCTTTCAAGAATACTTATTTCTTACAGGCAAGTGTCACATTGCATATAAAAGCTGGTTAATTGTCTGCTAATCTTCTGTATTATCTCAAGCTCTGTGATGTAGTGTTCTAGCAGTATTTAATATTAATTTTAATTATTTCAAATGAACATAATGTCTAATAAAAATCTTACTTCTTTTATAATTCCTTACATTTGCAATTTTACATTCAGCTGTTAATTAAAATTAGGCATGGTAATTATAAACTTTTTCTCTATTTTAAACCTCAAGGTCTGTGTGGAACATGGAAATACTAACATTTTAGCCATTTTTTTTTTTTTTTTACTAAAAAGATAACATTACTGGATTGTGTTTGTTTTCATGGATTTTTTTCCACACAGTTCAATAGTTTCATTGATCTACTGTTTCTTACAAAAATCTGCCATGCTTTGTGAACTTCACTTTCTAATCTCATACAGCAACCCTTCCTTTATGTTGTTCCTGCTCTCCGTGGTCCCAGAACAGTAGGGTTGCCTTGACAAATCTATTCAAAAGCCATTCCTCGGCCTTTATTGGTGGGGACTGGAGCCTTTGAAATTCTCTCCTCACTGCAACACAGCTGACATCTTCTTCCAGACAGAATGAATTAAGGAAATACAATAAGACACTTGATCTACCAGTCAAGGATCTTTCCACAGTGAGGACGGATTCCATGGTGCACAACTCGGGCAACAGGCATCTAAAAATACACAATACATGCTTGTATACCAGAATAGCAATCAACCATTTTTGCAATCATGATTGATAGGATCATTTTTGAGAAACCTGTCTGGAAAATCATTGGCTCTGCAAGCTTTTTTAAAATGAAGTTAATCAGTTTTTATAAAGGCAAAATTCCAGAATAGTTTTGTAATATATGAAGTCATAAAGATTTTGTATTTTAGCTGACAGGCCCCTGAATAGCCATATTGCTACTCTTCAATATAACAAACTTCGTAAATTCAAAAAATTGTATTCTAATAATAAATTGTAAAGTATTTTATTTGATATTTTGATACTCTATTTTCTTTGAAGAAATTGCAGTGAAGAAAAATATTTAAAAGGTATCACAGTAAATTCTTTTTAATAAAAAATTTAGGACTGAAATGTAAACTTAAGTTTTAATATATATACATCCACAGAGGTTGATATTTACATTTTAAATGTTCATTTTACCTAAATTGGCAGTTATGTCAGTAACCCACAAAACCATATTCTTCCACTCCTATTCCATTGCTTTTCAACTTCATGGTTGTGGTACTGTCTCAACAACAGATTGCATCATTATACCTTAAAGATTATGACCTCTTAATACAAGCAAGCAAGGTGAGAGATAATGTGTATTTGTTGTCAATAATTATTAACTAATTACAAAGGAAAATGGTTTGAATTGCATGGTGGATAACTTAGGCCCCAATTCATCCAAGCATTTTTGCATGTGCTTAGTTTTAACACAAATTCATCTCCAACCAAGACATTGGGACCACTCACATAGATCCAAATTAACCAAAGCACTTAAATCCATTCCTGTTCAAATGAGTACTTAAGGATAGACTTAAAATTAAGAACATGCTTACGTATTTTTGCTGAATCGGGCCGTGCTCTTTTATTTCTAATATTTGGCCACTTGTGAACTATGGCCCAAATTGAACAAGGTACTCAAAATAGGCATATGCCTAACTTCAAGCATGTGAGCAGTACTTACTCCTGGGTCCACCTTTCAGTCCCCATTGTGACTTCTGCTTAAAGTTGGTCACATATTTAACTAGCTTTCTGAATTGTGGCCTAAATCTATAGCGTCTATGATTTATTCTTGCTTTAGCTTTATTGTTTCATTGTAAAATTGTCTCTTGCGTTACAGAACTGTTGTAACTGGGTATCTAGTTCAGAACCACTAGATACATCAGTAGAGTCCATGTTGCCAGACTGCCCTCGTGTTTCTGCAGGTATGTTTGCTTATTTGTACACTGTGTATAAAACACCCATGAATTTGTCATATACACCCATGAATGAGTAATTTGATTTGTTTAAAATGTGCTTGTTTGTTTATGTTTAAATTATTTTTCTGTGCTTTTTCCTTTTCCTTCTATGAGAAAAATAATGTGTAACTTAGCTTTTGAAAAATGCCTTCTATTTTTATGATTTTTAGTATTTTATTTTGCTTTTGTCTAGAGCACCTGTATGAAATTCTATGGAGTACTACTAGTTTGTGTTTTGTAGCCCTCTTTTTCCCTTTGTGTTTGCTTAATTCCTGAGTTATTGGAACTTAAGGAGACTGTGGAAGCTTAGAATTTTAAGCTAAATTTCCTTGTTAACACCCAGCATGATATTAAGACAATATAAAAAGGAACTAGAGAATGAATGAGTGACTTTTCTGAAGCTCCAGTTAAGATAAATCTATATTGTACAAACAGTGCAAATGATAAAAATGTAAACCAAAATTATAGTGTACTAGAACTATACTGTATGGTTTTCTGCTGTGCTGGTGGTGATCTTGAAATGATGGTGTCTTTCATTAATGGAAGCATAAATTATAGGTGTTTTATTCAGAGAAAGCTATTAATATAATAAATAATTTCTTAACATGTTATAAAGTTATGTAATAATTTCAGGAAGATTTTACTGAAACATAATTTGTAAATATAACAGATTATATAGAAATAGTCATTCAGAATATAAGAAACTACTACTCAACTTTAATTTGCTGAAAATAAAATACAGGTATATAGGATGTCAGTAGACTGTGAAAACAGTACTACATAAGACTGAGGCAAAATAGTACCCAACATAATATTAATTTTGTATGATGAATACAATGTTAATTTTACCAGGCCCTGCTTCACATGAAGTACAGTAGTTTATTTTACAAAGTTACAGGTCAATATGTAACTATATATTTGAGGTTGTTTAAAGTCCTATTCTTGCCATTGAAGTTCAGGATTTTTTAAAAAGTTATAAAGTTAGTTGTATTTTATATTAGAGCTCATTTAAAGCCCCCAGTACTGCATCAGATCTGCACTGGAACATCCACATTAGTAGATCCAGCTACAAGATCAAAGCCTAGAACTGCTAAGTGATAGTTCTGTACAAATGTTATAAATGTTTCTATTATTGCTGTTTTTCTGGATGGAAAACTAAAATACAGCTTCAGTTTTGAACAGAATTCATAGACTAAACTTTTCATTATTTTTAAAAAAATAATTACTTTTGAAAATTAAATAGTGCACAAAATTAGTATTCTAGATAACTTCTAGTTTTAACTTTAATTTTCCTATCTGTGCCACTGTTGTGTAATAGTACAGTCTACTGGGAGAGTAGAGGTGGAGGATTTATAATGTGTTCATAACAGAAGAGCCATTCCAATCTGGCAGATAAATAGCAGGCATTTTGAATAATAACTGGCATATACCCAAAATACCAAGAAGGCTCCTGTTGAGCTTTTGTTCTGTTTCTGTGTCTACTATATTATATTTCAGGTTATAATGTAACAAAGCTAAAATCAGGATATTAAAAATAAAGACACTCAATATTTGTTTATGTATTTTTTTACTCTTTACTGATATGCATTAAGAACTAACCATTAGTCTGAGCTTTACATTTCCAAAGAAAATGAGTATATCGAGCATAGTTTTAATATTACAATTGGTGAACTCCTGGCCCCATTTAAATCAATAGGAGTTTTGACATTAACCTCATAGGAGCCAGAATTTTGCCCACTAATTTTATGTAGGGTCTTTGTATTTAATATCATAAGTTTAAATTATATGCAGCACTCTGATCTTTTAGAAAACATTGCAACATATTTCTAGATTTTTACTATAATGATTTAAACATAAATTATGTAATACTAATTTGCTGATTCCCTAGTACATAATCAGAGCTTTAAATAGGTACAGCATATAAGAGTTGTTGATTTCTAGTTTCCTAACATGTTTTTGTTCATGTTCTCTATATTTCTTCTATATTAATTAGAAGTAGACCCTGCTGAAAGAGAGTGTGTAATCACTTCAGCTTAATTGTATATCCTCATTAACATAGTCACTAAAGCTAGCCAGAATGAGTATGTGAAGTGATACTAGATATTACAGAATTAGTAGCCAGTGTGATAGATTTGATTTCAATCCTTCCTTTCTGAGAACTGCAGTACTGAAGCAGTCCACATTGACATATTGGCAGCATTGCTCTTGGTATTTAAAAAGAACAGTTTTTCAATCATTAAAACAAGAACAATATTTTTAAAAGTCTGTTCCAGGGAAAAAAAAGAATTCACCTCTTTTCTGCTTAGAACCCCAATTTGTACATACATCTGTTGTGATAGCATATCACTGCCTGTTGATCACAGCCTCATGTGTTAGCTTTATAATACAGAGTCTGATTGCCAACTACCCAGCACACCAAAATTAAAGGAAAGGGGGAGCTGGCTACTAATTGTTTGTGGTCAGTTCTCTCCTCTACTGATGTCATGTCTTCTGTTTGCTGAGCCAGGTCTACCAGCCATATCCTTGCACAGCACTGGAGAGACTGGCATGCTAATAAGTCATCAAACTGGAAAAGCAAAGGTGCATATCCATCAAGGTTGTTTGGACTGTCAATTAGAGTGTAACTGGCTGGATAACACATATGGAAGGAACAATCCATTTCACACATACAGAATGGGAAGTGGCTGTCTAAGAGGGAGTACTGCAGAAAGGGATCTAGAGGTCATAGTGAACCACAGGCTAAATATGAGTCAGCAACATTACACTGTTGCAAAAAAAGCAAACATAATTCTGGGATGCATTAACGGGTGTTGTGAGCAAGACACAAGAAGCGATTCTTCCATTCTACTCTGCACTGATTAGGCCTCAGCTGGAGTATTGTGCCAAGTTCTGGGCACCACATTTCAAGAAAGATGTGGAGAAACTGGAGAAGGTCGAGAGAAGAGCAACAAAAATGATTAAATGTCTAGAAAACATGAGCTATGAGGGAAGACTGAAAGAATTTGGCTTGTTTAGTTTAGAAAAGAGAAGACTGAGGGGGGAACATGATAACATTTTTCAATTATCTGAAAGGATATTTCAAGGAGTAGGGAGAAAAAATGTTCTCCTTGGCTTCTGATGATAGACCAAGAAGCAATGGGCTTAAATTGCAGCAAGGGAGGTTTTAGGTTGAACATTAGGAAAAGCTTCCTAACTGTCAGGTGGTCAAACTCTGGAATATATTACCTAGGGAGATTGTGGAATCTCCATCACTGGTGATATTTAAGAGCCAGTTGAATAGACATCTATCAGGGATGATCTAGATGGTGTTTGGTTCTGCCTTGTGGGCAAGGGACTGGACTCGATGACCTCTTGAGGTCCCTTCCAGTTCTAGCATTCTATGGTTCTATATCTGCCACTAAAATTTTCATTATATTAATATTTACTTATATGGAATGAAGAACAAAGAATACACTTTAAATTTAAAATTAAAATTACAGAATGAGAACTTGGGAACAGGAAGATAATATGTCATAGCATTGGCTGAGGGAATTCAGGTAACTAATGGGGTACAGAGAGACTTGAAGGGCAGTAATTATAGAAGAGATACCAATGAGTTTGGCAGTAAATTGAAATTTGGTGTGGTGGCCCAAAGAGGCCAAAGTGATTTTAGATTCCATACTTGAAGCAATCAAGTTACAGATGAGGATGGCACTCGGTTCTTTTTTATGCAGTATTGATGACACTTGAGTCATAATATTCTGTGCAGTTCTGTGAAATTCATTTATCAGAATCTTAAATAAGTTGTCATGCCAGAGGAAAGTGATCTGTGGGAATATTCCAGAGGGGATTGTAGTGCACTTAGATGCCCAGAAATCCTTGGGATCTCATAACTATTTTCAAGACTCTGCAATTTTGGAGATCCTCCTTTTTCTTTCTTTCATGAGGAATTAGTTAGGAAATATTGTAGTGAATCATCATCATTGGGCATCTGAGTTGACCCCTCACAAATTAATGTGGCAGTTCATACCACTCTTAGCTATTGCTGCATGCTCTTTTGAGACCAGAATTGACATCTCTGCATCACAGTGATTCAGGGAACAGTGTTTCTTCACAACCATAACAGTGAGAGTCTACGTTTTTATGAAAGCTGAGATTCTGGGGGACAACATAGTTGATTCAGAGAAGGGGCAGCTGGCCCTGGTTCCCTCATACCAAGACTAGAATGGGGCACTGCAATGGTCTCCTCGAGGCTGCTACACCATGCTAAATAATCACTGCAGACCTTCAGAAGACCTGGGTAGCATATATATACATAAAGACTTTCTTCTGCTGCACTCACAGTGGAGGTGTCCTCACCTGTCTATGCAAGTGAGCCTTTGTGTCCTGCGCAGGGCATGCAAGAGACCACTGTATGGTCTGTATTCACATAGGCAGAATCCAATCCTGGCCCCATTGAAATCAACGGCAAAGCTCCCTTTGGAGCAAGGATTTCAATCATTAGATCTGATATATGCCTTACACTGGCCTCCATACACCCAACCCTTTCCTCCTCTGCGGTGATTTTTACTCATTTTTTGTTTCAGTACAAATCTACATGCATACAATAGGGCCCCAATCCAGCAGTGAACAACATATGAGCATGCCCCTTTTTCTGTGCAAGTTGCCAGTGAAGTTGAAGGGGCTCTGCATAAGCACAAGGGTTTGTACTCATGGGCTGTGTCTAGATTGGCCAGTTTTTCTGGAAAATCAGCCGCTTTTCCGGAAAAACTAGCCAGCTGTCTATACTGGCCGCTTGAATTTCCGCAAAAGCACTGACTTCCTACTGTAAGAAATCAGTGTTTTTTGCGGAAATACTATGCTGCTCCCATTCAGGCAAAAGGCCCAGTGTAGACAGCTGAGATTTGTTTTCCGCAAAAAAGCCCCGATTGCGAAAATGGCAATGGGGGCTTTTTTGCGCAAAAGCGTGTCTAGATTGGCAACGGACGCTTTTCCGCAAAAAGTGCTTTTGTGGAAAAGCGTCCGTGCCAATCTAGATTCGCTTTTCCAAAAATGCTTTTAACGGAAAACTTTTCCGTTAAAAGCATTTCCGGAAAATCATGCCAGTCTAGACATAGCCATGGAGTTCATTTACAGGACTGAGGATTAAGACAGCAGCCTCATCCTTGCCAGAGTAATCAGAGCACAGATATAAATTTAGTCTGTTTTTCCCTTAACTTTAATTATAGCAGACTAGACTGATGACTTTTAAAAGTTCTAAAATCTTGCTCAGAGTAAACAAGGGTCCAAAAACCACAAACTGCCTTGAGCTGCTTAAGATGATGTGTTACTTAGTCCCATAGTTCCTCTTAGCTCAGCTTTCCAGTGCTTCTGATTTTATACTTCTAAATGTTTTAACACTGATGAATGCAGTAGGATTTTTATACTCAATTCTTTTGTTTTTACATGAGTAGTTCATGACCAGTGATAAATATCCAAGATCCTTAGTAATTAAAACTATGTTCATTTTACCATATGGGAAGCCAGACAATGTGCCCATTTTGCTAAGAAGTTATTTCTGCATTCAGTAGTTTTTCATGGAGATTAAGATTACAATAATCAGTGTTTACTGTAAACCTCTTTGCATTCTCTGGCTTCCTGTTCATGCAGTTCTGTCAATGAAAGCTTTTTATTTAGGAGGAAAGATTAAAGTTTGAAGTGTTCTGCAAAACGGGACATGCACCTATGCTTATTTACATAATCAAACCGAAAAAAAATAACAGAACATCAATAACATGAATTGACAACTGCAAGGAAACTCACGTTTAAGGCTGCTCCGCTAATGTTGTTTTACACAGTTTTTCTACATGATAGAGGTCTCTCAGGTCTTGCATGCCATATATGCTTCTGTATCAACTGGTCAGTTAACTATTTCCATACCCCTTTAATTCAGACTTCCATTACCATTTTCAGTCAATATTACATTGTCATTATTTCTTGAGCATAATTTCCTTAATTGGAAATTAATTATAATAAAATCCTTGAAGCAAAAGATCTTGACAGCAATAACTTCAGTGCTGCTGCTGTATGTGTGCAATAAGTCCTGCTTTACCTATGTCTAGTAGCCTTCTTCCCATTCTATTCTTCAAGGCGTGCCCATTTGTAGTCCAAATTCACTGCTTGAATAAGCAGATGCAACTGCATCAAAGCTTTGAGAATAAGGATTTGGAACCTTAACTGTACTACATAAAGTTATTGCCAAATAGCACTTCTAATATCAGTTTATGCTACAGCCAACCCCTTTGCTACCTCTCTTGCCTCTTTAGCTGAGCACCTGTTTCCTCTCAGTTAAAGGTAAGCATCTGGAACCAACAATGCTGTAACCCCTTAATTATCTAATACCTGCAATGAGAAAGGGTTGCCAGTAGTTTTGTTCCTTCAGGGAATGTTAAGGATATATCTTAGTTGAGGCAGGAACAGAGGCACCTCATGCTGCTTCCTGTAGCTAAACAAAACCCCACCTTAAAAGGGGCCTTGCTGCAGTTTTTCTGAGTATAATTCCTTCCCAAACACACAAGGGAAGTGTAAACCCTTCAGTGTCCTTTAGAATGATGCAGCCAACCCTTCCCTGCCCCTTAACTGGTTCACTCTATGGTTGAAGGATGGGGTCAGACCCTGGTTTCTTTTTTACCTCCCCTGAATTCATTGAGGTGCCAGTCCAGCCCAAAGGTACTCTTCCTTGTATGCACTGACTTGCTTGGGTGGATCAAATCGTCCTTGCACTCTGCATGGAGCACAGGAAATATGACTCTTTCTTGCACAAGCCATGCATGGGAGAGGGGATGATCCTATTTGTGATCCTATTCTTTTCTACTGTACACAAAGTCCCAGGACAGTCTGGCTATTTTTTTATATTCCAAGTTCTAAATACTTACCGTGGTGGCTATGGGTTCATCTATACTTTGATCTGGAGATGTGCTTTAGCCTCTGACTGCTAGATGCTGGGTCTGGACGACAGGGGATGGATCACTCACTAGTTGCCCTACTCTGTTCATTGCCCTACTCTGATCACCTGACACTGCTCACTGTTGGAAGATAGACAATGGGCTATATGGACCTTTGGTCTGATCCAGTATGACCATTCCTGTGTTCTACTTTTTACTCCTGTTCACCCTGCAAAGGGAAAGTGAGTTGGTATATCAATGTAATTGTTACCAAAGGCTAAAATCCTGCAGGAAGAGAGGCTGTAGAGTGCCTCTCAGGAAGCATTGCACCTCTTATTGCTCAGTGGATATAGCCCTAAATTCTAATTGCAAAATCTTTATTACTACTGATGTCAGAACTGAGAGAATACTTCTTGCATTTTAGACTCCGGGTTGAGTTTGAAGGATTGGCAAAAGGGGCTAAAAGTCTTATTAGCAAAATGAGTTTCAGGGGGTAGCCGAGTTAGTCTGTACAGATAAAAACAACAAATGGTCTGATAGCACTTTATAGACTAAGAAAACATGTAGATGGTATCATGAGCTTTCGAAGGCACAGCCCACTTCTTCAGATAACCGGAATGGTCATCTGAAGAAGTGGGCTGTGCCTACGAAAGCTCATGATACCATCTACATGTTTTCTTAGTCTATAAAGTGCTACCAGACCATTTGTTGTTTTTTTGCAAAATGAGAGCATTTGATATTGAAGTTATCAACAGTTGACAAACATAGAATGATTCCATTTTTAGATGCCCTTTTCAAAATATTAACTGCACTTTAAGTCTTATCCTGTGAAGAAATCTACTATGTATTTGAGCAAGTTTGTCTGTGAGTGTGTCTGTCTGTTCAGGAATTCCTAAACAGTACAAACTAGGACTAACAAATTCAGTAAGCAGTTTCCTCTTATCAGAACTTAAAGCAAGGTAAAGGTTTGGTTGTGCCAGGACAATAGGATGTGCCTGGAATTTGATTATTTCTTTTAAAACAGAAGGGGAGGACTCTGCTAGCAGGGAAAATTATATTGCATAATGACTATGGTGGGGTGGGAGGAGCAGCAAGGGGCCAGAGATGAGGCCCAGGATAGCTATATCCCATTGGGGCAGCAGGGGAGAGGGGTAGAGAAAGGTACAGCTATCTACTATATATTTGAGAGTGTGTCTGTCTGTTTGTCTGTCAGTGTGTCTGGTCCTCAGTTGGGGGACATGCACCCCTCTCCCAGCTGTGCTCCCTAGAGCTGCAGCAGCCATGGAGAGGTGCTTCTCACCTGGCCCCAAGCTGCTACAGTGAGAGCGGACTGGAGTAGTCCTCTCTCCCTAGGGCAGCCTGAACACTGGCACCTCATGCTCAGTCCCACTCAAGAGCAATGATTGAAATGAAGAAAAACAGAATTTACTGAATTAAGGACCCAGGCAACACTGAGTAGATATTCTAGTATTCCTATATTTGGAAGTCCTGATTATTTTCCAGTGGGGGAAAAAATGCTAAGTGAGCCCAGTGAGAAGACTTGTCATTTTCTGCTAACAAATGTCAGCAACTAATCTCATCATGTTAATGTAGCAGGACAGTCAAATGACTTGCCTTAAATTTGTTGTGATTGTAGTATGTGTGTAAAAAGCAAAAGCAAACTACTTATAACAAATGTTCAGATGCTGATTGTTTACATTCATAGTTTTAAGAACAAGGCTAATCTTAGTAGACACCGATTAAACTCTTAAATGTACAGCACAAAAACCATGCTCTTTAACCATTTTTTAAAAAAAATCAATATTTTGAATAAACATTTTAATCCAAATGACTTTACTATATATTTTGCCATATTCCAATTTGAAATATAAATTAATAGAATAGGATATTTTAATATGAGCATATTATTATTTGATATACTTCTATAACATTTGCACACACAAATTAGCTATAAGGGTAAACCATTTAAAATTATGTTCAGTATCTGTTCTGTAGCTAATTTGGATGTAAATATCTCAAGCTTTTGAACAGGCTGTTTTAATTAAAACAAAGATTAAAATAAAAAGTCCGGTATTGGGTTTTTTTTTTTCAGGAGAAGCATAATGTTTGTGTGCAAACTTGAGATCTCTACAAATGATACTGTGTCTAAAAATGTTTATTTTATTGTTTAGCTGAAATCCTTTCATTTAAGATATAATCTAAAAACTCTTGAGGCCCTATTCTGCCCTTAGTTACTCACACAGGTCTTCATTTGAGTTGAACAGAAGCCCTATGCATGCATGTAAGGGAAGAATTTAGATCTTAATTTGTTTTGCTGAGTAAAAAGATACATTTGTTTGAATCACTATCCCCTTTGGCTCCCAAATGGTCAGGAGTGGGATGTAAAAGCTGGGATCTAAACAAGGCAGTTGGGCAAGAACAGGATAGGTCAGCAGGAATCAGGAATGATGTAGGAGTCAAATAAGAAGATGAAGTCAAATATAGCAGCCAGTGAGGAATTCATCTAAATTCAAAATGCAGCCACATCATGACAGATTAGCTTTTGCTAACTCTCTTGACCACATGTGGTAGTTTCAAACAATCAAAGAATGAGACCCAAAGACAAGTGAATATTTTGACCAAATGCGCTAATTGACACAGCTTGACATTTGAACAATATATAGATTTTCCACAGATTTCCTGGAGTGGACTTAAGATCACTAAGAACAAAAAAGGCATGGAATTTCATTGAAAATGTTTCAAATTTCATAGACTTGCTCCAATATTATAGCTCCAGTGCTCTGCTATTCTTCAGCAGAATACTGTGCTCTGTGTGAGGTATTTGCCTCACACTACATTGGTTGATGTCTAATTGAATTTAACTATGTGCATCATCACAAGCATCCTGCACCCCACTCCTAATCTATGGTTATCAGTCTGAGCAACATAGCCCCTCTACATGTTTGGGACAGAGATTCAACAGCCAGACTCTTGGGAAAACTATATGCCAGTCCAGGTCTTCCAGCATACATGGACATTTTTCAGTCACCCAAGAGGATGACTTGCATTGAGGAATCCACTGTAATCTCAACCTCCAGATTGTAATCTGTCAGCAAGAGCCCTATGGCATAATGAGTGGTCATCTGAAGATATCAATTGGTTGACTGCTTACCTGCCTTATTACTTGCCAAACAGTTTTTGAAGTAGCCAAGGAATATGTGCAGCCTACCTCTGTACCTGGGGTCTGCATGATCACTCGCTTTGTCTTTGTGGTCTCCACCAGCCAATGGTGCATATTGTTGAATACTGTGAATGAACCAGATTCCAGGGTAGCCTTAAGAGCCTACATTCTGCTGACATAGTTTTTTTACCTTCTGCTTTTTCGTTTAGTGTTTGCATTGTTTGCCAAGTCTTCCAAAAGCAACTATTTCATGACAACACAACAAACTCAAAATCAGGGAAGTTATGGTGAAAAATAATTACATTGCAAATATTTTGCTGTGCTTTACCTGTAGATTTGTTTTCCATGACTTAGTTCCTGATTAGTTACAGATGTACACCCAGGAGACACTGTCAAGTGGTAAATATAAAAGTAGCATCACAAAATTGCCTTATTCACTTTTCATCTATGCAAGGACTGAAGTGATGAAAAATAAACAAGACCCAAAAGACGAGGATTCTGAGATCATGAGAAATCATAGATTGAATTTCCTATGACTTGACAAGCTGAACTCAGAGAAATATTCCACATTCTACACCATGGGTGTGCAAAATATGGAATGTGGGCTTGATTCAGCCCACCACCATGCCATGGTCCATTGGGAGATTTGGGCAGGCTCCCTGCCTTCAAAACCCCCACAGGTTGCTTGATGTGGCTGGCTGTGGGGGACATGTGCTCTCTGCACTAGCTGCCTGTGCTGTGCTTGTGGTGCAGGCAGCACACAAAGTAGCCCCCCAAGGGGGTGCATGGCACACAGAGAGCACATGACCCCTGCAGCTGGCCACTTTGAGTGGCATGTGCCACAGCAGGTGAAGAGCCTGCCTGAAGGTTCTGCTGGATTGGTGGCCAGTAAGTGCCTCCCATACAAAACCTGCACCAAGCACTCCAGCTCCTTCCTTCCCCAAACCTTCTGCTCTTCCTCCTGCACCTTGTCCAACACCATAACCCAAACCCTCTTCATCCCTGTTCCTGCACCCCAATTCCTTGCCTCAAGTCACAATCCCCTTCTGCCCTAGTCCACAACCAAAACCATGCACTCTTCCTGCACCCTTGCTCTAGGTCACAACCCCCTCGCCCTCTCCCTACGCTCTTCCTCCAGGTCAGAATTCTCTCCTGCACCAATATCTCCTGCTATACCTCAATCCTCTGCCCCAGATCACAACCTCCTTCTTTACCCAAACTCCCTCCCAGACCCCATATCCCTCTTACACCCCAGTTCCCTACCGTGACCGCCCGTCGGCACCCAATCTCCAACCCAGACACTGTACTTCCTCCATTAATATAATTGAAGAGTGCAGCATTTTACCACTTACCAAATTCTTGGAGTGGCCTCCATCAAAAATTATTGCCCACGCTGGTCTACGCTGTTGGACTTAAGTCATTCAAAAGCAAAATTTTAAACAAGGATATTAGATGCAAATCTATGTTGATACTAGGATGCCTAACCTGGGCTATGTCTATACGGCAGCATTATTTTGGAATAACTGGTGTTCTTAAAAAAATAACAAAGTCTGGGTCCACACAACAAGCACTTATTTCGACATAATATTGAAATAATGGCGAGCTGGAGGACTTCTTACGCTGACTCCTGTAACCCTCATTGTATGAGGAGTAAGGGAAGTCAGAGGAAGAGTGCTCTTTCTTGGACTTCCTGCTGTATAGACAGCACCAAAGCCAAAATAAGTTATTTCAACTTAAGCTACGTAAGTGACGTAGCTCAAGTTGTGTAGCTTATTTCAACTTTAGCTCTGCTGTGTAGATGTGCCCCTGTTGAGACATCTTACCAGGTGAGAAGGGCAAGGCAGTTAATCTATCTCCCAGTGGATGTTTTCACCTGCTTATGATTTCAAGGGGAATTGCATACATACAATATCTTGCCATAGCAAGTCCAAGATTCCTTCTACCCATGTATCTCAACTCTAAAGAAGTTACAAGCTCTGTGCAGGGGTGAAATATATATTCTTGCTTGTTCATCCCCTAAATATTTTGTTAAATGAAGAATATGAAATTATTAGTAATTGTATTTAGAAAAATTAGGGTTTAGATCACAAAGTTATTGTCAGCTTTCTTCTCTTTTCTTTCTGAATGCCCTAATTATTCATTCGTGCAAGGGAGGGTAAAGGTTATCTGTGTTCATCTTCCCCCTTTACTTATTAGAACTACATATTGTTCAGAACTTTTTAAAATGATTGTAGCTACCAAGTTCTTACTTTCATACACAAGTGTTCCCAGAAGTTACAAGAAGAGCTGGTTTACCTTGATTAGGGTTAAGTTTTATATACCATTTAGAAATCATATTTCAGCCTCTAAATAGAGAAATAAATTGAATTTGCATGTCTGTTCTTCCTAGATGATAGATTTTAAAATTCATCTACGATTCTGTTTCTTTAAATCTCTTTCCTATATTCCTATTCTGATTTATTGCACAACTTAAAGTTTAATGTTACTAGATGATTTACAGATGGTATTTCAAGCAGGGTCTGTGGATTGAGTCCTGTCCCCACATACAATACATGATTATGCTAGCATAAACATGAATATTGATACAAAGTTGGTGAAAACAGACTAAAATTAACTCAGTGCTTGTATTCTCAACTTCAGTGGCAGTAAGTTATTTCTTAGATTTTGAGTTCTGACTTTGTAATATTTGTGTAGTCCTTCACTTCAGCTCCTTATTTTGTTAATCATGTACATCAGTATGAGTAGAAGAGCAATTAAAGTTAAATTTCTATTATGTCATTCTCAAACCCCACCCACGTTCATATGAGTATTTTTAATGTCTGGTTTCTGTCAATAAGATGCTTTGCAGAATTCACAGAATTACGTGGTGCTATTAAAGTCTCAACCTTTGCTGTCTATAACAGTTTAGATCTATTATAAATTGAGGGTAAGTGCTTGTGATACGCACAGCACAATTTGGCTGAAGTGGTCACCATTTTACTGATAGTCCTTCTTTGGACAGCTTTAGAAGAAGTGCCTGGCACCAGCATGCTATTAGGCTGTAATTAGTGTAACTAACAACTAATATGAAAGAGCAGAATATAGGTTGCCATAAGACTTCAAAGGTCTTAACAGGTTAAGGTTGGAGGGCAATCTATCCCTTTGCTTAATCTGTTGCCATATCTGGTGAGATTTGTTAAAATCTTCAGCGACCTCTAACCTTGAAGTGTTGCTCTCTCATAATTTACTGGTCACATGCCATGTTCTTTATTCCTGTCTGTTTAGATGAGCATAGGTCTTGGTGAATGGCAGCTTCATTTTAGAGTTCATGTACAAATGTGCTTTTTAATGCAGATAAAAGATTATGGTTTAAACTGCTTTAATGCTCTTGTCCTGCAAGCTTTGCACTACAGTGAAATACTCGTTTTGCTAAGCTGTGAAATATAATTTGTTGATGAAATTTAACATGTAATGCAGGAGAAGTTTCAAATGTATCTATTAAAATAAATCAGTTATTGTGTAATTGATTCCACCAGAAACTGAATATTATAAGTTTTAGGAGGCGCTTGCCTAAACCTAATTGCCTAAGGATAATTTTGTTTGTGATTTCAGTGAACACTAATGCTCTTTGAGAATAAATACACAACATAAGAATAATTATATCATGTTTTTGTGTTTGGTTCTGAACCCTCTCTCCCAAGCATCTGACAGTGGCCCTAACTGAAAGCTAACCCAGATGGGAGACTAAGTACCCTATCTTTTCTTGTTTTGCTCATTATTGTTGTGCCTTCTAAATAACTGTGGTGCTGTTCCTCTAGATGGAAGATTCTAGAGAACTCCTCTGAGGTCACAGACAGAGTGTCCCCATGTTTCCCCCTGGCTTTCACCTTCCACCTTTTCCATCTCCAGGTCTCAACACCACACTTTCATGTTAAACCTGAGCAAGATATGAGGCCTTCAGGTAAAGTGATGCACAGCAAGATACTTGATTGGCCCAAAACTAAACTGAGTTTTAATTACCTTTTAAACTGATTAGAGTAACTTAAAGGAGAGTGAGGCTGAGTGAGAGGAAGAGAAGGAGCAGACTGTCAGATTTGAAGTTCATCAGAAAAAAAAATTGTACAAGGATGTCACAAGCAATGACAACTAAAAATAGTATTTAGAAAATCTTTTTCAAGAGTATCTTGTGGTTAACTATGGGAGTATGATATCAAAATTACAATGACTTCAAAGCTTAGAACCACTTATGGTTTGCAGCTATTACTAAAACATACCACTTCACCCTGCCAGCAACTCATCTTAGCTAAGTTAGACCATCTACCTTCTGTCTTCTGTTTTCTGTGGAGGAAAAAACTTGGTAAATTAAATATCGCTCCTCATACTGAACTAATGTCAAAATAAGAAACAAAAGCATCTCATTGGTATTTAAACACTAAAGATTGAGGATCAAACTCTATGTAAGCAGTATATGATACGTAAATTTTGCCAGCGTATTCTAGCCCAATTCACAAATAAAAATGAGCAAGCTATTTAGACAGTAAAGCCAGAGGTTGTCTGTAAAGCACAAAATCCTGTAAAGCAGTTCTTGGCTAATAGGCAGAATTAATACGGTGGTAACTTGGCATTACCAGAGTGCTCCTTGAGTGCAATGATGTTCTCATGTGCATGTATCTCAAACACTGTAGATCTTAATATCAGTCCCAGGCTATGTACTATGGTGATTAACCACACTAGCTGATTTTTAGAGGTAATGCAATGTTGCAGATTCGTATACTATATGCAAGAGCAGTGTGGTGCTGTTGGACATTAATCATCATGTATTTCATGTATTTTTTTCTTCTTTATAATAACAAAATAAGTTTGAATATTTGATATTTTTGAAGTCCCTACAACAACTTATCTGCAATGGCATAGGTGTATGCCACATCTTCCATACTGAAATAAGAAGGTTACAATGTACTGAAAATGTAATTTATTGAAGCATTAGTACTGTTCAGCACTTCAAATTGTTACATTGTTATTTTCTGATTGGGAGTTTTATGCCTAGGGTTTTTTAAATGGTACATTAAAATCTGAATAAAATTTGTCTTGTAAATGATATATTAATAGAAAGTTAGGAATGATTGTGGTTCTTTGAGTGTGCTTTATATATCAGTTTATATGTTCAGTGCAGATTACTGACATGCTTTCTAGAGCTAAGTGCCATTAATCCATTTACAACTGCTCACTGCAATGAAGAGGAATTACCAGTGAAGTAACTGAGAAGTAAGGAGAATTTCTCTGCTTCCATGTATTGTTCTGCTTTTATATTTTGAAAAGATGTTTGGTTGCTTTTGCAAATGTTTAAAATGACTTTTTTAGTGAAAAAGAGAGAGTTTGGTGACTGTCAGCAGTTCTGAATCATTTGGCTTGTGTCCAGCTTGCTGGTTGTTTTGCCACACTTAGTTCCACATCACTGCATTTAGAAGGCAGAAGTGGCACAGTTCTGCACTGACCTATTGGTCATGACCACTCCTACCTCATTCTGAGGGTTTTCATCCTAATCTATTTGCACAGCTAATGTAGTTCTGCAGCAATACATGAACATTTAAAATACAGCAGGATAGAGGCAGTTAACATATTGTTCCAGAAGGATGATGTTTTCTAGAAGATGTAAATACATGAATTATAATGTAACAGCGACAGTTGAAAAAGATATTGTCTCGTAAAGAGATGACATATGAAAAGAGTAAACAGGAATTTACTGTTAAATTTGAAATATGTATGGCAATTGTATGTTCTGTCTTAAGAACTTGTCTTTGCTTTAAAGATGTAAAGGGGAAAAAAAGCTTCCCGACTGGCTGATTATGCAATCAAAATGCCAGAGTATTTGAAATAAATTGTTATAGAGTCAGGTACAACTTCATCTCTGATTTTATATATTTCATTCCATTGTAGGTTTTTTTTTCTTAATGAATATATTTCCCTGCAATAAATTGTTCAGAGAATGAACAGCAGTCATTTGAAGTTCATTGAAAATATAGGAGGACATCATGTTTCCTGTCCTTTTGTTAAACTTGGCATATTGATTTTTTGCACAGCTTGCAGCACAGAAATGTGATCTACAGCTATGGCAAGGCAAGCTAACCACATGTGAATTTGTTAAGTACTGCTGGATTAGCAGGAATCGTCAGACTGTGCAAACACAGTGACTTGACTTCCTCTGTAACTCTTTATTAATGACAATCAAATAAAATATTTTTTTATTTTATTTATCATAAATAAATGATTAAACACATATTATTGACAAGTTATTTTTCCTCAATCTCACTAGTTCTCTTAAAGTTAGCAATCTCTCGATAACTCAGCTGCAGTGCTAAACATGCAGAACTTGAACTGAAGTTGAGGGCCAAATATGTAAAAATAAAGATTTGACAAATGTTTGCTAGCGCTTTTTGGATTTGCCCATGAAACTAATAAAGGCATGATGTGTTTCTTCAACAACCTCCAGGTTTTTATTTAAATGTATCTTTATTTTTCTCTATGTATTCCTTTCCTGTTTAATCTTTTGTTCCCTTTATATTCAAAGATAGTAAGCTTATCGAAGCTACTGATGCTACAGACTGTATTTAAATTTAGTTACAGTATAGCCTGGTGGAAAGAGATCCTCTGATGTGCTAGTTTGCTCTCCTCTCTACATTATTAAACTTCTTTAAACGCACCCATTATACCATTCACCTTCCTTGACTTCAAAGATCAGAGCAACTCTGTATAGAAAATGAACTCTAATGCTGTAGAGTGGGTTACCTGTGGTTTTTTAGAAATGTTAGTGTATTATCTTTCATGTTTATAAAGTTCTCTGTTTGCTACTGCATGTTGAGAAATCATTCTGAAGTTTTAGAATCAAACTGATCAAATGTCCAAAGCAAAGAAAATGATGAAGGACATATTAGAGTTTGGAATCATTATCTGTTCTTTGAATTTGTTTCTATAAAATAAATCTCTAAAAATGTTAATGTAAAAGGCTACTTAGTGGGGAAAACAAAATTGCTTAAATGATGCTTAAAGGGTCTCTGTGTGCATTCTGACTGAATCTCATATGAAAATCATCATGATTAATGGTGGCCTTATTGTTCAGAGTTTATTGAAAACTAATCTTTTCAAAATATTTGGAATAAGCTAAGCCCTGATTTGGTCATCTCATAAAAAAGGTCAAAACAGAGAAGAAAGTGCCACTGGTTTGTGTTAGGTGACACTGTGCCCTGCTTGTCTAATTTGATTACATAAAGCCACTGAAGCCCCAGGCAAAGCTGATTTTAGCTATAATCAGCTTCTTAACCTTTTGAGAACTAACGTAAACACTACCTACCAGTGGTTAATTATGTTGCTGTGTTACATACATCAAAGTGCAGAGTAAAAGTGTACACGTACAGTAACACATGTTGTGACAAAATGCAACAAGATTATTTAGAGGGATTACAATAGCCTACTTTCTATCTGTTCTCATTGAATTTTTTCTAAATTAAAAATAATACAGATGGGTTATAAGGGCAAAGGTTCAATTTTAAGTATAGTTGTCCTGTCATAATCCTGGCTGATCTTGGATTTCACTTACAAATGCAGAAAGGGGTTAAGTACTATTAGTTGTACAGATGTGGTCTTGGATTTGCCACTTTATTCTAAAATTATTTCAACTGCGTCATAAATGTTTATATATGATAAATTATATACATTCAGTCATGCCACTGTTAGCTCCTGTCAGAATGTTTTGAGAGCTGTTCGGGCAAAAGATTAGAATATAATTCTCTAATCAAAAGAGAAGTGTGTGTGCGCACGCGCATGTGTGTAAATGGATGAGTGTTGGGGTGAATGGCGAGGGAGATATGTGATATTATGAGAATTACAAAGTTGAAATGAAAGACTTATCTCATAACTAGACCTATGCAAAACACACTGGGTTATATATTCCCTGAAGATTCATTGAGGTTTTGGATTAGCACCAACGTGAAAATGTATAGCAAATGTCCAAGTGCATGACTTTGACTAATGCAGTTAGCCCAGGACCTCCCTGAGAGGCCTAAAATGTCCATTATGCCTCTTTTGATGTATTTGGTGGTCACAGTCTGCTCCCTGCCTCGATCCTCTGGATATAGCTAACTGGATTGCTTTTGTTTCTTTGGTCTTTGTGGAAGGTAAATTGAGCCTTCTCCTTCATAATCCCAGTATCTTGAGCAGAAGGAATTTAAACACTGATCCTGCTTCCATCACTGACTTCTCTTACCTTGGTCTGAACAGCATTCCTTATTTTTCTAGTTAATGCTGGGGAGCATCAGGCTATGGAATGAAGTAAAAATAGTCAGCAACTAGAACAGAAGTAGAATTTACAGTTCTGCTGCTGCTAAACTGAGAATAGGAAGGAATTGGGCAGGCAGCCCACTCTCCCTAAAGCAACGGAAGATTGAAATGAGTTTACTTTGCTGGCTCCTTAAAAGCTCAAGATGGGAATAAGCAAGCCATCCAGCCACCTTGAAGATTCTGACAGGGGAGAGGTACAGCTGGCCAATCTCTGAGTACACTAGGAGGGGAATAGTGATTGCAAACCAATGGGTTTTTCTTCCTGTCGAAGAACAGGAAGGGAGGGAGTTTGAAAACTGGGTGAGTCCTCTTGAAGTTTCACCAAAGCTCTATGAGTTTCGTTTTTTAAGCCGAATGTGAAATCATCTATTCTTCTGGCTTTTAAAATATGTCAATTGTATTTAATAACTAAATTTTGTAGTTTAATTACTTCTGTATTTACGGTATTCCATGTATTTCTTGTAGTAAATAAGGAGAAGCGCAAGGGAATACTAGTGGTACAGTTGTAACCTTGTGTATTTCCCTCAAATAATGTTTCCAAAGATTTCACATGGAATTTATTTTGGTTTGCAAGTTTCACACAGCTACTACTAATCTACTAGCTGATCTCCATTGTTCCCTTTATTTGGTGTGTGCTACAGGAAAAAAGTATAATTCAAATATTTGTTGCATATTTTAAATGAATTGAATGAAATCATTCTGAATTGTCTATAATACTTTGTCACTAAAATCGTGATTTTCTGTGGGAAAAGGAAGTTTTGGGTGTCTGCTTACCTTTGTGTGCACATTGAGTAAAATGTATTTTCAGATTTTGTATTCTGGCCAGCTTGTTCTCAGTGCAGCTATTGGGGTTTGAAAGAATAATCTGTCTTTGATTCACCTTTGCACCTTTTGTATTCTATCCCTGGTCCCTGATCCAAATTAAGCAAACTTAAGGCTACTTAAATACACTATCATGCATTGGGGTGTAGGCTTTAGCTACTAGTAACTGGAACAGGAGTCTAGTGGTTGGAGCAGAATGAGAGGGCAGAATGTGAAGCTTGGTCAGAAAACAAGCCAGTAGTCAGCTAAGGATATTAAATATCGGTTAATTTACTAATCGAGTAGTCGATGGGATTTCCAATGACTTCTCGACTAGTCGATAGGCACTTCCGCATTCCTCTTTTCCGCTTGAGCTCTTGTACATATCAAAGGAGGAATGCAGAACTCTGCGTGCAGCCCAGGGCCAGTGGGAAGTCCTGCTGACTCTGGGCTGCATGTGGGCATGCCAGCTTTGAAATGTACAACAGTCCCCAGTAGGGGCTCTTGTACATTTCAAAGCGGAAGTACCCTCATCGAGCCCGGGGTCAGCCGGGGACTCAGAGCCTAGACCCCGGGCTCCATAATGTGCTGCCAATTTGAAATGCCTCTCCCCAGCTGATCCCGGGCTCCACGCGGCATTTCAGAGGATTCCAGGATCAGCTGGGAACTTGGTGTTTCAAAGTAGCAGTGCCACAAGCTGAGCCTGGGATCAGCTGTGCAGCGCTGCCCCTTTGAACACAGCCTCAGCGTTTCTAAGCGGCAGCACTGCACAGCTGATCCCGAGCTCAGCTGTGCGGTGCTGCAGCTTTGAAGAACTCCCTCTTCCACCCTCCCTTTGCTGCCTCTATTTAATGTGTGGAATGTATTGAGGATTAAATGGTGGTCTTTTGGCTCTTCTGTACAATATGGGAGCGTGGTCAATTAGTGAAGGTTTATATAGGCCTAACTGAGCTCATCAACTTCTTAGGCAAGTGGCCCCAGAGCCAGCTGAGTTCTTAACAGTACTTTATCGCTCTTTTGGGAGCTTCTTCAGAAGCCTCTTGGACCAGGCTTTCCAGGATATTTGGTGAAATTCCTGCAGGAGATAGGGAGTCTCAGTATTTTCTTGTGGTTCCCAGGATAACTTCTCTGGACCAGACCTTTTTCAGTGTATGAGATTCTAGAGTTTCTTCCAGGCCTGTTGGGAGTCAAGTGCCCGATGGACCTTGTATTCCTCCTGCCTGTGGAAAATTGGTGGTGATATAGTATGATCTACCCAGTCAGGGAAGAGTTATTGAGAAAAAGTTTGAGGAGAGAAATGTGAGAGATGGGATGAATATTGAGGGATTCTGGGAGCTGAAGATCGAAGGTCCCAAGTTTTGTTTGCTCAGTGATCCAAAAAGGATGCAGGTTTTGGTAGTCTGGTTTGGCCAAAGAATGGTCTGTTCTCAGGTTGTGAACTGAGAGACAAACCTTGTCCTTTTTGGCCAAATTAGGGACAACCTGCCTCTTTTGGCATGCGTAACACTTATACGTTTCTTTAATGGCAGGTAAGTGCTCCTTGAGTTTCTGGTGTGTTTGCTAAAGGTGGAGGACTGGGTCCATAACTGTTGGATAGCAGAGCCTTTGGGCATGCCTGCATGGAATTGGGAGTGAAAAACCAAAATTGGTGAAGAATGGGATCTGTTGAGTAATGTTGCTGTACGCAAACTCAGCCAGACATCGTAGTGGGAACCAGTCATCCTGATAGAAATTGAGGCAACAGTGAGAGAGTTCTCCTGGGTCTGATTGATTGAGATCAGCCTGAGGATAATAGGTTGTGGAGGTGAAGGTCTTGGTGATGAGAAGAGGTAGAAATTGCTTCAAGAATTAAGAAACAAAAGGAGTCCTTGTTCCAAAATGATGCATGCCAGCATGCCATGGTATGGAAAGATATGCTGTGAAAGCTTGCATGGTTCCAGGAGCAGATGGCACAATGTGGCATGGAATAAAATTGACCATCTTGGTCATGACATCCACTATAGTAGGGATAACTAAGTGTCTGCGAGAGCATGGCAACTCCATTATAAAATCCATTGAGAGGGAGGAACAGAGATGCGGAGGTATGGAGATGCACTAAAAGAGGACCACAAGGTCTCTTCATGCAGGCATGGTGGTTGCATCATTTTTAACATCAGTTCATAGGGCCAGCCACCAAAAAGTATCACCAAATTCCAGGTTTTGAATTGACTGAAATGCCCTGCCATGGATGAATCATGACACAGCTTAGTACCTGAAGGAGAAGGTTGCTCTCAGTCATTTTATACCAGATTTAGAAGAGGTGGGTTCCGAGAGTTTATTTAGTGTGCTATTCCTCCATAAGGTAAAGGAAGCTGCAGACTATTCATCTGAGCATTGTATTTCTGTGCCAGCAGAATGATTCTAGACAGGCAAACTGGGCAGCTTCCTAGGTTGCCCACACAGGCAACCTTGCTTCCTTTTCTTGCTTCTGCATATCTTTCCTTCTTGTGGTAGGGTTGCTATACTGCAGAGCACAGCAGGACCATTTGTAGCTAGCCACAGGAAGCATGTGCTCCTCATCTCCTCCTGGCTGTCAGTCCTCCTTCCTCTCAGCTGCAACAGGTGGTGAAAGTACTTCCTGCTGCTGACAGGCATCACAGGCTACAGCAGGAGCAGAACACTTTCCATCATCAGAACTAATATGATCTCCTAGTTAGTCCTGACCCAGAACAGAAGGTGGAAGCCTGAAGGAGAGAATCTAGAAAAAGGAATTGGAAAGAGAAGAAAGGTTTGCAAATTCTTATTATTTTATCATGAGTCTTACAATGCTTGGTGATTTTCTTAAGGCTGTAGCTCCCAGAGTTGGGTGAAGATACGAGACTGATTAAAATAATGAGTTGATAGTTGCAAGAGAATAGGTTGAAAATCATAAAGTGATAGAATCATAGAACTGGAAGAAACCTTGAGAGATCATCAGATCCAGTCTCCTGCACTCATGTCAAGACTAAGCACCATCTATACCATCCCAGACAGATGTTTCTTACCTGGTCTTAAAAATCTCTCTTTCAGTCTACTCTTTTCCAGAGTAAACAAACCCAGTTATTTCAAGTCTTCTGTCATAGGTTGCTTTCTAGACATTTTTGTTGCTTGTCTCTGAACCTTCTTCCATTAGTCCACATCTTTTCTAAAATGTGGTGCTCACTACTGGACACAATACTCTAGTTAAGGCCTAATCAGTGCAAAGTAGAGTGAAAGAATTACTTGCTTTTTTGCAAATGTCACACTAGCATTCATATTTAGCTTATGGTCAAGTATGACTCCTAGATCCTTTCCATAGATCTCCTCCTTAGGCTGTCATTTCCCATTTTATAGATATGTAACTGATTGCTCCTTCCTAAGTGGAGTGCTTTGCATTTATCCATATTGAATTTCATGTTAACCCTAAAGGTTCAAAACCCAGAAAGAAAATAAAACAAATCCCCAATTTTATTATTTAAGTCATGACTTTAAGCCATTCTCATGTTTTGGAACATTATTGATGATTTTTGAAGACACAAGCAAGAACAATAGAGTACAGCAGAGAAGAGCTGATCAAATAATGCAAAAATGTGAATAAAAGTCTTGAGGTTAATTTTCTGTTATTAGGTAGTATTCATTGATTTGGCAACGAGGCTATTGTTACACTGAGGGGTTTATCCAGGATACTGGATGCAATGTTGCCTTCAAGTCGTCATTGTCAAGTACAAGTCGAGTCTCAAGTCACTACAGTTCAAGTCTCAAGTTGAGTCTTGAGTCCCTAAAGTCACTTTCGAGTCAAGTACCAAGTCGAGTCTCAAGTCTTAATTTAAAAAATGTCAAGTCACTTTTGTAGAAGCTATCAATATCAGCATTTTCTGACAATTTTTTCACCAAGTCGATTTAATAAAATTAGCAAGTCTCAAGTCGAGTCTCAAGTCACAAACCATGAACCTGAGTTGAGTCTCAAGTAGAGTCACCTAGATGACTTAAGTCGGACTCGAGTTCAAGTCATGGCACTCGAGTCAACAACTCTGACTGGATGTATCCCAGAAAAACCCTGCTGTGTCCAGGGAATGTGTTTGCTCCTGTGCTGCTGCTTGCCTTTTTTTTTTTTTTTTTTTTTTGCGAAAGAACAAATGTGCTCTTTCGGGGAGCCCTGTATTCCTCGTTCTACAAGGAATAAGGGCTCCTATAAAAGAGGAAGCTTTTCTGATATTTGGCCCCGTCTAGATGGGGCCAAATGGCAGAAAAGCCTCTTCCAGAAAAGCTATCAGAAAAAGCTACACAAATTGCAGAGTGCAATTTGCATAGCTTTTTCCAATAGAAGACTGTAGTCTAGACCTAGCCTCAGAGAATTGCTAGATATTGACAACAATGTTGTCAAATGCCCACATTTTAGCACAAATAGTCTTTGCAAAATCTGTGCCAGAACAATACTTTCTTCTTCAAGTGATAGTCCCTATTGCATTCCACTGAGAGTTATATATGGTCACCTGAGAGTTTGAAAGTAGTGTTAATTGGTCTGCACTGGGCTGTCCCGAAAGGGGCACAAGGCAACCTCTCCCACAGATGCCACCTCCATTTCCCCTCTCCCAAGCAATGTGGCCTGGATTACAGGGGGCCTGGTGTGGTGGCAGCCAGGGTCCCCTCGCATAAAAACCCGAGTGGAGAGAGCTGGAGTAGCCTGGCAGCCTGCTCTATTCCACCCCACCATGCCACCTTTCCAGCCTGTTGTGCCCTAGTTTTCCATTGCGGGGAGAAGTGGAGTGTCCTGGTGCTGAAGCTCTCTGCTTCCTATTGCTGCTTCCATGCACTGCGGCCCACAAGAGAGAGGTGGGACAGAGTGGAACAGAACAGGATGCTGGGCTGCTCCAGTTCCCATCTCCCTTGTGGTAAGTATGGATGGATCACCCCTGATGCTGCCCTGTACCAGGCCCCATAACCTCCTGGACCCCTCCCTTCCATATAACAGTTAGGGCAGCCACTGCAGGGCCCTAAAAACCCAAGGCTTGGGGCAGCCACCCCTTTTCATCTTATGGAAGGGACAATTCTGGGTCTACGCATCATGCTTCCATCCAAGGTGATAAAGGGCAAGGTGTACAAACCCCATCACCATTTCGTTCTTGATACCACATCATCTGGAACAGAACCTTCAGTGTCCTTGTCTTGACACAGTTCTAATAAGTACAGTTATAAATCGTTTTTATCAGTTTTGACTGTAATTTAATTAGTTTTCTTTCTTTTTTAGTTTTAGTAGTTATTAGTTTTAAACAAGTTTTAGAGTAGACTTTGGGATTTTCCCCATCCTTCCTGTATCCCTGTCAGGAACTGGACTATACCCAGAACTCTGGGCTTCAAAGTCTGAGTCTTCTGCCCGTGATCTTTCTCAATCAGAGACTGTCACCAACACTGTCTGGGAGAAACTCACATCGTGGCTTGGTGCAGTATCTGCCAGTCTTGCCCTAACTGTCCCCAAGAAGGTTGAGCAGTTCAGCTCCAGAGGTATTTCATGACAATGGCCATAAGACTCCGTTTGGACCTTAGTGATATATTAAAAAGTGTATTGTCCAAACAAGGAGGAAGACAATACAGCTTGTATTTTGGTGACCAATCAAATACTATGAATAATAAATAGCAAATACTAGTGAACAATTCACAATACACCATAAGCGTAAATTTGTTCACTTAATATTCAGTGAATACTTAGAAAGACGTTGAAATTGAGATGGGATCATGAATTTGCTAATGAAAAATGAGGTACATTTGTAATTAATATTATTCACAATGAATAAGTCTATAATCAATACATCACAATGTAAAGCAAAAGTGAGAAGCATTTGGTCTTTTATCTGTGTTAATTCCAGGCACCTCTCAGCAAGTGATTAGACATAATTGAGAGGAAAAAAAATATTGCTGACTATTTTTCCTTTGATTTTGCGGCTCCAAAGTAATTCTTTACTTAAGACACCGGTGTACCTAAAAGCAGCCCTATGTGCACTTTCCGGCTGCAATTGTTGTTGGATTGATACATGCTGTTTCCTGGAAAGAAAGGCACCAATCACTCTTGCATTTCCTACTTTTACTGGAGGGCCAAAGAATGGATTGAAATAATGATCTGTTTAAAAAAATGTTTAGCAGGGCAGATGAAAACACTACTTCGTGAACCATTTTTTTGTCCTCCCTAAGGTCAGATCTCCAAACTCCTACAGGTTTAGACAGTGGGACGCTTTAGTAAATGTGTGATGATAAAGCTGCCAGATTGAAGGTTTCTTAAGTGCTACTGTCCAAAATCACCAGCCATGTTTGAAACTAGTAATTCTTGACAGAATATACACTCTCTGTATGTTACTTTTAGCTGCAGGTGGCAGACCATATGTTTCAGTGCCAAAAGGGTTTTTTTGTTTTTGTTTTATTTATGTTGTCATAACTTCTTGCATTTTAATTTCCACCTCTTTCCCTCCATCCCATACCTCCTCTTGTTGGTGTTCAGTTCATATCAAAGAATCCCAGTTCAAATAGTTTCAAAACAATTGTGTAAATCTTTAGATTATTCTGGATAACCTGAGAATATAATTGATGCCCCAAAATTTAAATACAAAATGTTACAAAATGTGACTATGGTTACAGTCACATTTTAATACACTACATTTTTTAAAGGATTAACTAAAGGAGAAGACATTTTGGCCCCTAAAGGATTTATGTTGGATTACCCAGTTAATCCAACATATTTATCCTGCTAATCAGCCTTGTATGATGTAATGCTCATTCCGGTGAAATTCTGAATGCCTCTTAGGTGGTGTTTGGATTTCGTTAACTCCAATGTCAGGGGTAGGTGGAGACGGTCAACATTTTCCAGAAAACGATCTGCCTCTTGCAGGATTGGGCCACCAAGTCCTTGACATAGTTGTCAGGCAAATGACTGACAGATTTATAGGTGGGTTTAAATGTCAGGCCATGTCTACATTACAGAGTTAAGTCAACTTAAGTTACCTTGACAATCATAAACCACTCTAAATGTTTGCTTGTGCATGTTCACACAGTGGTCCTTGGATCTGTGGAGTGTATCTATAATTGATGCACTAGCACTGACAGAGCAGTGCCTGGTGTGTAGTTACCCCATTCTGCAAATCAACACTACTCCCCTCTAGGAGTTCTGGGAATGAATTCCAGTGCATAATAGGTTCAAGATTACCACCCGAAGATGCAGTTTTCTCTGCTCCATAATTCCAAGAGTTTCTGATTGTTTCACACTATTGTTAGCTTTGCATCTGAAATCTCAGCCTGAAAGCATGGATCCTACAATGCTCTTCAGTATTATGATGAGTGTTAGGAACACAACATGGCTGACCCTGCAGTATTTCTCCTGACCATGATCTTTCTCAATCAGAGACTGTCACCAACGCTATCTGGGAGAAGTTCACATCATGGCTTGGTGCAGTATTTGCCAGTCTTTCCCTAACTGTCCCCAATAAGGTTGAGCAGTTCACTTCCAGAGGTATTTCATGAAAATGGCCATAAGACTGCATTTGCACCTTAGGCTGTGTCTAGACTGCAGGGTTTTTTCAAAAAAAAAAAAGTAGCCTTTTTTCAAAAAAACTTCACCTGCGTCTAGACTACAGCCACGTTCTTTCAAAATTAAATCGAAAGAACGCAGCTTTTCTTTCGACAGCGGTACTCCTCATTTCACGAGGAAGAACGCCTTTTTTCGAAAGTGCTCTTTTGAAAAAAGGCGTTCTTGAATGAAAACAGGGCTTTTTCGAAAGAGAGCATCCAGACTGCCTGGGTGCTCTCTTTCGAAAAAGCGGCTCACTTTTTCAAAAGAAGAGGTTGCAGTCTAGACGCTCTCTTTCGAAAGAGGCATTTTCGAAAGATTCTTTCGAAAAAGCCTCTTTCGAAAGAGGCTTGTAGTCTAGACATACCCTTAGTGATATATTAAAAAGTGTGTTATCTAAACAAGGAGGAAGACAATACAGCTGCAAATTTCATGAGCTGCACGTTCGAATGGGAATCTGTGGTGCCTGTCCTGGTTTGTGCCATGGGAAGAACCATTCAGAACAACTGTTGGCATTCACAGAGCAGCTGCATGAGGTGGGCTATTGCAATCAGAAAACAAGCACTGGGATTGAATTGTGACACAGGTATGAGCTGATAACCAGTGGCTGCAGAAATTTTGTATATGCAAAGCCTCCTTCCTCGAACAGCACAAGGACATCAAAATGAGAAGTGTGTGGTGATCGCAGTGTGTAAACTGGCAACTCCAGACACCTATGGGCAGTTGCAAACAGTGTGGAGTTGAAAAGTCTACCGGGGGAGAAAGGGGAGGAAGAGTTTGTAGTGTAAAATCATTGATCGCCTGTTCATACAAAGGACTGTGACTCTGGGTAATGTGTGGGAAATAGTGAATGGCTTTGCAGCAATGGGATTCCATAACTGCGTCAAGATGATAGATGGCATGCATATCCCAGTTTTGTCAATTTTGTAATGGAGTACATCAGCAGAAGGGCTACTTCTCAATGATGTTGCAGGTGCTGATGGATCACTGGGGTCATTACACTGACATGAGTGTTGGTCAGGAAAGTTGCATGACATATGCCCCTTCAGGAATGCTAGCCTGTATAGAAAACTACATTCAGAGACTTTCTTTCCAGACAAGAATATTCCAACAGGGGATGAGGAAATGCCCATAGTGATCTTGGGAGACCCACCCTAGCCTTTACTCCTCTGTTTCATGAAGACTTATGCCAGAAACCTTGACAGCAGCGAAGAGCACTCCCAACAATATGCTTAGCAGATGCACAATAGCTATAAAATATGTATATGGCAGATTAAAGGGTTGCTGATGCTGCCTTTTTGGCAAATTAGATATCAGTGAGGAAAATATTTCCCTGCTCATAGCAGCCTGCTGTTTTGCATAACATTTGTGAAGTCAAGGTGGAAACATTTCTCCAATGATGGGTCATAGAGGTGGATTTCCTGGTGGCTGGATAGGGACTCAAAGTGGAGCTATGTGAATCAGGAAGGCTTTGAAGTAGTATTTTGAGAATGTATATCTGTAATGTGCCTTTCTGTAATGCATTCAGCCAGGCATTGTTTACTTGCCACCTCGAATGATCCCTGTAATGATTTCAGCATGATCATTAACAGTAGTCTGCAAATGTGCCAATTGTCACTGTGTATGAATCTCTGCTGCAATCACCAGATATATATCAGAAATAAAGGATAATTGTCATTGTAAAACTACATTTTTATTAAACAGCAATACATAGACTCACATTTCTTAGAACGACGTGACAATGAGCAGAGCTCTCAGAAGTGAGGATCTCACAGCTGCGTGTAAGTCCAGCTGCCATTATGGAAAATTTCCCTTGGGGTGGAGTACAAGGGATACTGTGACTAACTAGGAACATGACAGGAATGTGTAGGGAGAGGATAGGGAGGGCAAGGAATGCAGAGTTTTATGGGCTGCAGAGGGAATAGAGCACACGTGCTTCACTTGAAGTACAGTCAGGGACTTGGGTATCTCTGGTTCTCCATAAGCTTTATCATCCACTTCTGACTATTTGTTATCCATCCCTGTCTCCTCTTCTGGCTGTCCATTTCTAGTTTTACATTTAGTGTCTCTTTCCACATTCTATGCTTGCTATTGGCCTGATTTGATTATACCACTATCGTGCGCAAAACATTTCCCAACTCCTCCTCATTCACCTACTTATTGATGGAGGCATTATTTCAATGTGTAGGTGCATGTTTTCAATACCATACCAGAGTGACAGTTGGCCCTTCTTGCCCTCTTGCATTCCTCAGCTCCTTGATCTTAGCATGGCACAATCTGCTCATAGGTATTAAAGTTCCTATAGCTGGATCAAAGCTGTACCTGCACAGCCTCTTCTCCCTACAGACCCAACAGATCCAGCAACGCTGGTATACTCCCATCAAGAGCACATTTCCCATGGAAAGCTGGCATGATCAGCTGGGAAGATGCCATGTGAGCTGTGCAGGAAGTGGAATGTCAAACATTTCCATGGCTTTAAAGGGGAGAGAGGTGTCTGTGTATCTGGCTGCTGGGTAGCAGAGAAGAAACCGCTTACCACAGCAGTCATGATAGGCATTTTAACACACCTCGTGGAGGCCAGCATAAGCAAGCACACTGTCTATACTGATAGGGTGCATCTAAACAGCACCCTTACCTCAAAATAAGCTACGCAATTTGCACTATGCAAATTGCATAGTTTATTTCAAAATTTGATACTGTCTACACAGCACCAAATTTCAAAATAAAGTGCTATTCTGACAAATCCCTTAACCCTCATGGAATTATTTCAAAATATATTTAGAAATTATGGGAATGTTTTAAAGATGTGGAATTGCTATTTCAGGACAATTGCAGTATCCCAAAATAGTCCCGCTGTCTAGATGTAGCCATACCGTTTCACTTTAACTTTGTCACAAAAAACTCTATGCTGGCCATCAAGGTGGTTTTTATTAGGTTGGCGTAGCAGGAGAGTTAAATCGAAGACAAAAGCATTGTTGTGTTCACACCTCCACTGTTTTGTCAACAAAACCTGACTTGTTGACAGAACTGTGTAGCATAGACAAGGCCTCAGGTAGCAACATTATTGTATATCAGGATGGGACGCTACACTGCCCCACACCAGATCTTGTGAACCAGACATTGAATTAGTCTTAGGGCTTTTATAATGAGCCACATAGTAACTTGGGGTAGTTCCTTCCTGGTTCATCCCATGGACTCAGATTAGTAGTGCAGCTTTCTTTCCCAACACAGGCCCCATTTGGGCATCTAAGACTCCCTGTACATGTCTTGTTGCCTGATTTGAGCCTAAAATACTTCTACTGGGGAGATGCAGTTCAATGACAGAGAATGTTTTGTGTATACAAGGCCTTGATTTTGATCCCTGGCATCTCCAAGAGAGTAACAGAGTAAAGGTTAGAGTGCATGCCTGAATTATGGGAGGCCTGAGTTCCATTTCTGCTCTGCCTCTGATATTCTGTGTGACCTTGAGCAAGTCACTTAGTCTCTGTACCTAAGTTTTCTCTCTGTAAAATGCAGATCAGAGTGAAATCTCTTCCTCTAAGGTGGGTTGTGAGGCTAGATACTATGGTTCATAGAGGGGAGGGGGCATATAAATATCATAGTTAGAAACTACAATATATTTATTGATCCTTCTTTTACTATTTTGTGTTCATCAGGAATGGAGAAAATGTGCTGTTTCTGTGAAAATACCCACAATCTGCATACTAAATGGAGTGCAAAAGCACATTCTTAGCTTTGTAGGCTTTCTTCCTTCAGATTAGCAATGTTTAATGGACAAAACATTTCAGGTATCAATACCAAAATGGATCCCTGCAATGGAAGATGAAATGACTATATGCATATTTTGATTAATTTTTACTCTTTGAAAGTTCAGCTGTCTTTTCCTTTTTAACTAAATATAAATGTTGCTTCATTTCTTTTATAGAGTATCAAAGGTTTTTTTTAGCTTCTTTCAGTTCTGCAGTTGTAGTTCCATTCATGGAAAAATAAAGACTGCTCCCTTGATTTGGTGTAGGATTCAAAGGCGCTGAACCTAGGGGATCTTGCATTACCCTTTGGCTTGAAGTAGTAATAGCACTAAATATATAGTTTCTATGGTTTCTATGATTAACACACCCATTATAAAAATTGTTCCAGCACCCTAGGTAGGTTATAATTATAGCAAACTGTAAAGACTGGGTCAGATAGTTAAGACACCATGTTACCTTGAAATTGTAATAGTCTATTGAGGAACATTGTTTAAAGTCTAAATAGCTAATTTTTAATTGCCAATTTGTCATTGAGAAATTAGAAAAATAAAAAAACCATCAACTTCTGTTTGGGGATTCTAATAAACAATGTTTTCTGTTCTTATGAACATTTACAGTACTTCAGCTGGGTTTCTTAGTTTTTCACTATGCAATCCTTCACAAACATAGCCATTTCGCTGAACATCAGTGATGCCACTAAACAAACAGAAATATAAGTAAGGGGGATATGACCGTGAACTTTTAAATGTAGGTTAACATGAAGAGTTCAGGCTCAGTATCTCAAATTTGAACGTTGGCCCTCTTTTATTTGTTTGTTTGTATTGCATATAACTATATTTTTCCTGCAGATTTTTGAACTGCATGGTATTAATTTTTCAAAAGTGTCCCCATGCAAACTGCCAAGAACTGGCATCTGGAAGACTTTTTCCTGGCTGTGTAGGGGCACATTAAAATAGGATCCTTGAATAGAGACCCGTCAGTTAGTGGGAGCCTGCACAGAGCAATGCATCAGGGCACAGTAGAGCTGCATTGCCATACGTAGCTTATTTCTGTTGGCAATCTGTCAGCTGGACTGCTTCAACTGGGAGGAATATCATGGAATAAGGAGTGGGAAGAAGACCAGAATCTCCTTTGGTGAGGCCAAATGGAAGTATCTGTATTAAGAGGCCTGTATGAAAGAAAGAGTTGAACATCCAAGTCATACTATTTTGCCGGTAGTAAAGGATGACGTGATTTGCATTGATCCAGTCTTCTGATTCTGTGATTAAGTTCAGATTCAAAATTTAGTTGCAAAATTGTTTCTTGCATTTTGTAATTTACTATCTTTTAACAAAATGAACATGCAGGGTAATTATTTGGTATTAATAATAGAAATGGTGGTTTTCCATGTTCAGAACATGGCAATTTACTCTCTTTAGCTAATTATTATAGGAGTTACGAAGGAATTTTCCCCATCATACACAGCATGATGTACAGTTTGGGAGAGGAATGTTTTGGAGATTTTTTTTAACTACTTCTGACTGCAGTTGTACCAACTCTGATTTTATTGGAAGTCTTGTGAAATTAGGTATTTTACTGAAAGCCCCAGATCATGGAGATAAGCAACTAACTTAAAACCATAGGCAGTCCCCAAGTTACGCGGATCCGACTAATGTCGGATCCGTACTTACAAACGGGGCTTTTCTCGCCCCGGAGGATGCGGGTGGCAGGACCGCCCAGACGCGCCGCGGTCCCGCCACCCGCATCCTCCGGGGCAAGAAAAACTGCTCCACGTCTCCCTGGTCTGCTGGAGGGGGGGCCCCAGCAGACAAGGGAGACGCGGAGCAAAGCCACGGAGGACCCGGGCGGCGGGACCACGGCGTGTCTCGGTCCCGCCGCCCGCATCTCCATGGTCTGCTGGGGGGGGGGGGGCGGACGTTCTCGCGGATGCCTGTGGTAGAGCAGCTGGGGCGCTGCCGGTTGGTCCCGCAGTGCCGCTCCTCGGCGCTACTGGACCAACCCGGTAGCACCCCAGCTGCTCTGCCCCAGGCGTCCTGATTCAGCCGCTGCTGGTCAGTTTCAGCAGCAGCTGAATCAGGACGCCTGGGGCAGAGCAGCTGGGGTGCTGCTCTGCCTCAGGCGTCCCCAAGTCAGCCACTGCTGAAACTGACCAGCGGCTGACTACAGGAAGCCCGAGGCAGAGTTGCTCTGCCCCAGGCTTCCTAGAATCAGCCGCTGATCAGTTTCAGCAGCAGCTGACTTGGGGACACCTGGGGTAGAGCAGCTGGGGTGCTGGGGACCTACCCGGCAGCGCCCTAGCTGCTCTGTCCCAGGCATCCAGATTCAGCTGCTGTTGAAACTGATCAGCAGCTGATTCCAGGAAGCCCGGGGCAGCGAAACTCTGCCTCGGGCTTCCTGTAGTCAGCCACTGGTCAGTTTCAGCAGCGGCTGAATCTGGACGCCAGTTCCGACTTAAGTACAAATTCAACTTAAGTACAAACCTACAGTCCCTATCTTGTACGTAACCCGGGGACTGCCTGTATTAAGTATTTGGCCCTCATATTTGTGCAGAAAAGCTTGAAAATATGCCTTTCATATCCTATGCTTTCAGAAACCAGAAGACATAGTCCTGATTTGTAAGCCAATCTAATCATTATGTGGACATTTTGGATTGGCAATACTGTGTTAGCCAGTTTTAGAGACAGAATACTAGCTTTAGACTGGTTTCTTGTCTACTATGACAAATACTTAGTTTTTGAGAAATGCATTCATTATCAACACATACTGCTTAGGAACTAGCTGGCTTTATTTATAAATTGTTCTTTATAAAGCCATTTCACTCTAACAAGTTTCTATCTTAAAGTTCTCTGAAGTCAGACAAGCATATTGTAAATGTTCACATTTTAAAATGACAAGAGCTCATTTCAGTAACTGAAAATAGAACGACTGACAACAGTAGTGAATAAGGCCCAGATTTTTATAGCGTTTTTAGGCATTGTGGTGCTCAGCATTGAAACACTTAATTTAGTCATGGTTACACCTAAAAATTAGATTGACTCAGCTACATCACTCAGGGCTATGAAAAAATGCTGCACATGTGCAACCTAATCAGTTAACCTAAATCCCACTGTAGCTACAGTTAGTTTGAGAGAAGAATTCTTCTACCTATCACCTGTTAGAAAGGAGGACAAACTACATTGATGGGAAATTCCTTCAATTAATATAGGAAACAACTATATTATGGCACTATAGCAAGATAGTTGCAACATTGTAGTTCTGCAGCTGTAGCCACTGTACAGTAGACATAGTTTTGGGTACCCAAATTAGTTACATGTTGCAACACCACAGCACCTAAATATCTTCCAAAATCTGAACTCACTAGCAAATTCTTTACACATTTAGATCTTGAAATCATGCAAAAACAGGCATTCTAAATGTTTCTGTTATGAAGATGAATATGCAAAGATACAAAGATAAATATTTGTACTACATCCCATGCAACAATGGAAGCCAAAATATTTTCAAAATGTGTCAGGAACTAGATGGCTTGAGGAACTGATATTGGGGTATGGTGCCTTCCCCGTCTATGAATGATGGTCAATTAAAAGCCAACCCAAAGTTATTTCCATCTGATAATTGTTTAGTGGTCTATGTGAAATGAATTGATCTCACAGAGAAAGTGTTTGACAGCACAGTTCACAGCCTCATGCAAAGGTTGAATGGACAAGCAGAATGAAATATACCCTCCAGCTTAGAGGTGTTTTTTAAGGCTTGTTGAGCACATTGGCAGTGTGGTGTAAGAACGCTTGAACTACTGCTGTTTATACTGTAACTGTTCTGAGGACGAGTGACTGCAGGCTCTAGGACATCAATCCAGCACTTTTAAAGCATTTGTTCCACATGGAATAAGAACATAATCTGTTAATTATTTTATATCTCACTGAAGGTTCAAAATTTGTACTTTTTAACATTTTATAATCCTAATTCAGCATTTACTCCCTTCCTTAACTGATCTTTTTTACCTTTTTTTAAATGTATAAATTGTTGGATACTTAATGTGTAGTTTGCATAGCTTCCTATTCAATGCAACAAACCTGCAATAATCCTTTCTACCTTCCAGCTATTTAGCTAGCTTCCGGAAGTGGTCTTTAGCCTCATTAGTAGGGTTGCCTACCCTTTGTCCAAGAAGTTCATAAAGTAATGTACCTTTGGGGTCCTGATTACTGAAGTCACGGGATGCATAAGTGGTCAAAAACACTGTCTTTTGTCTACATCGGGCAAATTTGAACCACTTCTCCTGGCTCTGGTCCTCACCACAGTTGTCCTTTGTCACTTCTAGATTGGATTATTGCAAAACACTGTGTGTCAGGAGAAACTCCATTTTGTTTTGTGATTTTCATTATTGTACACTATCTTCCACTTGGTGTGATAACTGCCATTGTGTTGTGTTGCAAAACCAGCCTGATCATGACCTGGTACTGCTTGAGAGAGAGATGGGACACCTTGGAAAGGACTGTTGAAAGATCCATCGAGCATCTCAACTAAGAACGATTACCAACACCTGGATCACCACAGAGGAGAATTGTTGTTTTCACACAGGATTTGCATGTGGAACTCTTGAGGAGTGGGTATAAACAACTGAGATTTCAAGAGGTTCTAGGCATTTTTTTGGATCTAAGACATGTCAGCAGCAGTGTGCCTATGTCTTAAGAAGGGTGGCAAACATAAGTTCTACAGCTGGGAGTGTACCTTACAGACCTAGAGCAGGGGTGCGAATGTAAGGCCCGGAGCCAGAAGCAGGCCCCTGCTTGCCTGGATCTTGCCCCCGAGGCTCAAGGACCTCCCCAGAGTTGGGGAGCCTGCACTATTGTGCACTCTTGGGCTGGAGCACTCAAGATCTACTATCCTGGGCTCCTCTAGGGGAATGTGTGGAGTGTCTTTCTCCTTCTCAGTCAGAGTCCACGTCCATGAGGATTTGGGTTTTTTTTTCTTTTCTTCCCACTTGTGTGTGGCCCCAGACTGGTTTTTCTGTCGGTCAGCAGCCTCTGATTTAAAAAGGTTTCCTCATCTTGACCTAGAGCTAAGAACAGACATCTGCCCAGACTGATCTGCCCAGACCCAGTGAGATCCAATTAGCACATATTTAGTAAGCTGGACCTGACATTTTCTTTTGTTAGAGAATATGCATAGGAAGGAAGAACCAAAATGGAAAGATGTCTTTAGCAAAAACATGTACAACTTCTGTGAAAACATCAATTAACATTTCTTGGGCACTTTTAAAAAAATATTAAACACTGTTAGTAGCTCTAGAGTCTAAGGGAGCAGAAGAAGCAAGAAAAAAAGAGGGGACACAAACTCTTGTCAAACTCCTATGTATATTGACTTTAGACATCATGTGATGTGGGATTGAAATGTCAGAAATGTTCAAAATGCATTTTAAAATGTGCAAGTTATGGCTGACTGAAAATATTTATAAATAAGGGATTGAATAAGTGTTTACTACTGTGCTCATTTATGACAGACAAGTAAGCAATGGGATATCCTTTAGAACAGTAAAATGGCAAATTTTTTAAAAAAAATCTATAATTTTAATCAAAAGTTTGTTTCAGTCATTGAAATTCTGTTATTGCTGCTTACAAACATTAAAGTCAATCAAAACATCAGTAGCCTGCAAGATCAATATTTTTAATATGTTTGCATTGCAGTGCTGCAGATTTTTGGCTAATGGATCGCACCCATATTGATTTCCATGGGAAATGTTAGTCTGATACTGAAATAATTAAAAAAAAAGCCAGGGATTATTGGTTTGGAATTTTGAGGGAGATAGAAGTATAAAAATTGGTTATTGACTAAATTGCTTGGGGTGAATGAACCTTGGGCACTTGCAATAAACTTGTAGCTGAGAGTCATTACTGAATACTACCTTAGTCCCTTAAACCTAAAATCAGTCAATAACCTATTATAACAATGCAAATTGTGGTGAACTAACATACTTGGCGTGTTAGAATAACAGTCTCTCAAGGCAGCAGGATACTCATAAACATCTACATACTTGTCTTGCTAATAAATATCTACTGAAAGGTAGATATCAATAATTAATTTTGAAATAAAAGTACTGAATTTATGTTAATATAACTGTTAATGTAAAATTTTAAAGTAACTTTAAGAAAGAAATAGTAGGGGTATTAAAAAGAATAAAATTATAGCACAGTATTATATAGATATTATTGCGATAAACAAACAAGCATGTACAATATTATTCTGCTGTGGGACAAACGTCAGATGGATCCTATTGTTTTTCTTCTATGTGGAGATAAAAATGTCTGGCTGGTTCTCAGGCATGTGGAAAGAACATAAGAAAATAGGACACAAGGTCTCCTTAAGATAGTTCCAAAGTATGACTATGACACCAAATTATGATTCTCTTATTTGTTTAGTCTTTGGTTTGGATTCAAGGATTTTATTAATGATAATTTATTTAGCAATACCACTCTGTCCTAAATAGGACTTGTCTGCTCAGTGGGCTAATGCACACTAAGGGAATATGATTGCTAACATGCACTAAGGTTTTACTCGCCATTTGGTCAGCATAGATAGTGTTGGTGTATAGTAAAGGTTCCCTGGTGTGTTTTAATATAATACCATTTCAAACAACACTATGTTAAAGCACATTACAGAACCGGTATGCACATCAGTAGGGCCTACGCAGACCAATTAATGTACATGTTAGTACACTTTAGAAACCACTTCCCTTGAGGGAACATTACCCTACTGTGAAGACATGCCCTGAATCTACCCAGCAAATAAGAACCACAACTGGAACTGGAACTTAGGATATCCTATCTTATATTCTGAGGTGGCTTTCTATATAGTGTGACACAGCTCCTAATTTCACTCAGTAAGTCCTGTGCTTCTGGGTAGTGGTAGGCTGAGTTCTCTCTTCCCTTTTGGGGAAAACAGCAACTCCCAGTCTAATTGCTCACCTCAGTGGCTTACTATAGCTCTCAGCCTAACCTGTTTGCTTCTGGGGCAAGCTTTAGTCAGATTTACCCACAGTCCTCATTAGCATATCAGGGGCAGGAAAGGGAGGAGAAAAATTTCTGAGTCTGTAATGGCCTCTTTGCACGTGGAGGCAATAAGACTAGATTTCTTAATTCAGTCTCTCCCCTCTAGGGGAGGTTTAGCTCCTTTTGACTTCTGGGGCCCAAAAGGGCTGTTTCTCAGGTAGTCTTCTCTCCTTTGTATCTGCAGGGTTCACTCCTGGTACCTGACAGCATCTCCTGCAATACATTGTCCTCCCACCACTCCTGGTATGTGCCACTAAACTGACTAAAGAGGTTTTTAACCAGTTACAGCTGGTCCTTGATTACCTGCTGGAGTCCCAATCAAATCTTAACAGTCTCAGCTGGTTCTAGAAGGTTCTAGATTGTTTCCAGGTGTCTTAATTAATCTAACTGTCTCAGATGGTTCTAACAGTTTCTTGATTGCCTCCAGGTGTTTTAATTGCCCTGTCTCCACTGATTAATGCAAGTTCTTGATTGCTTCCAGGTGTCTTAATTAACTTGTTTCGTTACCAGGGAAACAGGGATTTATTTAATCTGGGGCTAATATACCTGCTTTCTGTTACTTTCTTCTAGCCATCTGGCCTTGACCTCATCACGATAGCAAATCTTCCAAACCTCTATGCTCTTTAATATGCCCTTCAAAGCCACTCTACCATATCTATCATCCTGACCAAATGGTTTTGCTCACCTGGCCTATTTAATCCATTCTATGGATAGACCACAAATGCAACCATAAATATTGACCCTAAGATGCTTATCTAACATAATACTATAGTTTCTCCTATCATTTATGTTCTAATGTGATTCATCTCACCATAAAAACTCTGTTATCTTGATGTTGCACATCTATTTGTGGTATCAGTGTCATGTCAAAATAAAACATAAACATTTCCTAAGTCCATTTCCCCCATAAATGACTGAATTGATTTACATACATTCACCACCAGGAATTACAAACTCAGACTCATTGTTAATGTTTACAGAAACATCTAAGCAAAGAGATACCTTTTGCTTCCTGGAATAAAAGTGCTGTGATAACAGATTCCCAGTGGGAGTCAAATCCAAAACTTGGGGCCTACCACTGAGAAGTTCTGTTATTTCCCCTTGCTTAGTTCCAACCTTAGGACCAATAGCTGAAAAGCCCCCTAAAAGAAGGAGCTGAAATGGTCAAGTTATCCAGTAGAAATTATTTTACATGAATATGAATAACTATAAATATTTATCAAATTTATATTAAATACATTGATAGCTTATTGCTAAAGATATTAGTAGGAAGATGGATGGTATATAGATTGTGATTCCAATTTCCTAATTGGTTGTTTTAAGATTTTATTGGGAAAAAAAAAGTTTTCTGTTTTACTTAACAAGGAATATGGCATTTTTACATCAATAGAAGATGAGAATAGAGTACATCACAATCACTGTGCATAAAACTAGAGTGAATGCATGGAACATGTTATACAGTAAAAACTGTGTTAACCAGCAATTTACCAACCAAAAAGCTTTAGAAACAGGCATTTTTAAACTGATGCCAAAGCTAATTATCTCTGCTGAAGCTGTTTGAATTTCTGAAGGCAATCAGACTACTCTGACATTAGCTAAGAAAGCCATGGGCCTTGGCCCTAAGCTATTCTTTCTATTTGTATCTGCCTTTGTGATCAATTAGTGTCTTCCTTGATGTCTTGTCCTATGTTTATCTTAAAATATTAACACCATCCTACCATTATGGCATACAAAATAACAGTAAAAAGCAAAGGAGAATAGCATAAGAAAGTTGTGTTGACATGAAAAGAGAAAATAGATGCAGAAAATAGATAGATACCTGTACAACTGTTGTTCTTGAAAAGAGGCAAGAATAGTAATGTTTTGATGCAAAAGTACACGGTGTTCCATTGATAAGTATAACTTTAAATTAACAGGAATTTTTGACTAACCAACATCCTCCATCATTCCAGGTGGTAAATCCTTTAGTGTATACTGAACTTTGCATAAATTGTGTGGACCATGGCTTCTCAGATTTGTTTCCCCGTTTAGCCAGCTATGGGTGTTAACAGGAAGATTGCCACATGTTTATAGGGAGTCAGAGGAATGAGGTCTTTGGGGAAGAATAAACAACAAGGTTTAGATTTTTCTCAATATATTTGTGAATAGCATCCATTGTCTGTTGCAGGTCATCTATTTATTAATTCTTTGAGTCTTTTTATTTCTGCATAATTTATGCCTCCCAAATTTACTCAAGACATTTATTTAGCACCAATGCAACCTTCATTTGCAGTGTCAGTTGAAACTGGATTGCAATAAAAATAAGTAAGTTCCAGCAATTGGCAATGCAGTCTGTGGCATCTAAGTGGAGTCTGTTTACTTCACTAAGGCCTGGTCTACGCTACATTGGAAAGTCGAAATAAGAAGTAACTCATAAGTATCTTACATCGCGTTTTCATGCTGTCCACACAGTGGGAGAGCAATGGGAGCAAATGTTCCCATCAACTTCCCTTACTTCTCATGAGGAGCAGGAGTACTAGCACTGATGGGGGCATCTTTTCGGTTCGATCCAGTGGATCTATACTACACCTGCTAAATCGAACCCCAGAAGATCGACTGCAGCAGTATTGATCTTCTGCCTATTGTAGAAGTGCCCTAATTTTTTTGCAGGCACAGAAAGTCCCTGTGCATTTTAAATTTCAGGATTTGGCCTAATTTTGCATTTTTTAAAGTTACACTTTCCCTTTGGGAATTCTGTGGAGCGGCCAATGTGTTGGAGCGAACATTGCTGTTGATAGTCATGATAGTGCCTGTAGTGGGAAGATTATGTGTCCCTGGCGGAGGCTGATGGAATTGAAAATGTTTGGCATGCCAGTGGAAGGTTACTTTCCACCTGGTCATGGTGAAGTAGCTGGAGTCCCTTAATTGTGTATTCCCAGTCTTTCTAATGCTGGAGGATTTATAGGTGCATGATAAAAAGGACTAAAATATGCCTCTTTCTCCTGTTTCCCACAGTCAAATTTAGCTGAAAAGCAGTCAGGCTGTTTCAAAGTGTTACCAAGTGCTGGAATTGGGTTACAGAAGGAAGCTGCAGTTTTCATTAGAAGCAAGTTTGTTGTCTTCTGAGTTTCTTGAATTTTAATTATCTTTCTTAAATGCTGATAGATCTAGTAATGATTTTTCCATGAAAAGCTTTTTGTTAAAAAGGGGAAGGGATTTCATCAAATGTGGAATTTTTTTGCAAAAAAAATTTTTTATGGGAAAACATCTTTTTATTTTCAATAAATGATTCATTTCAAACTTATGATAAAATGTTAACACTACTAGTAATATGGAGAAGATATTTTTTAAAAAATTCTCCTTCATTTTCTCTTGTAACTTTTTAAACTTTTGCCTAATTAAAGAAAAAGGGAAAAGCAAGACCAGGTTTTCACACACACACATTGCCTCAGATGTTTAACTTTCCTCACAATTTTTGAATAAAAAAAGTAAAGAAATGTTTAAAATTAAGAGGAAATAAGATTTTTCTCATCAAAGCAAAACAATCTGAATTCAAACAAAAATGTTGATGTTTTGAGTTTGAGTGTGTAAGAAAAGAGCATTTCTTGATGGTCACAAATGATCACAAATGGAAAATAAAGTGAAAGAAGTGGGAACAAGTTCTGGCTGAAGGAAACAGTTAGTAAATAGGATTAAGATATTGAAAGAAGTGGTGTTGCAAGCCCATAGACAAGTTTGGTAATGACAGGATAAGATTACATGCTGTGCCTTTTGGGCTTTGTCCATGTGGAATCATTTCCCACCATAATTAATCCCTAAGGCCTGGTTCTATACTGAAAGGGAAACTTGACTTAAGATACACAACTACATTAATTACGTAGCTAGAGTCAAAGGATTTTAAATCGTGTTTTGGAATCATGCACACAGGGGAAGTCGATGGGAGCACATGCTCCCATCTACTTCTCTTACTCCTCATGAGGAACAGGACTACTGGTGCTGATGGGAACACCCTCTCAGTTCAAATTAGCGTGTCTTCACTAGACCTGCTAATTCAAACCCCAGAAGATCAACTGAAGCAGCTTCTATCTTTTCTGTAGTGTCAATAAGCCCTTATAGAAATAATGTTCCAGAATAAAAGTAATTGTATTCCAGAATAATTACTCCACGTCCAAAGGAAAGTGACTATTCTAGAACAGAATTGGGTTTCGTTCTGAAATGATGTCCACATCGAAGAGTTATACCAGAATATTAAAACTATACTGGAATACTGATAGCAAAATAGTTCTCACTATAGCTATGAAGGGAAAATTCTCCCTTGAATACAAGGCCTTATAACAAACATTGGCAAACTTTTTGAGCTGAAGGACACATCAGCATATGGAAATTGTATGGCAGGCCATGAATGCTCACAAAATTGCATTGGGGTTCAGGCAGGGGTTTGGGCCCTCGGGTGGAGCCAAAAATGAGTTCATGTTGCAGGCGGGGGCTCCAGACTGGATTCAAGTGGTTCAAAGGATAGGAGGGGGCTCTAGTTTGGTGCAGGGGGTTGGAATATGGTGAGGCTTCAGCTGGGGCATGAGGGCCTGGGGTGGGGCAGGTGCTGTGAATGATGGGTTTGGGGTACAGAAGGATACTCAGGGCTGGGATTGAGGGGTTCAGAGGGCAGTAGATAGATCAGGTCTGGGGCAGGGAGTTGGGGCATGGTAACAGGCCGGGGTTCAGAGTGTGGCCTGCACTTTACACAAGCAATTTACAGGGACTGCAGCATGTCCTCATCTGGCTCCTACATGGCGGTGCAACCAGGTGGCTCAGTGTGCTGCCCCATGGTCAAAAGGGGCTGCCCCTGCATCTCCCATTGGTCACAGTTCCCAGCCAATGAACCTTGGGAACCAGAGCCTTCATGCTGCCCCAATGCATAGGAGCTAGAAGAGGAACATGCTGCTGCTTCTGGGAGCCACACAGAATCCATGGAGTCCCTACCCTACTCTTCAAGGGATCTCAAGGGCCAGATAAAAATGGCTGATTGACCAGATGTGACCTATAAGCTGTAGTTTGCCCTACCTGAGAATCTCAGAACAGAATTTGCAACCTGGGATAGTGGAATTAAGACTTTGGATCTTTTGATTCTGGATGGCTTCTGAGACTAGAGTAGCCCTTGACATAATTTAGAAGACAGCTCCTAAGCCTAAGTTATGGTAGCCTTTGTGGCTGCCCAAAATCCCCTAATCACCCTCCCTGTCCCCATGCCAGAGCTTGTGGGCTGATCCCTGCAGCTGGCAGCCTTTAGTTTCTATGCCAGGAGTATTTTCCAGTGGCTGGATCCAAGGCTTTTGGAACCCTTTTATGCTGCTTTGGCTACTTTACCCAATGTGAAAGGGCCAGAGAGGGAATGAATATCTCATCCAGGGAAGGCAATTGTGAATTAGATTTAGACATGAAAAGTTGTCAGTGAAAGTGATGGGAATAATACAGTCATGTTTCCTGGAGTGATAGTATAGCATGGCCACAAAATTCTAAACACAAATTCCCGCACACTGAGTTGAGACTATAACCAATATGTGGAGTATATATCAAAGAGTATTACAGGGTTTTAGCTACCTGTCTTGCCTTGATTTTAATGGGCATCATGTGGCTTAAATTTTTAAGCAGTGCTGTAAAGATTTAGATGATATGCACTTCAGTTTGAGACACTACATAAAATCACAGTTTGGGTGCATGGTATAATAGCCATCATTTTCTGAATGTCCCCACCATTAATTTGGGAGCTGTCCATAGCAGATGAGCTAAACATGATTATGTTTCAGGAGAACAGATAATAGAAGCTACATTGACTTCAGGATAAAAATATCTTCTTACATTTAAGACTCTTGAAAGACCAGCAAAATTCTGTTTCCCACAGAGTAAATCATGTACCTCAGCGTGAATCCAATGTACATATCTTAAATATATAATCCAATTTTATATAAAAGACAAAACCTTTACTCTGCAAATATACTCCCTCTCACATTCTGTATGCTCAAATAGATTAATCATATGTGATAACATCAAGTTTTGTTGTTTAGGAAGGGGGTTGTAATGTCTGTATTACTTACGAGGGAAGAAATTATGGGTGAGCTATTCAGGTTATTCCAAGATAGTGCCAATAAAATCTTTAAACCACAACACAACATCACATTTTGCATGTGCCACACATGAGATGGTATCATGAGCTTTTGTGAGAAAAGTGGACTGTGCCCACGAAAGCTCATGATACCATCTACATGTTTTGTTAGTCTGTAAAGTGCTACCAGACCATATGTTTTTTTTCTGTAACAGGCTAACTTGGCTAATCCCTGAAGCTCCACCTATAAAAGTAGTTGCCTGAGTGTATGGGCCCTTAGTTACCATGAATCTAACTATATGTGGCTTTGGTAAAACCTTAAAAACCTGTAAAAATGACTATACTGAAAAAGCTCTCCACTGTAAATTTCAATATCTCAGGACCCTGTTGAAATGCTATATTCCATCTTCTATTCAGTACAGGTTGAATCTCTCTAGTCCAGCACCCTCGGGACCTGATCAGTGCTGAACCAGAGAATTTGCCATGGGTTGTCAATATTGTTTAGAAGCATTACCAACACTACTGCTTCCTGGATTCTTAGAAGACATTTATGAGTAAAGAAGAGCTAAATAAGAGCACAGTAGACTGAGAGCCAGGATGGGTGGCTGTAAGCAAACTTGATGGAACTGTGGAAAACTTGGCCACAGCCATGATAAGCGGATACCTGGCTAACTAAAACCATGCTGGACCTCAGATGTTGCTGGACCAGAGAGTGCAGGACTAAAGAGGTTCAACCTGTAGTAATATATTGGCTTCTTCAGCATTAGCATAAGATAATATGATTGTCTTGGGTAAAGTTGCAGAAGATAATTATTTCCAGTGATATTGTTTCCACTCATTATAAAACCCTAATATAGCCTATAAAATTGGGGTCCACACTGCATTGGTTTGGTAAGATTTTAATTATTGTATAAGAATTTAGCAGGGTGGGGTCTTTTGTTTATTTAAAAGAAGAATCTTTTAAAAATTCTTTTACTAAAATGCAGGAAAATATTTATATGATTTTACAGGAAAAGGTTTTCAGAAAATGGAATTTACAGCATAGGTGTGATTCAGTAAATCACCTATAGCTCAATCCTATGAGTTGCTGCCTGCACTCTTTATCTCCCATTGGAGTGAATATAAGTTGAGGGTCCTGAGCAGCTTTCAGGAATGATGACTCAGGCATTTAAATAAAGATAAGCGTGTGCTTAAAAACTTTGCTGAATTGAGAGATATAGGGCTACATTTTCAAAAATTGCATGTGCATGTGAGTGCAAAATAGGTAATTCTATATTTAATTTCCCGTTTCCCATTATATCATGTAGTGGCCTACCTATTTGGTTCATGCAATTTATGCACATATATTTGAAACTTAGCCTTATAAATAATATGGTTCTAAAATATTGAAATTATATGGGGTCACTTTGTGTTGTAGTAGCAATATGCAAAAGAAAAATCAGCTTCAACGACAACAAAAATAATTATTTTCTAATATTACCTGAATATTCTTCTCTTTAAGCTGAAAATACATAGGGAAAAAATGAATCACTAGAGCATAGGTTTCCAAACTGGGGGCGTGCCCCCCGGGGGACATGAAGTTCCAGGGAGGGGGCGTGAGGCGACCCAGCCTCCTCCGCCATCAAGTTTTGCTGCCCCGCTCAGTTCCTTTTTTTGGAAATTCTGGGGGGTGGGGGCGGGGGCATGAGGGTTTTTCAAAAATCAAAAAAGGAGGCGTGATGCCAGAAAGTTTGGGAACCACCGCACTAGAGTAACACTTCTTGAGTACCTTCTGCAAACTTTTTAAAAGTTAATTACTGATAACTAAAAGAAATAAGAAATATTTATTGTGATTATGTAAGAACATAATAATTCAAAAATGCCAGCAGGGATACAGGTGTTAGAATTACATCACATGTTTATTTTTATGACACTTGCTTTCTGTTGTAATGGAAAGAAATTGATTCCAAATGTGTTTTCTTGACCCCCTACTACATACACGTTAGAGCCTAACCTTAAATGATGTTTCTACAGTCTCGGCTGTATTTACAGTAATTATATGCATAATGTAGCATATTATTGTCCGGACTTCCTGTTTAATCAGTACAGAGCTTCTTACAAGTGCAGCTGAAAAGGGCAAACAAAATTAAAGCTTTATATACCAAAACAAGTTTGATTTGCTAAGCTCCCAGCATTCCAAAGTACACAAATTTGTTCCACTAAGTTTTGCGATGGCTTGCAGATGGGCAATGATTAATCAGAGAGCTAACTGTGAAGTAGTTTGCAATTAAACTGGAAAGCTCTGAAGCATGCTAATTGAATCAGAAAATTAGAGACACTGAACAGTAATTGGCTATTTCTCATGCAGCAGGTGCCAGGCCACTCATCTGTGGAACAAGGTATTTAAGGCACATTAGCACTAGTAAAAATATTTCTTGATATGGAACAGTTAGATTTTCTGCTCATTTTCACCATGGATGTCAAAACATACAGCTGTGATGTCTAGTGCTAACAATTCACATTTTAAGAGTTTCACTAAGGTAAACGTATGGGAGACTGAAATTGGGGTTCACTGGAACCTCACTAGTTCATTCTCACAAAGAAACCCATTATAAACAACTGAATTTTGTCAAAAAGTACGTACATAAATGAACAAAAATTCATGACTAGATGTACTTTGTTGCTTTATTTGTAGCAGCTAGTTTTAATTATTGATTACAATGCTCCATGATGTGCTAATAAGTGGGCTGTGATATACTGCTGTCTGGTCCAGTAACTAGGGCATAGTATAGAGAGCTGGACTATGGCTATTGACTGGCTCTGTCAGTCAAACACTGGGCAAGTTATGCATCTCTTTGTGCCTAGGTTTCCACATTTAATCCCCCTCTTCCCCCACCATCCCTTTTGTTCTGCCTTTTGAGACCTGCCCATGGAAAAGTGATATATAAGTACTAAATAATATTAACATAAGATTTCACTAACATATTCTGCTACTAAATCTTTGTTGAAAAGTGAGGAAACTGCCTATTTGTATTATTTATAAAGTGTACAGATTAATGGAGTATGGGTTAGTGAGGTCTGCTGATTTGTATTAATACAGTCATTTTTGTTTCATTTTTCTGCAGATTTAAAAATGTGTAAATTTTTAGTTGAATATTAGTTCAAGCCATCAACAGCATAAATCTAATACTGCTGTGAGCTTAGTAGATGCATAAAGCCAATTCATATCATGCCTCAGCATGAGTTTATATCTTCTAATTAGTACCACCACTTTATAGAGAGAGCACATGCTATGAAAGTTTGTTTGTCGTGCCAACAGGGACTAGAACATGTACAGTAGTTTTTCTCTGGTAGAATGATAGTGCTGTATGAGCACAAAAGACTTGTAACCTAAGCAGTAGGTAATCAGGAAAGAATGTGATTTAATAAGTGCAATTGTGGGGAGTTGTTATAAAGATATAACCATCTTCAAATTAACTTGGGTGGGGCACATAATTTCTTCCTGCATACCTAATTAGAGTGTAGTATTCTTATTAGAAAGTGGCATAAAAGTATTAAAATAGAAATTCACTGCCTCATACTACTCTGACTGTTTAGAAGTAGAATATTACAGTATTCAAATGCTAATCATATCATTTAGCAGATGACTGCAGAAAGTAGCATATTTGAACTGAAAGACATAAATTATAAATTGTAAACAGTGCATGGGGGATATGTTATAACTGTGTCTCATTTAAATTAAGGCAGGGAGTTTTCTCTGAAGCAGATTATGTGCCTTCATTAAGTTTTAAAGTCTCCTTCATAATGTTTTATTAAGATCACTTGGCAACATGCTACCAAAATTGGGTTTTAGCAGTACAGAATAATGGAAAAAAGACTGCAGTAGTGTTGTGTGCTGTGTACTTTATATCTTTAAATGTTGTTTACACACTTTCCAACTAAATTATAGCATACACACCTCTGTGATTCTTCCCTTTCATTCCCCTCCCCTCAACATTTTTTAAAAAAATGATGGTTTTGCTTTCTTTACTCGAAAGTGGTTCCAAAACATTTACATGATCAATGTTTGTTGCTCGAGGGGTAAAGTTTGCTCTTCCATGGACAAGTGAGAACATATTGATCATTTTATTCTATTTGCTATTTCTAAATTCAATATACCTCTTGAGTCGATAAGCAAGATCTAGAGCATATTCTTTTTTTGTGTATATGTGCCTGCTTGTAGCTTGTTCTCAAGATCCAAGATACATTTTTGATTAATCACGAATGCTCTGGGGTCATGGAGAGCAAATGTGTTTGTGGAGTGTCAGCTGATGCTGTCAGATAAATGTCTTAAGCTTAGCCAGGGTTCATGCCCCAGCTTTAGGCTGTGCCAAATGTCTCCCCTTGTTGAGGAAGATAACAGCTACACTGGAGGCGACTGAGCTGTTTGTTCACTGAAAGGGCTGACCTTGCCATATGGGGCTACAATCAGGTGAAATAAATAGCATAAATGTTTTAATTGAAACTTTACAAATCTTAACTTTTAAATCTTACTTATACTTAAGACAAATGAGTTAGTATTCATTTGCTATCCTATTCATTTATCACCTTTATTTTTCTTGTAGCTACATGGTTAAAGTGTTGCCTAGTAAATTCCTTAGCACATAATTACTACTCTTGCTATTAGCAGACTTTAATACTATCAGTATATTTTAAGGAATCAGATAAGACATTAGACCAAGTATGTTTTTACATTAAACTACTCTGGGCCCATTACCAAAGAGGGGGAAATCATCACAAAGAGAAATGAAATTGAAAGTTCTGATATGAAGACTTCCATAGATCAGATCAGATTTTTATTTGAATGTTTTATAATCTGGGTATTTAGCTTGGAGAAGGGACACAGAAGGTAATGACACTCAGCTGTGCACCCTTTTGTCTTTAGAAGACTTGTTTAATCGAATCTACCTCGTTTATAGTAATTTGTCTTCTATTACTAGACAGAGGTTATAAATAAGAAATAGTGACACAACTGCTAAGCTAACACCTGGAGAACACTTTGTACCAAGGCTGTCTGTTTTGTAGTGCTAAAGGCAAAACGATGGAGCTTATGGTGGGGTATAAATAAGTGAAAGCTCTCTGGGCTATGTGTGGGCATTTTTTGTAAAACAGTTAAAATCAGTGCCTCCCTCTCCTCTCCTTTCCTCCTCTTCCCACTATCTTAGCCCAGTGTATTGTTTGCTCCTGAGATGGTGATCTACTTTTTCTTTCCTCTCAAGAAGTTCTTGCTGTCATGGGTAAATCATCAAGACTAATTGGACACAATAATGCTGTAAAATTTGGAAAAAAAGAAACAACACAGCTGTCATGAACTCCCACCAGATCTCATGGAAATGAGATATTTTTAATATTTTATGCTGAACACAAAATATCTTGAGGAAATGGCTTTATATTCTGTATCCCAAAACAGAACCATCAGTGTCAAATGAGTAATGCTGCTTAAACAGCCATATAAATGGTTCTATTTTAATTCTTCTAATTGTTTTTGCAATATAGATTGTGTTTAATAAATTAAAAGAAACTTTAGTGAGGAACAATAGAAGTATGGAAGGTATATATTCAATCATATCTGAAGCCTGATATGCAACTTGATACAGGACAGAAATGCTACCATTCTTCTGAGTCTTGCCAACAGACAAAACGTCCTAGTTCCAATAAGACATTTTCACCGAACATCTAAATCAAAATAAATTGGAAGTATTTTGCACTTGAACTGTGCTCTAGAAGCTTTTGCCCTAAATTAACTTAATCTGCCTTAAAAGAATATTAGATGCTAAAGTTTAAATCCATATTCTTCTACTTTGTGATATCTATTAATGACTAATTGTTTTCAGCTTGCATAATTTATGTGTCTGGCAGGTTTAAGAGGACCAGGTGTATATGTGTGTGTGTAAGAGACAGAAGTTTTACAAACTGTTAAATGAAATAGATTTTTAAACATTTTATAGATGAATTACTTTTGAATTTGTTTGTCCTTGATAATGCACACCTTATCAAAACAATCATGTTAAATTTTAGAAATTTGAATAGAAATGTACATTTCTGAGCTAGTTATGTTTTTATTTAATACTTTAAAATTGATTTAGAAGTTATCTGACCTTACACAAGTTCATTAACTAGCTGTATTCTTATTAAGGAAAGTAATATCTCCTACCTGAAGTGTTTTAAACTATTTATCCAGTATGACTTTTTTGGCCCTTCCATCAGAAAATACACCTCCTTTTTGACAATGGTTTCATGGCATTTGGTGCTACTGATGATTCATCCACCATTTCTATATTTACGCTCTCTCCCTAGGACAGCTGCCAATTACAGTTGACCATGGTGCTTATTTTCAGCTTCACTACTTCTTATAAATTAAGTAGTGTTGTCATGTTGGAGACATATTTGAGAAAGGACTCGGGACAGTCATTTACCAGATTGGGGAAGAGGCTCTGTATGTTGTAGAAATGACCCATAGGTTTCTGAGCAGGTGGTGATAACTAAAATATGGACAAAACACTGTGTACTATCCAATTCACAATAGCCATATGTGTCAGCTTTGGATAAAATTGTCACTGCCCTCCAGCTCAACTGATTTGGAAAAGCAGATTGAGAGAGGTGACTGAAGAAGTACGATTATGGTCAGAATTAAAACAAGGAATCAAGTCAAATCTTTGTCAGTGTTAGCACATCCTTGGTATATATATTGTGATAGACATTCTGCATCCCAAACAGCCTTAGGCTTAGGTGTCTCTTGCATGTATCCCTTACAAGTTAGAATCTCTTCAGATATGAAATATACAGATTGGTCTGTCCAATGTATGGCTCCAATTCTGTGCTGTCATTCCTTTCTGTTCCTGTCCTGTTTATCTCTCTCCACTCCCACCTCCAATTTATAGACTAATTCTAAATAATCATGTATTTTTTTAGCAGCTGATAAATAAATCCATGCACAGATAAGAATAGCAGATATCCCATGGAAATAATATAGGTCCCTGCTTTTATTTTGAGTACCTTTGTTACTGTAAAAGAGGAAAGCTTGTTTGAGAATTTGCAAAGTCAACTCAGAAAACCATTTGTCTAAACAATATTTACTTTCTTTTCACAAAAAGAATCAGGAAGTTAGAGTTGAAACATGGTTGAATCTTGCCCATGGAATTTACAGCACAAATATTTTTGTTTCCAATGCTTAAAAAGGTCTCAGAGTGCATTCAGAAGCACATTGGCACTTTCTGGGGCTGGTTTAATGATAAATTCTTAGAGAGCAAGGGTTATTTTTTAACACCATGGCTTTTCCAACCACACGTGTATGCACTCAAATACTTAAAACAATTCTCATCAGATCCAAGCCTTATCAAAGAAGTGATAGAATGGTTTGTGGGGAACTACTGGGGTCTGAGATGGGTAATTGGGTAAATCTGTTTCAGCAGAAGATAAATGATAGGGCAAAGGATAGGAAGTAGTTTTTGCAATCATCCAAGTAGGCTTCCTAATCCATTGAGAATCTATGTTAGGAAGTAAAATCTTTTTAGTTACATGCAAATAATGGTGTTAAAACTTTCAAAAATAGTTCATTTTATTCCTGTTTAAAGACTGAATATGATTTTGAGAACATAATTCTGTTTATTTCACCTGTTGATTTTCACAATAGAGTGGTCACCCGCCCCTTTAAATAACGGCATCAGCTCAGGGATCTGAGACCCTTGTGCCTAAAAGTTCATGGTCTGCTTCCCTTGTAATTTTGGCTTAATTCAGTTCTTCACTGATTTTGAGCTAAGGTGCCTATAAATCAGAATATGATTTTAATGTTGGCTACAAGAGGCATGGATCTTTGTCTTTCAGCACAATGGTCAAGACAATAAATCTATTCTATTACTATAATAGAAGTAGGCACTTTTGAAAAATGAAGATAACTGTCTTCTGTAACACAAAAGATCCTAATAAAATTAACTTTTCCCAGGAACTCAGGAAACAATACAGAACTGAATTTGAAAGTCCCAAATAAGTGTCAATTAAAATAAGTGCATAGAGGAGGCATCTGGTTGATTCAGCAGAAGTATGTGGGATCTATATCCTGCTTGAGCTTCCCACCTGAGATCTTTGATGCAGTCTTCCTTCTAGAGAAGAAAGAAAAAGAAAGCTGAGAGCTTATCTTCAGCTAGATAAAGCAAAAGAAGACAAAGAAAGAACACGTGTTGAAAGGTTGGACAGAAAATTATTTAGGTGTGATGGGGTGGATGGGACTGCTTGTAATGGATTAGGATTGAAATACAATTTTATCTGGGACAGATAGTGAGGATTTAACCTGTTCCTAATTGGACACAGAATGGCAGCCTTTGTTTTGTTTGGTGGGACAAGTTCAGAGCCCCTATTAATGACTGTAGAGGAGATCTCTTGCAAGAGCTGGGAGGGTTTAAGTAATCACTATAAATAAGTAACCAAACAACTTAGCACTGTGCTGTAGAGATAGGTTTACCTTGCTTTATGATGCAGAGTTGAGTAAAGACTTAAGGATCTTTTACGAGATTGGAGCAAAAAGTTTGGCCTCTTGCTTTCAGCCATAAATTTACAGATACAGCTTCTCTTCCTCACCTCTTAACTATAACTTTGAATTAGCCACATTAGGTGAAAATGTATTGCTTTGTTGTCAGGCACCATTAGTTACTTGGAATTCCTAGGCCACCTTGGCACCACTAAGAGTACATCTTGCCTTTTCTAAGGATGGGCACCTTAGCACATTTGGCAAGAGACAGACTTTTCCCTATATGCTTCTTTCTGTGTGTACCCTACTTGCCTGTCTTCCAGATTGAGATACACCAACACCTTTAGATGGAATCACACTTTGTCAGCTCCCTTCCACAATAATCCAGCCTGTTGTACAATCCTGTTCCTTGAGATTCATTTCTGTTTCTGTCCTAAAAGGTCCTTGTGGACATTTAAAAATTGTTCAGATATTTCCCCTAAATCACGGTGGGGACCAAGGCCATCAAGGTTCCAATTCTGCACACTCTGCTTTGCAGGAGAGAGGCTTAGAGGAAAGAATGAAGAACAAATTAATATCCTCATGTGTCCCAGTGGTATCACAGTCTCAGAAATGCTTGAGTCAGACAAAAAAGCCTTCATGTGATGCATCATCAAGGAAGTCCACAGGTGTAATGCACTCCTTATTCCCAGCATAGCTGGTCTCCTGTCATAAAGAATCAAAAGCTTAGGCCTGGGAAGGAGTTTGAGTCTGCAGACTCTTATAAAACAGTGACATGTTCTTCTTCAAGCAGCATCCTCCCTCTGACAGTGAACCAATGGGGGAACTGAGCCAGGCTTGTAACTGAAATAGCTATGGCAGGTACTTGCTTCCATCTTCACTAGAAAGCTGGGACAAGCCTGTAGACGACAAGAGGAAACAGGACACAAGACTGACTTTTGCATGCAGCTGGCATTATCTGGAGTCAGGTGAAAAAAATCAATCAGGCACTAAGGCGTTTATTTTATAGGGGAAGAAGATTGTAAGCTATTGGGGCAAGACCTTTTAGATGCCATTGACTAAGTTAACACAAACCAACCTGCGGTATTGTTTTCCCATGCACAAATATCTCACAAGAAGAAACTGTATTTTACATTTGATTTTTACCTTAGCTTTGAAATTCCATTAATGACTTAAATTTAGAGATGCAAATGAAACATTTTTCAATGCAGAGTTGCTTATAATAATTATGTAAATGTTGTAAATTGATTGTCTTTGTAGTGATGTGTTAGCTCATTGCAACATGTTTATCTCTAGTATAATTGACACTGTAACAGTATGACACTAGAGGTATCAATATATTTCTTAGAGCTCATTTGGCTTCTCCAAAACACCACGTAGTCCAAAAATCACTAGCATCCAGTCAAGTAATGCTCTTAAACATTTAGCAGACAAGTAAACTAAGATCTGATATAAGTTTATATTGTTACTAAATCTAACAGTGTATCCAGCAGCCTGTGTAGTTATTCTTCACGCTACATATATCACATTGTAAGTATTGGAACAATTAGATTCAGCAGGCCTCGTTATACCAGAAGATACATGGCTACATCTCTCAAAGATAACAGAAATCTTTTGGAAGAGCAAAATTGATTTTTTGTTTTGAAATCACAAGACAGTTGTAGCTTTGAGAAATATGTTCTCCTTTATTTAAAAATTGAGATTAAAAATGTTAATTGGAAACATTTTTGTTAAGGACTATGAGTCAGATTTATCAGAGTGGGTATAATTGTATGGAAAAGAAAATTTTGTTACAACTGTTTTAGTTAGTTTGAACAACAGCTGAGTTTTTGTGATTTTTATTTTAAATCTCAAAAGCTCACCTCTTTTTATAAACTTGCATATAACTGCAATCATTCAAACTATTTGGTTTATTTTTCTCTCTAAATTTAAATGTTTTTATTTTTGCTGTTATTAAATTAAAACACTTCAACAATTAGTAAGACATGATCTGTGCCCTGAAGCGCTTACAATCTAGGAGCCAAATTCTGAGACATGATCTCACTTCTTTGTACAGAGAATATATCACACAATGGAATAAAGAAAAGGGCAATAGCTAATGGAATGAGAGTTACCAGGGAGCAGTGGCAGGGGGGAAAACAGAATACAGGCAAATATCTATATCTATCTCCGAAAATGGTTCCACGTGGTGATCACTGACAAGAAGCACTGCCTCCAGAAAGGCCTATTGAGGATGTGAAAGGATAGGAAGTAAGAAGTGACAGGATAGAGAGAGCAACTTATCATTCCACATGAGGTAAGAAAAAGATATAGGGTATATCTAGACTACAGAGTTTTGTTGGAAAAACAGCTGTTTTTCCGACAAAACGTGATGAATGTCCACACTGAAATTGCATTCTTCCACAAGAGAATTGAAAGAACAGAGGGGTTTTGCAGCATTGGTAATCCTCATTCTACAAGGAAGAAGCCTTTTTGTGAAAGTGCTCTTTTGCAAAAAGGTATGTATGGACGGGGAAGAGGGAGTTCTTTCGGAAGGGGAAAGAGGAAAAAAGCACAGGTGTCCTAGTGGCCATTCCGTCCACAGCAATCACAGCTTACATGCGAGAGAGCATCCATTCAGTCTGGACGCTATCTTTCGGAAGAAGTTTTTTCAGATCTTTTCCGAAAGAAGTCTGCAGTCTAGACATAGCTATAGTGTGAGGTGTCTCTGACTTCTGAAATTTCAGTCCATTTTTTGGCACTGGTAACATGCTGTTCACTTCATCCTTCCATTATGATACTGCATAGAAAATCTTCCAAGCCATCATCAACATGTATTTTGCAGCATGTGGAACATTATCTTCTTGACAAAGAAAAACATTATACTAACTGTAGAAATCAGGTATGTATCTGCCTTTGGATTGTAAAAGTAGTGTTTTGCCTAGCTTATTAAGTAGAAATGGTTCTGGCTTCTGCCCTTTGATTATTTAACAAACTCGTATATTCCCTTACCTAACCTCTCTTACCCTGGGGGGAAATAATTAGGAACTGTGGTTATGAAATTGTAGGACCTGCCCTCATTACCAGAGCTCGCTGAGCCGCGGTGAGCCCCACTCGCCAGCCACGCGGTTCAGCATGCTGCGCATGCGCTGATTGCGCTGCGACGCTGTGCCGGGCTATAATCTACTTGGTGAGTAGATTACCTTAATTGTCGAGCCCTGCTCATTACCATGTGATTTCAATTGGAAACAAATATCGTTTTATCTTTTTCAGGAGGCTTTCATGTTGTAACATTTCTGCCTAATTTTTCTCATGAATAATTTTTGAGTTACATTTTATCATTGGCTACCATATTTCACTGCATAGCAACTATTTTATAAGCAAGATATGTGGCATATCCTTTGTCACATAAGCTAACTGTATATAGCATAAATAGAAACTAGATAAAAGAATCATGGGATGTTCACATCGTTAAAATGTAGGTTGAATTCTTTAACAATATTCACTCAAGTATCTTGTGTAATCTTCTATCAGGATTGTATCTCCATTTCAGTTTGTAGGACATTACCTGTTTTGAATAGGATAAAGATTCATTGTTACTGTCAGTCCTGTTTCAGGCTAAATATTCATTTAGTCCTTTGTGGCTGCCATTTTTATCAGGCGTTTGGAACAGCTTCTCTTTGCTGATCTGCCATTTTCCAACATATCACTGTTTCACTTGTATGATTTCTGGTGAGACAAGCTCAGACCTGGCTGCTTTTCTCTCAGTAACAGAGAAAAGAAATGTCTCTGGTGCCGACTCTGCAGAGAAAGTTGATTCATGTGTAAATTATCAGTTGGCCTTTATTTGCTCGGCCTGTGGAGAGTACACATGCAGATAAAAGGCTCGGTGGGTCAGGGCTGAGTGTGTGCAGGTTTCTCCAGTGGCCACAATGACAGTGTTAGAATTGTTGTCAAAGATTATCAGACAGACTGTGATGTCTTATCATTATTTACTTACAGTTTAGTGTGTAAAATACATTTCAACAAGCAGCGAGTTTTTATAACAATGAGCAAAGTGTACCTCATAGCTGTATATTATTATTATTATTTTATTATTGTGTATGTATTTATTTATTAATCAGCCTTCTGTTTCAGGATTTTTAAACATCTGTATAGATTCATGGGCTGATGGTACTTATGTCTGTATACAAAAAAAAAATCTGTGTTTACTTCATGAGTTACATTTAGCGAAAACAAGCTGCAGTCTTGCTTAACCTTGCAAAATGGTGCTGCCTAAGTATCAACAAACCATGTCTGAGATCACATGTAAAAGAAATGGGTAGAGAGGTGTTTGCTTTGGTTTCTACTGAAACTGTTTGAAAGTTTCGTTTCTATGTGTAAAATTTCTAGTAATGGCATTAAGTGGCTTTGGAATGCTTTTAAATATCCAATGTTGTGTCTCATTTAATAAGGTAGTTACAGTATATTTGTCTATTTTACAACTACATTTGTATTGCCGTATAATGTGTGCAGCAGCTAGGAACTGTGTAGGGGCGGCAGAAAGTTATTTGATCTTCAAAATCAGTTACCTGTCACTCAATTGCCTTTCATTGAAACATAATCAAGAATCATTATGGGCCTATTAGCAGCTCAGATGTAAGTGCATTTTAAATGACATTGTCAGAACTCCAGTTATCCTCAGAAAAGTAAAGCCATTAAAGTACAACTGTCTGGTAGTTTCATGAGGTAAATCATAAATCAGGCAGAGTACTAAGCTTGTGAAATGTAAATTCAAGACCCATAGGATTTGATCCATCAGGTCAACTTCGATTTAGACATTTCGGGCAATCCTGCCATTGAATAACCACTAGACAAGGTCATCTCTGCCCAAGTGTTACTGTTAGATTATCTACATTTGCAACAGTGTTCTGAGCTTTTAAAAAAAAAATCTTGTGGTATAAAGCAAGTACTGCAAATTGTTTAAAAACATAAAATTAAACCACCCAGAAGGGGTTTTAGGATATAATTTGTTGCACACCAGGCTTAAGTCTCCCTTGATAATATTTTCCCTTTTCAGTGTTATTAGTGACATTACATGTCTTGTGTATAATATTGCTTTAGCTGCTCTGAGCTGCTTTACTTGCTTAATTTAGAAAATTTTTCACTTAAAATGTTCTGATACTAATGTTTTGCAACTCATTTCATATCCCTTGGCACACTTTGAATTTGTTATTTAAATTTCCTTTTTTAAAATTTCCAACTTCATATCAGAATCTTTGTTCCCTTTATCCCCTTTCAGGGCAAGGGAACTAGGTAGGTTTGAATTCCATCAAGAAGCCAATTTCTTCTTTCTCTGCTTTGGAATAGTAAGAGGGGAACGTAAAAATATGCTTGGTAAGGAGCAACATACCTGCTTGTGGGGATGGTTAAAAGTGTTTCCTGCTCCAGGCTGGTTATGGATTCTACCATAATATCAATGTTTATGCTACAGGTTGTGCAACCTATGAAAAATGTAAATGTTCAGTCTCCTGAAGTCCTTTCGCGTCAGTGGACCATTAGTCATATGGGAAGCTATGCAAATGAGTAGCACTGGACAGGGACCTCAAGAAACCTGGTTCCATTCCCAGCTCTGCTGTCGGTTTCATGTGTGACCTTGGGAAAATTAATTTCACCTCTCTCTCCCTCAGCTTTTCCATCTGTAAAACTGAGATAATGATACTTTATAAAGTGCTTTGAGATCTCTTGGTGAAAGATAATACATGGGTATTATTAGGCATAAAACACTTTGAGAGCCCTGTTTGGAAAGCAGTATATTTCATTAATAATACTTCAAGTTGAGAAGGACTTTTGGCTGATTTGTAAAGTTTTTTAAAGGTTGGGTTTTGTTTGTTTGATCAGGTTTTGAGTTTTGTTTTATTTTGCCCTGCATATTCTGTAGGCTTGGCTTGCCTTCAAGAATTATATACTAGTTAAGGACAGAGTCAGGTTCTGTAAAGAGAATTGGGACCAGAATGATAGGACTTTAACATCAAGCCCAGAGAGAGGCACCCCCATTAGAACCCAAATTCCTGATGCAAGAAAAAGGAAGGTTTAAGATTTTATTCACAGGCCAAAACCCAATGGTCGGAACTAAAATTAGCACCCATTGGAAAAATGCCAATTATGGTAATGTAAAAATTAAGAAAAGCAACTTAGTGAGGTAACAGGTATCAATAGCAATGAATTCTTCAGCTGAATAAATCTTTATTTAATTGTATTGATAGAAGCTATGGCCATAGTTAACACTTGTGTGCTGTTTTTAAATGGTAGACCTAGGAGCGTAGTAACACACTTCCTGAAATATATGTTGATAATTTGAATCTGTAGAACATTCAGATAAGTTACCAGGTATTTAATTTTAATATCAACCTGTTTACACAGAAACCAAACTGAAGTATTTGGCAGTTATCTATGTATACAAATATGTTTCACATATATGAATATGGAACATAGTACACAAATATACCCTTAACTTAATACAAGCAACAACATCATGTGGCAGTTTTTCCTAAGAATATATTTTATGCATCTGTGAGATGTGCATGATATAATTATATGACAAAAATATTTTAAGGTAGAGAACAGATTTGTTTATGTCTATAATAATGTACTTATCAGTGTAACTGAACTCAAATGAAGTATTATTACTTACATTTTGCCATAAATATATATTATGTTGTGCGATAAGGGGACTATGCAAAATGACACAGTAGGAAGTAGCAATGCTAAAATAAATCTTTGTCCCAAAGAACATATCGTCTAAAGACATAAGTGAGTACTATACATTATGGTACTGATCAAAGGGAGACTAGAGTACACTTAATACAACATGTAATTTTTTTCAGTAAGCTGCCTTGCTTAATTTTACAGGTGGATGAACTGAGGCAATGTGAGGTCATATGACTTACATAAAGTTAAACATTGGGCCAGAGTTTGAGATGGTTTAGGTATGCAATAGTGCATGCAAAATGGGCATGAGATCAAATGCCTAATTTGTGAGTGTAGTGTGACGGACCGGGCCGTGTCTGGGCACAGCTGAGGGCGTCCGCTCAGGGTGAATTGCTCAAATCCGGGGCTCATTACAGCCCCCAGACTGGTGACCTCTCCAAACCGGCCACAAACCAGTCCCACAGAGCGCTTCAGCTGCCTGCCTGAAGCCTCCCGAGCAAAACCCCTCCTACACCCCAGCAATATCCGTGCCTCAGATGGCCCTGGGCCTCATACACAGGTATGATCCTAGCACCCAATCCCACCTACCCCGAACAAGTTCTGTCCGGTTCCAAGAAACCAGCCACAAATCCCTGGTCAATTTACCCTTTGGACCTTACCCACAAATCACGCTGGGCCAATCCTTTAGCATCTAACATCTAAAGTTTATTATTACAATAAAGAAAAGCATGAGAGTAAGGTTGTTAAAGAATAGTACATTACATGAACCGAATCTCCCAGTTCTCGATGCAGGCTCTAGCAGAGATGTTACAGCTGCTGGTTTAAAAGTCCTTGTTGTGCATCCTAGGATCAGGATGGGTCCACAGTTCTTCCGGGCTCTTCGATCCCTGCAATGCTGCCTCTGGGATGAAGTGCTGAGCTGAAGACCAAGATGGCGTCGACCACATGGCCCCCCTTTTATACCATTTTCTGGGGACAACACCCCCACCTATGGGTGCAGCAGCGATCTGGCTGCTCCCCTCAAAATCCAGTAAGGTGACATGTAGTTACTGTGATTCTGAGTACAAACAGGTAAATTCATTGATTACAAATTACCCATTTGCAAATCTAATTGGCCAGTGTACACATACAATTGTAATTAGACAATTAAAAAGTGTACACTATTTATTTATTTATTTGATTTATTTAAATATTTTTTCCCCCGCCTTTCTATTTAAAATATTCAAGGTGGATAATTTGAATCAAATATTCACTAAAGACCACATCCTTGGATCCAATTGAGCCATGCATTGCACAGGATATAAAAGAAAGAAGTGGGAAGGCAAAGATGGTATAGGGCAGTTTACCTCACTAAAAGTATGTCTACACTATAGAGAAAATTGATGCTCTGGAGGTCGATCTTCTAGCATTTGTGTTTAATGTAGACTTGCAACTCGAACACTGAGGGCAGACCCCGCTGGCGTCCTGTACTCCTTATTCTGTGAGTAATAAGGGAAGCCAGTGGGAGCATGTGCTCCCATTGGTCTCCCATAGTGTAGATCAGGGGTCGGCAACCTTTCTGAAGAGGTGTGCTAAGATTTAACCTTCCTGCCCTAGTCCATGCTGCTTTCCCAGGAGGGGCTCTCTCCACTGCATTCCCTGCTTGGTCTCCTGCCCTAGGCTCTGCTCCACTCTGGCTTTTCCTGTGGGGAGGAGAGGAGCAGCGTGCTTGTGCTTTCCCAGAAGTCAGATATGGCATGGAGCCTCAGGGCTACTCCCCTCCCCCACAGGAAGCTGGCACTGGCTTCAATTTTGCGGGGGGGGGGGGGAGGGAGGAGCATGATGCTGGATCACCAGCATGGGCTGGAATCAGGGTGGCTTCGGGGTACTGGGATTTCAGGGAAATGGACGAGGTGAGATGGGTGCTGACCCTGGTGTGTCCAGCCCTGCTGGGGGCAGGGTCCTATGGGGGTCAGGTCCCTGGCACCCTCACCTTCCTGCCAGAGACCTGTAGCTTTTGGAAAAGGGGAACCCCCCCCGTGCATTTTCCTCCCCCCTCAGCCGCCCCTGCCACTACTCAGCCCCAGAGCCGCATCCTGGGTAGCATTCACCCTCTAACGCAGTGGTTCTCAAACTTTTTGGTCCATGGACCACCTGGCTCAATGCAAACCTTTCCACAGACCACCAGTTACTAATAGAAATTAGTATAATTACTCCCACGCCATTTTGCTAGTGCTGCAACTAAGAAGACTGGTTTAATTTAAATTATTAAACAGATTAAGCATTTTAACTTTCTCATGTTAGTTTATCAAACTTCATTTTAACTAGTTTTACCATATCTGAACTTTCAAAAAAGAGGACACTCCTGAGACGGTATGTATCTGTATCAGTATCTACCAACTCATGTTGTATTAATGTGTTATATATTATATACATTACATATGTGCTATAGTATATAACACATTAATACAACATGAGTTGCTAGATACTGATACAAATACATACTGTCTCAGGAGTGTCCTGTTTTTTGAACGTTCAAATATGGTAACCCTACTTTAAGTAAAGTAAAATATTAATTTATGTCCAACACAAAAGGTCTCAGTGTTTTCTTTATTTATGGCAGAGGTGGGGAACTTTTTTCGGGTTAGAGGCCACTGACCCACAGAAAAATCAGTTGGGGACCACACAAGTGAGAAGTAAAAATACTCATCCAAAAACACGCAATCCTCTGAGCCTGATCCCATCACACCCTAGTACCCAGTTCCCCCATTACCTTCTTACTCCGGCTCCCGCTAGCAATAGATGTTTATTCTATGTCATATTTTGTGCGTGGAGTTACATACTTAATTTATTTGAAAATCTGTCCCGTTAAGTCTGTGGCCTAGATTAAAGCCAAGTATTTACTTTGCTACTCAATCTTAGCTTAATTTTATCAATATCTTATATATAAGATACATGTGCAAGGTCTTATATACTTACCACTTTAACACTGTGCCATCTCAGAGATTTTTGCATCTACGTAGTAGAATTCCACAAACATAACACATGTAATGAATTATAGAACTTTTTTGTGTGCCCTGATTTAAGTGTACCTACAAAAGCAATAACAAAAATAATGAAATGTCGGAAGGCAGATTAGCAATAACTTTTCTGACTGAGAATCTTCCTATTTTCTGGTTCACTTTCCAAATAATAAATCAAATTCCTCCTTCTATCAGTAATTTCAAATGTGATTAGCTTTTATGCTAGATGTTGACACATCTCTATATGCGTTCATCAGTGCTGCTCAGCAGTCTGACATCTTTTACATTTTTGATGACTCTCCGTGGCAGGAAAGCACACTGACATGCTGTTAAGATACTTCCTTATGTCCAAAAAAACACAAAAATTCTGATCTAGATTTGCACCAGAACCCTTGACTTTGTTCTATTCAATTGTGTGTTCAATAGTCCTGTAGCCAAGGCTCTACAACACAGAGTAATGTTCAAAACCCTTTGTGATTATTTACATATGCTCAGGCATGCAGTACACTTGATGTGTGATACAAAATATTGTTTTCTGTACACAACATCTTTATGAAGGTGATAATTTCACCACTTTTCCTATAAAATTTATTACAGTTTCGTGCCTCAAACATTTTATTTTCCCATGAGATTATCACAACAGGCCTGTTTTCATACTGTCATTTTGAAATTTAAATAATTTGTCAGGATTGCTCAAATATAAGACCATATTGATCAAAAATAATAATCTTCCATTTTAATAAACTGCAGATTTCAAATATTTATTTTGAAAAGTGAAAACTTTGATTTTTTTTTCAAGGGATATTTCAGGTTTTCATACTCTTTTAGTTATATACTTACAGCATGTTAAATAGAAATAAGCCTTCACTATTCACATCACGAGTTCTTTAAAGAAGCCTTTTACATAAGAAGTTTATCAGGTAGTCTACTACCAGTCAAGACATTACTGCAAGTTTGGAGGTAGATCTCTGAGGGGTACCTGGAAGAATGTGCAGAATTAAAAACTTTTCAGTGTGATTTACTGATTCTTGCACATTTTCTGAGATGAATTCCAGGAGTGACATCCTGATCTCATTGCAATCAGTGGCAAAAGACTTATTGATTTCAGTGGACCATGATTTCACCCCAGAATCACTTCACTCAATAAACCAAGTACTTTATCTGTTTCTTATGCACTATTGACTTTTCTGCAGCATACTGGCTGCCTGATTTCTATTTAGGAGATCAACACATAGAATATGGGAGCAATGGGAGGCAGAGTTAACAGACAAATCCTGAACCCACTGCTCCCCTAGTGTGCCAGATTAGATAGATATGGGGGAAAGAGTCCTCTCTTCCCAGAAAGGCTGGTGAATGGCTATCGAGTCATTCTATGGATGCTGAAGCTCTAGATGCCACACAATACAATGGAGTCATATCAGTTCCACTACCAGTCTGGATTTGTGTATGGGGGGGGGGGAGCAGAATTTACTCTCTCCGCTGTCTTTTTGGTTCAAATATTTTTATTAAAATGGAAGAAAAAAAAGGCAGAGTTAAGTGCCTGGGTCCAGATCCTCAGCTATTGTAATTTGATGGGATTGTGGAGTTATGACAGTTTACACCAGCGGAAAATCTGGGTCTGAGTGTCAACAACCGGTGTCCTGCACACAGTAAGGCTATGTCTACACTGCCCCCATTTTGTGTAAAAAATATGCAAATGAGGCAAAACATGGAATATCGCCACGCCTCATTTGCATAATTAATGAGGCTCTGTTTTTGTGCAAGAGGCTTTTGCTCAAAAAGGAGCCATCTAAATGGCTCCTCCACATTTTTTTCGAAGAACGGCTCTTGCGCACGAGGGGATTTTTGCACAAAAAGGAGCCATTTAGACGGCTCCTTTTTGTGCAAAAGCCTCTTGAGCAAAAATGAAGCCTCATTAATTATGAAAATGAGGTGCGGCAATATTCCACGCTTTGCCTCATTTGCATATTTTTTGCACAAAACAGGGGCAGTGTAGACATAGCCTAAGTATGTGAGTAATGAACAAAGCTATATTCATATGAAATACATCCACATTAATCATAATGCCAAACTGAGCTGAAATACACATGGATATAACACTAGCAAACATAATGCCAATAAACTACAGTGGGTAGTATTCAAAGAAATTAACCATAAAGCATAGGTGACCGTGCTATCAGGTATGTTTTAAGTTATCTACAATCATATGTTCAAATAGCAACATTGTCTGAAACTGTCAAAAAGAGGCTGCTAAATGGTGAATGTGGGTACAAACAGGTGTTGGCAAGCATCAAATCTCCCCTTTTGTGCGCATTAATGTTTATGTGCAATGCCTGTCATATTGTTGTGTGTAAAGCTTAGGTGCCTGCACTTGAAAATTTAGCCTCATCTGACTTGTCTGGACTGAGCAGCTTTTTTAAATTTGAAAATCGATCAGACAAATTGTTATATTAGACTTAATTGATTTTGTTTCCCATGGTATGGCCTGTAGCTATGACACCTTTTCCTTTTTATCTAATATAAGTGAGTACCATCGTATGAAACAAAAGATGTATACTTGTTAATGTCAGAGCAGAAAGAGAAACACTTCTTTATCATTTCAAAATAAGTTATTGATTCAATGCACATTGCAAATGATACAAGATAAGAAGTTAAACATCCTGTATGTGTTCCCCTGGGATTGTAATGAAAATCCCTATATTTCAATCATTTTTATTTGTTTATTAGAAAATACCGCCTTTCCTTTATTCTTGACACCTGTTATTTTTATTGTATTGTTCTTTAAACAAAACTTTAAAATCATAAAAAGGAACTATTAATAAATAATAATGCATTTTTATTGATACATTTGGTTTATATTTCACAATATTTTTGTAAGAATCCGTTCTTACCAGCTATTTTACTTAAAGAGTTACAAAGCCTAATTCATTAGTGTAAATGTTAATGTGCTGGAATAAAATAGTTCAAAGTTTGTATTTGTGAGTGCTCAGTCTTTCTGCAAATCAGACTTCAGGGTCTCAGATTGGGTGCCCAGAAAATGAACACAACTTTGATTTAAGTGACTCGCATAGCATCACATAGCAATTCTGTAGCAGAATTAGGGATAGATTCAAATTCTCCACAGCAGCATAAAATTGCCTCATGAGGCCATCCTTTCTCTTCCTGAGGGTATGTCTAGACTACATGGCTCTGTCGACAGAGCAATGTAGATGAGTTTACTAGACATAGGAAAATGAAGCGGCGATTTAAATAATCGCTGCTTCATTTACATCAAAATGGCCACCGCGCTGTGCCGATCAGCTGTTTGGCGGCACAGTGCGGTAGTCTGGATGCTCTGCGGTCAACAACGGAAGCCTTTGTCGACCGCTCCAGTAAACCTCATTCCATGAAGCATAACGGAGCAGTCGACAAAGGCTTCTATTGTCGACCGCGGAGCGTCCAGACTACCGCGCTGTGCCGCCAAACAGCTGATCGGCACAGTGCGGTGGCCATTTTGATGTAAATGAAGCAGCGATTATTTAAATCGCCGCTTCATTTTCCTATGTCTAGTAAACTCATCTACATTGCTCCATCGACAGAGCCATGTAGTCTAGACATACCCTCATGAGATTCCCTGTTTTGTTCCTTACATACCTTCCAGACTTTACAAAAAATGAAAGAGGGATGATTCAGACAACAGTTTTCCTCATCACTCTAGTTCATCTCCAAAAATGGTCCATCTTGTGCACAGAAAGAGGAAGGAGTTCTGTTACAAAAATAGTGAGATCATGTAATCAAAACCTATTTTATAATACAGATAAGGCGGTTGTATTGAAGTTTCATGAACAATATTAATCCTTGCATTTACTAACTTCAGACTTTTTCTGTGATTTTGCAAACTTAATGTCAATTTAATATAGTTTTCTGTGTGTGTGTATTTTCCTAGGCCTTTAAGAAAGCAAGCCAAAAACCCAGATGCAAAGGTCATCTGTAGGTTTAAAGCCTATAGAACAGTTTTTCTCAAAGTGGTCTGTGAAATCACTTTGAGAAACCTGTTAACGTTTGTTTACTTACCGAAGCCACAACAACAGAGCCTCGTGGCTCCTATTGGCTCTGTTTTGCCATTTGCAGCCAAGAGGAGCCATAGGAAGCAGCAGCCTGGCCCAATCCGTTTCTAGTAGCTCCCCTTGGCTGTAAATAGTAAAACAGAGCCAATAGGAGCCACAAGGCTTCGTAGCCGCAGTGCTGCTATAGAACAAGAGCACATATTTCAGTCACTTGATCAAGGAAAGTAGCAGTTAGCAGTAGTTGATTCTCATTCTGTATGTGAACTAGCCACTAAAGGGGGATGAAACACACACTTTCTCAGTGGTTTTCACAACTATTTGCTGACAGCGGATGAATGTCAAGACTCCGAACCTTGAGTTCAATTCCAGCATTTGGAAGGATTTGTTCTCTTCGTCTCAATGGGCCTCATGACCCGTCGTGGGCGCGCAGCCCACTGGGGTTCCATCTGCGGTGTGCACATCCCCTCTTTGCTCCCTTCCTCCATACCCCTCTCGCACACTAGGGCACGGGAGCCCCACACTTCCTATTCCTCCACTGGTTCACTGCATTCAAGCTCTGGGAAGGAGACAGAGGCTTGGGGTTGAAGTGCAAATCAGCAGATTCATGGCACTCTGAAAGTGCTGTGAGAGGGAGGGAGAAGTAGGAGGTGCAGGGCCCAGTGCCCCAGTGTGTGAGAGGCACATGGGTGCACAGACAGGGAATGTGTGGGCCACAGGTGGAACCCCAGGGGGGCACATGCAGCACGTGGGCCACAGGTTGCACACCACTGACTTAGTGTTGTTTGAACCCAAAAAATCTATGGTCTACACTTCAGAAATCTGTACAAAACATTGAAATGGTAAGGAATTGTCTATTCCCAGATCTTCCATGACTACATATAAACTTCTAGCCTACCAAAGTGCTTGCATTTTGTTTTGTAAATCATATCCTGGTCAGACTGATTTATTTTACCGGAGCACTTTTTATGAGTAGGTACATCAGGGTGGAATGCAATCAGTGCAGCCTCTGCTCTTGCTTTTATTATATTTGCACCACTGTTCAGCTACATGATTCCTAAGAGATGCATCCTCAATATGTTGTGAGTATAACATATGAAAATTAAAAATTATCCTTAGGTAAGATGTTTCTCTTTCAGATTAATGACAAAAACGCTTGTTTTACGCCTGCACTTAAGAATCATGGGGCAACTCCTGAAGGCCAGATTTTATTCTGAAAAGTATCTCTGTTTGGGGGGCCAAGAAGCTCTACTGGGTTCCAGTTATGGAGTTTCCTCCTTTTTCTTCCAATGGGAGACAAGGTTTGTTTCCTCCCCTTACCCTGTTGAAGAAATTGGTGCTCTGATCCATGGATATGCCAAAATCTCTGGGATAGAGCACGAGACCATCTACACAAGAACACATTATCAATAAACTACAGCCTATATTGGAACAGGATACCATACTCCAAGAGGCTCTGGGAGACAGACCCATAGTCTCCTATAGACAACCACCTAACCTCAAGATGATTCTTACCAACCACCACAGGACATACCACACTAATACCAACCCTGGTACCTTCCCTTGCAACAAACCCCGTTGCCAGCTTTGTCCACATATTCATTCTGCTGATACCATTATTGGACCTAACCAAGTGAGTTATAAGATCAAGAACACATATTCCTGCGCATCCAGAAATATAATCTATGCTATCATGTGCCGAAAGTGTCCGTCTGCTATGTACATTGGACAAACATCTCAGACACTTCGCCAAAGGATTAATGCCCACAAAACACATATCAGACAAGATCACAAAGAGAAAACAGTTTCTTGCCATTTTAACCAGAAAGGACACTCTCTCAATGACTTAACCACCTGCATTCTGCTACAAAGACCTTTTACATCTGCACTTGAAAGGGAATCCTCTGAACTGTAATTCATGTTAAAATTCGACACTTTCCAAAAAGGACTCAACAAACATTTGAACTATCTCACCCATTACCAAGATAGTTTCCCCAATTATCACCTCTAATACCATTAACTCACAAACATCCCACTCTCCCTACCTCTAATATCATCAATTCACAGACACTTACCTTCCTTCCTCCCCCCCCCCCCCCCACATCCCCCTCCTGTTCTGCAATGTGATTTGTCCTTTTCATATTTGTTCATTTTTTTTAATTGTATCCTTTGGTATATATGGTTGTGACTACTTTCTTCCACTATTTGATCTGAGGAAGTGGGTCTGGCCCACGAAAGCTCATCATCTAATAAACCATCTTGTTAGTCTTTTAAGTGCTACATTGTCCTGCATTTTGCTTCAGCTACCCCAGACTAACACGGCTACATCTCTATCACTATTCTACACAAGAACACTGTACTTATGCCCCTGGCTATATTATCCTCAGTCCCTAGGAGCACAGCTTCCATGTAGCTACCTGAGGGTCCCTCCCAAAGAAAGTTTCCGATAGCAGAGGCAGTCCCTTGGTAATGTATTACAGCTTCTAACTGTGTTACATTTACAGAGTCATCTCTGTTGGGTGCAGAGAAAAAGATGTTTTTCCCCTAACAGGGCACCTCTCTGGTCAGCCCATTCCTTCCTGACCTGTCCATGTCCACGTCCACCACTTTTTCCCTCACAGATTTCCAGATATAAGCACCCTCCATCGTGTCAGGGACATGAGATTTTATGTATCTGGACAAGGGAAGTGGTGCTGCAATAAAGGCAGCTGGCTGTATTTTCTCTACGGGGAAACAGACATCTTTATGTTGAGTGGGCCTTTTTCATACAGATTAACTATGGCCTCCATTAATGTCAATCCTTAGATAACATCCCACCAGTTTCCAAGAGAGTTGTGTTTGAATATGGACTGGGTAAAATCTAAGTTGGAATATCAAGGATTTGACTTGTGTTTTAATGTTGATTTAGTATTAACTTATTGTAACTTATTATCAGTAACCCACTATGTTACAATCAGCTTGTTTATTGGGCTATAGAATGCAAAGCAAAGCATTCTACAGGCAGTCCCCGGGTTACGTACAAGATAGGGGCTGTAGGTTTGTTCTTAAGTTGAATCTGTATGTAAGTCGGAACTGGCATCCAGATTCAGCCGCTGCTGAAACTGACCGCCAGTTCCGATTTACATACAGAATCAACTTAAGAACCCCAAGCATCCCCAAGTCAGCTGCTGCTGAAACTGATCAGCAGCTGATTCCAGGAAGCCCGGGGCAGAGCAACTCTGCCTCGGGATTCCTGTAGTCAGCGCTGGTCAGTTTCAGCAGCAGCTGACTTGCGGATGCCTGGGGCAGAGCAGCTGGGGTGCTGCTGGGTTGCTCCAGTAGTGCCGCTCCTCGGCGCTACTGGACCAACTCAGCAGCACCCCACCTGCTCTGCCCCAGGCGTCCTGATTCAGCCGCTGCTGAACTGACCAGCAGCACCTGAATCAGGACACCTGGGACAGAGCAGCTGGGGTACTGCCGGGTTGGTCCAGTAGCGCCCTGAGCGGCGCTGCGGGACCAACGGGCAGCGCCCCAGCTGCTCTGCCACAGGCGTCCGGAGAAAAGCCTAGTCTGCTGGGGGGGGGCGTACTAGCTGTGCCCCCCCACCCCAGCAGACCAGGAAGACGCGGGCGGCGGACCGAGACGCACCGCGGTCCGCCGCCTGGGTCCTCCGCGGCTTTGCTCCCCGTCTCCCTGGTCTTCTGGTCTCCAGCAGACCAGGGAGACGGGGAGCAAAGCCTCTGAGGACGCCAGCAGCGGGACAGCCGCGGGGCGTCTGGGCTGCTCCGCTGCCGACTTCCCCGAGGCTTTGCAAAGCTGCGGAGGGGCTCAGGCAGTGAGGCAGCCCAGGCACGCCTGAGCTGCTCCGCTGCCGGCTTCCCCGAGGCTTTGCAAAGCCGCGGGGGGGCTCGGGCAGCAGGGCAGCCCAGGCACGCCTGGGCCGCCCCGCTGCCCGAGCCCCTCCGCGGCTTTGCTTCGCGGCTTCCTGGTCTGCAGACCAGGGAGACACGGAGAAAGCCCCGGAGTACACGGGCGGCAGGACCGCGAGGTCCCGCAGTCCGTGTCCTCTGGGGCGAGCCCCGTTCGGAACTGCGGATCCGACATAGGTCGGACCCACATAAGTCGGGGACTGCCTGTATAGTCATTCTGAGCTGAAAAACAAGTGCAAAATAGACATGTTCTTGACTGAAAGGTCTTTTTCTAGTTAGTCATGGCTTTAGATCATAAAAGCTTTATTTAAAATGCTTAAATAAATGTTTTCTCAACACATGCATATATTACAGTTATAACATTTCATTTCTCCCTAGACTGAAGGAGAATGTACTGTACATACTGTATCCACAGTGGCAGTTTTCCTTAACTGCCTATTCAGTGAGCTTCCCTCTTACTTCACACTACAGGAGATTCAGTTTTCATATTAACTCATTGCAGGATTTTTTATGAACAGTGACTATCAAACTGTGCTGGTGGGCCCATTTGTACATGCTGTTGCTGTTCTTTACTAACTTCTGTTCCCACGTCAATCTTTCATACCACACTCTAGCTCTTCTTTTTATCAGCAGTTGTTTTAAACCTATTTTTAGAAAACAACCTGGTGTGGTTTAGACAAATGAAACCAAATTAGAACAATAATTATTTAAAAATGTACACAGGGATGAAACAATAGACTGCCCCAAATGTATTTAACTGAACTTTCTCTCGCATAAAATTTGTGGGCCAACTATGGCAATAACTCATAATGTTAATGGAAGGTGACAGAAAATTTCATCTGAGTGGTCCTGCACAGGGAAATTACCCTGGCATGCTCTTTTAATTGTATTCTAATTTTTTAGAAAACTTGGGATTCCGCATGTGAAAAGGCAATTGGAATCACTGAGTTTTGAAATTCATTGAAATGTCATATTTCTTCCTCTTTCAGATATACTTTATATACCTTACTCTTCTTGTTCCAGTTGAGTACTGCAGTCAACCAGAGAGTGTTCTGCAGTTAATTTAGTAGGTCTTCACTAGACCACTAAATCAACCCTACTCCATGGATTGCTGGAACATTGATCTCCAGTTAGTATAGATGGCTGAAGTCTTTCGTGATGTAAGACTCTGCCTTCCTCTAGATCTCTTGGAGTAGAACATTCTGACTTATCAGCACAACAAATGTAGGCACTGATTCTGGGAGAGTAATTAATGCAGAAAAATCATAGACATATTTTGCAATTTAAATTGGCTTTGAACAGAAATCAAGATCATAAAACTTTGTAATCATCTCCTTCTCTATTATTAAATGAAACTGTAAGTTTCATATGCATAACTGAGATATGGTGACATATGAGTTGGGAGGGAGCATGCTTACATATGTATGAAAAACAGATTTGGTAAAAGTGAGTCAGTCCCACATTGTCGTTTGTATTACTGAAGCACCTAATAGCCCTGGTAATCGTAAGGATCTGTTGTATTATGCACTGTACAGACCCTGAACAGAAAGATGGTCCCAATCCCAAATAGCTTGCTGTCTAGTTATAGATACAGAGAGATGGGGAAGTTCAAGGAAACAATGAAGCAATATTGTCTAAATAGACACGTCTGATGGGTAGGAGAAGGGATGTAGCACACAAGCAGAATGAACAATGTCATGACATCAAATGTCATGTTAGTTCCATATTGGAGGTGTGTGTGCGAATATCAGCAGTAAACTGAAAGAAAAGAGAATGGAAAGAAAGCACATCCATCTGCTGTACTAAATTTTCCCTTTCCCCCAGTTTTGAGTGCTCTTTTGTGGGCTCTCGATTTAGAGTCTGAATCTCTGGTAGAAACCAAGAGACAAGAATTGTGGCTGACACGCACATACCCCCCCCCCCCACTTTAGTAGTTTTTATGGTCTTAGATTGCTATATTCTATGGCTCCCTGTGATGCTGGACACATAATTTTATTTCACTTTCATAAAACTTGCTTCAGTATCTCATTGGCCCCTCTTTATCCAGTGTACTTCCTAACACCAAGATATTGAGATCATGACAGAGAAAGTGAAACATCTTAGAACATTTGCTTGCCCCTGTAGCACAGTTTTGTGCAGGGTCACTGATGATTCAGAGGAATAAAAGATGATGGACATGCATGGTGAAAAGCAGAATGTTTAGCACACTTCTAGGCCTGTCTGCTATTTTCCATATTGAGATGGTAGAGGGGTCAATTGGGAAATAAATCATAGCATTATGGTAATTAATTTTGAATGTTCCCTCTAATGACATCTTTGAGGTTAACCATTAGTAAGTGTGATATTTTCTGTTTTAGTTAAATTTAGCAAGGCTGTAGTGAATTGCTGCTTATTCTTAAATTGCTGGTTTCCATGTTGTGGGAACTTTAGACTATTTCATACTGTCTTGATATATACTCATAGATTGATAGCCTTTAAGGCCAGAAGGGGCCATCATGATCTTGTTCACAGCACCACAAAAATCTCACTCACATGCTCCTTCAATAGACCCATGATTTTTGGCTGAGTTACTGAAGTCCTCAAATAATGATTTAAAGATGTCAAGTTATAAAGAATCCACCCTTTATGCTAGTTTAAACCTGCATGTGACCCATGACCCATGTAGCAGAGGAAGGTAAAATTCCCACAGGGTTTCTGAATTAGGATGTAACAATCAAAAAGTCATGAAGCACATAATGATAAAATTAAGTTTCTGAGTAGTTCCAAAAACAAACGTGATTAATTTAGTTTGTGACATTCAACAGCTGGGATAGGATTTTTACACTTTTTTTCTGATTTATTGTTATGGTATAGACTTTGGAAATGGATGTAGGGCACTGATTCGTTTGTGGAGCTATGATTAGGAGTACGGTGTTTCCCCAACGTAGCTAATTCTTGCATCACAGTCCACCTCATTGGACTATAATAGGAACAGACCTGTATTGATTACTGTGGCTTACAGAGGGAAAAAAATCTTTGCACTTCACATTGGGTATAAATTATAAATAACATCTCTAAAGGCTGTGAGTTACAGACGCATCATTCTTTAGAGACATCCACATGTAAAACTGTTGTAGTGGTTATTAACTTTATGATTGCAGTACTGGTGTACTTGACCCACAGCTATGATCACTGTCCATAAAATCTTGCAGACTGAGCTCAGTCATCTGCCTTTTCCAGCAATGTTCATTAGCACAGACCACAAAAGGTCACTCTAATAAACAGAGGGTCAACATGCACTACATCGGTATAAATTTGTTGGGGGAACAACAGTGCTGTCTTCTCTTTGTCTTCTTTACTTACTTTAACTACTTCCTTACGTGAAAAACTAGAGAGAGAGTACGTATAGGGCTTTTGAATAAACTCAGTGTTTATTGCATTAATCTTCATAAATGAAGAGACTGACACTTCTGAAATAGAATAACTATGAATGAATTATTGGACATCTCATCATGAATCATTGGATCATCTCGTCATGGACATGGATAAATGTTATATTAGACCTAAGTAATTGTGTAACAAAAATATACATTTGTAGGGGGGTGGTTCAATTTTCTGAGACATTAGGAATTACAATGTTAAAAGATGAACTGAGACACTTTAAAACCATGGCAAAAATTGAACTTGCATTTATTTACTTGGGATTTGTATTTGGTAATATCAAGAGATCTCAGCCTGAATGTGTTAGACACTGTACAAAGACAAATGCATTTCTTTTCAATGCAATCACAACAAAATCAAGTAAATGACCAGTTTAAGCACAAGCCTCAGATAGCCTCAGACAGCGGTCACACAAAGCAACTACTGACCTGATGCCCTGCCGGAACCGGTTTCAGCTGCCCTTAAATGCGACCCAGCTTTCAATCAGTGTGGACGCGCTAGTTTGAATTAGCAAAATGCTAATTCGAATTAGTTTTTGGGTCTAGATACGCTAATTCGAATTAGTTTAGTTCGAATTAACTAATTCAAATTAAGTTAGTTCGAATTAGTGCTGTAGTGTAGACATACCCTCAGGTAGGTGGAGGTACATTTCCTACAGGCATGAATGTACTGCCAAAGCTTACTTTTGTTGTTTGTACATAGATAGGTATGTGGCCAAAATTAACATGGTGTAATTGGATGTGATTATGTGGAATTGAACAAGTACGTTCTGGCTGAATGGAAATGGAGTCAGTTGTGGATTTGAGGAGGCTATGAGAGCTTTCAGGTTTTGTAGAGCTTTTTCTTTGCTTGACAGTCTGTTAGGGAAATTAGATTGTGGCTTCAGAGAAGCTCCCTACTGCCTGTCTTGGTTTCCACATTTCTCTCGTTCTTCTGGCATGTTATAAACATTAAATTTTTGTTTATCACCAGTAACATGTATTAGAGTTAATTAATTAATTTATTTATTTATTTATTAATATTAATTATAAGAAATATCAACCTCTTAACATGTACAATAGGTTAGGGAATGGTTGAACGCCATGGAATTAGGAAGTCAGACTAAGATTCTGGATGTGAAAACTACTTTACGCAGCAGGGGACATATATGCACCAGAGGCAAAGGAAATCAATGGGGAGCCCGTTCTTCAGGCCTCGTGCTGACATCTATGCCTTCCTATGTACTAACCCAGTCACCTTATTGCTGAAGCGTGCACAGAAGACTCCCATTCTTGAAGGACCTGCTAAGATTGAACCAGGTCTCCCCTCTGGACAAGCACAGGTTTGGCAGATGAATCAGCTACCTCTTTAGCAGATCTGTTTCACCTGTCAAGTAGCTCTTCCCTTCTCTGACTCTTCCTGTCCTTCTATCCTTCCCACCATTTTGCTGTCATAATCAGCAATAGGGGGAATTGATGGGAAAAATTGTATCCAGTTCTGCCTCATTAGCATCTTCAGTACAGAGGCAGTCTCTGACTTATTCATCATAAAAATAGCTTTGCAAAGAAAACCATACAGTATTTCCCTTCCTGTAGTTTATCAGAGGGAGCCCCATTCCAAAGGATCACAGCACAGGTTTAAGAAGTGATGGTTTTGTTGGGAACAGTCACTTGTCTACACTGCCAGCCCCGGGGAGGCATAAGGATCTTGTGCAAAAAGGAAACATCCACATTGCTTGTTTTTACGCAAAAACCCCTCGAACAGATTATGCAAATGAAGCGTGACAAAATGCTAAGCAATGCTTCATTTGCATACTCTCTGCCAGCAAAAGCCGGCAGTGTAGACAAAGCCTCAAGGGTAATAGCCAGAAATCAAGGAAGGAGACAGAGTAGGTGGGTTAAGTGAGGCAAGAAGACAGCACTGGAAAATGGTACTGTCACCTCTTCTTTGGCTAGCTAATTTTGTATAATGAGGGAAAAGAAATCCCTTTGTGCTTAATTTTAGAAGTATGCAATGTCTGTGCCTATGTGAATATGGGAGGTTTGTGGTGACAGTGGGCCTTTTGATACAGGGACATGAAATGGACATTAGACCTTCAGAAGAAATATTTTTTAAAAGGCTCAGTTTAAAAAAAAAATCTGAAAAAATTAGCAAATAATATCTGTGGGAAATTCAGTTGCTCTCCAAGGCATTATTGTGTTTATTAGGGAACTGAATTCAGCTATGAAAGAAGAATATTTGCAACTGATCTTGTTACAATTCTTGTTCAGGCTTAATCTCTCACCAAAGTCAACTGGGGTTTTCCTTTAGATTATTTTTCCTAAGCCCATTGATATCAATAAAAAGATTCTGATTCACTTGGGTGGCTTTTGCAATAGTCTCTAAAGATAGCATGGCAGGATTGAGCCCAACACACTGAAGGCCAGGTTCTGACCAGCCCTGGAGTGGATTCACAAGGGCATCAGAAGCTACAAGAATCCTCTCTTTTATCTTGCACAGAGTATGACTGGAATCTTATTGCACAATATGGTCTCTGCTCTGTATAATGGCTCTGTGGGTGCTTAGTGAAAGATTAGAGAATTAATACAGGGCTCCGCATCCACCCACCCCCACCCCTCAACACTTGCTATTGGGGCTGGTAGAATGCAAAGCAGGTAGTAGGCTGCACCACCTCCAGAGATGGTCTAACACTAGAGTGTGGCCATCACAAGCTCCTGGGACAAATCTTGGCTGGATCAGACAGAATTTTCCCTAACTCATCATCATTCCCTTATATTGCCTCCAGCATTCTGGGTGAAACGATGCACTTTTAACAATACAGGGAGCTGCATTCCCTGTCTGGCTTTATTGTTAATAGAAGCAAGTCAGTTCCCTAAACATAGATCCTGGCATGAAAAGAGGGGAGGAAATGATATGCAACTGTTTTGTTACTATAAAATGAATTTATTTATCATTTAAATTTACACTTTTTCTGCTAATGAGTAAGGATTGTAAACTGTTCTTAGTATTATAGTTTGGACTTTTCAAGCATTTCATTTCATTTTTTACATAGTGTGTGATTTTTAAATTATTATCTTTTCCAGTTTTTCCTTTGTGCAGTTGCTGCCATTCCCATGCTGCTGTCTTTGTTGTTATTTTTTTGTATGTACACCAAAGGATGATTAGCTAACACTTGTGCTATTGGTTCAGCTGTTTCTGTGGTGAGTTATGTAATTTACATATTTGCATCTGATTGGTGGATATTACAAATAAGAATATGGGAAATAATAAAATCTTCTCCACCAGCTCCTGCCGCTAACTTAGATCACCACTCCCCCATTTCCCTCTGAGAATTCATACCCTATGTAGACATATGATTAAAAACATCATTTAGGGAGGAAAAACATAAAAATATATTAGTTGTAGATGGCTATTTTTAGAGTGTTAATTCCTGTAACCTTGGCTTCCAAGAATAATCCTGTTGATATCAAAAAAACTAGTCACAATAACTCAGTGTCATTCATGTTAGTAAGGGTTGCAGGGTTGAGTGTATATCTATAGATATGTATCTGTCTATACACAGATACGTAGATCACTGAGATCTATGAAAATCTGGGGGTATGCAAGGGTTACAGGACCTGATCTGTAGTATTAGGTTTGATGTAAGTTGCATTATTGTAAAATATTGATGTGGTATGTTTTACATATGAAAAAAATAGGTTACAGAAATATTGCCATTTATGGATGTCACCATACTTGACATGGAGGCACTAAAAGCTTGGCCATAGATTACTGGCCTGTGTCTCTGGATTTCTCGATACCAATTCTGTCACTGTCTTGTTGGATGAACTTTGACAAGTTCTGGCCCTTCTCTGTACCTTAGTTTCCTGTAAAATTAAGATAATGATGCTGACCTCCTTTTACTTTGATATCTGTGGATGAAAAGCACTAGGTAAGAGTAAGAACCTGTCAACATTTCTTATTAGAATTGACATTTTCGGGCTATACCTTATGGAATTTACTCTGAAGTTTGAACATTTTGTCATAAAGTTAACAAAATAGTTTGAAGTAACACTTTTTAAAGGACACCCATTCGTTCTGAAATAGTAGAGTCTGAGAAACTGAAAATTGTCTTTAACTAAAAAAAAATTCAAGTGCTTCCTTTTTTTAAAACTAATCAGGGTATTGGCATTTTTAAAATACTGAGTACTGCACATGTGCTGGGGCATGAAATGTGATTAGTATTTGGTCACACGGGAAAAATGCTTATTTCATTATGGGATAAATAACATCTATTTTAAAAACTTAAAAAACAAATAATCTGGTAACACTTTAAAGACTAACAAAACATGTAGATGGTATCATGAGCTTTCATGGGCACAGCCCACTTCTTTTGTTTTTCCTGTTACAGACTGACTCAGCTACCCCTCTGAATCTATTTTAAAAAACATATATTAGAAAGTGCTACCATGAACTCTCACATAAATAAAACCATTTCACATACTGTCTACACATCATTTCACTTAACTGTTAAGAGCTCTGTGTAGTTCAAAAGCTTGTCTCTTTCACTAACAGACGTTGGTCCAATAAAAGATATTACCTCTCCCACCTTGTCTCTAAGTAAATGTTAACTTTTAAAGAGTGGATAGCTGTGTATTTCTGATTGTCCATACACTCTGATACTAGCTGTCATAAGTTTTAAAACTTGATAATTGTGTATCTTACATCGGAGTCCCTTTTTCTCTCCCTCCTGCCCCTGTCCCCCCCCCCCCCCCCACACACACACACACACACAGAAAAGCTTTAATGTTATGTGGATGTTCACTGTAACCTAAACTGGTATTTGCATAATCAAATTCACACACCCTGAACAATGGCTAGGTGAACAGGCTTTATGTGCGACATTATGTGAATACAAGCAGAGAGAGGGTAAGTTTAGAAGATAGGATACACAAAGAACAAGTTAAAAGTAACTTAGGAAAGTTAGATGTCAGCAAGTCACCAGGTCCTGATGAAATGCATCCCAGGATACTCAAGGAGCTGATAGAGGAGGTATCTGAGCCTTTAGCTATGATCTTTGAAAAATCATGGCAGACAGGGGAGATTCCAGAAGACTGGAAAAGGGCAAATATTGTGCCCATCTATAAAAAGGGGAATAAGAACAACCCAGGAAACTATAGACTGGTCAGTTTAACGTCTGTCCCAGGGAAGATAATGGAGCAGGTAATTAAGGAAATCCTATGCAAACACTTGGAAGGTAATAAAGTGATAGGGAATAGCCAGCATGGGTTTGTGAAGAACAAGTTATGCCAAACTAATCTGATAGCTTTCTTTGATAAGATAACGAGCCTTGTGGATAAGGGAGAAGCGGTGGATGTCATATACCTAGACTTTAGTAAGGCATTTGATACGGTCTCTCATGATATTCTTATTGATAAACTAGGCAAATATAACTTAGATAGGGCCACGATAAGGTGGGTGCATAATTGGCTGGATAACCGTAGTCAGAGAGTTGTTGTTAACGGTTCTAAATCCTGCTGGAAAGGGATAACAAGTGGAGTTCCTCAAGGGTCTGTTTTGGGACCCGTACTGTTCAATATCTTCATCAATGATGTAGATATTGGGATAGAGAGTACGCTTATTAAGTTTGCAGATGATACCAAACTGGGTGGGGTTGCGACTTCTTTGGAGGATAGGGACATAATTCAAAATGACCTTAGCAAGTTAGAGAAATGGTCAGAGGTAAACAGGATGAGGTTTAATAAAGAGAAATGCAAAGTGCTCCACTTAGGAAGGAACAATCAGTTCCATACATACAAGATGGGAAGCGACTGTCTAGGAAGGAGCATGGCAGAAAGGGATCTAGGGGTCATAGTGGACCACAAGTTGAATATGAGTCAACAGTGTGATGCTGTTGCAAAAAAAGCAAATATGATTCTAGGTTGTATCAACAGGTGTGTTGTAAGCAAAACTCGTGAAGTCATTCTGCCGCTCTACTCTGCACTAGTTAGGCCTCAGCTGGAGTACTGTGTCCAGTTCTGGGCACCACATTTCAAGAAAGATGTGGAGAAATTGGAAAGGGTACAGAGAAGAGCGACAAGAATGACTAAAGGTCTAGAGAACGTGACCTATGAAGCCAGGCTTCATGAACTGGGCTTGTTTAGTTTGGAAAAAAGAAGATTAAGGAGGGACATGATAGCGGTTTTCAAATATCTAAAAGGGTGTCACAAGGAGGAAGGAGAAAATTTGTTCCTCTTGGTTTCTGAGGACAGGACAAGGAGTAATGGGCTTAAAGTGCAGCAGGGGAGGTTTAGATTGGACATTAGGAAAAAAATTCTAACTGTCAGGGTGGTCAAATATTGGAATAAATTGCCAAGGGAGGTGGTGGAATCTCCTTCTCTGGAGATATTTAAGAACAGGTTAGATAGACATCTGTCAGGGATGGTGTAGGTGGAGCTTGGTCCTGCCTTGAGGACGGGGGGCTGGACTCGATGACCTCTTGAGGTCCCTTCCAGTCCTATTATTCTATGATTCTATGATTATGGAGGCTGGTGAGGGACAGAATCCATACACCCAGCCCACAGACAGTTTACAGAACTACATATAGTACACATCCAATGGTCCCTCCTTTAGCTGGGTCAAAAAGTCTTCTCACATCTTCTGATTGGAAGCATGCCTCAGCCACATACGGCAGATGCAAAAGTCCCATTGCATGGCTTTTTCCTGTGTTGGGTTTCTGCAAGTAAATGGCAGCTTAGAGAGCCTTCAACAGAATTCCACTCTTCTTCACTCTAAGGAGTTTCTCTAGCCCCAGTCCTTTGGTTTGGCTGCACTAAACACAGCTATACTTTCGCCAAAGGCATCACTATGCCATATTTATCCTTTCTGTACCTATAGTTGCTAATGCCCAATTTGGACCCTGATGCAAATTAGATCAGACTCAGGGTTATTCTAACTTGTGCCAGCATGTAATAGCCCACTCACCTGCAGTTGTCCATATCCACTGCTCACATCACCACCATACCCTCAACATGTAAGAATGTGCACTGGTGGGGAGGCTGTCCTAGAGCCATCTATGCAAACTCTGTACCCCTCAGGGAATCCACCAGCTGTCCATTACCCAAAGGGCAAGAACAGCACAAAGTGACTGGAAATGGGGCTGCTGATTTGGTCTTTTATATCTACATTGGCTATCAGTGCATTTTATTGTATTTATGTAATAGACTAGATCTATTCTTGTATGTCAGCACATGTATGCTTATATGACCAATTTATTTTAATTATTGGGTTCTAAGGAACATAAAGGTTTTCACTAGAACCCACAACACAAAGCTAAAAATCTAGGCCAGTACTCTACTCAATTATTTCAGCTGCTCTCTTCTAGTCATCTTGTATCTTAATGTGCCATTTTCAGCCCATACTTTTCACCTTAATTCTTTTTCTTTTGGTTCATTTGTAGTTATTGGTTATTGTAGTTTATCCTTCTAGTCATATCACTAGGACCCTATTCAGTCCCATACTACCTTATTAATGTCAATGACAACTTCTTCTTAGAAAATGGCTTAACATATGATGACCCAATAATGTGGACTCAGAAATGACATTGTGACTTCCACTTCTTTGTCCAGGTAGGATTAAAAGAGGCAAATAGGTGGGTTATCACTCTTGTGGGATGCAACTGGTCCCTTTAATCCATCTTTAATAACTAATAGTATAAAATAATGGCAGTAGTGCTATCCTCCTATTTCCATCCCGCTTCACAAACATGCAGTGGCTGATGCAAGCTTATTTTGGGCAGTATGGGGAGGAACTGAAGGTGGAGAAGAGGATATATCCTGACAAACATACAAAATATTGTATTTTGCTCTGTGGTAATAATATAACAGAAACTAGAGATAACATATTTTAGGACATCTTGCCCATTCTCTACCATTATTGCATATAATACAACATCCCTCGGAAGATTAATCCACTGTTTAAAGGGTCTCTCTTGAAATATTTGTCCTGTTATTCAGTCTTACATTTTAATTAGTTTGCTCTTTCAGAGATTTTGGGAACTGGGACTAAATTGTCAGAACAAAATATTTGCAATATACAGTAATACTCCAATAGTCCGGTATGCCTGATAATCCAGCATCAAAATGGCAAGAGCCTAGTGAGTGAGCTTCAGCAAAAAATGAGTCACAAGGTGACAGCAGCAGCAGCTGAACTGAGCAAAAAGGGTAAAAAAGGCTTTAAAAAACTAAAACATTACAGTATACCTTATACAGTATGTACAATAAAAAGGGTTAAGAACACTTTCTATACAGTATATAATGTATACAGTGTGTGTGTGTGTGTGTGTGTGTATGTATATATATATATATATATATATATATATATATATATATATATATATATATATATATATATATATATATATATATATATATATATATAAATATAAAACCATCTTATAGTACCTCCTGATAGTCCGGCATATCTGATAATCCGACACCACCTAGGTCCCATAGGTTCTGGATTATCGGAAGTCTACTGTACTGAATAATTTCCAGAAACACTTTCCAACTTTTGATGGATGTTCATGGGAGCCTTGTCCCAGAAATTTAAAAAACCAAAAGGCACTTCTTTCTGATACAACCTGGTATTTTCCAAGGTAAAAATTACATTTTTTTTAAACTTTGTTAGAAAGACAATTTAATCACACCAAATGTGAACAGCACTTCACTATTTTCATTTTACACCCATATCTACCTACTTATACATTTCTGAAACATTTATTTTTCTGGATAACATTTTCCATACTAGCTCTTAGGCCAGAAGTGATAAAGACTGTTTAAAATCCATTTACTTCCTGGCATTATGAAAAGGTGAATAAAGAAATATTTTCCATTTTAGTAAAATTTAGTAAAAATGTTTCTTGTACAAGTTGTTCTTTACAAACTGGAAATATTCCAATTGACTGTCTTCACTAAAAATTAAGATCTTTCGGTAATAAGATTTAAAGACCTGAGTTTCATAGAGCTTAATGCCATATAGGGTCTTTAGATCATCTAGTCTGACCCCCTGTTTATCACAGTCCCTAAAATTTACTTACCTATATACTGTGTTCAGTGACTTTAGTTAGACCAAAGCTTTCCAATCCTCAGAAGACTAAACTGTTACGAGCAAAACACAGGAAAAGAACAGGAGGGACTGAGCTGCCACCAATGCCCAAATCTTCTGCAGTTACTATGTGAGTTACACCTAGATGATCCAGCAGGTGATCCATATCCATTGTTACAGAGGAAGGTGAAAAACCCCAAGGTCCCCGTCAATCTGACCTGAAAGGACATTCCTTTCCCACCTCAAATCTGGTGTCCCGTCTCCATCTGTGGTCAATCTCTAACAATTCTGCAGAAGGTGGAAGGAAAGAAAATCGATATGGCCAATTGTGCGGGAACAGTGGCGAGATGGATATTCCCCTCTGGCTCCTGCATTTATAAATGTAGTAATAACAAAATAAATCTTGGCCCCACAAAATTCACTATTGAGCAGTCTAACTAATGTCTGCATCAATAGTGTTCATCATAATGAGATTTCAGTGCAGAATGCTGATACTGGGGTAGAGCTCATTCCCATTAAAGTCGATGGCAAAAAGCTGATTGAGTAAGATCATGCTGTTAGGGAACTATAATATTAGCTCTTATGCTAAGGACCAAATCCTGAGGTGTAAAAGACCCTTAGTTCATTTTGAAGTCAATGGGATTTGAGGGTAAGCAGCAGCATATCACAGAATCACACCTGAAGGTAACGTTTTAGCTAATATCTGTGGAGAAACTTCTCAACCTATAAAGTTTTCTCTGCAAAAATATTTCAGTGCAAAGAGATGTATATTGAAATCTCTCTGCTCTGGTGCAGCATGGAAAGCCTTTGTCTTGAATATCTTGTAAACTCCACAGGATGGAACCACTGTTCTGCATAATTTGTAAGCACCACAGAAGGAGAGTTTTGTCCTGCACAGTTGGCAAACGCTGAAGGAGGACACCTTTGTCCTGCACAGCTGGTATTCACTGCAAGAGCAAATTATGGGGAATCCAAGCTCTGTTAGTGAAGCAGAGCTTGTACATTCTGCAAGCTCAGTAATTTCAGCTGAAGTAGTTTGTAAACTCCTCTAGACAAAGAATTCTGTTGTTTTAGAATTGTTATTTCTAGGGTGGGGATGGAGGGTGAATTAAACTACAGTCATAAATGTATGTTCAGATGACCACTGAGGGGATTAATTAGTCAATTGCTCACTCAGTTTTGTATGCACATTTTTGTAAAAATGGTGGCAAAACTCATTTTCTTATTTCCTGTCTGTGTATTCTCCCTAGCTTCCTTTTTATTATTTTTGTTCTTATTAGTGTTTTGTTTACCTCCAATGTAATATATCATCTGCATAATTAATTTAATTAATATGCAGTTTTTTCATTCTTCCAAATCATTAATAATCATGTTTAAAAGAAATGAACTTATTACCAATTCTTTGACACCTCTTTAGACACCTCCCCGATCCACTGCTTTAATATTTATTACTAGCAGGTAAGACCAATCGTTGACCAGGCAAAGTCATTTTGTGTAATTACATTATAGGAAAGTTCAAAAAATTAAATATATATAATATAATTTTTTTAATGCGCTTGCAAAAGGGAAGAAAAAAAACAGGTTTAAATTTGTAGGATTTCAACGTCAAACATTATTTATTTTATTGAATAGTTATCATTCATAGAATATTTGAATCAGAAATTCATAAAGCTTCCATTACTCTTTCTATAACTAATTTCAATTATTTTTTTATTTATAACAGTAAAACTTTTCTTTGCACAAAAACAGAGGTAGGGAACCTTTTTTGGGTTGCATTCAGCTAATTTAAATAGCAGGATTGTATATGCAAAATTTGGTATCTGTAGGTAATCACAAAGTGTGACTTATTTTGCACAAACAAACTCTTCAAAATATATACAGTAATAGATTACTCATTGTTCATAGTACTTTATTCAGTTTTTAAGCTAACTGATATTGATCATTTCTGAGCTTGAATTAGTTTAACAAGTAAATTTTAAGACGACAATGAACCAAATGTTGTACTTCAATCTAGATATAGTGGGCCTTATTTACTGGTATGGTATTCCAGGTTTAAGCCAATATAACTCCAAAGTGATGCAGTCTAGAATCAAGTGCAGCATATAAATCTGTATCTACTGCAGTCTAGATATATTGTCTATATCTATGTCTGTATCACTATTGCTATTAATCACTAATTAGCTAGTGATAACTATACAAAAACCTAAAAATAGAGATAATGGTAACCACAAACCAATAGGGTATTGAAAGCTATAATCCATTGTGCGTGTCTTTACTAGGTGCTGTCCACCTAGAAATGGCACACTGAGAGATCTATAGGGTAGTCCTGTGGCACCTTATAGACTAACAAATTTATTGGAGCATAAACTTTCATGGGCAAAGACCCACTTCATCACATGCATTCGTCGGATGCCGTGACATGCATCTGACAAAGAGGATCTTTGCCCACGAAAGCTTATGCTCCAATAAATCTGTTAGTCTGTAAGGTGCCACAGGACTTCACGTTGTTTATGCAAATTCAGACTAACACGGCCACCCCTCTGATACCTACAGAGCAGAGGTGTTCAAACTATTTTTCTCATGAACCAATTGAAGAAAATTGTTGTTGCCTCGCAAGCCAACATAATTTGACTTAAGCGTGGGCTGCAGGGTAGGGCTGAGGATGGGAGCTTTGTGGTGTAGGAGGGTGCTTGGCTTTGGGTAAGATCATGGCTTGGGCAGGAGTAGCTTACCTCACGTAGATCACAGTCACCAGTGCAGGGGGGTGCTAAAACATGCTTCCTGCCTCTCCTGGCACTGCAGACCATGCTATGCCACAGAAACAGCCAGCAGCAGGTTCCCAGATAATGGGAGTGTGGTGCTAGTGCTTAGGGCAGGAACAGTGCATGGAGCCCTATGCATTTTCCCCTCTCCCCTTCAGGAGCTGGGCCTGCTGGGGCACAGTGCAGTCTGTGGTGCCAGAACAGGCAGGAAGCCTGCCTTACCACCCCTCTGATCACCCTGCAGCAATGAGACCAGTGCCTGACATGCCATGACCCAGTACTGCGTTGTGACCCCTAGTCTGAAAACCACTGCTATAGAGAAAGGCACAATAATGGATAGTCCCATATTCCACTATTTTTTGTTATTCAACCAAGAAAAGTGAGTTAGATATAATTTATTCCTCTAGATCTGTGCCTATTTAATCCTAATGTTCCTGTTAAAGATTTTTTTATTTTAACATTGTTCTATTATTTTATTAAGATTTGAAGTTAAATTTATCAGATGGCAATTTCTCTTAATTCTTTTTTTAAAGAAAATTAGCACCACATTTGCTTTTCTTCTGTCCTCTGATACCTGATTCTGCGTGAGTTTTCAGAAATAATTGTCAGTAGTTCAGCAAGTTCATTAGCTGATTCCCTTAAGACTCTGAAATCCATGTCATCCAGACCTGATGATTTGTATATTCAGTTTTCCCAAGTATTCCCTTTCCAGTTGTTTTAAGCCGACAGCTGTATTGACAAGGTCTTTATTACTTCTAATTGTCAATATCTCTTTTCTTTATTGTTCCTGATATGCTGATTTTAAAAGTAGTTAGCTTAACCATATTAAAATAATTGTTTATTTAATCTCATTTAATAACAGACCTACATTCTCCTTGGTAATCCTTTTCCTCCTAATATATGGTACTTGTTAAATATATAAATATATCTCTGTTATCCCTTTGGCTAACATCAAATCATTCTGGGCTTTCATTGCCCTTCACTTTTCACTTGAATCCTTAGATGACTGTCCTTTTTTATTGGTATGCTTGCCTGATATCCCCTTTCCAACATAGATCCTTTTTTACCCTCAGCTCTTTGAGCAGTACCTCATGAAATCATATTGGCTCCTTCTGTTTCCTTGCATTTTTTTCAGTGCAATTGTTTTAATTGTGACATATTGTAGGATGTTTTAACTGTGTTCTTCACTCGTGGATTTTCATGTGTCTTCCCATTACAGCCTGCTCCTTAGATATTACAGGTCCCCAAGCAATTTATTTCATAAAGCCTTTATACTTCTATGTTCTATCAACCCATTGCTTAGAATTGTATGTTGATTCAAATAGCCTTTAATCACTTGGTATGAATATTTCCTATTATGTCATGCTGCCAGACAATTATTTCTATAGGTAAGAAGCAGATTCCCAATGGCTTTTGGTGTAGCTTCTGGTGTAGCTAGTATAGATCAATGTAATAGCTTAGCTCTTGAAATCTAGGAGACTGAGATTTTATTTCTGTTTCTGCCCTGATTTGCAGAAGGGATAAAAACCTCATGTCCCTGAATGTAAACCAATCCCATCTGCCTCCTGAGAGGTTCTTGCATCTTCCTTGGAGACATCTGGTGACAGAATACTGGACTAGATGAACCATGGGTCTGATCCTGTTTTCCTGGGACCTTGGATAAGTCAGTTGTAGTATCTATGCCTCAATTAACTATCTGAATATAGGGATAATAACAATCTTTGTGAAGTACTTTAAAATCTTCACATAAAAGATGCTATATAATTGTGAAAACTGTGTGCAGTTTATAACTGTGTTATAAAGTAGTTAGATATAATATTCCCCATGTTCTTGATCATGAAGTAACAGATATTTCTTTGGTGATCAGTGTTTAGCAGTATTTTGTTACCTAACTCTCCTTCATTTCTATAGCTCTATAGAAGAGGTACAATCTCACCTTTATGTTATACTACTTGTATCTTATTCCAAGTACTTTACTGCTGCTCTTTTCATTCATATGTGTTAGAGCTGAGTGAGTTTGGAATTTCCATCCTGTGAAATTTATGAAATTTCTACATGCTTTTGTCTCATGATGAAAAGATGAACTTTCAAAAATTTTCACAGAATGAAAATTCTGAACCATTTTAATTTGAAAATGTCTAAATATTTTGGTTTTACATTTTCAATCACAGTGAAATATTTTGACTTTTCCAAAATTGAAATGTTTCTGAATGGATCTGAAATCCTTTGGGTCAGATAGTATAATGAATTTTTCCACAGTGGCGCATTACCTTGGAGGAATGTAGCTCAGAGACCTTTTGACTCCATTCTCCTCCATGGGCCAGGCTCCCTGACCAAAATATATCTCTCACAGTGCACCAAACTCTGTGACTCCTGTGGTACTGAGCACAGCTTGATCAGAGTTAAAATCCACATTGTTATTAAGGGATACTTAAGATCTCCAGGAAGCCAGACCCCTGGCGAAAATGGAGGGACTAAACTCCAACTCTTATAGAAGAATGTGCCACAGAGGATATAGAGTTTAATGTTTTCTTGATGTGATTTGGATCAAACCAACCCAAAATTAAAAACGAGGAAAATAAATATTGTCAACAAAATCAAAATGTTTCTTTAGAAACTTGAATTGGTAAAACCTGCATTGTCTGTCAGAAACTAATTCTAATAGAAAATTCCCAACCAGTTCTTCTACTACTGGTTTTACAAATATTTTTGACATGTAATGCTAACTCTTCTTCCCTTTCTGTTTTCCTTGTATAGTTTATACTCTTTAATGTTGCCATTCTGAGAACCAGGCCACCAAATCTATTACACATACTAGGCCATGCTGTCATTTAGCATAACTTCTAGCTCATGTTGCTTTTGTCCAGCACACCTTGCAATTTTGTATATTTTTTTAAATAATAAATGTACTACCTTTATCATGTTAAATTTTATAGGATACGTTTTGCTTTCCCTTCAATGGGAACTGAAAGTGCATATCTGAGGGCAAATTTTGACTTGTAAAAGGGCCACGAAAGGCAGTGTATAGAATTGACAAGGTAACAAGGCTGAATTTTTGTTTTTGTCTTTTCTGTATTACTCAAGCAAAGAGTCATCATAATCCTGGATACTAAACAGCCATGGTAGTGATTTTATCACCAGGGAAATTGTTCATCTGTCAGTAAGATTGTTGCTAGGAAAAGGAAAATAGAGGGAGTTAAAATTGCTTTAGGCCATTGAGTCATCAGGCCCTCTAGATTTAAAGCCTGAATTGTTTTTGGAGAAAGGTGGGGTAAGTGAGTTGCTGTAGGAAACATTGATCAGCCTCTCAGTAACATTTCTGTGTGATCTCTGAGGAAATTAGAAAAATGCAGGGGAGAAGGAGAAATGAAGGAAGGGAAAGACAATTAAAACAAAGTTTCTTGGGCATTATTTTAGTCATTCTTTGTTCCTGAAGATGGTCTTTCACAAAGAGAAAATATAAATGATAAAGAATAAATCAGTGTGATATTCTCTGCATTCAGTTTAATCAAAATATAAGAAGACAGAAATGAATGTGGGTGTGTGCAGAGAAATTAATGAGGGAAGACTGGAGAGGCAGAGTAGTGTGTGTATGTCTTTTGGGGTGTGGGAGTTGAGCTGTGTGATGAAAACCAAGGATAAGATGTGGAGGCTGTCTGCCTGTAGAGACTCAATATGGTATCAACATGTGCAAGAGTAAGGAGTCTTAACTGGTACAAGTGTCTGTATAGGGAAAATTGCCGGCACAAGAGTGGCTAACAAATATTTGGTGCTGAAGTGACTTAAGTGGTTGCTTGTAGAGAGATACTGTTCTCTTGTACGGAGTGTCTATATGTGTGGTAGCATGACTTTATGCAAATGGGATGTATATAGGGGTTTACAACTTTGTGTAAGGGTGTGTGTGGTCACAGTGGATTGTCTCCCTATAAAGGGTTCCTCTGTGGTGGAAAGATTCACATGGGATTGTGGATTGTCTTATTGAAGGAGGAGCTATGTCATTGTGTTGTGGTAGGAAGTTTGTGTAATTTTGAGGGAGTTGTATAGGTGCAAGAATAATCAGTTATTTTTTGTCAAGGTCCAAGTTTCTTGGTCAAGGAATAGTCAAGGTATGGACTCCAGAGGAATATTTTTCACACTGCAATAACAATGATGCTAATAATAAAAAATGTAAAAGATGTCATGGATCCCTTCAAAAGTGTCTGGCTGTTCAGATTTGGCCTATGGTCTGTCTGTTGACTTCTCCGGCTGTAGGGTGTGATGGATTGTCTGTATTAAGCATGATGTCTGTAGATGTGATGGATTATCTCTGGGTGAAAAATTGTGTGGGGGAGGGAATACCTGCATTTGGTGCTGAGGTGATTATTGATGTTTAAAAGGTTTCTGTGAAGAAATTTCTGAGACATGTGGCAGATTGTGTAAAGCAGGTGTGTGTGTTAGGGGGTATGTGTGTATGATGTAGATTGCCTTTTTAAAAGGTGTTAGTGGAGGAGTAGTGTGTATTAGCTAATTGCCTTTTTTGTGAAAGGTGTCTGTGGGCTGAGGAAATATCTGTACGGTGGCAGTAAAGGGTTTCTGTGGGTGGACGTATGTAGTGAATTGTTCTTGAAAACTGCATCTGCATTGAGGCATATGTTGTGACGAGGTGTGCATGTGTAAAGGCAAAGGGTATCTCAGAAGGGAGCACCTGTGTGGGGAGTGGTGGTGTGTGTTTACACAATGACAATCCACCACCACATATATCTTCCTTTCTCAGTGTCTGTAGGGGCATAGCTGTGTGGGCTGTCTTGTTAGCAGAGCCTTCCCTTGTCTCTGTGTGTTGCTGCAGGGACTCTGCAAGTTGTCAGTAGCAGCTCTTTCAGGGGCCACTCCCATCCCGAAGTCACCCACCCACCCCCACGCTATAGATCTCTCCTCTGGGCAGGCCACGGCCATCATGTCCTTTATTGTTGGAACTCCCAGATTGTGATACTGTCACAAAACTGTTGCTAGGCAACAAATGTGGTTACCAGGTCTCAGCGAATAGCTGAAGGGGAAAGCGAAGTGTTGCACCATTGTAGAGTAACCATAGCAATGACCTACTATTACAGACTAAAGAATTATCATTAACAATGTTAAAGTATCAAACAGAGGCCTGGGATCCAGAGACTGCCAGGCAGCATCTCTGCACCACTGGGTTATCCAGCAAGACATCACCACTCTTTCAGATTTGGATCCTGGACTGCATGAGAGGGGTGGGGTTTTATTATGATTTGTTTGTCTTTGTCATACAAAGGTGCTGGGCAGTTAAGAGGCCAGGGGCAGGACAGTAAAACCCCCTGTGCATGAGACAGCTTATACAAATGCACTTTTCCTCTGGGGGATGGAACCGCAGACACGGTTCACTTTTTCAGACTGAGCATCTTGAACTGGCTTGTTGGTAACAGGGCTGGCTAAAGTCATCCCAATTTGTGTTTAAAGGCATCTATTGTGACTGCCTGCGTTTCAATCAGAGCCCAAAGGGAGCCGGGATTCAGTAACATAGGCAGCTTCTTGTGTCCTAAAACTGAAATCCCCGTTTTTTACACTTAGGCCAAGGACTTCGCTCCTTTCATGAAATTGACCTTGGAGATGCACCGCCCGAGGGGGGGGGGGCGTGTCTGGGTTTTAACGTTGCAAGGACCCACGGCTCTTTGGCAGCGCTCAAGGGGATGGGATGAAATAAAGTGATCGCTGCTAGCTTCCAGTGGACTTCCCAGTGGGCCCCACTGTGTGCGGCGGTCCTGGAGGTTGTTTGCAATGGGAGGATGCCTAGAAATAGAAATCACGCCGCATGTGTGGAAGGAAAGGACTTTAAATGTGCTTCAGTGACTCCATTCTGGGACGGCCCTTGTCCACTTCACCGGCCAGGGTTTGGGTGGGAGAAAATGGTAACCAGGCAGACTCAGTAACCTGTCGGCCTTTTCGGGCTTCTGCTGAGGGCATCGCTCTGCTCTCTTCGCCTCACTTAGTCAATGTGTAAAACTAAACCCCTGCACGCTCCGCGCCGGGAGAATGCCCCTGCAGGTGATGCGGGAGGGGGGGCGCTCTGTGATCACGCCTCAGGTAATTGGTTCAAGCCCCTCTCCTAATAGCGAGCTTTGGAACGGGACCCGCAAATCGCGCTCTCCGTGGATGTGCGGTTACGCTGCACAATTGCACGGTGGGACTTGCAACCCCAGAACCGCAACCGCCCCAAACCGAATCAAACTCTGCTCTTTGTCTTTTGCAGGGACCGAGCGTCACGAGCTAACTTCCTGGAAGAGTTTCCCGTCTATTTTCAAATTCTTCGGTGAAGCATCAGAGGCAAAGAACAGTTCAGTCAAACTAGCCCCCACGCGCCGCTCCAACAGAATCAAATATGAAGAGCTTTAAGAGGAGCGGAAGGGGGGGGAAACCACATCCCTTTGCTGCTTGTTTTCTGCAAGCAGCCTCCCAGCCCCTCATTAGATTGTTTTCTTCCTAGAGCACAGGGTCGTGATGTATACATCTAAATAGCGTTTTGCATTATTTCTAGATGAGTGCAACTGTCAAAGCAATATGGGTTCACTGGTTGTGCTTCCTGTGGGCTGTAGCTTGGATTTCGTGCTGCCCATCAGTGCGCAGATTAAGGCTGACAGCAGTACTGCACAGTGCAGCATGGTGCAGCTCTAATTGCCCTGACATAGCCCTGCACCGAGCTGATGCCAGAGTTTAACAGCTTCTTCGTGGTCCTATCGCCTACAGGATTTTTGCTGCTTCCTTTCAGGGTTCACTTTTCTTTCTTGCTTGCTTGCTTTCTATGACAGGAGCAAACTTTGGGTTTTATGCATTTTAACAGATTTGCTTTTAAATAATGTATCCAGGTAGATTTCTCTCCCCTCTTCCTCCTCCGTGCTCTTCTTCAGCCTTTAAAATGCTCGGAGACATTTCTAACAACAGAATATTTTTGTTTGTGCTTTTTTAGGAGGGTTATTTAAGCCATAATGACTAAATTAAAATTAAAGAATAGCACAAAGACAATAATGTAGTATTTGGATTTACAAATACAAATTGTTCTCTGTAGCTCTGATAATATCTTTTTCTTTCCTTTGAGACCAGAGGAGAGACTGTGCATAAAATAGCTCCTACGAAATAATAAATTAATGAATAGATATTTCTAGGGCGGGACTGTCTCTGAATTGAAAATAAGGTTTCTAATAAATCTGTACATTACAGAAGCAAGGACTAAATTTAAACCAAAATGACCCGATGCTATTTCTGCTGAAATCTTTTGCTTCTTGATTTTAGGATTCCCACTTTTGCCAGAGAGGTTTTAAATCGAGAGCTGTAAAACATGTTTTAGTGAAAACTGTAACATAAATACCTGTATTTAAAATTTAGTTTTAGAGCTTCGTTGATACGTTTATTTTTATTCTAATAAAATGTCTATTTTGAGACAAAGCAAAATATAAATTACTGTTTTTAAAGACGGACATAATTTTGAATAGTAAAAAAATAATATTTACTATCAATAGCCTTTTCTTCTCTGGGACCAAATGGATCAACTCTTCACACTTACCATGCTCTGCAAATAAAGGGTCCAAGAACTTTAGTCCAAATTTGGGGGAAAGTCTCTTGGTATACGATTTTCTCCTTTGGCATTATTTGTAGAGCCCCACTTGCGTTTGAAAGTTCTACCTTAAAATGCCAATTGCTTTGTACTTTACCAATTCAGCAACCGTCTGGATCTCACTGTGAATTATGATAGCATAAATAAAAAGTCATGAATTACTGATTTTGCTGATTTTTAAAAATTCAAAGATGCTTAAATTTTCACCTTCGGCATTTTTAATAACTGTCATGCTTCATCATCATGATTCAGTTTTTGATTCAACGCAGGCCTAAATTCCATATTTCTTTGAATGTGCTTGCCAAAATAATGTCCCTGCCTTATACACTTGATAAAATACACAGCCAGTTTCATAAAATAGAAACGCCCAGAAAATCATTGAAATTGCAGACCTCGGAAGGAAATGTTTTTAGTAATACTAGCTGATGTCAGCAACTTTTAACTGCTAATGTCTGATAAGCAGCAATATGTGCCTGATGCCATGTCTGGCATGCAAGTACACTAATTAGTTCTTATAGTTTTGATGAAGCTAAATTAAAGTGATCTTTTCTTCAGTGGTCATGTCTGCGTTGCCTCTGATGTTATTAGAGCAGAGGCAAAGACAAAAATCAAAACAGTATTTTATCCAGCTGCTGTGTTACTTCAAACCAGTCAAATCGTCGGCAGCCACCAAATGGGTTTGTGATATTGACCCCTTTTTCATGTAATGTTTCCCATTTCGGAGTGGAATGGAGAAATTTAGTATGTCAGGGGTGAGGGTCCGGGGTTGTTGTTAATACATGTTTTAAAGTGTTTAATGTGGATTTCAATGTATTTTTTGTCAGTACGCGTACCAGTAATCGAATCATGTCGCTTCAGTGTAAGGAGAGATTCCTCCCGATCTTTCCATTTTATTTGCTAACTTCTTTTCGGTTTCATAAAGTTTGTGCAGTGCTCAGTGTTGGAGGGTCACAATTACCCAGTTATAATACTCCGTGTATATACACCAGTCGTTGCTGTTATTTAACTAACCTGGGGTGTTACTCAGTTCGCACATTGTTTCTTTCAGCATCCTCCGCTTGTGACCCGAGTAAATCACAGTAAAATTGCCTGATGCGTTCTGCACTTTTATCTCCATTATAGCTGCCTTAAAAAAAAAACCTTTCCTTTTTATACCTGTCCCTTACCGGGGTGTTTCCTGAGTTAGACTTTCTCAAGCGAGACACGAGGAAGTTGCAAGCTGTGGAACTTCCCAGGCGGAGGCAAAGCAAAATCCAGGTCTGCAGCTGAGCAGCTTCCAGTGTAATCTTATTTCTCAACTTATCCTCTTGATTATGGGTTTGCTGTATAGACGTAATAATATGGTTCACCTCATTTCTCCCCAAGTAACTTCATGCTGGCCACCTGCCTGGGGCTGGCCTGTCACCCATTCCCGCCGTTTGTACTCGTTTCGGGTTAGTTTCCGCTCTGATCAGTGTATCATGTGAATAGTAACACATTGGTTTGCATTTCACAAGTGTAGTTCTGTGCGTAAATTCAAAGAACAAGATGGGTGAGTGTGCGTGAAAAAGCTACCCAACAAACCCTGCAACTGTCAAACTCTTACCACTGGAAATGCACGAGGGTAGTTTCCAAGGTGCCAAATAACACAACAATATTTTTTATTTTCATGAAAATCAAGTGCAAAAATTCTACTGTAATAAATACCCTATTAAAAGTGTCTTTCTCGTGCCCCAATGGACTTGCGTTATTGCTCATGTAAGGAACTGCAGGGAGTTCTTATGAATTGTATATTTCTGTTTACACTTTAAAAATAATAAAATCTTTTCTCTTCTAATGTGCTGTTGTTTGCTGATAAGCATTTTTCTCTTCAGAGCCGGTTGTAGATGTTAATAAAAACACCGCATGGCGCAATAACAGATCAATATTTTACATCTTGCTGGTGGTGGTCTGACTCTGTTGAAGTGGTAATAGCCTAACATCAACTTATCATGACAGCTCTTTAGTCTTTGTTGGCTTCACACTGCCTACACTTATGCTTTAGATGATTAAGTATAAGGGGGAAAATCCTCTCCTGGATGTTTTGGAATTGAAAATGGAATTGGGCTTTTCTACCGGATAGAAAAATGTGATTTACAAATGATATACGAAAGAGCAATTCCCTCTTCCAAAAAGTGGGGAAAGAAGATCTCATTCACGTCTTGCTTTATTTGACCCTACGCTTACCCTACAGGACATTTCGGATTAAGGGATCGGAGACAAAATGATGTATTATTAATGTACCAAAACTACTCTGAGACTAGAGCCAACTAAGATCTTTGGAGAGCGGAAAGGTGTTCCTGCTTCTGTAGTTATAAGGGAAAGCTTTCCTCTTGTTGGGTTCTTCCTATTTCCGCTAGTGTATTAGGAAACAAACACAGAGCTCAAATGACTGGACTCAAGTTAATGACGCACGGTTGTTGCTGTAACTTCGAGGGTTTATCAGTACTTTACCACACTCCTGAGCTTTGCAGACAATGTAAGTCGTCTGTACAAAAATTTATCTAGTTAAAGTTCCTGGTCTTTGGGGGAGGGGGAAGGAGGATAGGCGGAACCCGTTTTACCACCAAAACGTATGTCACATCCAGATCCAGGAGGATCTCTCTCCCAGTTTGAATCTTCTTGCTTGTACCAGAGTAACTAACTGGGAGCCTCTTGAATTGTTCCTCTTCCTTTTAACTAATAGTCCATTCATCTCCGTGCAATGCCATAAAATAAAAATCAGTTTGAGCCTGGGAAAGTTTTAAGCAACACTTAACAAAGCCTACTCGCTAAAGCATCAGCTTTGTTATCCAGGGTTAGACTGGAAGCAACAGTCTTAAGAGTATCCTAAATGTGAAGAATGTTCTCTCTGGGCATAAGCTGTTGAAAGGGAAAAATAACACAAAAAGTCGATTAACAGTGATTCTGGAATAGATGGAACCATCAAAGCATTCCAGCGTTTATCTCCAAATCTGTGTAGTGTAAAAAGGTAACAATGATAGTCTTAAACCACACTTAGGAGGGATGAATGTTGATTTAATTGATTCATTTGGATCGATGTTTTTAAAGTTTCACACCACTGATCTTTCATGTAGTGATGTCTTTAGCAGTCAGCGGTCTGACATGAGCCTTCTCAGATTTCATCACTGGGAAGCTCCATGACATCTGAAATTATGCAACAGACTGTGGAATGGTAACTTTGGGACTGGGAGACCCAAATGGCAAAAAAGATGTACGAGGCGGATTGGATTTGAAGGGGTCTTGTTAGTTTGTCACAAATGAGTACACATTGTAACTGAATCAGAAGTCTGAACCTTGCCCCTTCCCCTCTCTAACCCTCTTCTCCCTCCTCCCCCCCCCCCCTGCAATTTTGAAAGGTTTAAAATGACTCGGTGGGAAAAATAGTCCTTAAACGTTGTGCCAAAAAGTACATTTTAACTCTAAAATACAGTTCTCATGTTTAGTAAACAGTTAGGGTTAGAAAAACGTAATTGTTTAGCCCTTCAAGCATAGCCACTTTGGGAGTAAATCTTCATCTGAATTGATAATTTTCAACACATTGATTATAATAAATCGATTGGGTTTGACTTTCTCAGTCTTAATCAAAGGAAGGTGGGATTTTTTTAAATGGGAAGTGAACGCATAGCTTTCCTGTCGCTGAAACAGGAGTGTTTTTCCCTCTAGGAATTTCACTCAAAAGTACAAATGGAAAGTGTCATGTCTAAGAAAATATTGCAGCGTACTCTACATTAAAGTCAGTCCAAATAAAAATAACCTTCCAAGAATGAGTACCTCTCTCTTTCCCTCTTTCGTGCATTATGGTGACATTCTATACAGTGTGAAAAATGAACTTCTCGAGAAACTTGGTAGGAGATGTCATTTGTCACTGTAACATCCATCATAAGACCTCAAATTTTCACTTTTCTGTCTCATTTTGGATTGCATGTGTTTGTGGCTATTTCACCAGATCAGTGACAGCTCTTTATTTGCATAATTATATGCTCTGGTCTAAAGAGAAAACTAACCCCCAAATTTCATGGGTCACCAAACTGCGACAATCAATGTTTTATCACGTATGCTAAGCAAAACTTAAGAAGCTATATGAAGTTTCTTGGGGAGTTTTTACTCCTCAGAAAATTAAAGATTGTGTGCCCCTTGAATAGATGCAAAACTCTTTCCAAGCTCTTTGTAACTGAGTTCTGTTTGAAGGCAAAAACTAGAGATTAACAAGAAAATCTGGATTTTAGACCCACTAGCATTACTTCAAAGTAGATTTAGACAAGCAGCTTTATAGCACTTCTAAACTTCGCTATTCCTAATACTGTAACTCAAATTTACAGCAACAGCAACAACAAGTTTGGACAATCAACTCCCATCCATCAGACATATAGTTAAGAGGGGGTTTGTTTTTAAATTTTAGCAAGGTTTTATTCCTTAACTGGATCGCTCTCTGTGTCTGTCTCTCTCTCTCTCTGTATAATACACACAATTCGACATAAATATGAACAAAATTGATTTTCTGTGCAACAGGATTTATTCAGGTCCATCAATTGCACAATAATCGCATGCCCCAGTTATGACACAGTGTGAATTTTGAACTTGCTAAAAATGTATTCTTCTGAAAAGTATTTAGTGAGACCCACAAACCAACATTAAAAGTAAAGGTGCCCCAAAAAACGAAGTAAAAATTGTTGGGTTTTTTTAAATTTTGTATATTTAGACTTCTGGGGCATTAGTCAGAGCGGTAGGTAGCCAGCAAGTGGTAGCGCTCTGTAGCATTTTCTTAAAGCACTATTTATGTTATTTTTGTTTTATAAAGTCATGGTAATTTTGACTATCTGTTGCCTCCAGGGAATTGAGTTTAGATTTCAGAGCTTATGTTTGGGTTCCCTTAGTCCTTTTACTAAGAAATTGCCTTTTTAAAGGAACTTTGTGAAACGGTTCATTTCAGGTAACATGTGGCACTAATTTTCTTACCATTTATCAGGTACAGACGATTCAGTCATCGTCATGTAAAATAAATAGATTGGAAAGTTGTACCTTTTGAATCTGAAGAGGAAAGGATATGGGAGTGCTACGTTATTTCAAATGAATGAAAATGCTTATCCGAAGGAATCTGCTTTTGGCCAAACTTTTTCACCCTGAAAACTTCGTTAGTTACGTCTATAGATGAAGAAAAAATAACCAGCAATGATTTTAATATGCCTGGTTTTAATAGTTACAAAAGACAACGATACATCTCACCTTTTTTTCCTTGTTAGAAAAAGGAATAACTTCGTTTTCCGCTCCCGCCAGAAATTGTATCACCTTTTAGATATGTCTAATACTTGTCTTGTAGAAAAGACTTCAAAGGGGTTCTGCAAAACAAATAAAACAAAAGGAATCTGAGTACAGCCAAACATCAGATGACTAGACGAAAAGAAAAGTGAACACGCCGAATCTTGAGCAGATTTCTGCATTATGTATCTGCATCTTGGATCCTTTTTGCCCCCAAAACTTTAGAGGGAAATTGATCAAATTGATTTCCCGACAGCAAATGTTTGCAACTAAAATTAAGCAGTTAACTACCTTTCCCCCTGTCCCCCCACTGCAGCTGACCTATATGAATCTATTGAGGTCAGGTAAATATAACTATTTCCAGGGGACAAGCGCCCATCCTGACTGAGACAAAAGTCAGTTATTTTCCACTGAATTCTACACAGAAGAGAAGTGACCCTTCGGAGGCAAGGCCTGGTTTTCTTTCTCTTTTTCTTTTTTGTTTATTCGTCGTTTTCACTTCTCTTTACTCAAGCCCCACCTAATCCCCTACTGTTTGGCAAACTAGTATCTCTAGACTTTTGCGTTCAAACGATTTATTTAAAGCTGGGATCTCTGACACACCAATTAGATAAATAGCTTCGCCACCCCCACCCCAGCGGACAGTTTCACACCTTCTCTTGATAAGCGCGGCTTTTTACATGATAAAATCGTGTTTTCCTCCTTACAAAAGTACTTGATGTGAGCCCCTGAACAGCTAACTGTCAAACTAACTCTCCACAGTTATGCCAAGGTGTTGCCTGTATGCACTTTTTGAGGGAAAGCCCATTAAGACTACAGGGATCTTGCAAATATTGATCTAGTAGTTGGTAACAAACATGAAGTCAAATGCTGTCAGTGTCGATCATTGTGCCAGTTGTTTCTGATTCTTTTCCCTTTTCTTACGATTGAAATGTGGGTTCTAGCTCCCACTGACCTGTTAATGTCTTAGCTAAAGACTGATTTTTTCTCACCCCCCTTCAAATACACTTGAAATGCTGTTTGAATTTGAAGGATCTCGCTCCTCCCCCGGCTTTCCTGCCAAAACATTGTTAATTTGCTTTTTACTTAATGCTGGGGAAAACAGGGTCCCAGTTATTTGGTTGTGTTAGCTCTTGCAAGGCTTTTCAGGTTTCCCCATATTTTAGTATCTGCCTCTTGTCATAAGAATCAAAGTAACAATTAAATTCTGTAATAGGAAATGCAACCGGGATATGAATAATCAAGAGGAAAATAAGTTCTCTATAGCAGTTGTTTGTGCGTTTTCAGGTAGTTTGCAAATACTAAGGCTGATTTTGTGCCCATTTGTCCTAAGGATCTTCACGTTAACGAATCAGTGGAGAAGAAATGTGAAAATATATTTATGGCAAATGACCTTGTCAAATAGATTTATTTTTTCTACCGTTTATCTTTGTTGAATGTCACTCTAGATCATACCTGGTGTACGTGCATATTGTTATTTCATTTATAAACTGGGGTAATGCCTCTGCATTTACTCAAACACTTTATCAAATTGTCTGAACCTGAAAAACTTCAGCTCAGCTTCCTTTTATCTGCCTCGAAAAGACTTCCTCGTGCGAAAGGGAAAGTATGTTTTAAAATACACGATCGTAAATCTGCCCCCCCCCCCCCCCCGCTTAAACCGAAATACGATTCAAGTCCGGCTTTATAAGGGCATGGGGGAAGGCGTAGAACTCCCGAAAGATGGTGTCTAAACTGTGGATTTATGGGGGGGAAATGATTTCACATGGATGAAAAACGAACCTTCCCTGCCGTCCTTATGTCCCTAACTCGGTCAGGATTCGGTCCGAAGCTAGGGCAAAACGAAGTGAAGTCACACGTGAGGCTGTTCTGTCTCTCGCCTTAGCACCACGGACAGCGCCTAGTTCTGAGTTCACTTTCAGACACAACTTTCTATCCCTCCTTCACTCAGCTCAGCCAAACCCCCTTTCCCTGCGGGGCTGATGCCTCAGAAAGATCCCGATCTCTTTGGGAAAGTTAGTTGCTGGTCTACGATTTGACCCACTTCAGTTTGTAAGATCCCCGGAACCTGGATAATGGTTCAGCTGTGAGGTCACCTTGTTCGTCCCCTCTTAGAAGACTCATTCTGCGCTTTCCAATGTCGGTGACTCTGAACTCCCCAGCTAAGTTTTCGTTTTCACCTTGTAACTTTTTCTGGATAAACTTGCTACCGATGTCCCTCCCAAGTCCCCCTATTCCTCTCTTCTCTTTAAGATGGAGCTTTTCCTTAACTGCCCTTTTTAGATCGCTTCCCCTTCTCTCTCCTCTGGATTTCTTGCTCAAGAAAAATCCAACCGCAAAACTTTTTCACAGCTACACTCCCACGCGGCATACATAGAAGAGTCAGGGTGCACCTGGCCTATAGGAAAGGGGCTTCCGTCCTGGTCAGAGCAGCTTGATGAGCTCTGGTGCTTCCAGACAGCTTGTTAATTACAGCCCCTGGAGGCTCCCGAGCCAGAGCCCAACCTAGCTAAAGAGCCTGACAGCAACTTACTTGACAGCAGGCAAGAAAGTGACAGTAAAGTATATGGCTAAGTCTCGCGTCTTCTCCCGTTAAAGCATCTTCCTGTTCGGATGGTTGTGACTTGAAGCCATCATTTCCCTTTTGTTTGGGTGCTCAGGATGTGTGCAAAGGGAGAGACGCCCTCTGTATGTTTCATCATTTCACTGTCATTTTAGCAAAGTATCTAGAGCCTTCCAGCTTATAAATCGAGCTATTTACGTGTTAGTTAGTCGACGCAGCAAGAGGCACACTGCTTATTAGTATGTTTCACTCAGCCTCTGTTTAGTATAGATTCCTGCATTTGCCTCTCTGATCATTCTAAGGTAATGCATAACTCATAAGGACAGGGGACTAGTTAGTAATGATTTGCAGCATTATTTGTTACAATTCCTGTTCAAACTAATGTTACATTTGTTTAAAAATGAATCCACAATAGTGGAGGGAACTAATTGATTTAGGCTGTTAACGGACCAGAAAAAAAAACCTGTTGCCAATTTTTAAAAAGCATTCTCTTTCCTGATCCGAATTGAAATATCAGAATCTATCTAAGATCGTGACGGGAGTTTTATCGTTAATATTATTTGATGCAATACCCCTTTAAAATATTCGGAATGCATAAAATTATTGTTAAAGTGAGTTCATGTTCTCACTATTTTTCTGGGGGTGGATCGTTTCCGATTGGTTCTTCTGCTTTGCATTTAGTGTGATTTAACTCAATATCTAGCGAGACCATCAGTGGTCTGGGATTCTGAATCCTTGTTATGTGGTACCATTGTCTTCGTTAAAAAAAAATAACTGCAAAACTCTAATATAACTAGCTGTTCTAAAACAACGATCGCGCCCCTAAGAAATCATTTTATTTTCTACTGTGGGGAAAATGGAAATTCAAACGAGCAGGAATGGGGGAAAGTTTGCGTGGTAGCGAAGAAACCTGTTGAATACTTACAACTAGAGAATATGTCAGTATGTATCACATTAGCCTCTACCAAAGACAAAGGTGTTTCTAAAAACGACTTTATCAGCTAGGCAGCCTTTTAATTAAAGATATTTTTAAAAAGATAAAATCTTAAGTAGTTGGCCATATTTAATATTGATAAATTACTTTTTGGGTCTGATTATTTAATGCCCTCCTAAATTACTTAATAGGAGAAAAACATTAACTAAGATGTATTTTCCTTTGCAAGTGTAGCAAGAAAAATGATGCAAGCTGGTTTCGTTGTTTTTAAACTTTCTCGGGGAAGATTTGATGATTTATCTGACATGCTTTAGGATTATTTTTTTCTCAAATATATTTTATATGCTCTCTTTTGCGAATACTGAGAGGAATGTTACATATTTTATCCACATACTTTTATGTAAGCTAGAAAGTTCCTTATGTTAGCAGATCAGACCTTTTCAATCTTTCTATCTACATGACCTTGCGAGTAAGTTTTAGAACTAAATTTTAATCAGAAGAAAATAGGGTTTTTACGTACAAACACATGTACTATCTAGAAAAAAATCTATTTTGAAAATATTTATATAATCTATAAGTGATCATCTGTATGTCTGGTACACTGAACGTTTTCAATAAAAATAGCATATTGTTTTCTTTTCTCTCTCTTCAGCTGGTTTCCCTCTTTAATTCTATTTCTTTCCCCTGGTACACGTTTATGAAATCCTTTTCATTTTTTTCCCTTCCTGTAACTCTTCAAAGTCGTTTTAAATGACTTTTCTTGTCTTTTGGCCATTTGTCAAAGTCAAATGTACACTGACTATTTAATGAAAGAAAAGCGTGTCTGTACACTATACGTGCAAACATACATTTTACACACACACTTTATTTAGTTTCTTGAAAATCAATAATCTCTCATTTATTTCCAAAGTGTCAACTATGTGTTTGTGGGGAGAGTAATTAAGTTATCAGGTAACATTACTGATTAAAACTCTATGGTTGCCATTTTGTAGTTTCTCTTGATGGTCTGAAAAATAAGTTCAATATCATATTTGTAAATAGGGGGACAGATTCTGATCTTACTTACCGAGTTCAGAACTGCTCAAGACTGGTATGTTTAGACAAATGTCTGTGTCTGTCTATACCACAGGGCAATTTCCCTGAGACAGATATAAAGCCTGCCATTTCCCCCGCCAAACCATCAGTGATTCAGCTGAGTTTTGTCTTTTAATGGCAATGACGGTTAGAATAGATGGTGAACTGTTGGAGGAATTGGAATAAATTCCCTGATGGAAAACAGCATCCTCATTAAAGATCATCCATATTTTTATTCTTTCTGTCTCTAATAAGAGGATTGGATAATACTGAGCTTCATATTTCATACTGTGGAGAAAAAAACAGACTATATGCCTATGTAATGCCTAACACTTTAAAGTCAGGGGAAGTGAAAATGTTGAGTGATAGGGATGATGTACATTATGAAAGAGAAAAGACAAAACTAACTTTCTTCAGTGTTTCTGATCCTAAGACTCTGTCGTTGGAAAGAGGAATGTCCAAAATACGTTCCCACTTATGAGCACTAAGTTTTAGATATTCTCAATTCCCTAAATATTTGTTCACCGAAATCAATCCCTAACCGCTTTTAATTACTGTTAAATTCAAAGCTAAATGCGTACAGAACTACAGCCGAAGGGGAGTTAAGACAGGCAATCTTCTCAGCTAGATGACGTTTTCCAGGAAGATAGAAAGGGATTTGTTAATTTATGAAGAATTAGAACTATAACAAAAGCCAAACTCTTCAGCATTTACGTTTTTATTATCAGCTTTCAACCTTGCAAAACTAGAGCCATTTGCTTAACTTAATCCGTAACATATGTTTGCAACAGTAGCAGATTTTTTTGGTGTGTGTGGCTTGTAGCTGATCAAGTTGTAAATTTTCCGCCTTAGGTTTTCAGCGCCTCCTAGTTACAGCCTAACACCTAGAGAAAGGCTTTGCAATGATCGCATAGCAGAGAAACCAAATGATAATAACAAATAATTTACAAAGCTTTTTCAAGCGAGACCGGCCAAACTCATTCGCCTTTATTCTTTTGAGAAAAGAGGATGCCATATTTCTGAGAAAACGAGTCAGAACGATCAGTATAGCAAAACTCTCTCCTTACACCTATTTGTAATAAAGCTCTATAAATACATAGCTGATATTTCAGTGATTACCAATACAGTTCCCCTTTTCACAGGCAACTTTCCTGAAGCTATCACGGAAATAATGATAAATGCTATGCAGTTGCCATCTTGATTTTAAAAAGCGCAACCTACAGTATATTTTAATTAATAATGGTTTTCACTCTCTATTAGTTTTATCTGTTAAAAGTAATTTTTACATTAATGCCCTACAGAGAAGGGGATTTTAACCTCAAAAGTATTAGTTTAAAAATCAAATAATTGTTTTTTAGTCTAAGAAGAAGTTGAATAAATGTAGCCCAGTGACCATAATTCCGTACACATTAAACGTTATTGATCTTTAGGTATTGACACCTGTATTAAGTATAGTTTCTTCATAGGCGTCTTAGTCCTAAAAAAATCAAAGGCTTATATTTGATTTAATGGCATTTTCATTTTAACTAGCTCATAATTGTTTTGATCAATTATCAGAGTGACAAGACAGCTAACCTAGTAGGTAGGACGAGTTTATCTTTATATTGAAACTAGACCTAATGGATTCATGTATAGAGCAGTGCAACAATTGCAACTCAGAGTTTCGAATTGCTGATTTTTTTCATTGTTCAAATACAAATTAGGTACATATTCATAACTGCTACGACAGTGTTTCATTAGGAGTTTTAAAACCTGAGTTGCCATAAATGAGATCTCCGCCCATTTCAATTTCTAATGCAATGGTTTCAGTCCGGCGCTTATTTTTTCAGATCCATCATTACATTTCTCAGTATGTGTTTAAAATTATTATTGTTGTTGCTGCTAGGTATTGGCTCCGCGTTTCTCAAGTGGAGCTAGAAAACCCGGGACGATGCTAAAAGGCAGCTTTAAGTCTGAACTGGAAGAGTCTTGAGACACACAGCGCCATCTAGCCAACAAATTTAGAATCAAAGCGCAGGACAGGCACCTTGAGTAGAGAGGAAGAGATGGAAACTTATACTCCCTTCTCCCCAGTCGTACCTGGACTGAGAGCTCTTCCCTTGGCAATACATCACCAGCAGACAATCCATACACAGAGTTAAATGTTCTGTGTCTCCTTTCTGTTTCGTAAGGGACAGCTCCACTCTTTGTCCTTCACGTGTTCTTCTGTTTATTAGAATAATCTATTTCTCAATCTTTTCTAATTAATTGATATTTGAACACTTCCCACATATAGTTAATTATATATCTAGGTAGAAGAACACAGTGCACCTAGGTGTCAGTTATTAACCTTGAATATTCATTATCTCCAACTAACATCTTTAAGAGAAAATATTGATATAAAAGCTTCCTGGTGGTACCCATCGCGGGAAGCAATCACGAATCTATAGCATGGTGCTCTGTATCACCCTACCTGCCCAAACCCTATCCTGATACACTCAGATATTTGAAAGTAAAACAGGAACACAAGGTTTCAAATACTGCAAGACATGGCCCCGATGTCTTGGGTGAAACTTGGATTAAAGTTTTTTTTTAATCAAAAATATTTTACACGGCCTTTCTACAAGACATGAAAACGAAGGCAGCGTATATTGAATCGCTAAGTTCCCATCTTGTTACGGTTACCCTTTATTGTGGAAACTTTTACGAACTCCTGTGGGAAAAAGAATGCTTCTAAGTCGCGCTTACATGATTTCTGCAAAATTCCGCAAAGACACTGATGATTTGTGAAAATTGCAGCCGGTCCGCAAATATATTGGAGCTTTCGTAATAAAGAAGAATCGTTATAAATTCCCCATCCCAATCACCTTCTGCGTATTTGAAAAAAAATAACTAACACAAATACACCCTAGGTATTAGAATATCTTTATTGCCAGGTCCTTTTAAAATTGCAACTTCATATCTTCAAAATGTTCCATCGCATAGACATATGCTAGCCGCAGAGTCATGTCATTTACTGTTCCACAATATTGCTAGCATTGTTTTTTTTTTAATAACTTATTGATCCGGCTTGTGTCTATATCAGAGTTCTAAAATGTTATTGGATGTTGTGCTAGTTTCTTTTTTTAACAGCACGGCGTATTTAAACAAAACACATTGCACTCGTATTTAGGAAAATAAACACTGAAATATTTCAGCTGATGTTGAAAGCCTGATCAGAGCTTCCTTCTCTGTAGCTTCTGGATACTCTGAAAATAGGTTTTCATTTCAAAGCGCAGACGTTTCTATGTCCAGCTAATGGACGTGGAATGTATGAGTGTCATGATTGCAGAAATGATGAAATTAGCATTTAGATAAGAACAGTATTAAACTATTTCGACAGGCTACAATATTTAACCTGAACGCAGTAGCTGAAAGAAGAATATGCAATGCCTCTTGGACGATAAAGTGTGTGTGTAACATGTGGGGGAAAGATCTGAAGTTAGCCATTGGGTGCGAATCTCTCTCTCTCGCTCTCTCAAGTTCATAGAAGCCCCTGAAGTGCAGATGCAACCCATATGCAGAGAAACTAGAGGCTGCATTGAAATAAAGGTTTAACTTCCTTGGTATCTTCTTAAATAGCACATTTCACCGCCAATATTTTCTTAAACATGTGACCTTCTGCACGATAGGCTACCCAGCTGTTTAATTTAACATTGATTTATTGCTTTTAAAAGTAAATTTACACACACGCCAACAGCACTCCGTTTTGTTTCCCCAGACCCAAAGATTTATTTTCTACTTAGCGCTTGTCTGACAAAACAATGTCCTTTAACTTTATTACACATCGATGAGGAAATCTGTCTTATTTTTGTTTGGATTTATTGGTCTGTTACTTGTGGGGACTTTTGATAATAGAGAACCGCTAAGGTCTGAAAATAAATATAAAATGAAACTCATACATGGAAGCAAATACCATTAAAGGCATGAGCATATATTTGATGATGTTATTGCATACGCAGACATGCTCAAACACAACTGGAGCCATGATCATAATTATAAAGAGGGAAAAATCATTTTAACTGTGAATATGCAGGTACTTTTCTGCGGTGACAGGATCTCCCTTCAGTTCACGTGAAGAAATGGTCTCTAATATCTGATGGCTCTTTGGGAAGACTGTCTGGAAACATATCTATATAATTATTGAATGGAAAAAATATAGGGTTATCCATACCATGCTGCCTTACCTCTGCGCAGTAAACTCCCAATTACCAAATCTATGTGATGGCTGAACTCAAGGGAATTAGGATGTACTTTGAAGCAGCTTTTACGGTACACTTCATCTACGTTTTGGTTTTCTTTAGTTCTCATTAAAGGGTCACTTTCTTCTTTTCACCGATATACTGTCTTTGTGTTCTTCATTTCACACTCTTCTCCCCTCCCCCCCAAAAAGAGTTCTCACAACTTATCGGGGGGAGGAAAAGGAGGCAAAATAATAATAATAAAAGCAGTGGTCCTGATTTTTTTAAGTGCAAATTTTATTAAGCAGGCGCTATGCTTCCTAACGAACGGTCCTTTCTGGCAAGCGCGATTTTAGGGATATTATGAAAGTATTTATAAGGGGGGAATTAGAAATGCATGCAGTGTGAGCAAATCTTTTTTTGAGCTCTGGGCTTACTCTCCCAAACTGATTTCTCACAGAGGCATCTAATAATCACTTTCGAGATGTTCAAATGAGGACACTCTCTCTTTTCTAGTAAGAAGTGAAGATGTGACAGGTTTTGTTATCAGGGGTATAGTGAGAGCTTTGTAAGATATTCCCTTTCTTTCCCCATAAATACACCATCTTTAAATAAAGACCCCCTGTCTTAAAGCGTGACTGCCCCTGCTGGCTTTGTCCACTTTCTGTCCGGTGCATCCACATAAATCCAAACTTCATGTCACTTAACATATTTTAATGATTTTACCAATCCAGGCAGGATCTTTAAAAAAAAGTTAATGGAGGGTCCTTTTTTTTTCCCTATTGAAGCAACTGCACACTTTTCTATTTAGCAGCACGCCCAGATTCATAGCAAAATACAAATAAAAATAAAGAGAAAAGCTGTGAAACCTTGAAAATTCTCCTATTCATATTAGGAGCAATTTTCTGTTTGGCCTTTGAAAAAGGGCCCTGTCACTCAGAAAGGGGCCATTTCTTTAACCTCTCTCCTCTACATCCACAAGGCAGCCTCCCCTCCTCTCTCCTGCACACACACACACACACAGCCCACCCTCTCGTCCCCCACACATAGTTCCATCCAACAGGGTTGCAAGGAGTTGCAAAGATTAGAGATTTGGCGTCTTTAGCCAGACGAAAAGACCCTCTAATCAGAGCAATGGTAGGCCACAAAAGCGCCAGCGAACAGCTAGCAATGTCCGCTCTGCAGCACAGTTTCTAGCGGGAGAAGACAGTTTTATCGACTGTAGTGCACAATCTTGTTTTTCTTCTAAGCCACACTTCATATGAAGACCGGCTAAGGCCCAGCACCTGCAGCTGGAGGGTGGGGGAGACTAAACTTTTACGTTTGGAAGGCGCAATCGAAATGTAACAAAGTTGTATAATATATAATAGGGCTATATACCTTGAGAAGGTACTTACGTCATTGAAGATTTTCATATGATACGCATGTGAAGGTATATGTGTGTGAGTATATTTTATATATGTTATTTTAGTCCTTACAAACCCAGAGATTTCCCTCTTCTTCCCCTCTCCCCCCACTGGCATAAATGCACTGATGGGAGAGTTTGAGACACTTATATGGGAGGAAATAGAGGGTCAGTTTTGGTCTAAGTGGAACATCTGCAAAACATTCAAGCAGCTTTTTCTGCGAAGAATCTAGCCACTAATTGTAGAAATAATAAAAAAGGCACTAATGATTATAGCTCCCATCCTCCCCCCCCCCCCCCCCAGGCCAAAGCTTAATGAAATAATTCCAAGGTTTGCCTCATTTCCTAATAGTGGATTTTTTTAACCAAAAGAAACAACTTTAACTAAACTTTCCAGTCACCTTCCTGAAGGGAGTAGGCTTGGTAAATAAAATGGAAATGGAAATGCTATTAAACACAGCATAAGATACAAGGCTTGTGCATAGTTCCGCCTTGATATGCAATTAAATTACAGCAAATTCCTCTTTAAATAATATCGTTTGGAATCCTTCTTTAAGATTCAAGGATGTCTGAGGTTAAGTAGCTTTTAAAACGTCAGTTCTAAATGGCTTATGCAATGAATAGCTACCTTTAAATCCTAAAACCATTATAAATATGCTATACATATGGATGCCAGTTTATCTCTACATATTTCTTTTTAAAATGAGGAAAGCATTCATAAAAAGCTCCTTGGCACACTTTATTTTAGGAAAGCAGATGTTAATTTTTTCACGTATCATTTTATGACCAAGTACATGTGTAACATTGGAAAGCATCCAGAACGCCTCTATTATTTGCTAAATGACTGTTAGTTGAGGCATATTATTCTCTGTATAACCAAGGTATAGGTTATATCAATAAAATAAACATCTGTGATTTTTACCAGGAGAGGAAAAAAATTAAAAGGTTCTTATAAAAGTGGGGAAAGCATGTGTGTAAGAAGAGCACACCTGCAATGGGGCAAATGGGCTATTTATACTGCTCTGTGCAAAACAGGCTCTGCTGTATATCAGAGCTTAGTTACATTGTTTAAAATAAGGTTAGAAAAAATCTTCCATGCTAAAACATGATTGTCATCGCAGCTTTCACACAAGGTGATAACATTGACTGGGCACTATTTAAAATGCCTTGGGATGTTATCTAGGCAAGTAAAGCTTTAGCATATGGTTTGGCTCATGGGAATGTGTTATGCAGTTTTCTCCACTAAGTGTCTAAGTTTGAGAATTCCCATCTACTTCAAGTGACTCTCATTCACTCACTCGTTACCAAAATATCTTTGAGATACGTTCCTATGTGTAAGTTGCATGAGGACTCGAGTGCATGGGATAAACCAGGCAGAGTGCAGTGGCATAATAATTAACCATATGTAATATTTATAGTTCTGTAATGTTTGCTAGCACGAAGGAAAATACAGTCAATTGAGGTTCAACAAATCTAGTGTTATTGACGAAATATAACGAGTAATTACACATATATTTATATATACACACGTGTGTATATGCACACAGAGGAACATCTATTTATTAAATGTCACCAAAGCTCTCTGCACCTAAATGCAGCAGTGACAGACTGTTCCTTTCTGAGCGTTGCCCTGTGTAAAGGGGCCAGGGAGGAGGTTTTTAACGTAAAATGCTACAAATATGAAAAATAGGTCACCAGTAAAATTGGTCTCAGCATGAAGTGTAATTGTAACAAAATGCTGCTGAGTTAAAATCTAGGAGCTAGCTGGCTGTGGTAGCACAATCGCAAACCATCTGGTGTGTATTAAAAGTGGCGCTGTAAATATTGCTGAAAACTAATGCATTATCAGCTTCTATAAGTGCACAGGGCCTACAAGCTTTCCATATGTTGGAGTGTGTAGATGTAGTGGAAAGGAGAGAAAGGTGTCCTATCCATCAGGAGCTTTTCAAGGGTGGTTTGCCTACTTCTTATGGAAGTTTGTCCCAAAAGAGAAAGCTAGGAGGGGAAAAATAGAGAGGTAAGATCTCTCTCTCTCTCTCTCTCTCTCGGAAGAGGATAGGGTAGGCAATTGCTGACGTCACTCCACATCAGTGCAGGAAAGTAAATGCTACAGAGGGAAGAGTTCATCTGTTTTCCATCACTTGTAAAGTTTTTCTTTTTTTAGAGCTAAACCTAAGTCGAGCGGAGATTTTCCCCTTTTTAGCCTGATTTCTAGAAAGTCTTTTTGGGCGCTTCCCCATTTTCCGGCTGTCCCTTAGCCTTGTGCCTAGTTCAGTTCAACGTAAGACACTGATCAAGAAGGCAGCACACACACACAAATAAACAAATGCCTGAGAGTGAAACTGCACCAGCTACGTCCATACGACAGCTTTCTGCCAACAGGAGCAGAGGTCTCCTATCTGGCATTTCTTTAGTCCAGCAACTTTTCTTCCCTTCCCCTCTCTGACCCCGTCTGCACTGGCAGGAGTTTCCCTGGAGTCAGATTCACCTTCCCATTCAGTAATCACTCCACCAATCTACTTTCCCCCCCGTTTTCTAGCCAGAAAACTTTGGCTGTCAATTCAAAGCCACTCCCGTCTCCCTTATTGTACAGAGGTCACTTACTCTTTCTCGAAGTTGGACTGTGTTCCTTAATCTTTCCTCTTCCTTCTCCTCTGGTCTTCGTTTGCTCGAGCTTTCTTTCCCATGTACACGCAACTCTTTGCTACGAGTGCTTTGTGTGGATAAACCTGCTGGTAATGACACCCCAAGTGCAATCAGAAAAGAAGTAAAACTCGCTTTTTCCCCTCTTTCAGGCTGCATTCCCTTCTGACCGCTGCCTTCTTTAATTATGGGAGCTATATTTCTTCCCTGGGAGCCATTCGTGGGGTTTTTTTTTTTAGGTGGAAAGGCGTTTCTGCTCAGTTATTTTTGAGCAGGGACCAGTGCCCCATATCCAGAGGCTTTGAGTGAAGTGCAGATTGAGACATATCGGGTTCCCTATAAAAGGATCATTTCATGTGGGAGGTTGGACACAAAGTTTGGACTCGTGACTGGCATTCCTGAGAGACATGCATATTTTAAAACAACAAAGCCAGCCCGAAAGAAGGCTTAGAGGGAGGGGAAAAAAACTTGGAAAGAAGTTACTAAGTGACAAACATCTGTCAACATGGACTAATTTGTACGCTCGCTGGAAAAATACCTGACTAGTTTTATTTATAAGTTCAGGGAATAGCATTTAGTTTGCAGTAATTTGTGTGCACACTTTATCCTCGGGAATGCAGTTTCAAATGGATGTTTTTGGCCCAAATGTGGAAGTTTAAAAAACCTCCTGGGCTTTGGCTTAAAGTCAGAACTCCTCTTTTCCCCTGGCTGTGTGTGTAGAATTGTTTCAAGAAACAAAATATTTCACGAAATACTTTAACCGACAAATAACCACGGCAAAAAGTAAACAGTGGTGTATCACTTCTGCTTTAAAAGAGCAATCAGTGCGGTTTATCCTTCAATAAAAAAAAAATCAGCCCTTATTTGATCTTAAGTGACAGCAGGGAGAACATATACACATGAGCAAACCACAGCAATGCTTCCTTCTCCAAGACTAAGGCAAAGTAGCAAACACTTTTAAACCCCTCGCCACAAGTGTTGCAGATGTTAAATATGCATCCACATCGCAAGTTCATTAAGTGGAATGGAAACACAGTTGTACAGCTCGGGGCCAAAAACAGGTATGTCCCCCGCTTGTTTTTTATACGCTGCATCCCAGTGAACCAAATGGAAGGTCACTGTACAGATCCCACATATAAATCTGTTTCTGGAAGAGATTGGAAGACAAAAGGAGAAGAGGCCTGGTGGTGAGCTGGATATCTCTGTTAGTTGTCAGTGCAGGTCCCTGGGAAGACAGGGAATGCTAATGAGCCTTTGCAGAACAGGCTGCAAACTCTCTCTCTCTCTCTCTCTCTCTCACACACACAGAGAGCCTCTCTCGCCTCCACCCACACAGTGTGATCTGAAATACACTCTCACAGAGTATCCCTGTGTGCTTCTCACACAGAGACACGCAGCCCCCTTTCTCAGACACACACTGCCTCAGCTCCTATATACATCGAATCGCTGTGTCTCTTACACACACACACACACGCACACAGAGCCCCCCTCTTTCCCTCTCCTCATACACACACACACTCACAGAGAGAGTCTCTTTAAGTATAGGGATCGATAGCTGACCCTACGGTTTGGCCAATGCTTGATTTATCTGGCCGAGCAATGATATTATCAGCCTTAAACGTTATATACAGCAAATGTCTCCCTAAATCAACACAATAGGATAGCTTACAGCAACCAGGCTGGCCTCCCTTAAAGAAGAGCCCTCCCTTCCTTCTTTACAACTGGGGCTATTTTATATCCTGTGGATCTGGATTTGATCCATTGCTTTAAGCTTGATGGAGGGCTCTGCAGGCAAGGAGATGTCTATACACTATTATACAGCCATCACTGAGCTTAGTAAGCCTGCTCCTCTTGTCGCCCAGCCCGCACGGCTCTGAAACGCTCCTCACAGTAGCCTTATTTTTCAAAATTGGGGGAGGAGGGGGAAGACGATGCTGTTTCCCAACTCCCCTCTTTACTAATTGTTTTATTTACTAGCAATCACCCTGGCAAAGCGATTTGGTATATTTCACGTTGCGCCTTGGTTTGCGAATGGACAGCACGTGGGGGTGGGAGAAAGATACCAGTCCCCTATCCCCGCTATGAAGGGCACTTCCTTGCCCAATTATGCAGGTATTTCTATTTTAGCTATAACTGTAGCCAGGTCAGCAGCAATAAACTGGCCCCAATCACCAAGGTCGTAGATTTTTACACCGTGAAACCTTACAGCAGCTCCCAGCCATATGTTGTACTTGTAACTGACAGGGACATAAAAGTCTATTTGCCCACCCTAGACCTGCTTTACTTTGTTTCACAGGTGGTTGCACCTTGCACCAGAGGAACGATGAGAAAACATCCAGCCGGAAGTGCCATCCAGCCATAAGTTCTAACCGAGTCTCTAGCAGGTACCCGGGGGCGTTATGAGGAATCGCTGTAATATTGAAGGCACCTTGGCCAACAGAAGCCTTTGTGATCTGTGTATGCCGTTTCCTCCTTATTCTCCAGCTAGTTTGCGCTGAATGGGGCTGGGATCGGAGGGGGAGACCGAACTATCTCGGGGGATATCTAAGTCCAGATCCGTCAATGAAGAAAAAAAGCAAACCCAGGTTGGGGAATGGTTTCGCTGACAAGGAGGGATAATAAATGAGAGGCGCTTTCAGATAGATATCTCAGACGTGAAATTGCGCCCAGCTGGTTGTGTAAGCAAACAAATAGTTTCATGTTAGGGAATCTCGACTTGTGGCTTGATGAATAGAACACGACAGAGGTAAATGGCTCTTTAACTCATTTAGGAATAAAACTCTTGGGCTTCCTAAGTGGAAGACCTGGTGACGCCATGGATCCTGAGCGAGGACTTTAACAAGAGTTTGATTAGTTTCCACTTGTGTTCCCAGAGTCCCCTTTCCTCCGAGGAATCATCAGTTCAGTGATGTTGGGAAACCCGGCTGGTGTGCAAGGTGGCAGAATAAGGTGTTGGAGAAGAGGATAATGTTTAAGAAAAGCAATCACTGAATCATTGCAAGGTATTAAATTTCGTTTGCGCTGACGCATATGATGTAAAACCACATCAAAGCCAATGGCAGCGACGCTAATTAGAAAATGGCCACGTCTGATTTTAAAAAAATATTGTGGGGATGCACCTTGCCGGTTCTAAAATGAGAATAAAACTGATATAAAGCCCCAAAAAGGTCGGATTCAGATTCGGAGGGCGGGGGGGGGGGGGGGATAAAAACGCTCCACATTAGCCTTTTGAATAGTCAAAATGTCCCATGAAAACCAAGGAAGTACCTCGCCAGGATTTGTAATAACTGGGTACATATCACAAGAGTACATCGCTTATGAATGTCTCTTCACTTGATTATTGGTGATGTAACTGGTGGGAAAAAAATCTCTCGCTCTATCTATTCCAGTAGGCTGTTCCACAAGGCGGATAATATGCACTCGCACTAGTCTAGCAGTTCCTTGGGGATACTTCCCTGCGCTTCCCCTTTTTGATTTATAAGTGAAGCTTGTGTCTACAACAGTTTAAATCTACTTCAAAGAAGCTAAAGTTCTCAGTCGCTCAGTGAGTGTTTTTGTTGAAAAGGAAACGTCTGACTTTCATATGTCACAGGTAATTTTTTAAAAAAAGAAGATACTTTGTGTTAAGCCCTTTCCATCTGCTAAAATACATTTTCTCTTTGTGTTTGGAGCCAAACACAGTTTCCTTTACATTAGACAAAGTTGAATTTACTTTTCCTTTATTAACTTTTACCTTTTAATGTTATCTAACATGACCTCGAGCCATGGGCATTGATAAAACGCTTTCTATAATATCCATTATTTATTTCATACTAAAAGAGCATTTTACATATAGGAAACCCTGCCTCTGTAACGTATTATTTAATTCGCCCCGTTCAGTGGTGTTAAGCTTGCAGTAAAATGTGCCACTTACAAGGCTTTTTTAAAGTCCACCTCATTTTGAGGGACTGACGGGAACTTGAGCCTTGTCTAGCCTGTAAATGTTTCAAATCGCTTTCTTCTCGGCAGGTTAAGGAGATTGACTCAGAACGGCCAAAACTCGACTCACAAGTTGTCTGAGCAGCATGGACAACTATGCTCCCCAGAGTCGTGTGGCCACATATTGAAATATATACAGGCAAAAGAAAAGGTCAGATACCATTCCTCCCTCCACGTACTTAACACAAGACCAACACCAACGAAACCGTAACACTTGCACTATTTATTGAAGTTCCCCGAAGAGTCAGAAGTCATCCGTGACAGTCTCTCCAGAAATCTTTACATCAGCTGTGGTTCTCCTTGCCATTTGGAAAAAATTCCAAATATTTATTTGATTGACTAGAGAAGGCTTAATGGGAGAGTGGGAGGAGTCCAGCTAGAGAGTGTGATGCCAAAGGTATATAGCCTTTTGTGTCTGTTGCTATCAAGGCTCTCTAAACCCCTGCATTAGCATAAGTAGATATGTTACAGATTGCTGGGTTTCTGAGTGCTACTGCTGACAAACTTCTAATGGGCACATCCTGTTACTGTACCGCGAAAACCCTAGCTGCTTAGTAAAGAAGTATTTGTGGTGTACTTTTTGCAACTAGTAGAGTAAACCCGACTGTGTTTAACACAACCACCATCAAATCTATAAAGTTTTCTAAGGGGTGGAGTGGGTGTGTGTGTGTGTGCGTGTGCAAAGGAGTCAAAGAACGAGTCTAAGGCTACACAAAATAGCACCGAGGACAAATTTAACTCGAGCTGCTTTTAAAACCGTACACAGTATGTAAGAACAAGTCATCAAAAACTTATGAAGGGGCCCTGACCCTTCTCCACACGAACATTGAAGCAATATAATGTGCGACTGTGACAAATGGTACAATATTTTCAGCAAATATATAAATGCCCAAGGACTTTGAAAGTGGCTAAAGAAAATGTTCACGCCCACAATAAATAGTTTATAGTTACCACTTCAGAACTGGATACCATAGATCAGCAACACTTTAATAAGGGAATTAAACACTTCTGTCTAATCACATATATGGCAATAACTGCAGCTCGTACACCTCATCTAACCTGCACGTTTGGTGGCAATCAGTGGGCTATTGTTATTCCTAAACATGACCATTAATTGAAAAATACGTTTCTGACCTACGAAAAAGTTTATCTGTTTTCACTAGTGGGATAACATTGTAATGAATATATTTACATCTCATTGGCGGAAAGCTAGATCTCTCTTTGCTTAGAGCCACACTGCATCCCCCAGCAGCCATTCCCACCAAAAACAATGGCGAAGGATTATTTCAGTGTTTCCAAGTGCTGAGCGTCTGTGTTCAGTATCTGCCTTTCTCTTTTTCCCCCCGTGAGGTTGGTGTAACTTCGCTCTCCGCCTGGTGAAGTCAGCCAGGATGAGGAACGGAGCTGTTATCTCTATAGAGCTCAGGTAAGTTGGGCAAAGTTGCGTTTAATTCCCACACGTATGTGCCCTGAGTTACAACAATCATATACACAGCGGCTACGAGGGAGACAGGTTGCGTCTCCATATTGAAACTGACTCTAGCCCCATAGAAAGTCTGCACCGCAATGTTGATGCTCCAGCTGTAAGTGCTTACTGTGTAGACCTGCTCTCGCTTCGAATCTGCTGCGCCTAGAATATTAAAAACTCAAGCGAGTTGGATTGAAGGATCGTGTTAATGCAACCACCCCCCCTCCCAAAAACAAACAAAAAACCCCACCCCTAAAACAAATCTGGGCAGTAAATTAAGAGAAAACCATTGCCGATCACTCCTCTGTTAGAAAAACCTGCTTCATCCGGGCTTGTTTGGAGGGCGCGGGAGGTGTGTGAGGGGATGTTATTGTTAAAAGATCCAGCTTTATTAATACGTTAAGAAAGAGCTCCCTTGGCAGTATGTGTTCTTACAGCTCCGTCTCAGATCCTATAAAACATTAATGCACTGAAAGCTGCTACAGAGATCAGCACCACCAGCTAGAAGCATTGTGAAGCCTTCATCTTCAAAGAGGCTCCATTATGGAAACAATTTTTTTTAAATTAAAAAAACGGGGCTTTTGCACACTTCTCACATTTTCACTTTATAAAGCTACAGCACAATAATTCACATAGGATGTGTGTGTGTTTGTATGTGCTATACACTTACAGGCACACATATACACCACCCAACAAGCAAACCTTCAGTTAGCTTGAATTAACAGGATAGGCATGCCCTTTACATTTTGTGACTAGAGAAGCGAAAAACAGTAACACTGTTCCTTTTAGCAGTGACAGCAAATGCAGCACACAATCAGAACACACAGTGTTGAGTCTTTGAATTCTTGGGGAAACCACCCCACCAAGCCTTTAACAAACAAATAAGGGGCAAAATGGCTACAGTATACCTTATATTGCACACTGTACAATGCTGGTAGAGTATAGTGACTCCAAACCTTGCTCATGAATTCTAAAAGGAAACAGCACTGTGCAAAGTTAGCAGAAACTTCAACTGACAAGGAAGGTTTTTTTTCTTCCAAATGCGTTGGCCAGGTCATCTGCACTTAGCTTTGAGATACAATCGCAGATAATTTGATTCATCTGTGACATTGAACTGTTTGTGTTCCCATCTGTCTTTTAAATCCTAAATTACACAATCAAGTCACTTTTGGAACGTTGTGCGTTTTATACAACTTTGTTGCCCCCTAAAAGTTGTTTTTAAAAGTTCTCCCATTTAATCCCACTGGAAGTTAAAGGGTAGGGTTTATACGTTTGTAAACTGTTGGCATGGTCAAGCAACAAGACTAATGGAATTTTTTTTGCTAAATTCTTTTATTTTTGTTTAAATTCTCACTTCAATTTTAATTCTTGAAGAACAGCTTCGACAACATATATCGCACTCATTATAAGAAGCAAAGGGTTATATCAAAAATTATTAGTATAGAATCACAGGAAACCTGGTTTGGAACCAGAAAAAAATACAAAACAGATATAGATACATAGACACAGGACAATTGTTTTTTATAATTATTTGGAAAATGTTATTTCCCCTAATTCTTGTTTCTTTTTTCTTTATGCGCATACGATGTCTTAAATTTTACCAAAAAATGAAAATAAAGACTAATATTTTACAAAATGAATAACAATGTTCGTGGTAAGTGTTTGCGTGTGTGTGTTTTCTACACAAGATTCAGTTCAGCGTCAATATTTTTGTTGGTTTCTTTGTTTCTGTACAGAATATATCCACATCAGTCCACAATAAATGCTGGAAGATCCATTATTCTCCTTCTGGTTTTATTAAAATCCCCTCGGTCCTTTTTCCAAAATTTTCCACAGACACAAGCTGCTTTCTTTTCCTTTCAAACATGGTCACAGATCTGATCCTACACGAGTCTTTCTCTTTTTGTTTTGTTTATTGTCTGCTTCCCCCCCTCTCTGCACCCCAACTTTTACTCGGTTCGTTTATTTCTGTCTGTGTTGGTCCTCAGTGTCTCTATTGGGGGTGTTGGCTGTGCTCTAGGAACACTGGATAGACATGTAAGGCCAGTTGAAGCTGCTCCCAGACAGTAACATATCTCTGATGAGGGTTTCAATGGGGGTTTTACCTACCAAGCGGACGAAGAAGAGCTGCTCGATGACTGAGGAGGAGACGGTGCGCAGGGAAGGCAGCCTCAGGAGCAGTTTGCCGAAGCGACTCGGCTGGTTGGGGTACTGGCTCCTCACATATTCCTCCAGGGCGCATTGAGATTTCTCTTGCAGGCTCTCGATATGGGCAGCATCTGACAGGCCACAGGCATCTGCCCAGGCAGCCACACACCAGGAGGAGACAAGGGGAGCAAACCGTTAGTAAGGCAAGCGAGCACACCGCACACACCCCGGTCGAAACACACCATCCCGTCGCCCCGTCCAACCATCACACCCCTCGGTGCACCCGGGCAGATTCCCCACGCCGACAGCCAGAGAGACGCGCAGGCAAAACCTCCCTTTGTGTTTCCTCCTCCACCTTGGAAATAAATAATGTAAGACGCTGTATGTGTGTGCAGGGGAAGGAGGGGGGGGGGGATCTGAAGCCACACAGCCAAGCCACAGAAACCTGTCTTCTGTCGGGGGAGGGAGGTGGAAGAAAGGAGGAAGGGGACTATGATGCTTATGATTTTGGTTTAATCTACACACTGCGGAGTAGTGTACCACGACAATAACTCAAACAGAGTCAGGAGAGCCATTGTTTGCATTTATAGGCAATGTGACCCTCGTCTATGCCGCATGTTAAATAAACACATGCAGTCATTGAGTCATCCAGACACACTGCGTTTGTGGACACGGCTAGAAATCAGAACAAAATGCGTTCGCAGGATGGGATTTGGTGGGGCTTGCCCGGCATCTGCAGTGCAATGCCAAGGAGACAGGCTGCACTGCTCTCTGTAGCTGGGCTCAAGTGATTGAAAATCAGTCACATCTTTGTAAACTGTATAATAATCTAGAGAAATATGGCTCAGTTACTCCAGACTGTGCTAAGCAGACAGCTGCAGCTATCAGATATAAAGCTGGAAGCGGCCGCAGTGCGTGAGCATTCCCTAAATGTAACCAGAAATATATCCTTCATATATGTTTATATTTCATAGATAGAGCCAGAATATATCCCTTATACCCGGAAACTGCATACTATTCATCTAAGACCATAAACTGCTATCTATCTATCTATCTATCTATCTATCTATCTATCTATCTATCTATCTATCCCACACCAGCGAATTACTGCGTAGCAGCTGATTAGTTGAGAGACTTGCTCAGGAAACTACCGTCAGTGAAATATGATGGATTTGCCCCTCTAGTTCAAATATCCACATTGTTACGTATATTAATAATAAATATTTTACAAACACAAGGATCACAGGCGAGCAGTCAGTTGCAGTGCGGTTTACTACAGATCAAAGCCAGATTTTGCTAATATATAGATCTGTATATGAATTAATGCATGCTAATGGCCCCAAAAGGATATTACAAAATTGGGAATGTAAAATTATGACCCTGGAAAGACACAACAAATTATTCAAAGCAAAAATCTCTGGCAACTGAAGTTTATGTCTTTCTGTTTCAAGAACGGAATATAAAAAGATTTCTGAACACCTTCATCTACCATACTATGGCCTCGAGCAAAAATACAAATAAAACAAGCTATGATTCAAGAACTTCTGAGGAAAGGAACCTTTGACCTAAGCTACGGACTAGGCATCCTCAGATACATTATTATCCAAGCCAGACTGTTTTTCTAATCCATACTGTACCTTTAATGCAGTGTTATTATGCAACATCTAAAGCACCAGGTCACAATAGCTATATCTATACCTATATCAAAAGAAAAGGCCTGATCTTGTTTGAAATATGTATCAAAAACACAGTCTTGTTCATATGCTGATTGCCACAAATCACACTCCATATTTACATAGCTCGTGGTATTTTACAAGTATCATCTGCTCATTATGCAATAGGAGCCTATTCAACTTCCAAACAATGCAATATGAAAGGGTCTTACAGATAGCCCAGCAGATTTTAAGGTCCCATATGTCATATCCTTAAGGTTAGTAAAATATTTATCAGATATTTACGATAAGTGCACCTACAGTGCAGAGTCATTGGACAATCAGGACTGGGAAGTTACTTGCTAGAGAAAGCCGTTAGAAAGCGAGAAGAATACATCTGTAGTTTCGTATTAGAAAATTGTAAGTGTTTATGTCTAATACAGATACTATCTATTAATTATTTGAAATGGCCCAGGCATATGTGTGCATCTGAATGTTGTTTAGATCCCCTGAAGTCTTCCCCCCATATGGTGTAAACTCGATTAGATTATTGAGGCCGGAAAAATGGAATAGGTGTAAGAAGTAATGCAATATATATTTACCATCCGTGAATTATCTCAGCTAAGAAAGGGAGGGCAAGTGTGGAAATTCTGTATGTCTCACATTTTATATGGCAATGTGTCAATAAGGGAGAGCTCAATATTTCTTCCTGCAGTATATGGAAAAGAAATTATGTAAATAAATAACCATTACTGTTCAGTACACTCCAGTTTTATCCTTTGTAGTGTAGGGAATGTATTTCATGTGATGCATTCAGAAGAGTTTAGTGTTCCGAAAATATAGATGTAATCAGCTGGCATATAACTAGAAATCAAAGTTCTCATTGCATTGCAAATAGATGACTTGAATTTATGTTATGTTGCCTGGGAAGTTTTACTTATTAGAAGAAAATGTGGGTGCATTCATTAATAAAGTTTTTTTAACGGGAAGTAATTTTGGGTCACGACCCGGCTCTTGGACGGTGTCCAGAATTTTAAAGATTAAATATACGATCCGGACCCCAAATGTAAAAAACACACCACGATAGCCTCATGCCAGCTTTAAATACTTAGTCCTTAGTAAAGTGTTTTGGACAATATGTCTAAAATGTCTTTTCCATCCGTCAAAGTTTGCTTAAAAGTTGGATGACTTCGAGAAAGGCTTCCCATGAATTCCCCTCTGGCTAGCAATCAAAACAAGTTTAGTCGAAAGTGGAAATGTGTGTTTGGGGGTAAGGGAAAGGGGTAAATTACTACTGACAGCTGTATTTCCATCTTCTAATATATCCCATGTTATTCTGCTCCAAATAACATTGCTCCTTCCTAAACCCCATTCCTCGTTTTGCTCAATGGTTGGAGCAAAGTCGGCTCTAATATTTAATTATATATTTGAATATATTAATTTTAATATATAAAGAAGGAGTTCATAAAACGCCACCATTTGCAGGTCTAACCTAAATCCAGATTGGGAGGAGGGTGGAAGATGGAAAAACCCAACCCATTCTTCATTTGGGGCAAACGCCTTTCAAGAGTCTTTTCTTTTAGTAATTATCAAACATCACACCAGTCCTTTCTCTATTTTCCAAGATTTTTTCAATATGTGTTTAAGAACAGGAGGGTTCTCAAAGATGGGTCTGTTTCCTGATGAACATGCTGAAATGAGTGAGTATGGAATGCAAGTCTGCAGACAGACTCAAGTTAAATCAGACTGATAAATACTGCTCAGTCTATTTGTCACTTTTGAAAAACATGTTTCCATCAAGAAGACTTATTAAGATAAAATACACTAAAATGTCGAGGTGGCTAATCAGTAAATCTCCCATTTGTTTTAAGATCTGCATTTTATCCTTTGCAAAGAAATATTCCCTCCAACACTACAAGACTGCATTTGCACTGAAAGTAAAAGGGGGCAGTCAAAGTACACGTCTTTGACCACCCTGCATACAAATTAGATACTCCTGTCTAAATAAATTATCCGATGTTCAAATCGATATTAATACTGCATTTGCTACATTACAATATTGTGCAAATTTAAGAGTCATTTTAATACCATGTAAATACTATTTTTCATGCATGAAAGGCAGCAAATATTGATGGATTATAAACTGCTTACTGTTAAACAAGGTCTTTGAACGATTTGCCATCTTTGTTCAAGTATGCTTTTAATTTTGCTTCGGCCTAGTTTCAAGTTAGATTTACTAGAACTGTTTATTTATTACTAAAAAAAGGAGGAATGGTTAAAAAAAAAAAGCAAAGACAGAAGGAATAAACTGGTATGTTAACACCAGAAAATAACATCGAGTGGCTTCTTATCTTGCTTTGTTTATATTTCCTATATTTTCCGCAAATTGTTCGTCTTTGATGTTTATATATTTCCCTCTCACAGGTTACAATAATAAAAGATGTATTATAGTCTTACTGGCTACAACCAAAACACTTCAAAGGCGAAGTTAATACACTTTCCTTCGAGTTAATTTGAACCATCTATCATAAGAAAAAATGTTAACATGCATGCATGCATGTTGCCACTTCCTACACTTAATGTGATATTTTTTCAGGCAATCTGTTAAAATTCCAATATTTTTGTGGTTTGTATAGGGGAAAAAAAAACCCTCTCTAGACTGGCCAATTGGTACATAACCCCCTTGTCTCTTCCCCCCTCCCTGCAATTTGCTGTTTCTATTGTTGGGCTTGGGTTTGGGGTTATTTTTTTTTGCCTTTCTCTTTTAGATCGAGCTCATTTTTTACGATCCTCAATAACCTCTGCAACTGCAAACATGAATGGTTTCCGATAAGGGGAAATCAGGCAGCAATAAATCAGTATTGATTATGATTTATTTGTGCCTATGCCCTCCTTTTAACACTCTCCGGGAAAACCTTCTTACCAGATAAAGTGCCACAAGAAAACCACATCCTCTCTCTCTTCCCCTCCCTCCCTCCTTCTCTCTCTCTCTCTCTCTCTCTCTCTCTCTCTGTCATTCTCACACCCGCAGATCTATGGTATCTCTATTTCTCCCACCTCCCCACCTCCCGTTATCCAAGGAACCACAAGGAGCACAAACCAGACATTGGGAATAATGGAATGTAGTGTCTATAGAACTCCAGCCATCTACAGCTCTTCCCATAAATGTGGGAGCCACATTGATTTGCAAAAAGGGTGGGTTTTACTAACCTAACCCCACCCTAGTTTTTTTCGGGGGAGGAGGGGTGCTGTGTGTGTGTGTGTGGGGGGGGGGAAACTGGGAGGTTGGATCCTCTGATTTTGCTCTTACAGTTTCCTAGTGATCTCTCCTGCCTTCTCCGACCCCTCTCCTCTGCTCCCCCCCACGCCAGGCCCTCTCTCCCCCGAGCACACTCACCTGATGTGAAGAGGACGATGGCTTTGAGGCAGCTGTACTCCGCCGAGTCGACGTGCAGGGCCTTGAGCTTCTCCACCTGCTCCTGGAAGATGCGGATGTGGTCCATGAAGGCCACCACCCGGTCGGCGGACATGGGCGAGGCGTGCAGGCCGGCGGCGGCCAGCAGAGGGGCCACGTGCAGGGGCATGGAGCACTGCGCCGCGTTGAGCACAAACAGCTCGCTCCAAGTGAGCCGCAGCAGGGCCACCTGGTCGGTGATCTGCAGGTCGGGGAAGAAGGGGATGTTGCGGGCCCACTCGACGGCGCTGAAGAGCAGGCGCGCGGCCAGCTCGCAGATGTTCTCGATGCCCATGATGTTGTTGGGCTGCATGCACTGGCTGCCGTAGCGCGAGGTGGGGTAGGGCTCGGCCCGCAGCAGCAGCGAGATGTAGCCCGACAGATAGCAGTGGCCGTTCAGAGGGTCCCCGTTGGTCAGCGCGTACTGGCCTGGGTTCGGCTGGGTTGGAGGCATTCTTCCTCGCTGAACCGCTGACAAAAAGAAAGAGAAAAGGAGAGGAAATGTGCATCCAGGAGGCTTGCAAACATCGCTTACCACGGTACAGCCGAGCAGGAGACAATGCAGGGCTTATTCCCACAGACACACACACACACACGCGCACGTACAGAGAGAGCTAGAGACAGCAGATTCACATGGAGCAGTGTATGCAGAACAGGCTGCATCCTTACCCTCAGCCCCTGCACAGGCATCCCGGCCCCATCACCAGCACAGCCAAAAATAAAATAGAATAAAAATTGTAAAAAAACAAAACCAAAACCAAAATCCCAGCCAAGACAACGAGACAATCTACCCTTCCCCCCGCTTGCAGCAAATAAAACCAGCAAAACACAAAAGAAATCCTCCGGATTCTTAACGTGCTGTCTGGGGGTAAAAATCCCAGAAATCTGGTAAAAATATAGGTACCATAGCTCTTTCTTATTTCCCAGTCCATTGTCCGAGGAGCAGGTAGATTTACAAACAAATGGGATTTTTTAAAATAAACGTGTCCATATTCTTCAAAAATGCTACCCACTTAACACTGGATCAGGTCACAGTCTCCCAGCTAACCACTTCTAACTTTTTATTACACGGAGCAAGCATCCGATACGTGCCCAGCAAAGTTCTCGCTGATAGAAGGAAGAGAAAGATTAAATATTCGAAAGGGGGGGAAAAGGGTCTGAACTTACAGTAGCCAAACATTAGTGAAAAAATGCGATGGTTTAATTAATATCTTTGCTGCGCTGTTGCCACTGCAAAAGCCTGTGGACAGCTTTGCACAGTGAATGCACAAGCTTGCAACTGCAAAAACACTGGATTCATTAACCATCTCAATACAAAACGTAAGCATGCTTTGAGTTCCTAAAGCTGACCAAAGTTTTTTTTCCGTGTGTGTATGTTTTACTTCATCAGCGCCAGTGTTCCAAAGTGCATGCCATGTCAACAAAGGTAATTCAAGGAGAAGATACAACCACTGTGGCATATTAATAACACACCCCTATATATAATTTATCTTTCCAGTTTAGAGCGTGCAATATTTCCGTAACTTTATCATTTATAATAGTATTGATGAAATTCCAACTGAGCCCTTGAAATCTAAGTGGCTGGACTCTTCCCTCCCCCCTCCACCTAATTATAGTTTTGAACTTGGCAGTTATTTTTCAATTAAATGAAAGCACAATTCTAAGTTTGCTTTTTTTCCCATACGCCTACAAATAGCTCCCTGAAGCTACAAATGAAGTCGTCATACGTGCGAGCTCTTCCCAGGTCTGAAGGAACTCACTTTCTTTTCTTGTGGCATATAAAATATAATTTTAAAACTAATTAAAGAAGCAAGTAATCCCCACGCCACAAAATTGACTGTTTCGCTTCTTTGCCTATCAGACATCTTTAACGATAGTCACAAGATGAACTTTAACTGTAAATTGATATATATATATTTAGAAAATACAGTGCAGCAAATCTTGCTAGCGAAAAATGAGACACATTACAAGCAAACATCAAGAACAACTCTAAAAAATAGCATTTGAAATGGTGGGGACAGCTCATGCCAGAAACAGACTATGTATTATGCTAAAATCAGGAGGACCGGTAAATATGTTGTAAATTGTAATTTGTATGCAGTATTTAAGCAGAGGGTAGAGTTTGATGGAAAAATAAAATGAACAGCATGCTAAAAAAATGACAGAACTATAAAAACAAGGTTCAGTCAGAAACTTTCCTTTGAGAGCATGGAGTGAAAAGAAGGCCAGATCTTGCAAGGAGCAGACTCTACCATACTGGCAAGCACAAGGAGCCTGAGATACAGTAGCATATTTCTCCCCCTTCCTTTCTCTCCCTTCCTCCCCCCCCCCCCCCCCCCCGCCACTTACATGTCTTTCATCTTTCTTTCAGGAAAGATGATGGTGGAAATGGATCTACTGCGAAGTGTTGTGGGTTTTTAAATTGTACATAAGGAGGGAAGGAGGGAGGGGGAATAGAAGGAAACCCATCTTGGAAAGAATGATGTCCCCCCAGCCTCATGCCAACAATAGACAAAACCACATCCACATACAGAGAGAGATCCGAGTGATCCCGGAGAAATAATAAATATTTAGTGACTGATCATCATAATAAATTCCCATCCCAGTGAGCAGGGCAGGGAAGAGTGCGGTGGTGGTGGCGGTGATGGGGGGGGGGGGGAGGAAAGGAAGAGGAGGGCATCAGCGCAAACCAAAAGCCTGGGTGCAAAGCTGGCGAGGGCTTGCAAACACACACCGAGCTACAGAGCGAGGGAGAGTAGAATAGGGAAGAAATATTCACCTTCCCGCCTCATGCCCACTTTGAGGCACTTCTTGAGGCGGCAGTACTGGCACTGGTTGCGGTGGTGCTGGTCGATGGGACAGTTCCTGTTGGCACGACATGTGTACGTTAAGTTCCTGCGGACGCTCCTCTTGAAGAAACTTTTGCAGCCCTCGCAGGTGAATTGGCCGTAGTGTTTGCCGCTCGACTTGTCCCCGCAAACCACGCACTCGATGTGCTGCTGGCTCTGGCCCGAGCCCTGCTGGCTCTGGCCCTTGTCGCCGGCCGTGCCCGGAGTCGAAGGGGGTCCCGGCTGGCTAGGGGTCTGCGGGGTGTGCGGGGCCGCCGAGGCCGCTTGCTGCTGCTGCGGATCCCGGGCCGGCTGAGCTGCTGGGTTGGGGCCGCTCGGGTTGCCCCCGGCCACGTCTTCCTGCGGATCTCGCCAGCTGCTAACTACCATTGCCATATCTCGGGCCCACAAAGTGCTGGGGAGCGGAGCTTCTCGCGGAGGGCTGCCGGGGAGAGGAGGGGGGCGGGGGGGAGTGGGTGGCTCGGATTTGGGGGAGAGAGGAGAGAGCAGGAAGCTTGGCTGCCGCCGCTGCTGCCGCTGCCCTTGTGCTGCTGCTGCCGCTGCTTCTTGGAGCTGTTTCTGCCGTTTTCTTTCTCTTTATTTTTGCAACCCCCTCCTCGCCCTCTCCCTCGCTCTCTGTCTCTCCCGCTTTGGGGGGAAGGGAGGGATGAAGGATTTTGTGGGGCCCCCCCCCTTTTAAATATTTTTTTTCTCAAGTTGCCCAAAGCGAAGCGGCCGGCAAGGCGGCGCGGCGGGGAGAGGCATGCAGGAGAGGCGCACGGGGGAGGCGATCGGCCGACACACACACACACACAGCGCGCGCCCGCCACACAGTCCGAGCGCTAGGAGTGCAAAGGATGTGCAGACATAGAGGAAGCTGGAGGAGAAGGAGGAGCAGGAGGTCGGTGCCGCCGCCGCCGCCGCCGCCGCCGCTGCTGCTCGCTGCCGGGGCCAGGCCGGTGCTGGTGCCGTGGTTGTCCCCCGCTGCCGCCGCCGGCGCTCTGGGCTCTTTGGGGGGCGCAGGGCTGGGCGCGGATGGTGGAAAGCGAGAGAAAAAGGCTCCCGAAGATCAGGGGATAAAAGTGTCCGGGGGCCAGGTCCAGGGCAAAACGCAGTCAGCCATTCAGGAAACCAGTCTTGGGAAACGCGCTCGAGGAGGGATGGAAGATTAGACAGTTTGATGTTGTTGTTGCTGTTGGTGGTTGTTTCTCTCTCTCTCTCTCTCTTTCTCAAAGAAATACAAAAGCAATTGGATGTGACTAATTCGCAGCGGAGACGAATTCACGACGAAGAGTAAAAAAATAAATAGAGGATGAATAATAATGGCACAGGCAGAAAACGAGAGATCCAAAGTAGGTCGAATAAATAAATCCTCTTCTTTCCCTCTTTCTTGCCCCTTCCGTCTTCTTCGGTGATAACACACGGGGCTAGTTACAAAAATCACTGGAGATCGCCGAAAAATGTTCTCTGTTTTTGGTTAAAAAAGTATTTCAGATAAAAACTCATCAGCCAGGACCAAAACCTCCCCCAAAATAAAAAAAAGACAATAATAGTAAAAAAAAAAATAACGATGATGTATTAAGATATGAAAGCGTCCTCTCTCTCTCTCTCTCTCTCTCTCTCTGGGTTTCTTCTTTTTCCTTTTTCTCCTTTTTAATTTTTTTTTAGTTTCACCTCTCTCTTCTCCTGCAGGAATGAAGCGAAAGACACTAAGAGGAAGGGTGAAAAAAAAAGAAGAAAAGGAAGAAGAGGGAGCTGAAGAAAAAAACTAATAGAATATGCAAGAAAGGGGGGAGAGAGAGAGAAAGAAAGAGAGAGAGAGAGAGAGAGAGGGAGAGAGAGAGAGACCCAAAAAATGAATGCGTTTAAACGGGAAGACTAGCAGAGCAATGTTTCCGAAAGGGGGATCTGCGCGAATGTCTGTATATAGTGAACTTTGACACTACTATTGAAACTGACACGTTTCTATGGAGATCGCTGCCTTATATGGAGCTCATGTCAAGGAGCCAAGAGAGGGGCTGCTGGCAACTGATAATCAAAGGCGACTGACTGGTCAGAGCCCTGAATTGGGGGGAGAGAAAATGGGAGGCTAAGGTTAGCCAAGCCTCCTTCACGCCATTGGTTAAGAGGCCCCCCTCTTTTTTTTTTAATTCTCTGCTACCTACTGACTGGGTTGGGGAATGAGGGAGGGGGGAGAGAAGGGGAATCTTCTGACAAGCACAATTTACATTGAGATCGCCCTGCGCTGCTATTTACTTTGAGACCTGATTAGTATGGGTCGTCTATGGTCATACACACTCACACACGCACACACATCAAAAGGACGGGGAAAGGGGGAGGGGAGGGGAGATGCATTGCGATAGGGGGAAAGAGGAATTAAAAGAAAATTATTTTGGCTCACGCAGAAAAGTAAGTTTTTTTGGGGGGGTTATTATTTAGATTGCTGTATTTAGATTGCTGTATGTTTCCAATTGAAACCCCCCTCTATTAAGTATTTTAATTGCTGAAAGTAAATATGCTTTGTATAATAAGCAATATAATACATATTGGAAAACGCAAATATATATTTATATATGTATATGTTCAATTTTGCTTTTTTCCTCCCATTTATTACCTAAAATATTCTTCCTCTTTTGATATTTTTAATTACGCTCAGTGACACTGGTGGAATTCTCGGTGTCGTAAAATGAGATCAGAAACCAACACTTTCCCCTGGACGGGTTATTATTAATTATGATGATGATTACACTTTCCAGCAGTGCTCCTTTCCAAGGCTGTTTAAACAGCCAGCAATGCTTCAATAATTATTAATAAAACACAAGTAAGTTCTCGTTTTGTTGTCTGGGAAGATCAATGCTTGTAAACGAAAGTCCCAGGAAGAGGGAGAGGGAGAGAGAGAGAGAGAGAGAGAGAGAGAGAGAGTGAAGGTTGGAGTATGTGCATGGGGAGGAGGAGGGGTTTGCTCTCTCTCTCTCTTCCAAATGTCTAGTAGAGGAATCGCTGGATCCGGCTGCCATCTAGCGGTCAGGAACCGAGCTTAGTAGCTGCAGCCAGCAAAGTCCTCAGTTCCCCCCTTCCTCCTCAGTGCACAAAGCCCGTGCCTTTTCTAAAGCAGCAGGAAGCCACAAAATGTTCTCATGACTTTTATTTTCTTTTTAAAGAAGCTGCTTTGGAAAGCAAGGAACCTTCTTCTCTTTTCAACGGCACACCTCTTCTAGCCTCCTGTCTCCCATCCCTTCTTCTCTGCAACGTCCCCTTAAGTGCCCTCTTTTAAATGCACTTTGGGTCGAATGTCTGTCTGTGGCAAAAAAGAAAACAACAACAACAACCCCCCCCACCACCTTCCTGGGCTCCCCTTAGCTCACATCAAAGTTTTAAATCAGTTTGGAAACCAAGCAAAACCAGCAAGAAAAGGGAATGCGAAATATTAGGAAGCTTTTTAATACGATTTTCTATTCATTAACAAAACAAGCACCTTAGATGTGCTTCGATAATGGGTTTATTTTCCTGTCAAGCCCACAGATGTAAGATTTTGAACAAGTTTGAGCGGATGATTTCTAAAATCAGAATAAACGGGTTGTTTTGTCCTGAAATAATGAAGAGATTTTCAATGAGTCCCCTGGCCAAGCCGCCCCTATTGTATATTGCATTGATAAAAAGGATGTTATTGACTATGCAACAGTGGACTCCTTTCCTCTCTCTCCCTCTTTCCAAATAAACTCTCGCTCCTTGCTCCTGGTCAGTGAAAAGGTGAAACGAATAAGATTAAATCAGACAAAAAAAGCAGGCTCTGTATGTATATCATCTAGATTTTACTCCCCAGACTGTGAAGAGACAAGGAGTAAAAGAGGCAGAGCAAGGCACAGAGAGGGAGAGAGACAGAGAGAGAGAGAGAGAGGGAGAGAGAGAGCCAGAGAGAAGGTGGACGGACCGAGCAGTTTGTGCTTGCTCCTTCTTGAAAAGATTTCCTCGGAGCCTGGATCGCTTCAGCTGGCACCCAGAACCGCGGTCAAAGCAGGCTTCACCAGGCAAGTACTGCTTTTTTTCTATTCTGTGTTTCTAGTGGGGTTAACATGGGAAGCAGCGTCTGTCTACATTTCATCGGAAACCCACTGTGATGGAGTTATAGTAAAGGAGTACTTTGCAAGGATAACTTTTGCTTCTAGCATTCAGGCTGCTTTCCGAGACTCGTCAAACAGCCCAACTTGAGAACATGGCCCGTTATTTCGGCATTTCACACATATTGAATCTGATTATAGGAATTATAGATGGGAGGTATGCAGAGCCTTCAGTTTTTAGCTTTTTCTTATGAGCCCAGTTTCTCCATTCAACACACAGATACAGAGATATGTGCTTGTTATCTATATACACTTTCCTTAATAAGGTAACACGCTTATGTTTACCTATGTGTATCTACGGAAATATTATAGACCCAACTGACGCATAAACACCCCTTCCACATAATTATTGAATAGAACTTTTACTTCCAATAATGTTGCTAGGATCCCTGCTACAGAAATGCAAGCATACTAATGCTCCTGTTTTTCACCTGCTCTGTTTGTTATTTGATCACCTAATGAAAAGATCGATGGCAACTTGTTTATCTGGGAGATAATGTCAACATATTAAAGGGGCAGCAGCAATCAGCTCCCACTGACCTGGGGAACAGACTACAATACGAAGAAAGCAAAAAGCAATTCAAATTGCTCTGATCCAGAGGTGTATTTGCACTCCACTGTAGTTGCGCGGACGGTGATGATCATTTTCTTAGAAAGAATCAGTTACCTGTATGTTCTAAAAGCAGATAGTATCAGGAACTGGGTAACCTACGTGAATGCGGTTTTGATTCCCGACGAAAGTCCCAGTTCCTCTGAACCGTTGTGTGAGTGCTGGGAAGTAGACTGAGCAGCTGAACTGGGGAAGCAGCCCAATGCCTATCTGATGCCTAGGTAAAAACAAGAGTCCCTTGACAAGATGCATTTCCACCCCCGACAAATTACAATAAGACTTAAAAAGGGTGACAACGTAAATGTAATTTGGAGATGAACTTTTACTATTTCTTAATTTGACCTCTGGGACCTACCAACTGGCCAGAACAGACCACGATAACAACCGTGCTAAGCTAGGACTTTCTCAGACTTAACCTTCTTTTGGCATATTAGAACTTACGTTCATAAGATGAGAACACAGTATGATATGTTACAGTTTGTTGTTGTGTGTTATTCTGGTGAAACGCAAAAGTGAACTGGGTTTTACTTTCTTCTTTTGCTTCTGTCTACACTCTTGTACCTTCCGGAAACAGAAGTTTATTATCTAGCTAGGTTGAGAATCTGTAACAAATTATAAAAGTGGGTTTTTTGAGGGGTGTGAGTGGGGGGAGTATAGGACACAATAGAAGTGATCTTTCATTATAAGAGCATGGGGCACGGGGAAACTGTGGGAGCTGGGAGATGAGTTCCTGATTTATCTTTATTCTGTAAGTCCTAAAATAAATGTTGAACACCTGTTTCACCTGCTAAGTCTTATATATTTATCTCTCTCGCTCTCTCTCACACACACACAGAGGCAAGACCGGGGTTTATGGGGACAATATCTATTTGTCCTGCCATCATAAGACACAATGAACAGTACTCATGTAAAACAGCTTTTAATCATCTCCTGCTCTTGTTAAGAAAATACGTTTTAAACCTATACAAATGCCATTTTAAAATGCTTTAAAATGCACGTACTGTAATCCCCGTTTGTCATAGATACACTTACAACACATTCAGAGAACTCTATTCAACGCATGCCTTGAATTTTACACTTCTGAGTACACGGACCTGAATTTTATACTGGGTTGTTTTGCCCCGGACTCAGTACATTCTGAAAACTACTGACAAACTGTATCTGTTATTGTCTGGTACCTGGTCAGTTAGTTAATATTCATGGTGCCATCCTCAGTGCCCTATTTCTCTTACTTGGTGGATTTGCAAATTAAATTATAATGAAAACATTTCCATGTCTTCCTCTCCTGCAACCCAGAGCTGCTTCTTTGCCAGGCCAAGTAGCCCATTGCTACAACTTTAGCCATCCTAGGACTATGTTCAGATTCCAGCTGGGTTGGGCCTCTTGTGGTAGTTGTGCCAGTCCAGGCCTTTAGAAAGAGGTGTGCCCAGAAAGGCCTTCTCTAACAGTAGTTGTTTTGGGGCCTTTATTCTGAGCCATGCCAGACATTTTTTTCTGTGCTGGTCAGGTTTGAATCACAACCTAGTTCTTTTAATAGTATAATAAAATATCTATCCACTGGATTTTGTTTTCATAACAGAAAATCGTCCCTTGCTTTGAAAAGTAGTTTTCAATGGATTATAATGACCTTTGCATGCACCTTGTGGCTTAATAATCCATTGTTGATTACTTGTCACTTTATTTGTGTTAGACCTTTAGCTCTTTCAAATTGCAGCACCTACCTGTGAAATTCTCTTCCTCCTTCCTACTGTATACTAACCTATGGATGCATATTCCCTGAATTTATTTACAGAGCCTCCCCTCATTTCTAAAATATAAAGTGAAGCATATTCTGAAGACAGATTCCCAAATCACTCTTAAAATTGATTTCTGAAAGTCTCCACCTGTCCTGATAATTCTTTCTTCTACTTTGGTAAATCACACTGAACAAAAATGGCCTTGGGGGAAAAGAGAAAAAACAAACAAACCCAGAAACCGTTATCTACATCCTGTAGAAGAGCCCTGACCAGAGATATTGAAAACAAACACACAAAACACTTTTTGGAGTTTAAAAAACAAACAAAAAACCACGAGCCTGTTTAGTGAGAGTGTCCACCAGAAATATCCAAATTCAGCTGGCTAACGAACATTTTCGAAGCCACGTGAAGACAAGTAGCTCTAGTCTGTGAGTACAACGTTTCAAAGGTTTCCTTTTAAAGGTGAGTTACCAATTAGTCTCTTCTAGCTTGCTATTAAATCAAGCCACTGATATAAGCTTAATTCCCTCCCCCCCCAAATTATCTTAACATTATTTTAGGCATTCTTGGCATAAAATGGAATGCCAGCAAAACACCTCCCAAAAGACAATCTGCCGTCATTGCAGTCGATCCGTAGTGAACACTCATTTTAGCTTGTTTTTCTCATTTGTTAGCTATCAAAAGTTCTGCAGTTGACTGCCAACCTGAAACCAAGGACTCTGAGTCACAACTTTGCGCTCTCTCTCTCTGTCTCTCTCTCTCTCCTTTTACAACTATCCATCCATCCATTAAATCGCAAAGAAATGCTTGCATATGCCGAAAGTCTGGTTTTTAATATATGTGCAGGAGTGTAAGGTGGAAAAATCCATACCGAGGGCCATTTATCTCATGGCGTAAAGGATCATGACAATTCCAGAGCAACTTACAGGAAAGGAAATTGATGACCTTTTGATGCAAATCAAACCTTTCTATATAAGGGAAATCCAGGAATCATTTCGCGCACACTAGTGAATCCAGAACCAAATATTTACTTTCGTCACGAATAAAGCTGCGTTCATTTGAGTGCTTGAAGCTAAAAGAAACAAATGTGTACACACCATTAACACGAGACTCTGTGCATTGAAACCCATCTGACCATATTTCAAACCCTTGACTTCTGTTAAGGATGATTTTGATGTTATTTATTATTCCAGCAAGTACAATGGGATAGGCTTTTGATGAAAAGTTGAAGTTTGGAAAAGAGTTTGAAAGTTGTTAGGTTGTCCTGACAATACTATCAACTGCACTATATAATCATTTCCCTTAAAAACTACCTGTCAAAGCTCTTCTTTCTTTTACTACAGGGATTAGTCCATCAGGAGTAGATTTGAGTCGGACTTTTCACAGACTAAGGACTGTTCGAATAAGTTTAAGTATCTAATGCCATTTTCATCCCTGTCCATAAGATAAAACATTGTAAAAATGTTTTGCTGGGGAAATACAGGAGTGCTGCTAGGACCAACAGTAGAGATACAATCACATGTATACCTCATCACAAGGGCGAGCTAAGTAATAAACCCGAGCATTTTCACTTAAACTGTCAGCAGTAAGATATGTTTATTACAGAGTATTCTATCGGTGTGCAAAGGGATGGCATGTGGTTTAAGCAAAGTTCAAATGAAACAGAATAAACATAACAAATCGCTCAAGCAGACCGCATCCAGCTGTAAATAACGGTTAGGTATTTTATTATGCTAAATATATTTTATTTACACATTTCTGGGGAATTAAGAGCAGGCATAGCCAACGATGTAGTTAATAAAGTATACAAAATGGCATGATCCTACCAAACTGGGTTAGAGTGATATGTTTTATTGTTAGTCCCTTGCACTGAATCTTCTGAAGCTGAAAGGGAAAAGGAAAGGGCTTTTGTCCGAGTTGATCCTTGGCTATTCTGGGGCTCAGGTTGGTGTGAAAGGGACGAGGAGGTCACTTGAAATCTCCTTTTATCTACTCCTATTTTCTCTCTGGATCAGCAACTTTGAATAGGCACCGTCTAATCGCTCGTAATGGAAGGAAACTCTGAGAACCACGAAAACGCCTTTACTCTAGAACTGCAAATGTGAATGTCTACGTATATGGGTGTGTAACTGTGTGTGTGTTACATATAGATATAGATATAGATATGTATTGTACTTATGTTTATATGTACTTTCTGGACACACATACACATATCCAGATACACACATAAGTACACGTAATATAAAGTTTTAAACTGACCGTTCTAAATCATCGCCTAATTGTTCTTCTTTGCTGCCCTTTTCGACTACTTAGAGACAAGGAACTTAGTCCTCATCAAGTGGATATAACATGGGTGTAGGCTTATGGTAGAGGCTATTCTTTACAGTACAAATACCTCCCAATTTTAAAGTCTCAATGACCTTTGTGATTGAAGTATTGGAACTGGACTGTAACTGTATGGTTATGGTAATAACATAGAATGACAGTCCACAATTATTTTAAATTTTATCCGTAGTTCACAATATTGTGTGTGTGTGTGTGTGTGTGTGTGTGTGTGTGTGTTATTAATATTATCAGGCCACGGAGTAAATCGGAGAAAACCCTCTAAATAGGAATATGAAATATTTGTGAACCAAGATTTTCTTCCACAAATACATATTGCCTGAAGTTGGGCAATTAATTACAGTTTACTGAATTGAGAATCTCTCTATTGTGCTAGCTGAAACGGAAGCCGTTGCTTTTTCCTTTGAAACATTGTTCATCCCTCTTAGATATGTTGTAAAAGACCGACGACAAATATTAACGAAGTGTGGAGTTGTTAGAAAACATAAAAGCTTTGCTATAGAAGCGGGGCAGTTTCCAGTTCTAAGCAAAGAACTATGTCGGCTGCTCTTAGCCCCTCAGATATTCGCATTTCTTCCTGTGTCCGGGATGCTTCAGCTGTAAATTCCTTTAAGTATATACTTTGTTGCTAAGGCTACAAGTTCCATCCCAATACGCAAATCTTCTCCACGGCAGATCCAGCTCAGCCCTGGGCAGGAGTCTTAACTTCAGAACCCTGCTTCAAACTCCTTGGCATGCCTCCCTACTAAATACCTGCTAAAGTCGGCTGTTTAAAATGAAGAGCTAAGGAGCCCTCCCCACTCCTCTCCAACGATAGATTTTACTGGGAGTTCTGGTGAATAGAAGAGAAGAAGGAGCCCACTCCAGTAAAGATTAAATTAAGTAGAAGAAACCCAGCCGGTATATATTTTGAAGCTCCGGTGGGGCGTCAAACCGATGTTTAACGCATTTTTTCCACTCACTGTGCACAAGTCCTGAACATGTAATGCCTTTTAATTTTTTTCCACCTTCAGGAGGCAAGTGTCCGGATTGCTACAGCGAAAGGGCTTTGAAAAACTCTCACACTGAAAAGTAAACGCACTCTATTGTTAAATGAATGGGAATTTTATTTCCCTTGATTAATCTTTGCTCATGCTTTGTCACGAGTAAACGGACTGCAGTGTGTTAATCAGACCATCCTATTTATTTGTTTTAGAGCTGTGGGCTAGGGGGGGGGGAACCCCTCCACTCAGGTATCCCCAAATGCAGAGCGAGAGTTGAAAAGACATACGAAGTAATTTAGCAGCATTAAACCTCCCATTTGGCTAAACTGCCTACATTTCCTGAATGGCTGAGGAAATATTGTTTTAACAGACAGTCTTAGCATAGTGGACAAATGTTTATGAGTCGCTGAACCTTCCAGTATTGACTGAATTGAAGGCGAGATGATGCTTAAAAAAAATCAGCCCCAGAGACTCCGAAAGCCTGATCGAAAGACTAGAAAAGTTAAGCATTATTTGGTAAACGTCTGTAAATGCAAATAGAAATGAATAAATAAACCTCAAACCAGTTAGTTTGGGTGTAGTAGTTTAGCAGGACTAATTGCAGACAATGGAGCTGAAATGACTTTTCCAATTAGCTGCTGGTTGGAGTTTAGTTGAAGGAACTGTCAGCTCCAGCGATGGGTAATTGCTTTATTGCTCACAAAACTATCATCTATTTAGAACATATGTGCTAATTACTCTGGATGGGCGTTGGAAAAGAGACTATAAATCTATTAGCACTTTAAAAAGTCTACGGTGCTTGTAAGCAACCAAACTCTTTAACATGTTAAATGCAAGGCAGGTTTCTGTGATGGATGAATACCTCCCCAGGAAAAAAAAAAGCCCCAGAACTATATATACACATATATATGTTTTCAACTTCAGGTAATGTGCTGTTGGCTAACAGTGGTCATTTCCGATGCAGGGAGGCAACCTTTCTATACAATAAACTAATGCAATAAATCACTGTCATAAAAACGATTTTTCCTCTAGCTTTACACTAGATTTTTTTGCAAAAAGATTAGTTTAGAAATCTTTTAATTGGATTACTCTGGAAAATTAATCTCCTTTAGGCTTGCTAAATTTGTGTACCAAATATTTTGAATTAATTTAGTGTCACCGAAGGTACCTGGAATGCCTATTGTTAAAACTGAGAAAATGGACAGGTAGAAAAGGTAACATTTTAAAATACGCATTCATATGCTCTCAGAGCATTCTATGAATATTCATGGTGATGTATGACGCATTATAGCGCATAAAACTGCTTCTGTAAGGAGATAAACAGAACTGGCTTCTGGCCTGCCATGGAGCAGGACTATAGTATAGGAAAAGGGAGTTTGCAGACAGCGTGTAAAGTCCTGTTCTAGCACAATCATTTATGGCAATGAGTATCAGAATTTCCCATAGGAAACGGACACCTTTTCTGAAACACACACGCAGGTACGCACGCTTGCCCTACTGCAATTAGTTCTCTCAACTCACCGCACTTGGAAGAGCTCAATCCTCTGCTTTCAGGGAAAACCAGACAGTCTATTTACGATTTGGAAGAAACCAGGTGCTTTTCCCCATCTACTCCAGGGTTTCCAATTCTCTCGAATCTCGCATGTGAAACCTTTTCTCAGAGCAAGAAAGCCGACCTCTGGGAACACGATTGCCCTGATGCAAAGTTTGGTTGGTGGATCCACCGCCCCACCACCCTCGAAAGAGTTATTTAGGAGTTTGGTGTTTGTAAAGACCATCTCTCTCTTTTTTTTTTTACTTATGGGCGTAAGTGCTTACTGATCTGGTATAGATAATTGACTGCCCCTCAAACCTCTCGCCCCAGTGTTATCTACACCCTGTATTCCCAAGTGGATTGTGTGCAGTCAGCCAATTTCCGAGAAGACCTGTCTTCCTTCTTTCCTGCGCATCAGGGTAACAGCATCTTGAACCTTTCCTAACATATCTGTAGACGTGCTTCTTTCTTGGACTTTTGAAGGAGCCTGCTACAGCGGGTCTGTCTGATGTAATTTTCGGAGTGAGCTCACACTGTCTGTATGAAATGGGATACCTTATTTTAAGCGCAATTTAGCTCTTAATAGCAGCCCTGTGAGGTGTGGTTAATTGGTGGGGATAAAGGCATAATGACTTGACAGCAAGGTTGTAATGATACTTTTGGGGGGGGGGCACTGACATGACACGTGGCAAAAGAGCAATAAAATGGGATTTTCTGAAGGAAACAAACGTGTAATCTGCACTTGATTATTTATATATAAAATAAAGGTCAGATTAGGCGGCTTTGTCTGGCAGAAATGGGCGTGGGAATTCTATATAGATTGCACCGCTATAGGTAGTAGAAGGGTTTCTTTCCCGGGTCTGTGGAGCAGATACACAGAGGTGAGTTCCACTTGGCTGAAGAAGAAGGAAGGGGATTTTGGTTACTCGGGCTGTGCAGATGAGCAATCAGTGTAGGCTGAACAGAGAGTGGATTGGAGTAGCGAAACACCCTTTGATATGCTGAATTGCTTTAGTCCGGGCAGACACACCTCTCTCCCCAAGAATGCAAGTTTAAAATCACTAAATCCCACGTCATCTCCACAGTTTTTTAAAGTTTAACTAGAATTTGCCATTTCAGCATCAACATCACTTTTTTCCCTGTATTAAACTAAGAGCTACCGAATGGGATTAGGTATAGTTTGCAAAACAAGTAAAACAAACACGTGTTATACATTGGCTACCTGGAGACAAGGGCATACATAAATATACATTGAAAGTATGTACGAATATGCAGTCATACACCTGTATACGTTCGCGTACGTGTATGTGCCCAGTTTACATCTACATACAGAAAGTGTGTGCGTGTGCAGTATACGTACATGTTCATGTGTGAAATGTGTGTGGGGTGTGTGTGTGTACGCATGAGTGTGTTTACACAAACACAGACACATACACATCTACACCCAGAAATTATATATTTGCTAAACAATCCTCTGAGGTATAATGAATATAATTTCCATTTTATTAATTCAATCAATTCAATCATTTTCTCCCCGCTGCAATTTTTCCACCCTCTCTCTTTCTCTCTCTCTTTTTTATTATGGGCTGATATACATACTTACGAACCACCCCAGGAAAAAGTTGTATTGTCCCCTCTCAAGCTAACATACATTGAAATAAGCCCTCTCCCTCAAATATAAAACTAAACTTAACACTCCTTCGGGGACAAATCGCTCTGTCCGCGTTTGTGGGTATCTTCTGCTGTGCGTGGGAATGGTTTACAGTTTGGAAGGTTCGACCCTTGATTTTTCCAGCTTTGAGTTCCCTCTGGAAGCGGAAAGAGCAATTACTCCGCATTACTGTACATCTTTTATTGCAGTGATAGATCGCAGGTGTTTCAGCTGCTGCTATTGTCTGCCTCGCGCCCGGAGCCCTGGACTAGGGAGAAGCAGCTGCAAGAAAGTCGTTAACCTTCGCTGGACCAGAGGCGCCGCAGTCTTAATAGCTTTGGCGGCTACTTAGTCGGAGGGAGCCAATCCTGCAAGGTGCTGAGCGCCGACTGGGGGATACTGAGTTCCACAGCTTTCGCTGACGCCCAGCCAGGGGCTCAGCGCTTCCCAGCACCGGGTTCCAGAAGCCACATGTTGGTGTGACTCAGGGAGCAGCCCTCTCTGGGCAGGAGTGAATTGAGCCAGGTGCAGAGGCCGGCGCAAGGGGCGGCACCTGCCCTGAGCTGGGGCGCCATTGGCTCGCTCTCAGCCAAAGCCATGCGCTGCCCTCCCTGAGGATGCTGTGGGGCTGGCGGATCAGGCCATGGCTTCGGCTTCCACCATCCAATCCAAAGCCCCAACCCTTTTCTCTCCCCTCCCTCCAGCGTATGCACCGTTTGGCTCGGATCCTGCCCCAGGAAGCCAAAGGGAGTTTTGCCATGGATTGCAGTGGGAACTGGTAGGCGGGAGGATGTGTCGACCTTGCTGTCCCTCCCTGAACACAAATCCAGATCAGACTTCGGTGTAGTTCTTACGCGGCAGCTGCAATGTTAACAATTCCAGGCAGAGATGTTGGTATTTTAGCTTGGAAAGCTATACCCCTATTAGGGCCATCACGTTTTACCTGAAGCTTATTCGTCAAGCTTTGTATAGGACACGTAAAGCCAGTTTCCACGGGACATGTGCAGAGGAGACTGCTTCCTTCCCCCCTCCCCAGGGTTTTATAAACGCAGAATGTAACTTCACAGAGCAAATCCCAGCAGTCTGTACCCTAACCATGTCTCCCGCCCCCGGAGAGCTAGCTGTATTTGTCCAAATGAGGGATCTATATTGTGTGGGGGCGAATGACAGTGAGTCTATACTTTGTGTACATGTGTGCCTATAGGGTATAGCTGAAGGCATAATTTTCTTATAGCCATATCCTATATTATAATGCTACATATGTGTAAATATGGCAGTATGCTTAGCTATGGCAGTAGCCCAACTTGGGAATTAAGCAGTACATAAAAAACCCCAACCGGCTCTCATATGCATTGCACTCATACATACATAATATGCCATGGACGCAGAACTAGATCTATAACTAGATATGTGCATGAGGAGTCAAAATGTGGTATATAGGAAGCAGAGCTCTTTCTTATATTGATTTCAAGAATGTTTTACATCATATAACAAACATGCACCGTGACTTGTAAAACAGGCAAAATGAAGAGAAACCAACGATGTATGTTTTCGAACTAGAAGTAGATATAGAATAGGAATAATTTTTTAGACATGGAAGCAGGTACAAAATGAGGAAAACGGAATAAATACATCAATCATGAAGCAGACAAAGCTTGTGATTAGATACAAAAAGCTTGTGATTGTTTTTAATTTACCATATTTAGTAGTCCTTTTGAAAGAAAGCCAGGGTGTTCATTCGCAATGAGTTTCAAAGGGGATGGTGAAGGCAGCTTGCTATGCTGTAGCCCCTTGAACAGCATTACACTGGGTCATGATGACGTGTGACAACACAGGGGCTGCTTACTAGTGAATAGCGTAATGCCCGTGGAAAGTGGACCAAAGTCTCCTTGGCAATTCTTACTCATACATCCTGGGGGACAGTTTTACATTTGTGACCCGTTGATTGGGAGCCAGTTCTGACAGCAGGACACACGAAGCACATGTCTGAAGCCTCTTACGTGGAATGAAAAGGAGTTTACATAGGATGGGGGGAAAGGGGAAAATCTGAAGAGGAGACCAGTTGAGGTGCAAAGCACTTGACAAAACACCTGCTGCATATAATTAAACAGGAGGCTCCTTTCTTTTATAACCAGACTGGGGGAAAAAGAGAAACAAATGGCTGAACTCTTTATTTCGTAGTGCAGCTTTATGGTACACTGCAGTATTATTTAAGTATTGTACACATTTCACAATCCTTATTAGGATAGCTTCCTATCAGATCGTACCTTAAAGGGAGCTTGTTGCCCGGGTCTTAATGATTTGCGGGACTTATTTCAATATACGGACTTCTAAAGGGTAAAGGAGATTGCGACCTGTAAGTAGTAACAAGTCAGGCTTAGATATTAATTGAGAAACACCGAGAAGTAACAGTAACACTATTTCCTCCAGCAGTCAAGCAGAACAAGAAAATATATGTGGTTTGTAAAACCACTAACGGAGATTTCCTTTGAAATTCCTTCAAATATTTATCAGCTGCAAACACTTGTCTTTCAGTACATCTGGCAAAACTGGGGGATCTAGTTTGTTTTTAAAGCAGCTCTCTTTAAAACTAGACGCATCGGGTTACTTTTCCAATGTACATTCCTCCCTTCTTCCTAACTATATGTATCAACAGGTGTCTTAATTGGATAAATGAGTAAGCACTGTTTGGATATTTTGTGAACCCCACCGACTATTTTTGGTGTCACTTCGCTGTTTATATTTACACAACGCAAGCTATTCCAGATTAGCTTTCGTAGCCTCTAAATCATTTTCTTTGGGAAATACAGATAACCATTTTTTAAAAAATGCTTTAAATACATGGGAGTATGTACCCGTGAGGCCCTTCAGAGACATTTATCATCTCCCCAAAATATAGAGATGCTATTTATCTCGCCAGTCGTACAATGAAGAGTATTTTCCTTGAGATTCGCCAAAGGAAAATCATTCTACAAGCCAAACGGGTTTGCCTTTTGTGTTTTTTTCTCCTCACTGATAACGCTAAACTGCTGATCCAGATGTTGTAATAAGTGCACTGAATGTGTGAGCAGGTTATGCAAGGAAGAGTGACATTGTTAACAGAAAACATCTAATTAACAATGACTTCATTTGATTGGAAGGATGAAAAAACCTTTTTAAATCAATCCAGATTTAGTGGCCTAAGCACAGCCAATTTATGAATATGGAGACTGAATTGAATCTGCTTTCTTTCAAGATGTCATTTGAGGGGTAATAGCAAAGGTGAAGTCATTTAGTTACACTGTGGAAACTTTTATAGTGCCTTTCTTGGGGATTTAATTCAGTGCTTCTTCATTTTATTAGGAACAGACTGAGTCCATCAACTGCACTCTCCATGTTTAGAGGCATGACTGCTTGAAGCAATTAGACTCACCAATTAGCATACTTCTAGTGACCCCAGCAGCAGCACCAGGTCCTTATATTATCCATCTCTTCGCAGCAAGGGAAAACTAGACTGAAACATGCATCCTAAGTGTCCAGGGTGGCGAAAATCACACCCAAGCGGACTTCCTAAGTTACTACTTAGCCCTTAACCCGACAGCCTTCCCCCTGGTTCAGTAATACCACTGCAACTCCTCCACTGAGATGTTTATAGCCCCTTCGCACACATTGTAAATGGAGCACTTCTGTAACGTATGAACAAAGTAATGGCGTTTCCCCCTTGGTTTCAGTACTTGCTAGGAACTATGCCAGGCAGGCCTGGGAGAAAAAACACTGGACGGGTTGGCTCATTGTGGAGAACACACCGAGTAACCAGGGAGTTACTAACTCGTAACAGCGATCGCTAGGAAAGACCATGGCAAGAGAATGCAAACAATGACAGGGCACTTTTTACCCAAGGCTGTCACCGTCGTTAACAAAGAGGGTGAGGTCAGCTCTTTCAGTGGACCAACTTTTGTTGGCGAGAGGGACAAGCGCTGGAGCCACACAGAGCTCCTCTCCGGGTCTGGGAAGGCCGCTAATTAAGCCTCACTTCACTCTTGTTCGGAAATTGTATTAGCCACGTCTTGCAGACGAAGACGCTGTAGCAGCTAGAGGTTAAGTCACTTGCTTCGGGTCACTCAGCGAATTGGGAATAAAACGGGTCTCAGACACACATTGCTTTCACCATTACCTACCACTCCTTCCCGTCCCCAGCCTGGGCTTCGGCTGGTATGTGTTAAGTGGCCTGACTCTGACAGGTGAGAGCAGACACTGTGGGAGTCCTTATAGGATAGGGCTCCACTGAGTGCATGGATTCCTACTCTGAAGTCTCGCCTCTTGAAAGAGTCTGTAGATGACCCACTCTTCGGTAGGAGTTATTTCTGGAGGCGAAGCGGTAGGCGCTAAAGAAGACACCCTTTGCTTTTCGTGAACAATAAGTGACAGAGTTGGCCTTGAAACTTTCCAGCACCAGGCGTTAACCCCAATCCTTTAGGTCCGTAAAGGAGGAGCAGCCCGTTTCAACTGAATGAGCAACAACTCTGGCGATCTCGATCTTTCCTAGCCTGCAGAAAGTATGTAGATGCAATTTTAATAATTGACTCACCCGAATACATGCCCTGAAACGACATCTTCAATGCTAGGCGTTTGCGTTAGGCAGCCGCAGACATGATGCCATCTGGACAATCCAGCGTGCTCATGGTGAGCTTCCAGACAGTTTCTCTCGCCCACCTTTGACTTATTTACACACCCACTCGCTCTCTTTTACGTTTTGTCCTTTGGAAACAAGGTTTTTGTTTAAAGTGACGATTTCATTCATGATTTATTTCAAATGTGTGTGCTCTCCTTTGCTGCCCTCCTCCCTGCTACTTATGTTTACATTGTCACCAAACGTTTTGCTCTACACGTGTAAGGCTAAGCCATCGGAAGCTCCCAGTCCTCCACACTGGCTGAGAGGTCTGTAAAATTCGCTGAGCAGTGGAGGGTCCTGTCCTGTTAGGCTCTACGAGCGCCCTGGAACTGCTTGTTCTCAGCACCTGCCAGCATGGGGCCTCTTAGATTTCAGCTCCCCCGCCCCATCTCCCTGAGCAGCGCACGAGCCCTTCTGGCTTGTGAAGGTAACTGTGCCATGCACAAAGGACCCCACACTCCCCTCGGAGCTAAGGGGGCGACTCCAGCTGAAGGGGACGGGGATTGCAGTTGCGGGGGGAGGAGGAGATCCCTTTTCAGAGTTAGCTCTCACATCCCTCAGCAGCCAAACTGGGGTCGAAAGGTGGATCCCACTTAGCCCGGGCACATTCCTGCAGGAGGCAGCAATTGCAGGAGGGGCCTGATTCCACAATCCCCTGATCTCAGGGAGGTACCGATCGCAAGGGGAGCAGACTGGAGCTTGCAACGGCTGGACACCGAACTGAATTGTAACTTGTCCAGCTACCTGCCCACCGTGGTTAAAGTACTAATTAGTCAGCCCTCTGATTCATAGTCAGTTGATGGAAACCAACATCCAGAGAGCCGAGTGCTCAGAAGATAGAGCCATTCACCCATGGGTTCACCACAGGATGGAAGAAAAATCTTTACAGGATGAAATAGGCAATCAGCTGAAATCTATCCTCTTTAAATAAACTGATTCCCTAGTATTTTCCCAGTGTTGGTGTAAGTTGTTGTCTGTGATGTCCCCCAGGGCTCTTTCCTCTCTCTGCTCTCTGATTTGGTGTATAAAAGCAGCCCTGAATGATGGATTACTGTGTCATTGCAGCCTGCGAAGGATTAATTTGTTTCATTGATTTCTCTTTAGGCAGATAGCCAGAATTCGCCGCTTCCCACCTTTCCCCGAGACTTCCAGCAGTAATAGACAGTAATAGCCTAAGACAAATCAGCCCATGCCTGTAAAAATAGAAACACAAAACCCTGAAGTCCCACGAAAGCCATGAAGACGTTCCCCGCCCCACTTTGTGATGCTGTAAAAGTAAGTTTGTATTTAAATTAAACGCTTTTTCTTATGAAACAATGTATCTTATTTTTTCGGAGTTGCTTGGCTTGAAAACTATTTGGCTTTAACGACAACTTTCATAAGCGCTTGCTTGCAAATAATCAGCAGACATTTGAAAGTCAAGGAGAATTGCATTCACGTTTAGCACCAGGCTTTCGTTTTCTACAAGAGGTAAACCCAAGAGTTCGCTCTTTTGTATAGGAGGGGTCGCTGTATAGCTAATCTATTATCGATCTGTCTGACTGTCTGTCTGTGATACTGCAAAGAAATGTGGTTTATGTCAGGCCGCAGAGTCACTGGGCTGATGCGGGGGCGGAGGGAGTTAACTATTCCAGATCAATTTGTCTATAAGTATTAAGAAGACAATTTGATTGAAAAAAGGCCTTGGAACATTTGGATACGTCACAGAAGTAATGAAGAGACAGACAGACACACTGTTAAATGCCTATTACAAGGGAGGAACATTAGGAGCCATGTGATCGCTGTAGTGTGGAGCATTGTGCGCCCAAACCGGCAGGGAAGGGCTATTTACTTTTATCATCTGCAAACATTGGTTGTGCACCTCTGTTTCCTTTCACACTGCGGGGCTGAAAGTTGTATTAATTTAATGTTCTCAAGTTTTACTTCATATGGAATGAGTCGTGCAGTAAAATCTAATATTGCCATGTGCTAATTCTGGGATTGGATAAACTATACTATGCAGTAATAGCAACTAGACCTCCCTGGGCGCACAAAGACTCGCCTCACCCACCCCTCCATTCTAGGTCCTCAGTAGCTCCTTTAAATTACACTGAAACTATCCTATACCCAATGGCCTACATCTGAATCATCTGGAAACTCTAGGACAGTGGTCTCCAACCTTTTTAAGCACAAGTCAGTCCAGGATCTACATCACACCCAAATACCCCTGCCCCACCCCTTCTCCCAGTCCCTGCTCTTGCCCCACCCCTTTCCCAGGCCCTGCCCTCCTCACTGTGATGATGGGGTGCAGGGGAGGGGGATGGAGTGACATCAGCACCCCCTGCTTCTGTCTCCCCCATCTTGCACAACAAGCAGGAGGCTCCCAGGGGGGCAGCTCTGAATCTCTGGGCAGGAGCAGCAGACCGGGTCTGGTCTGGTCGGGCAACTGAAGGGGAAGACCAGCTTAGTGTTTTGAGCATTGGCCTGCTAAACCCAGGGTTGTTAGTTCAATCCTTGAGGAGACCATTTAGGGATCTGGGACAAAATCTGTCAGGGATGGTACTTGGTCCTGATGTGAAGGCAGGGGACTGGACTCAATGACCTTTCAAGGTCCCTTCCAGTTCTAGGAGATCCTCACAGATCCTGATCTACTGGTTGGTGACCACTGCTCTAGGAGACACCAAAATTACAAAATCTATTTTTTAATCCTTCCAGGGGTGGAGGCATTAAGGTGATAGCTTCAAACTTCTTATTTTACATGGTACTTACCATAGGCCATGTTAAAGTAAGAATATTTGGCTGAGAACAAAGCCTGATTTCCTCAGCTTGACAGTTGAAAATGTTCTTTCTCATGCCCAAATAGTATTTTTGTGTTCATTTGCATACTGAGAGCCTCCAGGGCTTGCAATCGAACTTGTCTCCTTTATCACTCCTAGATCTGAGGTAGCTTTTGAAAAATTAGACATATAGCTAAGTATTTAATTTGCCTAAAGAGTGAAAAAGGCACAGCAGCTTCTAGCCACAGCAGCCTGGCAATTGCTAGTATTCAAAGGAATGTCCCTTCCTCCAGGTTTTTTTTTAAAATGTAGGGAGCCAGGCACTGCCTAACCATCACATTTCTGATGCTTTTCATTGTGAAAGAACCTAGAAGGTCAGGAACAAAACAGTTAGACATGCAATTCCCAGAAAATCTCCACTCTGTGGAGTGGGGCTTCTTGTTTGTTTCTGTTTAGCAGCAAATGGTGTTATCAAGCAAGATTTTTATTTTAATATGTTATCTGAGAACCGGGAGCACTCTGTAGTGGGGCACAACACAAGTTATAAGTATGGCTCACTTTGCCTTTGGCTTTTACAGACCCCTTCAGAAAATTTGCTATTCATCCAGCAACTTTTATTCTGGGTAGAAAGTTTTTTCTTGATTTGGTAAAATCGAGTTTGAAGAATAAATCTAATTTCCCCACCCCTTATTTCCCACGATTTACAATAAAACAGTAAGATTAATTCCAATTGCATTCAACTTAAAAGAAAGTTACATCCTTTCATCCCTAAAGGACTAGTGAGAAACAGAGCATAATAGATTAGCAAACATTAACCTTTTGCATTCTTCTGAACGTAGGCTTTATGTCTATGGAAGGGACAACAGTATGATCAGACATAGAGGCTACGTCTACATTGGCCCCTTTTCCAGAAGGGGCATGGCAATTTTTGAAATCGCAATAGGGAAATGCGCGGGGGATTTAAATATCCCCCGCGGCATTTAAATAAAAATGTCTGCCGCTTTTTTCCGGCTTTTAGAAAAGCCGGAAAAGAGCGTCTACACTGGCCCCGATCCTCCAGAAAAAGCACCCTTTTCCGGAGGATCTTATTCCTACATTTCAAAGTAGGAATAAGATCCTCCGGAAAAGGGCGCTTTTTCCGGAGGATCGGGGCCAGTGTAGACTCTCTTTTCCGGCTTTTCTAAAAGCCGGAAAAAAGCGGCAGACATTTTTATTTAAATGCAGCGGGGGATATTTAAATCCCCCGCGCATTTCCCTATTGCGATTTCAAAAATTACCATGCCCCTTCCGGAAAAGGGGCCAATGTAGACAAGCCCAGAGGCTGTGTCTAGACTGCATCCCTTTCTCTAAAAGGGATGCAAATTAGACACATCGCAATTGCAAATGAAGCAGGGATTTAAATCCCTCCTGCTTCATTTGCATAAAAATGACTGCCGCTTTTTTCCGGCTCGGAGCTTTGCCGGAAAAAAGCGCCAGTCTAGATGCGGATCTTTCGGAAAATAAAGCCTTTTCCGAAAGATCCCTTATTCCTCTTAAAATAAGGAATAAGGGATCTTTCAGAAAAGGCTTTATTTTCCGAAAGATCCGCGTCTAGACTGGCGCTTTTTTCCGGCAAAGCTCCAAGCCGGAAAAAAGCGGCAGCCATTTTTATGCAAATGAAGCAGGGGGGATTTAAATCCCCGCTTCATTTGCAATTGCAATGTGTCTAATTTGCGTCCCTTTTACGGAAAAGGGATGCAGTCTAGACACAGCCATACAGTCTATACATTACATCACTATGGCTTACTAAAAGTTTGTGTGAAAGGCATTCCCCTTCACATAGTGTACTAGTAAAAATTTTACTGAGGTCCACTTTCCTAAATATGTTATTGAATACTTGAGTGTCATTTACTTAATTTAAAATACAGATTAGATTAAATTTAGCATGGGATTCTAATAGTCTACTGAGTGAGACCACACACGCAAGTTCCAGCTGCGAGCCTGGGATCTGTCTGTCTTTGGGCAAAACCAAAAGTTTTCCTATGCTAACACTAGATTTATGCATAGTAAAAGCTAACGCAGACTTCATCCACATGGTGTTTTGAGTCCGTCTAGGTTTTTCAGTGGCTTTACATTATTAACACATATGTTCTCATATAGATGATTTGTGGAAGATTTGTGTGACACCTGATTAAGCCGCTTTCAAAGAATCTGGTGTAAAGTTTACATTTTTTTTAAACGACTTTGTTAAATTCTTTACTTTTAAAGGAGTGAAAAAAAGGATGTGATTTAAATACACACTGATTATTTGATTCATTGTAGAAGATAAAACCTCTGGGTCTGATTCTGATCTCATGCCAGTTTCAAGTCACTGCAACTCGTCAGTGCTGTCATTCCTGAATTATCTCAGTGTAAGAGCAGAATCAGTGCTGGATGGAAAGTTTCTATTTTTTAAAAAAGATATAACTATTTTTATGAATTAAAATTTTGTGTTACTCATATATGAACATTAGCACTGTTGGATACCAGGCCACAAAAAAAGACATGTGTGATGTGCAGTCAAACTGTCTGAAGCATTTTATAATAACCAGTTGAATCATACTGAGCAACCTTACCCTGCACAAAACAGACATAGATTAGTGATCAGCATGCACATGAAACCCACTTGGTTGTGGGAAACACTGCTATGGCTAGCACAGTTCATGAGACTTGCCCAGAGGTTGAAAGTTTAGACCAGTGGTTCGCACCCTATTTATCACTTGCATGGCCATCATACAGTGTGTTATATGGGCCACATCCAGTACCCATATGGCTCTGACAATGTCATATTGACTGAGAGCTGCATGTTGAGAATCATTGCTTTAGACCCTGCAATGGCCCGACTAGTGTGCTAGGCCCAGAGGAATAACCTCCTCCCAGTGTAAATGGTAAGGCCTCACCATATACCTTTTAGAAGTTAGTCTGGCTGAGTGCTATAAGGGAGCTAGTTACTGCATTCAACTGCTCTCTTAGATCATACTTTGCCAGCAAATACTTCTAGCCTAGGAAGAAAGCAGTAAGTAAATATCAAAACAATGCACAATCCGGCATCACAAAGATCTCTAATGGAAGATAAATATTCACCGTGCACAAAAGAGGAATCTTTGTAAAACTAATTTAGGAGGTAAAATCCTAGCAGGATATTCCTTCAAGACTCCAACAACATTGGGATCTAGTGACAGGGGACTTCAAGGTGAACTAGTAGTGTAAATGGCATTATGATACATGGCAAACCAGGTTCCCATGAGATGAAAAAGTTGCCTCTATTGGGAAATCACAAGAAGCCAACAGGAGAGTTGAACAATTTTCTGCCAGTAAATATTGATTCAACAAAGTTGAACCATTTCATGGAAATGTATCCATTTTGTTGAATATTTGATGGGAAATCATCAAAACATTTTGTTTCAGTCATGGATGGCATAGACCAAACAAATCCTGCATCGTGGTAGAGGATTAGACTAAGTGACCTTTGTGGTCAGAGGGACATTCTTCCAACTAAATCACAACAATTTGGATATGCAGTCAATCATCAATCTTGTCAATCATAAATCCAAGAACCAAACCTTCATGACAAGTTTGTCAGAAGCTGGGAATGGGCGACAGAGGATGAATCACTCGATGTTTACCTGTTCTGTTTATTCCCTCTAGGGCACCTGGCATTAGCTACTGTCAGGGCTGCTGACCGTGGGGAGGGAGTCAAAACGAACAACTGCTCCGAGGCCCAATGATTCAAAGGGGCCCAGAGCTCCCAGCTGCTGCTGCCACTACCGCACTACTGCAGCAGTAGCGGCTGGATCCCTGGATCCTTTAATTGCTGCCAAAGCCCTGGGCAGCACACTCTGGCAGCAGTGTGGGGGGTGAGGTCTGGATGGGACAACTAGGACAACTGCCCCAGCCCTGCCCCTTCTGTCTGAGGCCCTCCTCTTCTAGGAGCATGGAGTTGGTCTCCCATTTCACCTTGCCCAGGGGCCCAGGAAGTCTGTCAGCTCACTTAGCCACTGTTAGAAGACAGGATACTGGGCTTAGATGGACTTTTGGTCTGACCTGGTATGGCTGTTCTTTATTAAGTGAAGACTTCCAAAATATGGAACAATATTTCTCGAAATGGAGGCTGAAACCAAACCTCAGAAAAACAACAGTAAGTGCATTTTATCTGGATAATAAGAGTGCCAAAACCAGACTGAAAGTAGCTTTGTGGTAAAAATGTGCAACATGATTACATTCCCATATATCTTGAAGTGAAATTCTACTGCACCCTTTCCTTTCACAATCATCTTGAGAAGGTAGCTGCAAAGATAAAAATGAGAGCCAATATGATCCAGAAACTAGCAGGTACAACCTGGGGTGCATATACGTCAGTTTTGAGAACATCTACAATGGCATTTTTATGCTAAATAGCTGAACATTGTGCACCAGTATGGAGCAAATGTAGCCATCCAGCATATTCAGCTGAATACAGTGATGGGATCATGGGTACCCTTAACTTGATTCCATCACCATGGCTACTGTGCTGTCTCATATCATTTCCCCTGCAGATACACTGACCTACCACAATAGTCCGTGAAACTCAGTGAATATAGGAGAATAGAAGTCTTCCTATTCACCAAGACCTTGACAACATCCCCTCCCCCTGCAACATCTGAATTCCCACAAACCTTTCTGTGAACATTCGTTTAGCCTCATGCAAACAGGCTATGATCAGACAGAGGCATGGAAAGCAGACTGAGCTAAATAAGACTTAAAAAAATTAAGCGCTTTGTGACAGATCCCATGCAGAAGGTTCCTGGGTTTGACCTTCCATGGGGATCTTGATTAACTCAGAACCAAATCTGGACCAACCATGGTAGATGCAGATATCTAATACACAAATGGAAAATGAAAGACTCCCTGGCATGTAAGTGTGGGTTCCCCCTTGACAGACCATCAAACCTACTGTCCAAATTATAAATAAGAAGGAAGCAATACTGCAATACATTCTGATACCCCGATGTAGTCATTTGGACTGATCAACTTCAGGTAAAATAGTAGTTGCTGCTCTACACCAGCTATACAAAAAAAAGAAAAAGACCTTGTGTTTCCTTCTAATACTATGGTTCTACAGTTCTGAGGCTAAACGTTTGATTTAATTTATTGAGTACAATAAATATTAAAACTTAGTATAATACTAAAACTAAAGTGAAATATTTTGGTAAAGTCAAAATATAGTATTTGAGAATATTTTGTTTCACAAAAATAACCAAGATTAAGTTTTCTTCTCAATTTGGGATGATACCAAATATAAAAATCTTTCCATTTCCCCCTGGAATTAATATTCCATATTTTAGCCATCTCTATTTAAAAAGTGAGGGTAAAATATACATATGAGGAGGGAGATACAAGGTAGTTTTTTCAGATAGGCACTGGAGAGAATGAAGTCTTGTTAAAGCTGGCTTCATCACTTTACAGATGTTATAAGAAAGCACCACTATCATGTAGTATTAACAAGTAGCTACTATGACAAACCTGCAAGTCAAAGCTGACATAGATCTTCAACCTCCTCAGCATCAATATGAAGTTCTCATCTTTCCTCAGGAGTACTGATGTGCTTGCGTGCATACATATATATGCATGTGCCCACAACCATGTGAACAGACAGGTAGTAGACAGTGAGGGCTGGAGATACTGCTCTGTATGGTTGAACAACTTGGGAAAACGAACCTGGCTTTTCTGTTACACCAGTCACCTGCTATCAGTTCTCCATCAAGAAGTGTGCCAAAACTGCCCAGGCTGGAGTGAAGATGAACTACTGTCTGGCTTAAGGCCTACCCACAGGTTGACTTGCTAGGAGAGTGATGTACAACATTAATCCCATGGAAAATTAGTTTCTTCATTTAAATACCTTCATTTCAATTTTAGTCAACACAAAGAATGATTAATGTGTTGTAAATATCCAGGTCTGCTGAGTTAAAAAAACCAAAACACATTGGTACTTCCAAAACTGAGTTTGGTTAATGCATAAAATGCTACTCAAGGGGTAAACACTTTTGAACAGCATTTAGAAAGGAATTTTGTCTCTTGTTTACTCAGCACGAACCTCTGTTACTATGGAGTTTTTATATTGTCAGTAAAATTCACCTCCCTGCTATATGTGGTATTGCATCAAAGAGCAAAGTGCTTTAGTTAGCTAAAACAAGGAAAGTATAGCATAATTAAATCTATTAGTTTAGTTTAAAAAAGCGCATTGGATGAATGAGAAGTTTCCACTCATCTACAAGGGGTACATATATACATGACAAGGATGAATGAACAGGAATCTTTATTTTAGAATTTTTTTTTGTTTTGTTTGCAACCGTCCTTGTCACTACTATATTTTTTCTGAGTAGAAAAAGTTAAAAGTACTTGTTTACTATGCTTGTGCTTCATTATGTATAGCCATAGACACTATCAAAATGGAGGGATGCTAAAAGATGTAGCTTATGCTATCAAAATTAGTTACAACTAACATTTCTCTAACTTGACACTATGTTAAACAGAAATAAAATAATGTAATTTTGGCTCCAAGCAGCCAATTTTGCTACATTTCAGGGTACTGCGAAAATTGTTAGCATTAACGAAACAAGTTCTGAAGGCTCGGCTTGATATAAGGAATTGGTAATGGGATATAATGCCTTTCAAACATCTCTTCAGATCTGGCTCAGATCATAGAGAGCGTTTGGTGGCCTAAGTGTAATCAGCACTTGGTATCACTTTGTTCATGTGAATAGTCTCACTGAAGCAAACTAAGAACTAAAGTGATCAGGTTTTGACCCTCTATTGAGACTAAACAGATTTCTGTCTCTAGGGCTTGTCTACATGGTGACACTCTGGAAAGTTATGAATCAACTCAAGATATTAAGTCAAATGTGTTTATTTTTAGAGCTTGTTAAACTCTTCATGGATACTCCTGTCTCAGGAGTAAAGTGGTCTCAGTTTTCTGTATGTTAATCCTCCGAAGGCCAATTTAGTTCCTAATGAAAGCATCCACATGGAGTTTAATGTGCCTTGTCTTATGTCTTCACACCTACAGATTACTCGCCTTAACTTTCCTGAGTGTCCCATGCGGTTAAACTCTAGGGAACTATTCACAGACATTAAAAGCCCCAGTTCAACAAAAAAATTAAGCACATTGATGGCAATGGGCCTTATGCACATTCTTAAATGATTTGCTGTATCAGTGCCTAACTTACTAAAAAAAGTGTTGAAAACAAACCAATATTGTAATTGATCAAGACATTTCAGAGTTGCTGCTGCTGACATAAAATTGTGAAGTATATCTTTTCTCATTAAATTTGTAATCATTTTAAAGAAAAACAAAACAAAACGCATTTCCTTAACTATGTTACTTCCCAGTGAAATCAATAGTAAGAGTTTTGCCTGATGAGTAAAGACTGCAGTATTTGTCCTAGCATTTTAGAATATTAACTCATACATGTTTTAAGAAAAATAAAATTATTTTTTCAGTATTTCTGCTCATTTTCTCTCAGCTTAGATAATGAACACGCAACAGGCCAGTCAATTTCACGTCCAGGTTTTAGTCAAATTTCACTTTCTGGCTCTCAGGCACTAGAACGGTGCTTCCATGTTGGGGCTGAGAACACTGATGTGGGATGCATGCATATTTTGAAATGCCATTTTCACTGGTGTTTTAAAACAATTTAGTTTGGACATTGGTTTATTGGACGTGGGTTTATTACAAGTTTACTTTTACTAAACATAACATGACACTGTGATTTTAACTCACACAATGATCTGACAGTGTTCCTTACAAAAAAAAAAAAAAAAAAAACCTTTCAACTTTCAGAAAGTGAAACCTCAGCTCTGTTCACTTGTGATAATTAAAAAGGTACCAAAACATTTCTGTAACAGTAGGGTGGGCTAACACTAGTGTCCTGGATACTTTTTAGTGTAGATAATTACATCCTGACTTTCCTAAATTTGAGCTTATTTGGAGCCTGAGTCAAAGACAAATGAAATCAATAGAAGGCTTTCCATTGACTTCAATGATTTGGATCAACTCTTATCTTTCACTCTGAAATTGGTGTTTAAGTAGTGTCAGGATATGTTTGACAGTTTTCATATTTTAGTCTTAGGACTGATTGCATTTCATTGATGGGGGAAAATATTGCCATATTTTGTGTATTTTTTATGCAGAACTAACTCTTAGTTTTAAAGGGGAGTTAGAAACATGTATATGGAGTGTAGATAGCTTATAAAGTTTTTAGCATCCTTCTGTCTAAAACATAACCCATGCAATTATAAAAATATATGTTGAAGGTCATTATTTTAAGTAATCTATATTTTATTTTAAGCAATAAAATAACATACAGCTATACACACTCAGAAAACAACAAGCAGCAAGAGTCTAGAACAAATACAGTCCATATACTAACTAGGAGGCTGCCAATAACAACATATTTTACATTGTGAGTGTTTTGAGATCACAACGTTGTTCAGTTAAAATATTGGGATATCTAAAAAAAACCTATAAGAAAATTAAAGAATGAAATAAGTCAGGGCATAATTTCAGTATGCCAGAATAATATATAATAGAGCACAGAGCAGGTCTTTCTGAATAATCTAAGTTGTCTGGTTTAAACATCTCATTCCTATAGCAAACGTCCATGAAGAAAATCCCAATGAACTTAAATTCTACATTTTTACATTAAAACAACTCAACTTCTGCACAAGTAGATTCAGAATGGTTTTACATTTCCTTGTTTATATTATCTGATTATTATTAACAATCTATATTTAGAATGCCACCTGTTATTTTTCTATCAGATCATAGTGTTTTTAGCAATAGAAATAGGGTGAAGATGTTGCTGTTAAATAGATACTATGCTATATGAATTATGTCATTTCTATAGTTATAAAACAACTCGAGAAAATGTACTGTAACAATATGATCTGTGTTAAGATTGATTACCCCAAAAATGCTTTCAGGAGGAAAAACAGAGGGAAAGAGAGAAAGATTGTTTCTACCCAAGCTTTACATCATAAAAGGTTTGGCTCCGTGAAGAAAAATCTAGCATTTGGTTGTTACATACAATGGTCACTCCATTTGTATATTCATTATGCACATTAAATAATCAAACATATTCCTTCAAGTAAATATGCGTAGCTTAATTTGTTCTGCTGAAGGAGAGACAACTGTCAGAAATGGCAATAAAAGTCACAATGAAATAAGAATACTAGAAAATCCAAGGATTTTAGTATGGTCCATTATTCATTCAATTCCTGGCAGCCTTTATGATTACAAATCACTTGATTGACTAACTAGACATTCACAAAGTGAATTATGAATCAGGTTCATTTTTCGTGGTTGATAGTTGGTACATGTTGTAACTCTTCCACTTTGTGATATATCAAGTTCTTGTAACAGTAATAAGAGATATAATCAGCTCTTTATTTCAGGACAAATAAATTGCCTTTTCAAAAATGAAATGTGGTTGCTAACATTTTAACAGTGTGAAATGTAATTCCTAGTCACTATTTTCTGAACAGAATCTGCTATGGTGACATAGCTTTTAGGTAGTTGACTTTGCTGGAAACTATTTTAAGAGTAATAGACCTTCTGTTCTTGCACACTGACTTCAATGGACATTCTCCACTTGGACTGTAGTCACCCTTTTCTATCTGATTATTGGACCACATTTTGCTGATTTGGGCTCTATTTAGGTACAGATGGGATTCAATAAACTCCCTCTACCAACATCTTTCTCTGCTTCCCTTGCACACAATAGAATTTTTTGAAGAAATATTTTTGTCAATTAATTTTATAGAAAATCCAACTGTGGTATCTTGTTCTTAAAAAATGATTATTAAAAGACTTCAGATTTACCCCCTTGCTCACCTTCATATCTAGTTTTTAATCCTCTAACAACCTTAATTAAGTGATCAGCAGTTTAAGTTGTTATTAGACAGCTATTATGGGATTATTTTAAAAATTCCTGATTATGTCATGAGTATAGATTATTGACCACTTTATTAATTTAAAAATTGTGATTAAGAGCATAATCCCCAAAAGATATTTATAAAATTTTAACTACTATGCTTCACTTAAGGGAGTAAGAGGCTTAGAAATGAGATTTAAGGAGTTAGTAAGTGGGTAAAATCAAAATTCTTTGAGGTTTAACATTAAGTGGATTAAGTGACTGGCCATAATGGAAGAGGGACAGATCAAAAGTCAAGTTAATGGTTCAAGTGTAAAATTCACTTTCCTTTTGGACCATCTTCATGTCTCCAAGGCAATCAGTGTGGAATGTGATAAGATATAGCAAACAAATAAGGAGAGAAAAAATGGTAGCATTTCAGTGGAGGAAAAGGTGCGGTATATGAAGGGATAAGAAAAAAACCCAACCAAAATGTAGTGTAATTATGCCCAGCATCATTGCATCTACTGCTGCGTGTTGCATCCACTGCATAAGAGCATAAGTGCACAAGAACGGACATACTGGGTCAGACCAAAGGTCCATCTAGCCCAATATCCTGTCTGCCAACAGTGGCAAATACCAGATGCCCCAGATGAAAGAAACTCAACAGGTAATCCTCATGTGATCCCTCTCCTGTCACCCATTTCCAAACAAACAGCATGAGTCTTAGGAAATCAATGAGATTTATTTTATAACCATTCTGTTGAACCCCACAATGAGTCACCTCCTTAGTGATTTTCAGTGAATACCATTGAGTTGGTGATGTGCTGGGTGTCCAACCTCTGTGTGTATGACTTTCTTTCTTCCACTGAGTTCCCTGCACATATAATAAATTGCAGGTTGGTGCTGTTCAGCATGTTAGGAACTTTGCTAGGCTGGTTCTCTTACTGTTTCTATGGTTTGCATTGGTGATTCATTCAGTGCAATTCTTTCACTGAAAGATTCTTTGCTCCTGGCCATTTTCCCATCTGACATCTGTGCTGTGCTGTTCCTTAGCGTACTGTTTCTGCAAACAGGAACTTAGCACTTAGGCATTTGTAACCTGTGCAAGTGGTTTACTATTTCTTTTGCTATTAGCTTATTACAAAATTCTTTGCTTGGTGGCATACAGCCAATGGAAGTATAAGTCCTTTTGGCTGGTTTATTTATACGGCCACATTTGACCTCTTAAAATGTGTAGTCTTCTGAGCCTCTTTTAAATCTTCTTACTGTGCTGGTTCATGGGAATTCCCTTGAACATATAAATCAAACAGCAAAATTTAAACTTAAACAAGATGACTCAGGTCAACCACTTGCTCATTTAAATATCCAAAATCATATGCAATTCTGTTCTCATTTGCAGTTGTGTAAATTTGGAGTAAATCCATGGCTTCTACTAACTTATTGTGGATTTGCACTGGTGTAAAAGAATAGAATTGGTATTTTGCATCTGGTGCAGAAGATACATGCAAGAGTAAAAATCTTCTCCCCCATTCTTCATTTCACACAAAGTACTCCAAATGACATCGCTTGAGAATTCTGCACAGGGAATGAATGCAGAATATTATATAGAAATTTACACTGCAGATACAAGGGAATTTGCTTTAAATTTTTAATCTCTTTTACAATATATTCATAGTCAAGTTTGTATAATTTAAATGAAAATGTGGTGGAAATGGACAATCTCAATGCAGAATTAGTAGTAGCTGTGTTTTATGATGTGCTGTATATCCTCAGTGTAGGCAACATTTCAGACACATGGTGCCAGAGCCATAGGCCTGAGTCTCTGTACTAGTTGCTGAGAGGTGGTCTAAGCCACAGAAATCCCCAGAGTTGTTATTATTCATGCTAGTGAGAACGGCCTTTAGTCTGCTCTAATGTGGACTAAAGGATGAACCGGCACCTGGAAGACTGAGACTGCAAAACTTTTAGATTGGTTGTTTAACTAACATGAGATCTTTGCTGAGTGTGCCAAGTTACTGCAGCCTGAATACCACTCAGTGATGTTAATTTTGTTTTCTGATTTCTAGATCTTAAACAATTCTCCTGGCAATCATTTCTGCTTTGAGTATAACTAATACTCCAAGCATTTTGTTGATATCCAGAATATGTATATCTACCCTGAGAGGTTTTGGAGTATGCATATTATTAAGGTGAGATGTTGATTTATTTTCTTCCACATGGGAAGATGTACAGGGAAGTACTGTAGTATATCCATCAATTGGATTCCTTCTGCGTATCATTTTTGAATAATTTGAACCTGTGCATCCTACCAAGCATCTAGTAGATTTAAAATGTGATTTTTCTGCCGCCTAAACTTCAGTATCAGCACCCAGGTACTGCATAATCCTTGGGTATGGAGCCAGGGGATGAGCAGAGTCTCCTCTGAGAAAAGAAAGGACCAAAAATGGAAAGAATGCCTAGTGGGGATAGGCAGAGGAGAAGGATTTTCTCCTGCCTCTGTCTGGAGTCTATAGATTTCAGTGTAAGGATCTGCTCAGTTTCTCACAATAAATAAAAGGACACATTTTAAGGTGCACAGGTTGTTGGCACATTGAAAAGTGTAGCACAGGCCTTATCTGCTGGAGCAGCTACCCTATTAACACTTACTAGTACGTCTATATTTAAGTTAGTCTTCTGTAGACTTTCTGCTAAACCCACAGTTTTACTGCAAATCCTGCTCCTAATTTGCTTGTTTGTATTATAATTCCAGTTCTGACACCAGCCTTTTTTTGATTCAACAGTTATTTTTTCCCTCTCCAGCCCTGAACAAGAGGATGGATATACCATAATACGAATGATACAAAAGAGTTAGGGCATTTCTCCCAGTATTTTATGCACCCAAAAAAGGGTCAAATTCAAAGTCAGAGCCCTTTCCACAGATGTATAAAGGAACTTAAACTGGAGTAACCACTACTTTAAGAAGGTATAAAGTTGGGGACCATTCTGCTTTTATCTGTACATCCTCACACCTTTCTGTTAGTTGCTTTTGTTGCTAGGTTTCTTTTCCATTAGTCTTCCCATGGCATGAGTGTCACTAGAAGCCCTAGGCTCTCTTTCACTCAGGTGCTGTGGGCTATTTTCATAGCTGAGTGGTGTTGTACATTATGTGTTGGTATGTGGGTGTGAGTCTAAGGGTCCTATTCTTCAGCTGATATTCATTTCTAACAAATAGCCCCATTGACAGTAAGGATTAAGAATAAGGCTGCAAAATCAGTGTACCTTATTCTTACTTGGTCACAGAGTAGATGTAAATTAACCCTGCCCCCCATTTAGTCAAATAAAGGCTGCTCAGATGCCAACTCCATCCAACTCCAGCTGCAGAATGAGAGTAGGGCTGCTAACCACTGAGCAAGGGTGATGAGGCAAAAATGAGGTGTGGGAGAATTCTGGACGCTGTTCTCCCCTACTTGCCAACCAGCGTAATTGGTTCTTGGGTGCATCCAGAAAAGGGTGAGGTCATTGACTACCTGCCAGTGCAAGGGGAGGAAAGCGTCTCTCCTTCCTGCAGCTCATTTTGGCAGTCTCAGAGATGGATCTGAAGTTCTAATCATCCCTAAGGAAGCATAAGTTGAAGCAATATACACAGGTGGGAGTGGAGGATCGTGCAAGTCACAAGGAATTGACTCCTTTGAACATGGCCCACTGCCTTCAGCATCTGCTACAAGCTGCAACGCTCATTGCTAAAAGAGGAAGCCCAAAGGCCAAATGCAAGCTCAGTTGCACACCTTCATTTGGTGTGTAAGCTGGCCTCTCCGACATTAGGCTTATAATTCTTATTTCAGCAACTACTTTTTCTTTAAGACAGGTAGGTCTCTCAAGGGATAACTTCAGTCGTGCCTGAATTCCATTGTCCTTTTCCTGGCATTTCAGGGACATAACACAGTATTGGACATTACCACATTTCTTTCTTCATTGGAGGATTCGCCCCTGAAGACTTCAGTGCCACGGAGAGAAGGGTAATATTTACTGATCTTCTACTGCTAACACATTCGTTAAAAAGGGATCAAAATGGATTATTTTCATCTTGACATGCAAAGAGCCACATTTTGCCCTTGGCTTGATCTCAGAGTATGAACTGATAATATCAGCAGAAGATGCAGAGGCAGCAGCTTTTTGGATATCAGACATGGCATCCTCAGACGCACATAGTATTCTAACACAAAGAAGTTTTTCTAGCAAGATCTACCCTATAATTTCCCTGGTATTTGACATTATATTCACATTCTACATTCAGATCTGCACAGAATCAGCTGAAAATTATGTGTAACCTATGTTATTTCTTCAGTGATCTATCCTGTACCCTGCCAACATTTCTGGGCACACGGAAAGATACAAAAGGAATAATTTTATCAAGTTAGATTACAAATTTAAATATGAGACAAATATGAGAGTTGCGTGAAGAAATATATTTTATTGGACCGACTTGTAAAAGTGAGAGAGACATGCTTTTGAGATACAAAGTGTAGTTCAAAAATGTGTCTCTCTCACCAACAGAAGTTGGTCCAATAAAAGATACTACCTCACCCACCTTGTCTCTGTAATATCTTGGGACCGACAATAGCTACAACACTGCATACAAGCTTAAATGTAAACATTTCCTAAATCATTTCACAAGATCAGAAGCAGGAAAGATTTTAAAAAATCATCTTGAAATGTTTATGGAGCAATAAATATTGTAGAGTTTTTCACTCATTTTCACTCTATGCAACCCCACTGAACTCAGTTATATGGCATGTAATCCACTACTGGATGTAACTCAGCAGACTAAGCCAATACAAGAGATTGCGTTGTTTACTGTTAATATGAGAGAAAGGATTGAAGGGTCCATTGTGAACCAGAAAAGCACCAGCACTGACTCATTGTTTCTAATTACTAATTATTATTATATCAGCACATGAATCCAGCATTTCTTAGGTCATTGAGAAGAGGCTCAGGGCATGGAGCTGGGAGTGTAGAAGGTGGAGGAGTCAGACCAGAGGCTTGTGGATGTGGGGGGCTCAGAGCAGGGGCTAGAGTGGGGAATGCAGGAGTCAAGGCTGGGTGGGTGAGGAGGGGCTTAAGGCAGGGGGTGGAGACCCAGTAGTCAGGATTGTGGGTGGAGGGTGCAGAAGGCTGGCCAATTCTTAGGGCAGCAGGGGAGCTGTGCCACCTGATCCTGCGTATGGTGACCAGCAACATCCAGAGACCAGCCCCCAGCCAGCCCCTCTCTTACCGGTGTGCCTGCCCTTTTGTGGTCATTCTGCGGTATAAGTGTGCCTGAAAGCAGCCCCCTCCCTTTGTATTTTATGAGAAACAATCATATTGCAAGCAAATTTCATTGTCCTGGCACAACCAAACCCTGACCTTGCTCTAAGTGATGAGACGAGGAAGCTGCATACCAAATTTGGTGATAGCTTTATCATTTAGGAAGAGTTCTTGAACTGATAGTTTCACAGACAGACCAACAGACAGACAGGCAGACACACAAACTCTCTCAAATATATAGTAGGTTTCTTTTCTCAAACAAACAAAACATCAAGCAATTGGATCCTAGCTAGAGTCTCAGCAAAACCTCAGGACTCAAATGAGCAACCCAACAAGTAAACGGTTAGTTAAAATGAAAATTATAACAAAAACAAAAACGCCAGCTTGGAAATTGAACTAATAAGGGAAAGAATTTGCATCAAGTGGCTAGCACAATTTTCAACTCTATAAAGGAGAGCAGAGCTGCTGAAATCATCTTGTGCAGCTGAGATAAACACAAATCCACATGCAGATGAATGAAGATTTCTGAACAGTTATGGCTTCCAGTATGACCTTGCATGTTAAAACTTAGCCAGTGTTTATAGCACAAAGTGAATTCCCTCCAGAATAACATTTTAGTAATCCAGCACCAGTTCCAACCTTTCAGCTGTTGCTACTTTTTGGCTTAACTATAGATAGAGTCAGAAGCCCATGGTTTCTGTGACAACACAGGGTCAGATGACCTGGCTATGTCCTTCCAGGCCCATCTGGAGAAATAAATAGGCTGTTTGTAAACAGGACAGCTAAGGGTTCTATCACAACATTGCAAGTTCACAAAAGCATAAGGCAGAAGGGTGAGAAGGCAGAGGTGAAAGGTGAAAGCCGTCTTGGGCCTGTTCTTCTGTAGAGGACTGGCTGTTGTTCAGACTGAGAACTTAGAAACAATCCACTGGCAGGCTTCTTGCCAGGGGATTTGTTATGGAGAGAGCATGGCTTAGTAAGGATTTTATTACAAAAATTATCTTGATTCTTTTGCTCTCTTATTACAGATGCTCCCCCTCACCTCCTCAATTATTTAAAAAATATATATATATTTGGAAGAAACACACAAATTAATTTCCCACAAATAATACATTCAGGGTGATTTGTTTTTCAGAGAGAGAGGTGCTCAAAAACTACGAATTTATGGTGCAAAATAATAATGGCAAATTATATGGCAAACTGCATTCCGGAAAAATGATTACGCTATTCAAATAATTAAAAGGAAAAAAAAAAGGACTGACTGCTATTTTGGGTCTATGGCAGATATTTTAGGAGGTTATATATCTTTGTTCCACCTAAGCCACTAGAGATTTATAAGATTTTGTAATTAACGGACCCACCTTCTGGAATAGGCCATTCTTGTACTGGGTGAACAAATTTAAAAATAACACATAAACTTGTAGAACCTTAGGGTATGTCTACACTACAAAGTTAATTTGAACTAACAGTCGTTAGTTCGAATTAACTTTAATAGGGGCTACACATGCAAACCACTTTTTCGAATTTAATTCGAAATAGCTGAGCGCTTAATTCGAACTAGGTAAACCTCATTCTACGAGGAGTAATGCCTAGTTCGAATTAAGTAGTTCGAATTAAGGGCTATGTAGCCAGTTAATTTGTACTAGTTGGAGGCTAGCCCTTTCCAGGTTGCCCTGGTGGCCACTCTGGGCCAAACCAGGGAAACTCTTCTGCCCCCCTCCTGGCCCCGGAGCCCTTAAAGGGGTACGGTGTGCCCGTGCCAGTTGCAAGCCTACCAGCATCCAGCCAGCAGACCCTGCACCTGGCACGGGATGAGCCAGCCACCTGCTGCCACCCAGCCTTCCGCCTCTTCCCAGGACCAGGCTGGTGGCTTATAGGAGCCTGCCCGGGGCCACAAAAGGCGGGCACTTTCCTGGTCTAGTGCGGAGATCGCAGACCTCATCAAGGTTTGGGGGGAGGCCTCCAGCGTCTACGATCTCCACACTAGGCACAGGAATGCGGCCATCTACAGCCGCATGGCTGCCAGCCTGGCCACCAGAGGCCACATGCGGACCCAGGAGCAGGTTTGCATGAAAATCAAGTTGGTCCAGTGGGACCTCCAACCCTGAGCCATGAGTTTAGAACATAAGAACATAAAAACGGCCGTACTGGGTCAGACCAAGGTCCATCTAGCCCAGTAGCCTGTCTACCGACAGCGGCCAGCACCAGGTACCCTGGAGGGGGTGGACTGAAGACAATAACCAAGTGATTTGTCTCATGCCATCCATCTCCAGCCTTCCACAAATAGAGGCCAGGGACACCATTCCTACCCCCTGGCTAATAGCACTCCATGGACCCAACCTCCAAGAATTTATCTAACTTCTCTATAAACTCTGTTATAGTTCTAGCCTTCACAGCCTCCTGTGGCAAGGAGTTCCACAGGTTGACTATGTGCTGTGTGAAGAAGAACTTTCTTTTATTAGTTTTAAACCTGCTACCCATTAATTTCATTTGGTGTCCTCTAGTCCTTATAATATGGGAACTAAGGAATAACTTTTCTTTATTCACCCGCTCCACACGACTCATGATTTTATATACCTCTATTATATCCCCCCTTAGTCTCCTCTTTTCCAAACTGAAAAGTCCCAGTCACTTTAGCCTCTCTTCATATGGGACCTGTTCCAAACCCCTAATCATTTTAGTTACCCTTTTCTTAACCCTTTCCAAGGCCAATATATCTTTTTTGAGGTGAGGAGACCACAGCTGTACACAGTACTCAAGATGTGGACATACCATAGTTTTATATTTCTCCTCCTCCTTTTCCCCCTGGCTTTCCCCTTCCAGCTCCCTCCTCCCAGGTTTCCTGCTCCCCTCTCCTACCCTCTCTCTTCGCCTCTCCTACCTCCTTTTCCCAGTCTCCCCAGAGGTTAATCCCCTCCCACCAGTTTTGTTAAATAGAGTTTCTATTTTTGAACACACATGTCCTTTATTTTTTACATCAGGAAGGGGGGCTAGGGAGGGGTAAGTGGAAGGAGGTGAGGACGGAATGGGGCACGAGCCCAATAGGGAGGACTGGGGTGGCTCTGTGGGCTCCTCGGGGTGGAAGCTCTCCTGCAGGGCCTCCTGGATCCTGACAGCCCCCCGATGAACCCCCCCGGATGGCAGCTTTTGGCAAGTGCAATTGGGCTGATGGCCGAGTGCTGTGATGTGCTGAGTGTGGGCACTCAGGGCACTCCAAGACAGGACTGCTTTGCTGTCCCTCATTGAGATAGACAAGCAAGCGGGGAACCCTGAGAATTGTCTGTCCGGGCTGGGGGTAGGGTCTGAGGGTAGCACAGCCCTCGGCTAGCCTGAGGCAGCAGCTCCACACTCTAAGTCCTAACCTGATGCCCTGCTGGCACTGGTTCCAGCCAGCCTTAACTTCGGTTCAGGGTCCACTCAATGTGGACATGCTATTTCGAATTAGCAAAACGCTGATTCGAATTAGTTTTTGGGTCTAGATGTGTTATTTCGAATTAGCTTATTTCGAATTAACTAATTCGAAATAAGTTAGTTCGAGTTAGCACTGTAGTGTAGACATACCCTTAGAGACTAACAAAACATGTAGCTGGTATCATGAGCTTTCAGGGGCACAACCCACTTCTTCAGATGATTGAAGTTAAAAAGGGGTCCAGAGGCCAAATAAATAGCAGAGAAAGAGAGGGGATGGGATTGGAAAGAGAAGAAAAAAAAATATTGTCAATTAGAGCGTCTATGGTAAATGAGGCTGATAGAGTGAGTTCTAATTATTCTAAGTATCTGGTGCTTGGCTTTTTATGTCATTAGGGTATGGAACATAGTAGGCCATCCAGTTAAAGTCTTTATTTAAACCTCTGTTGCAGGTGTTCTACCTTGTAAATGAAATCAAGTTCTGCAGCTTCTCTTTCCAGCTGGTTTTTGAAATTGCCTTGCAATAATATTGTCACTTTTAGATCCATTAGTGAGTGCCCAGGCAAGTTAAAATGTTTCCCAGCAGGTTTCTGTGTTATAATTTCGAATATCAGATTTGTGTCCTTTGTGTCCTTTGTCGTAGAGACTCTCCAGTTTGGCCAATATATATGGCAGAGGGACATTGCTAGCATAGATCCCATTGGTGGATATGCAGTTATATGAGCCTTTGATGTGGTGGCTGATGTGGTTAGGTGATGTGATGATGTCGCTTGTACAGATGTGTGGATAGAGTTGACACCGGAGCTGACTGCAGGGGTGGGTTCCTGGATGAGTATGATGGAGGTATGCTGCATGGTTGCTGGAGAGAATTTGTTTGTGGTTAGGGGGGTTGTCTATAAGCAAGGATTGGCCTGTTCCCCAAGGCCTATGAGAGTGAAGGATCATTTTCCAGGATAGGTTGTAGATTGTTAATAATGCGCTGGAGGGGTTTAAGTTGAGGCTGTAGTAGGTGACCAGTGGTGTTCTGTTTTCTTTGTTGGGCATACCTTGAAGAAGCTGATGCCTTGGTACTTGTCTGGCTCTGTCATCTGTTTTTTCACTTCTCCAGGTAGGTATTTAAATTTTAAGAATGCTTGATATCGATCCTGTAGGTGTTGTCTCTGTCTGTGGGAGTGGAGCAAATCCGGTTGTATCTTAGAGCCTGGCTGTAAACAAATGATGGGGGAATGTGTCTTGGATGGAAGCTAGAGGCATGTAGGTAAGTGTAACAGTCAGTAGGTTTCTGGTAGAAGATAGTGGAAATGTAGCCGTTGTGTAATTGTATTGTAGTGTCAAGGAAGTGGATCTCTTGTGAGGACTGGTCCAGGCTGAAGTTGATGGTAGAGCGGAAGTTGTTGAAATCCCTGTGGAATTCTTCAAGGGTCTACTTCCCGTGGGTCCATATGATGAAAATGTCGTCAATGTAACACAAGTAGAGTTAAGGTGCTAGGGGACAAGAGCTGAGGAAACGTTGTTCGAGGTCACCCATAAAGATGTTGGCATGTTCTGGGGCCATGAGGGTGCCCATAGCTCTGCCGTAGACTTGAAGATATAAATTGTCCCCAAATTGGAAATAGTTGTGAGTGAGGACAAATCACAGAGCTTCATAACCAGGTATGCAGTGGTGTCATCAGGGATAGTGTTCCTGAAACTGTTATAGTGGGTGGTAAGTCTTGGTGTATATTAAAATGCAGGAAGTGCTTTACATCACAAAAGTTTATATGTCTTTTTAGAGTAGTTTTTTTGTGCTTAGAAGTATATCAACAAATTATTGACCATAATATCTGGGCCTGGATCAGGCCTGATGAGGTGAGAGTGGGAGCTAAAAAAGTGTATGTCACCCTTGCTCTCCTGTGATCCCTCAAGGCGGCTTTAATTTATGCCAGAAGTGACACTACCGGGGTCTGGTGTACTACCCAGGGATTGCTGGAGTATTCTAGCCACACTGCCAACATGGCCCCCAATTCCTTCCACTGACAAAGCCTTGGAGTAGTAGCTACACCATTTTTAACATAACTCAGGCCAGGTCTACACTAAGCCAGAAATTCAACTTAAGATATGCAACTACAGCTACAAGAATCACTTAGCTGGAGTTGATGTTTCTTAAACTAAATTTCTGGGGCAGCCCCACTGCAGGAGGTCAATGGGAGAAACTTCCCTTACTCCTTGCAACTCTGAGGCATACTGAGGTGAGCAGGGGGCCCCTCAGCATTCGATTTAACAGGCCCGTACTGGACTCCCTAAATTGAACTCTGGAAGAATGACTTCTAGAGTGTTGATCTTTCTGGAAGTATAGGCAAGGTTTTAGTGATTCCCCTACCGGTTTGGTTGTGTAAGATAGATACACCACTATGATCTTGCAAAGATGGAAGAGCCTAGAGCCCCAGAGCTCGGGATCCAATCTGAGCCCAGATGTTTATACAGTGTCAGTCAGTATGATTCAAAGGATTAATTTGCAATCAATGTCTTCTTCATAAATACATAGGTCTCTACTTCTGTGGAACAAGTTGCATCATTGACACTCATATCCCATTATGAAGTACTCTAGTAGATTCTCCAGGAGAGTTGAGATTGTGGTTAATTATGGGAAAAATAAAAATGTGTGCTGGTAGGATACTGGGACAGATGGACCTTTGGGCTGATCCAGCATGGCCATTCTTAGGTTTTGCAAGTAACACTCCTTGTAACACTCTAATTCATAGACATAGCACCATTAGAAAGAGATGGTGCTTATTAAATTGAAGTTATTCAGGCACGTTTTCTACATACCTAGCATGGGAGAATTATGGACTGAGCAGATGACTGGGATTTAGATGTTCCCAAGATCCATTTCTGGCTCAGACACAGACTCTGAAGTCTGGATCACTGGCTCCATCTCCACATGGGCCAGTTTACTAAGAATTTCCCATGATTTCTAACACCAGTATTAGAGTACGAGAGCTTTGGTGTATGCATGTGCATTTAAAAACAATACATCAAACATTGCTTTGGAACAGGTGTAATCTTATATAGATAGGGGCTTATGCCCATTTTACTTAGACACAGAGTTTAATAATGCATCCTTTCCTCCCTCCGAGGAGGGAGGTCATTTAATATTCCTAAGATGTTTTGAAGATTAAAGTGCTACATGTTATTACAAGTGCAAAGAATGTATATTTTTCTCTACCACCCATCTTTTCAATTCAAGTTATTTCCATCAAAGGAGTTCAGTTTCACCATGGGGGAAGGAAGGTGGGGGAAAATAAAAATCAAAGAAAAAGGGATGGGCAGCCTTGGTTCAGATATGTGAAACATGAATTATTAAGCCAATAAATATATTTTCCTTATGGAATAATGACATTTCTTTTGATTTTTAAATACAGCTGTGCAGAGACCATCCTATTCACAGACTACCTCATGGAACCGAAGAACAACGTTCATTAGAAAGGATAACAGGAAGTCATCTGTATCTTCTTCTCTCCCTCCTACCCCTTGCAGTTTCTCATCTCAACAGGCACACAGGTAAACATACTTCTTGTGCATGACAATGTATCTCAAAGATACAGGCTAAACCTCCATAGTCTGTCATGCTCTGGTCCAGCTACATCCGTGGGCTGGCATAATTTTAGTTAGCCGAATGTCCATTAATCATGGGATGGCTAACTTTCTCACGGTCGCATAAAGTTTGTTTGCAACCATCAGTCCTGGCTGTTTGTGTTCAGTGCTGTTATTTAGCTTTGATTTATTCCTAAATGTTTTCTAAGAGCCAAATAAGCAGTGGAAGTACTAGTAATGCTGCTAGATTGAGTTCCTGTGGTCTGGCAAATTCTCTGGTTCGGCACAGATCAGGTCCTGATGGTGCTAGGCTAGAAAGGTTCAATCTGTGAGGGTATGTCTACACTACCACCCTAGTTCGAACTAGGGTGGTTAATGTAGTCAATCGAAGTTGCAAATGAAGCCTGGGATTTAAATATCCCAGGCTTCATTTGCATCTTGCCGGGCGCTGCCATTTTTAAATCCCTGGTAGTTCGGACTCCTTGCCCGCGGCTACACGCGGCACGGAATAGGTAGTTCGAATTAGGAACGAGGTGTAATGGTAGTTCGAATTAGAAAGCCTAATTCGAACTACCTACTCCATGCCACGTGTAGCCACGGGCACGGAGTCCGAACTACCGGGGATTTAAAAATGGTGGCGCCCGGCAAGATGCAAATGAAGCCCGGGATATTTAAATCCCGGGCTTCATTTGCAACTTCGATTGACTACATTAACCACCCTAGTTCGAACTAGGGTGGTAGTGTAGACATACCCTAAGACAAACTGTATTTCTTAGTTGCTCTTAACCCTTATTTTATTCTTAGTCTTTCCAATCAGGTCAGGAAAAACACCAGTCTTCTCATTAAAAAATAACCCAAAACACAAACAACAACTATAAAAAACCTAAAACAATACTTGTAGTAGAAATTAGGACCCTGCAAGATTAGATCATCCTAAATAGAATATATATCACTGTTCCACTCAGCTGTATCATGGTAATGTTAATCACTTTCTTGTGAAACTTCGGATATTAGCCACTGCTGGAATCATATCACCATACTTGATGCACCAATGTATTCAGCTGGTATGGAAAATTCTAAGTTCCTATTACCTTTAAAGAAGAGCAGAAGGACTATCGCGCCAGCAATGTGTGTGGGATGTGTGTGTTTAATATGGCCTCCTACCTCTATTGCCTGGGAATGCTTCACAAATTTTAGGTAATGTACACTGCCCAGAACAGCAGAGCTGCCTGTGTATGTGTGTGATGTACATACATCTGCACCTGTTAAAGATGCAGCACAAATTGCTGCACTGTGAATTCCTATAGCCTACTAGTGCCTCTGGCAGGCACTGTTTTCTCTTTTGCCTCTCAGTGTGGGCTGAGGCTTACAAAAATGATTAGAGGAACTGAGACTTCTATCTTAGGAGAGATGGAGAAGATTGGAACTGCTCAATTTAGAGAGATCAGCCAAAGGGGAAATGGTAGAGATATACAAGATAGTGGACAATATTGAGAAAGCAAGTTGGGTTTTCATATTTACCTGCTCAAGATGTTATTTAATGAAACAGAAAGGCAACAAGTGTAAAATGGATAACAGGGAACATATATACTGAGCGCATAATTAACCTCTTAAACTTATTGCCACTAGATATAACAGAGATCAAGAGATTAGTAGGATTCAAAAAAAGAATTAGGCATTTACATGGAAAATTAAACCTTCCTCAGTTTCATTAGATAGGGCACGACGTCTCAAACTCTTTGATAGCATAGACTAAGCTCTAAAACTCTTTGATAAAATAGATTACATTTTAATGAATACTATCATGGACCAACATCCCTCCTGTTTGAAATAACATGAGGCATCTGTCCCTCTCCCATATGTGACCTTTAGCTAAAAAGACAGCTAAAATGTAATATTATACTTTTGTATAATAAGACCACTACTTGGCAAGCAATTTTTAAATAGTATAACTGTAAAATTATATACAGTATTTTCACTGTCTTTTAATTAAATTGAGCATGTGTAAGTGAGGAGGAGCCATGGCCTGTAATCAGCCTGCTCACTAAGATCCTGAGACCACTGTTAGTAGTCCTTTAAATAAAGTATAACATACATCAGATAGTAATTGGACATCTCCCTAAAATATTTTCACATCTGCCGAGAGAGACTCTCTAAACTATCTGAAGTTTTTAGAAGTGCCCTCTATTTCTGTGGACTTAGTTTTGCACCATCAATTAATTTTGAGGATAGATGGTCTCAAGTAGAGATCTACCATCTTCTCTGTGTGAGCAAACCAGGTAGCTAGCTCTTCAATAGTTGTTACTATTTCCACCCCCAATTAATTACTGGTACAAAATTGTGGCCACAAAATTACTGAAGGGCACTTCTGGAAGTTAAGCCTAGAAAGGAGAGTCTTAACCAACAATGGGCCTAGTACTGTACAGCCAAATAAGAGACATGTATAGTCCGCATTTCAGTTTAGGCATAGAAAATACTTGGTACTCTTTAGGACAAAAGATGCCTTATTGATGTAAGGTATCTAATAAGATCTGGTGCAAGTTACACTCAGGAAACATTTCTTGTAGACACTAACATATGAATATCTAGTGGCTGTGTATTTCTTGTGGAAATACTATGCTGCTCCCATTCGGGCAAAAGTTCTTTTGCGCAAAGCTTTTGCGCAAAAGGGCCAGTGTAGACAGCTCAGATTTGTTTTGCGCAAAAAAGCCCCAATCGTGAAAATGTCGATTGGGGCTTTTTTGCGGAAAAGTGCGTCTAGATTGGCACGGACGCTTTTTCGCAAAATGTGCTTTTGTGGAAAAGCGTCTGTGCCAATCTAAAAAGTGTCCTTGCCAATCTAGATGCTCTTTTCCGCAAATGCTTTTAACAGAAAACTTTTCCATTAAAAGCATTTGCGGAAAATCATGCCAGTCTAGACGTAGCCAGTGTGTTGAACTAAAAACATCCTACATAGGGTGAAGTAAAACCCTGTTTTGGGGATTTGAAACACAGGCATGCGTTTCCTTCATGTTTTTTTGGACAAGTAGCTTAGTATAACTGATTTGTTAATCTACATTTTCACTGTGGCTGCGTCTAGACTGGTAAGTTTTTCCGCAAAAGCACTTGCTTTTGCAGAAAAACTTGCCAGCTGTCTACACTGACCGCTTGAATTTCCGCAAGAACACCGACGATCTCATGTAAGATTGTCAGTGTTCTTGCGTAAATGCTATGCTGCTCCCATTCGGGCAAAAGCCCTCTTGCGCAAATGCTTTTGCGCAAGAGGGCCAGTGTAGACAACGCGGTATTGTTTTGTGCAAAAAAGCCCGGATTGCGAAAATGGCAATCGGGGCTTTCTTGCGCAAAACCGCATATAGATTGGCACGGACGCTTTTCCGCCAAAAGTGCTTTTCTGTTAAAAGCATTTGCGGAAAATCATGCCAGTCTAGACGTAGCCTGTATGTTTCAATCAGAGAGCAAAATTAAGAACACCAGAGAAGGAAGGGTAAGAAAATGCCACGCTTCATGTTTCGGGATAAAATCATTAGTTCTTGGAAGAGAAAGAGAAAACCCTGAACTCTGGTAAATAAGGATGGACTGATTTTCAAATAGTTTCTTTTTTATTGTGTTTTTTGGGGGATGATTTAGGTCTACTTGGACCATAAAACTGGAACAGAACTATTAAATCATGTAAATGTAGAAGCAAGTCACTGATGTATGGTATATCAGAGCAGATTAGAATTGAACTTAAATTGCCTCTTGCTCTGTGGTCTCCTCTTCCTGGCCTGTGCCAAAGAAAATCTCCATCTCTTCTGTGTCTCAAGAAATGGTGAGAGCTCTATTCTGTCTCCCAAAAAATGGAGAACTCCTTCTCTCTTCTGAATGATACTACTTCTCACCCACCTGCCCTCTGTAGTTTGTGCCAGCTTTCTATCTGCGTCCTCTACCATTTTTTTCCCCAAGAGAAGGAGATGTGAAAGCTTTCTGTTTCCTCTTGTTTGTCCTTTGGGATGGAGGCATCATGTGCATCCACACAGAAGGAAGTTGTTTGAACATCTCCTCTTGTCCCCTGGGAGAGTGAACTCTAATCTCGACAACCCCTTTAACTGCAAACTTTGTCCCCAGTGGCTCCCTCTGAAGTTTTTATCCTTCGACCATGTTAACCTGCCTCTCCTCTGTCCCTGAGGATATTCACTCTGTGACTCCCATCCAAATAGCAGCCTTCTGTCTCTTCTATGTCAGTCCTGGGAAATCAATTTGTGTAAGTGTCTGTTAGAAGAAATCCTTTTTTCTTAGAGATATAATAATTATAATAATCCCCCCTATTCTTCTCACTCACTTACCCAAAGCTATTCACCAACTGAATCTTTCTTCCACGGGGAAGTCTTTCCCTACACACCTCTCCGCTCACCCCATCTTTGCCTTCCTCCTTCTGGATCTCTCTAGAGTCATACTGAATTGCTCAATGTACCCTTGTGGACTGAATACTCATCTGAACCTTCTTGTGTGATGGGAAACTGCCTCCATCTTTTACTGTGCTCCATGCTACCCAACCCAAATGTTTCTCCAGGCTCTGCTATTATCAAGAAGGTGGTGATGAGGGCAGGGGACTGGACTTGATGACCTCTTGAGGTCCCTTCCTGTTCTAGTGTTCTATGATTCTATGTTGCAATCAGTGTGAGGAGACCAAACAGGATAGTAGGCCTGCAATGTATCTATTATAATACTGGTTTGGGAGTTTAAACAGATTTTTAATTACAACTTTGTGATGATCTTTCAAAAAATTCTTAGTTCACTTGTGCAATCAGAAAAATCACTAAGTCTTCTCCTCAAGTGCAGAGTAACTACCGCATGATCTTTACTTTAGGACTGCATGATTCTTGGATGTTTTGACTGCCCTCAACTCTCACTGAAGCAAATGGGAGTGAGGATGCTCAACACTTTGTGTGATCAGAACCGTAGGGAGGCTCTTGGTTAAATCCTGGTTTTACGAATTCAAATATATCAACTGTATTTAGTCATCATTGATGACTCTCAATTCCAGAACCATTTTCTTTGCTTTTGGTTTATAATTTGTAAATGTTACTTTATTACTGTTTGACAAAAGTACTAAGCAGTGTGGCAAGTAGGCTCCGTTTTTGCAAATTAAACCTGCAGTGGGATTTCTAATGCAGTCATTCGTCCTGTGGGATTATACAGCACAGTTTTGTGGAATTGTTTCTGACATTTCATCCATCATCCAGTCAGAATAACTAAACAAACTAGTGCTGTTCTCCTGTATTCAAAGAGCAACTTTTGGAGAGCCTTCCCACGGAAAAAATATAATGATTATTGCTATCAAATTATGCCTGCAAAAGCAGAAAGGAAAAACAATCTACATAAGTAAAGGCAAAAGAGCTATTGTACACCAATAACGTATCATGGGAATCATTTAAATAAATATATCAGGCCAGATCTTTAGCTGGCAAAAACTGACAATGGAGATTCTTCAGTTTACACCAGCTAAAGCAGTTTACACGAGCTAAAAATATGGTCCATGGCATCTAGGATTTGGATACACGCCCACTGAATGGCAATCCCATTGAATTAAATCCGGGTAGGATGGGACCCCCAAATGACTACTTTTTTTCTTCTGTTCAAATAAATTCCATTTTTAAACCACCAGAGAGATAAATAATAGGTTATCAACACAGCTTTTCCCACTGTATATTTATCAGGCCTTTCTTAAAATATAGAATACATGTGTTGGTGGCCAATTTATCTCTACCATCTCACTCCAGGAAAAATATGATCTAAACTACATTAGCTGTGATGTTTAAATACCATGTCATTAGTGAATGAAAATCAAGTGTAGCTCATTATTAGTACATAATGCCTTCTTAATCAATATTAAAAAAACATACATCGAATAGGCCTCAGATTGGTTTCTCCACTCTGTAGAGACATTCAAGGACATATATTGCAATTACCAGAGTTATTTTTTACCCTTTAATAACTAATACAATGTACTTTGAAGTAATACGGTCTCACACTGCAATCTACAATCAGACACCTAAACTAACAGAAAAGGTAAAACCGTCACAAAAGAGATTTTGGAGACGGAAGTGTATAATCAGATAAACGAGGAGAAAGTTTTGAAAAGGATTGCAGAAGAGTAATAGGAGATATTACTAGTGTGGTTCTTACTTCATCGTTGTTTTCTTTTAGTAAAGGTTCTATCAGCTGGGGAGAGTTGCTTTCTTCTTTGAAGCTAGCTCTTGTTTCTCTGAAATCAGATTCCTTATTCCCAGGGCTCCACTCTGTAATGCCAGCACAAACATACATCAGCAGCTGCACAGAGCTTTAAAGAGTTAGCAAGAAGCTATTAAGAAATTACTTATTCCATTTTAGATCCATGTCCATGATTTTTACTGGGTAAGTTTGAAGTTTGGGGAATGGGTAGAAAAAAAAAGTCAGGCAGCAAATAAACAGTTTGAAAAAGTCTTCACATGTAGAATAAAAAGTGAAATGCATCTACATTCCATTAAAGAGATAATATCCATAAGTGAGAAGAACAAGAGAAATCCCTCCCACTACCCACACACATTGTGAGTAAAGCTGTGTAGAATGTTCTGGATTAGATCTTTATCATGATGAATATACTGTTTTTATATACTGAGCCACTGCCAGCTTTCTTTCTATAGCCTAATCAAGCAAGCAGGTGTAAGTCCAGCAATTGCTGCCTTTTGACAGCACTGTGTATAGGTAGAGGCCAGATTCATCCCCGGTGTAATTCCTTTAAAGTCAATAGAGCTATACTGTAGATTAAATTGGCCATTAGAATTAGATGAATGAAGGAGCTAAATTTAAAATTCTTGGATTGCTCCCAAAATTGCTGTATGTTTTTCATTGAACCAGAATTGACTCTCAGACGTTAAGGTCAGACAGTACTATCATGATTATCTAGTTGGACCTCCTTCACATTGCAAGCCACGCAATCTTACCCACCCACTCCTGAAATACACCTCTCACCTCTTACCTGAATTACTGAACTCCTCAAATCATGATTTAAACACCTCAGATTACTGAGAATTCATCATTTACACTCGTTTAAACCTGCAAGTGACCCATTCCCCATGCTTCAGAGGAAAGCAAACCCTACTCTCCATGGTCTTCAACAATATGACCTAGGGAAAATTCATTCCTATCCCGAAATATGAGGATGAGTTACACTCAGAGCATGTGGGCAAAACCAGGCTCATAACTAGGAAAGAATGCTCGTAGTAACTCAGAGCTTTTCCCATCTAATTTCCCATATCCAGTCATTGGGGATTTCTGCTGCTGACAATTGTTGACGGGCCAAATGCCATTGCTGGCAGTCCAATCATCCCATCCCCTCCATCAATTTATCAAGCTTAGTCTTGAAGCCAGTTAGGCTTTTTACCCCCATTTGGAAGGCTGTTCTAGAACTTCACTCCTCAGATACTTAGAAACCTTCACCTAATTTTGAAGCTAAATTTGTAGATGACCAGTTTACATCCATTTGTTCTTGTGTTCACAGGTGCTTAAATAACTGTTCTCCCTACCTGGTATTTATCCTTCTGATGTATTTTTGGAGAGCAATTATATGTCGCCTCAACCTTCTTTTGATTAGGCTAAACAAGCAAGCTCTTTCAGTTTCCTCTTATAAGGTAGATTGTCCATTCCTCAGATTATCCTAGCAGCTCTTCTCTGCATCTGTACTTGTTTGAATAAATCTTTTGTAAACACGGGAGACCAGAAATGAATAGTACATTCCAGATGAGGCCTCACCAGTGCTTGGTGTAATGGCATTTTCATGCTCCCATCTCTTCAGGAAATACCTGTCCTGATGCTAGTGGAGCCGGAACAATATTTACAGCAGGGATGCTGAAGGTGAAAACTATATATTTGTATAGTTATTATTACTTTAAAGTGCAGCAACACCTCCAGTTCCAGCACGTATGGCTGATGTATCCAAGGATTGCATTAGCCTTTTTCATGGCCGCATCACACTGAGGGCTCATAATCATTCTGTGATAAACCTATACACCCAGGTCTCTCTGCTCCTCTGTCTCATCCAACTGATAAAATCCCCAGTTTGTTGTTAATTCCTAAATGCATGACTTAGTACGCTATATCCAGGAGGTGTGTAGGTTACACAAAGTGCAAGCCCATCTAATCACACCAAGATCACTTACAGAGAGAATAATGGGTCTGCTCTACAGCCTTAGTTAACAGCCAGCTGGCTTTTAGCTTATGTGGTAGAGGCTCATGAATTAAGTATCAGAGGTTCCAGGTTGGGCTCTGTCCACAGACAGCCGGAGTCTGTCAGCATTGTATTTGCTTTATTAAATTTCATCCCATTTCACTTACTGCAATTTACAAGATCACCCAGGATATTCTCATAGGATATTTCAGTACTCCTCGATATTGGCAATACTTCCCCAAATTGTACTGGTTTCTAACATTTTGTGTGTGAAATACTATGTATTTGAATTTTACATGTGTATATATATATTCGTCCTAGGTATTTGTACATTAAAAATCACTAGGAAAAATTAACCCTGAGAGGGATCTGAACCATCTTCATGCAGGATGTCTCTGTATGTCAAAGTTAATATATAACGCTCCACATTGCCTCAAACCTACCTTCCATAACTCACCCCTTCGCAGATGCCTCGGAGAATTGGTCAGCCTTGCTGTTTGCCCTGAATGTGTCCTTAAAGGCTAATAGCAGTCTTGAACTATGCATGCTTTCCATGTATCAATAAGATCTCACAGGAAAACAAAAACACAGATGTGATTTGTGACAAGTAATTCAGAAGTCTCAGGTATCAGTTTTCAGACATCTTTGATTTTCAACCCACTAAAAGGAATTTAGGAACATTTTCTGAGTTTGGGGAAGGGGACAGAATAGTCTAAAACAGTGTGTGTGTGTGGTGGTGGTGGTGATGGTGGGGAATTTTCATATATACACTATAGATGTTTGTCTTCACTGAACACAGAACTTTATGACATGTTTATATATGGCAGGTGTGAAACTGTAGGCTGATTAAGACTATGTCTAGACTACAGGGCTACGTCTACACTGGCCCCTTTTCCGGAAGGGGCATGTAAATTTCAGCAGTCGTCGTAGGGAAATCCGCGGGGGATTTAAATATCCCCCGCGGCATTTAAATAAAAATGTCCGCCGCTTTTTTCCGGCTTTTAAAAAAGCCGGAAAAGAGCGTCTAGACTGGCCCCGATCCTCCGGAAAAAGTGCCCTTTTGAAAAAGTGCCTACTTTGAAGTAGGAATAAGAGCCTCCGGAAAAGGGCACTTTTTCCGGAGGATCGGGGCCAGTCTAGACGCTCTTTTCCGGCTTTTTTAAAAGCCGGAAAAAAGCGGCGGACATTTTTATTTAAATGCCGCGGGGGATATTTAAATCCCCCGCGGATTTCCCTACGACGACTGCTGAAATTTACATGCCCCTTCCAGAAAAGGGGCCAATGTAGACGTAGCCCAGGCTTCTTGTGCAAGAAGCTTTTTTTGGAAGAGATCTTCTGAAAAAACTTCTTGCGCAAGAGAGCGTCCATACTGAAAAAGTGCATCGAAAAAGCGATGTGGTTTTTTGGATGCGATATCACATGTAAGCAGTGTTTGCTATGGACAGATTGGCCACCAGGGCACCTGTGCTTTTTCCTCCTCCCTCTTCTTCTAAAAAAACCTCCCTCTTCCCCGTCCATACACGCCTTTTTGTGAAAGAGCTCTTTCGCAAAAAGTCTTCTTCCTCATAGAATGAGGATTACCAATTGCACAAAAAAATCCTCTGTTCTTTCAATTTACTGTCAAAAGAATGCACTTGCAGTGTGGACATAACTCAAGTTTTGTCGGAAAAACGGCCGTTTTCCCAACAAAACTCTGTAGTCTAGACATAGCCTCACTGTCCCACAGTTTTGATCATAAAGACACGCCACACCCTCAAATAATGATATAAGCCTGTGTTGAGTCTTACTTCCAAGTGATCATTGGGATTGCCTACATTTCATTACCACCAAATACCCCTGTGGGACAGATCATTTGAACTATTCAGTTTATAGCCTGGCACGTCATGCATCCTCTTTATTAGACCTGCATGTAACTGATGAAATGTGTCCCTAGCTAGACTGTCAGAAAATTATGCTGTAGAAACAAGAGAATTTTTGGCCAGTATAGCACAACTCCATCCTGTAATTCTTCCACAAGCAACCAGCCCTACAGTTCGAGTCTGCAATGAAAACTTTTAGCAATTCTCCCAGAAAAGGTCTAGACAATGGCACCCATATGTTTCTGGTTCATATTCAACCATCTTATAAACAGTTGTGAAATGAATGGATGGAACATCAAGGTCACATACCATCAGCTGTACACCTATCACAGTCTGGGAATCATCAGGCCCCAGACCAATGCAACTCCACAGGTGCAAAACATTAGCATAGAGTAGGTGCAGTGTCTTAACCATGATTATTTCCAGTTCTGTTATGAGCAGTTCTGGAATTGAATATTTAGTCGCAGGGAAGGGGAGGGGAAAAGGATGACTTGGCCTGTGTTTTTGTAACGTTCATCTCTGTGTGTGTGTGTGTGTGTAAAAGGGGAGTGCTGTGGCACTTGCAGGCTTGGGACATGAACAGCCTTGAAATTGCTTCTCCTCACACCTCTCTAGAGCTTAGCTGAAGTCTGGAAAGGCTCCGCTATGCCAACAACGTACAGGGCTTTGGCACATGCAGGGCTCTGTCTTCTTGGCCAGCACTGTGGGCCAGAGGCCCTTGGGTTTTCCCAGGGTACCAACTCAGCCAAAGGTAGTAGGAGAAGGAAGGAGCCTGCTAGCTAGGTTGCAGGTGAGCTCAGTGCTCCAATCAGGGGCTGATTTTCCACACAATGTTGGGAGCAGGATGCACCCTGCCAGAGGGGGATATGGAGGACCAGCAGAATGAACAGGGAGGGCAATGGAGAGGTAGGACAGTGAGAGGGGAAGCATGTAAAGGGCCAGTGAGTGGGCAGCACAGGCAATACATAACTGGCTGCATTTTGCACCTGTCCACACTTACCAACCACAGCAGTTCGCAACCAGTGCCAGCTGGAAATGGGAAAGGGAGGCAGGACCCTGCTGGCTGGGCGCTGGCACACAGTGGGAGCTGCACTGATGGACCAGTACGGGGTGAGGTGACTGGCCCCACCAGCCTTGAATACCCATACCCCTTCATTGGCCACTGGATACCACTGGTGGCAGGCAGCTGACAAACAGGGATCTGGCTTGCAGCAGGATCCACCAGTACTAATAGGAGGAGACAGAAAATATGGGACAATTTGTTCATTTTTAAGGAAAATGTGGGACACCTGCAGGAGAGATTAAATACAGGACTGTCCCTTTAAAAACAGGATATCTGGTCATCCTATGCTTAGCTATTACAACACTGAAAATCCTGAAGAGATAGTAATAGCACTACACTTATGATAACACCCGAGGGGGGAGAGCAAGACCTCTCTGTAAGAGCTTGATCCTGCATTCCTTAAGGTCTCCCAAAATCTTGCAGTTTTGGGATGCTAGAAAAGTTGGATGGAGCCGTAAAGCAGCATCCCATAGCAGTTTCACAGTGCAGGTTGAACCTCTGTGGTCTGGACCATGGATGTTGCAGGAGCAAAGACCCCAATCACGGGGGTTGCAAGCTGCTCAGAGCCCTGCCAATGGGGAGGTGAGTCCTTCTAGCCAGGGGTAGGGAGTCCCTGTGGCTGGGGGCGTGAAACTGCCGCTGGTCAAAACGAGGGATACCCCTGCAGCCAGGAGTATAGAGAGGAGAGAACGAAACCCGGCAGCTGGATATGCAGAGCCCCACCAACTGGAGTGGGGTGACTGTCTGGAGGGGAGCCCTGTCAGCAGGCCATGGGCAGCACATTGGCTAGGCCAGTGGCAGGGAGGGGAGGTCCGGGAGAGCCCAAGGCCTGACCTCCCTTAGTTTGGCAAACTCCTTGCTCCACTCCACTGAGGTCCTAAGGGTGCCAGACCAGGACAATTCCCTATGGGTATGTCTACACGACAGCACTAATTTGAACTAACTTAATTCGAATTAGTTAATTCGAACTAAGCTAATTCGAACTAGTGCATCTAGACCTAAAAACTAGTTCGAATTAGCATTTTGCTAATTCGAACTAGCATGTCCACATTGAGTGGACCCTGAACTGAGGTTAAGGATGGCTGGAAGCAGTGCCAGTAGGGCATCAGATTAGGACTTAGAGCGTGGAGCTGCTGTCTCAGGCTAGCCGAGGGCTGTGGTTAAAGGGACCCGACCCCCACCCCGGACAGACAGTTCTCAGGGGTTTCCTGCTCGCTTGCCTAACTCGAAGAGGGACAGCAAAGCAGTCCCGGTTTGGAGTGCCCTGAATGCCCACACTCGGCACATCACAGCACTCGGCCATCAGCCCGGCTGCACTTGCCGCAGGTTGCCATCTGGGGGGGTCAATCGGGGGGCTGCAGGAGAGCTTCCACCCCGAGGAGCCTACAGAGCCACCCCAATCCTCCCCATCGGGGGCTCGTACCCCATTCCTCCCTCACCTCCTTCCACTTACCCCTCCCTAGCCCCCCTTCCTGATGTACAAAATAAAGGACACGTGTGTTCAAAAATAGAAACTCTCTTTATTGAAAAAAACTCAGGGAGACTGGGAAAAGAAGGTGGGAGAGGGGAAGAGAGAGGGTGGGAGACGGGAGGGCAACTAAAATGATCAGGGGTTTGGAACAGGTCCCATATGAAGAGAAGCTAAAGAGACTGGGACTTCTCAGCTTACAAAAGAGGAGACTGCGGGGTGATATGATAGAGGTCTATAAAAGCATGAGTGGAGAAGGTGCATCAAGAAAAGTTCTTCATTAGTTCCCATAATAGAAGGACTAGAGGACACCAAATGAAATGAATGGGTATCAGGCTTCAAACTAATAGTCAACCTGTGGAACTCCTTGCTGCAGGAGGCTGTGAAGGCTAGAACTATAACAGAGTTTAAAGAGAAGTTAGATAAAGTCATGGAGGTTGGGTCCATGGAGAGGTAGTAGCCAGGGGATAGAAATGGTGTCCCTGGCCTCTGTTTTGGAAGGCTGGAGATGGATGGCACAAAACAAATGGCTTGGTCATTGTTTTCGGTCCATCCCCTCCGGGGTAGCTGGTGTTGGCCGCTGTCGGCAGACAGGCTACTGGGCTAGATGGACCTTTGGTCTGACCCAGTACGGCCATTCTTATGTTCTAAGCTCAGGGCTCAGGGTCGAGGGTCTCACTGGACCACCTTGATTTTCATGCAAACCTGCTCCCAGTGGCCAGGCTGGCAGCTATCCTGCCCTAGATGGCCACTTTCCTGTGCCTAGTGGGGAGGTCATGGATGAGGTCCACGATCTCCACACTAGACCAAGCGGGCACCCGCCTCTTGCGGCCCCGGGCAGGCTCCTGGGAGCCGCCAGTCTGGTCCCAGGAAGAGGCGGAGGGCTGGGTGGTAGCGGGTGGCTGGTTCGTGCCGTGCCAGGTGCAGGGTCTACTGGCTGGGTGCTGGCAGGCTTGCACCTGGCACAGGCACCGTAGCCAGACCGTGCCCCTTTAAGGGTTCCGGGGCCGGGAGGGAGGGCAGAAGAGTTTCCCTGATGGTGCCCAGAGTGGCCACCAGGGAAAGCTGGGGAGGGCTAGCCTCCCACTAGTTCGAATTAAGTGGCTACACAGCCCTTAATTCGAACTACTTAATTTGAACTAGGCGTTAGTCCTCGTAGAATGAAGTTTACCTAGTTCGAATTAAGCACTCCCCTAGTTCGGATTAAGTTCGAACTAGCGGTTTGTACGTGTAGCGCCTATACAAGTTAATTCGAACTAATGTCTGTTAGTTCGAATTAACTTTGTAGTGTAGACATACCCTCTGATACCTTGTAATATCTCTTGGGATTACTAGGATCATCTCAAAGATCAATACCCTTAATAAAGAAAGTACAGAGCCACTCCATACAACATGTACATGAGTTTTGGAAGAATCTTGTATTTTACATTAACCTTTTCCTACCCATTAACAACATGCTACAATGGAAGTGTCCATAAAAGTCATTTCAAAGATGAAATCCTGACCCTGTTCAAATCAGTGGCAAAACTCTGGTTAACTTGAGCAGGGGCAGGATTTCATCTGCAATGTGCAAAATGAATTTACCTCAGGAGGAATTTGTTAAGTTGGACGTGATGTCCTTCGTTCAAGGCAGCAAAGGTCATAAATGTCCCAAATCAATATGGTCACAAAAGGCATATGAAGAGCTAAGTGCTCAACAGTTATTGCATTTGCTATACAAGCAAGGTTAGTCTTGACTAGAACGTCTATCACATTACAAGACTAATCAATCATTCCAACAGGCAGTGCTAGGAAACTTAGGGTAAAATGCTCATCTCTGAGCTATACTGCATTTCACTTGCCTTTCTGCGTTCATTCTGCATGTATTCTCCTTAACATAAACAAGCTTGGTGGAAAAAGCAAATGCCAAGGTTACACTAATTTTTGTTTGGAGGAAGTGGCTTTATAATTTTTAGCTTTGAAAAAGTAATTATATTCTTGAGTGAATTATATTATTATTTTACATAAAATTACCATTACAGGCAGTCCCCGGGTTACGTACAAGATAGGGACTGTAGGTTTGTTCTTAAGTTGAATCTGTATGTAAGTCAGAACTGGCGTCCAGATGCAGCCGCTGCTGAAACTGACCGCCAGTTCTGACTTACATACAGATTCAACTTAAGAACCCCAAGTCAGCTGCTGCTGAAACTGATCAGCCGCTGATTCTAGGAAGCCAGGGGCAGAGCAACTGTGCCTCGGGCTTCCTGTAGTCAGCGCTGGTCAGTTTCAGCAGCGGCTGACTTGGGGACGCCTGGGGCAGAGCAGCTGGGGTGCTGCTGGGTTGCTACAGTAGTGCCACTCCTCGGCGCTACTGGACCAACCCAGCAGCACCCCAGCTGCTCTGCCCCAGGCGTCCTGATTCAGCCGCTGCCCCAGCTGCAGCGGCTGAATCAGGACGCCTGGGGCAGAGCAGCTGGGGTGCTGCCGGGTTGGTCCAGTAGTGCCCAGAGCGGCGCTGTGGGACCAACCGGCAGCGCCCCAGCTGCTCTCCCCCAGGGTCCACAACAAAAGCCTGGTCTGCTGGGGGGGGCACACTAGCTGCGCCCCCCCCCAGCAGACCAGGAACACGGGGAGCAAAGCCGCAGCGGTGGGGTGCCTCGCCTCTGAGGCTTTGCTCTGGCGCGAGACCCGCCGCCACTGCGGCATTGCTCCCGGTGCCCCTGGTCTGCTGGAGACGGTCCCCAGCAGACCAGGGGCACCGGGAGCAAAGCTGCAGCCGTGGCCGGGTCCCGTGCTTCTGAGGCTTTGCCAGAGCAAAGCCTCAGAAGCGCGGGAACCCGCCACGGGTGCGGCTTTGCTCCCGGTGCCCCTGATCTGCTGGGGACCGTCTCCAGCAGACCAGGGACACCGCGAGCAAACCCGCCGCGGCTGCGGCTTTGCTCCCGGTGCCCCTGGTCTGCTGGAGACGGTCCCCAGCAGACAAGGGGCACCGGGAGCAGCTTTTCTTGCCCCGGAGGTCGAGGTGGCGGACCGCTGCCTGCGAGCTCCGGGGCGAGAAAGCCCCGTTTGTAAGTGCGGATCCGACATAAGTCGGATCCGTGTAAGTCGGAGACTGCCTGTACATCTTTTGGGTAAGTATTCTCATAGAATAAACCATATGGCAGGACCAGAAAAATATGACAACAGAAAAGATATTTAAGGTAAGAGCCCTGATAAAAGATGTGTATAGAGTCTTTTGGAAAATGGTGTGCATCCTCAACTTTCTTGCATGAGGCACTTCTCATCTACATCAGGAGCTCAGCACCAGGCAGATTGAGTCCCTAAAGAGAGATTATATCATGATTCATTTTTTTGGTAAATTGTACTCTGACATGGCAGTTAGAATCTACAAAAATGTTAACAATTCACAATTCATTTTTTCTTTAGTCTTTTATTTCCTTTTTCTAGAGAGTTTTTGTATTTCTCAATTATTACACTTGGGGTCACAGGACAAGTGTAGATTTGGGAAGGAGAATTATTTTCACTTGATCTTTAAAAGAACTGTTCTGCTGTGGTAAACATAGGATGACTGCAAAGATGTACAAATAGCAGACTGCTCACACAACTTATTCTTATTACAAAGACATCTTATTCAGTCACAGAATCATGAGAGTAAGGGCCACACCATTCATATTTGACTAGCCAGATGTGATGGAGAATTCCAGTACTATTTGACAAAGAAGTGACTGTCCATTTCCTGCTGGTTATCTTCGTCGCATCCTCTTATGGTTGTGAAAAGAAACACAGAGGAGACTCAAAGGAAGTCCCTGTAATAACAATTCTACATTCATCTTCTTGAGTTAAAAATGAAACCCTTCCTGCTTGCTCTCCCATTTTCTTCATCCCCTGTGGCAGAATTCCTGTACCTTTATTTCATGAGGCTTTCCAGTGCTCCTTACTTTTTCTTTTTAACAACAGTCCTCCTCAGGACAACTTTGATTGTTCCCCAACTCAGCATATTTAAAAGAGAATAAATATAAAACAGCAGAAGGTACAGAATTCTGGACCACACTGGTAAATTAAAAATGCTGATTTTTATTTGTTCTTGAATATTTTCTTAATCCAGTATAATTCAAACTATGCTAATTCAAACACTGGCCCATACAATTGGTTTATAGGTTCTTTACATAAATGACCTTCATTTAATTGATAGTAACTCCCCTATCGATCTTTGGCTGCTTCTTCTTTAGGACCTTTTTAAAAATCTTGTATCTACCCCTGCTTGCACTGCAGAAGATTTCTTAAGACATCAGATGTTTTCTGTGGAGCACTCATATCTCATGAATCACAGGTTGTCTCTTTTTGGGGTAGGTGCTACATATGTTTGTGCATGATTCAGATACATAAATAATGCTTTCCAATAGGTCTTTTTCTTCTTTTAAACACACACAAAGATGTGCATGCAAAGTAGTAGAAAAAGAAGTTTCCAGAAGTGTGGCAATTTGAGATCTTGCAGTTGTCACTTGTACAGTATGAACAGATGTATAGAGGAAGCTTTAGCATAAACAGAGAAAAGGCTCAATTTTCTATCGAGTTAAAGTTGCCAGAGCACGATCTTTTGCACACATGCTGAAAACAGGAACATGTCTTCTCTCACAACCTGCAAACTAGCTATCTGAAAGACTGTCAGGTGGTTAAAGAAAATGCACACCTTTACACTTAGTTCAAGGGAGGCAATATTTTAATCGCAGTCATAGTGATGAAAGTACTGGGAGGGCTCACCTTTCACACACAAACTTAAACACAACATAATGTCTCAGCTGCAATCCAAGCAATTTCCTGCTTCAGCATTCCTGACACACACACACTGTGCACAGCATACTTTAAAACATAACCAGCCTGCATGTACTTGTGCCATTTTACATTACAGATCCTTAAAACACAGCATTTTAGAATTCTCCCTCTAATCATGGAGACATCTTGGAAGACTCTTTGTCCCAGTGAATGGTAAGAATTCTACTGAATACATTTACTGGAAAAAAGCAGAAACTGAACTGAAATGAATTTTAAACAGCCCACTTATTCAATTAGTGCTATATTTCAAAGTCAGGCTCCCACATTTCAGAAAATGGTGTAAGACATGTTACAATGTAATTTTCCTTTCTTTTTTTTTGTTTATAGAAAATTGACATTATTTATTGCATGCATGTACAAATGAGATATAATCTCTCTCTCTCTCTCCATACACTTTAGGCTGAAGAAGGACATTTTGCTTTTTGAACAAGTATTTGAGAACTCTGCATAAATTGTGCCCATTTTCTCTGTATATATATTCAAATGCAGAGTCTGATTCACACACACACACACACACACACACACATTCCATACAAAACACTATAGGCCAGATGGAAAATCCTTTATTCTCATTCATAAGAGGGTACTCATACCACTACTCCCACTAATTTCATCATCAGTGAGAATGAGGTCCTATGCATTAAAGGTCCCCGTCTTGCAATCTGTGTTGTGCTCAGGTGAATGGGCACTGACTTCCATCTGAATTCATTGGGACACAATGACAGCACAAACATCCTCCTGCATGAATTGCATTGCAGGACCAGGGCTGTAGCTGCAAAGTTAAGCATGAAAAGTTAGTAACTGACAAGCTTGAATTTAAGTATGAAACCTAATATCTGCCCTCCTGGGGATATATTAGTTTTTAGTTACATGGCCATGGCCATTATTCCTCCATCTAATAATGCAATATTCTGTGTGCAGTATTGCTGTAGCCTTCCTGCCTCAAATACCTCCAAGAAAATGAACAATTCTTAGATATACACTCCAAACGCATCGCCAAACTCATCCATTTCAGTCTCACCCAGCAACACAACATTCAACAGCAAACACTACGGGTACTAGCATGGCTCCCCCATATGCCACACATCTTGGGCTACCCTCAGGAAGAATTTATGCAAAAATGCACCAAAAACCAATGATACCCCTGATACACACCATTTTATATGGGAATCTTCCTTTGAACTCCTGCATACATTGCAATATCTCTTTCTTGATGTGTATCAAAAGCTTGTCTTGTTGTCTAAAATTAGGCACATTAAAAGTGGTCTTATTTTTACAAGAACTGAGCATCAAAGGTTACCGTTGATTTAATTAAGATTTTTGGGACTTCAATAGCTCTGAAGATCTGGCTCCTTATTTAGGTGCCTAAGCATACATGTCTATCTTTACACTAATCATTGACATTTTAAAAACTAATATTTGAGAAATTTGGCTATTGACATTGGATGATTTGTTCCCTTCTTTCCACGGTATGTGTCTCAATATTTTGGGGCTTGATCAGGACTGAGCTCCAGCAACTCTGGTCTTACTGCATCAGTTATGAAAGTAAAGAAATTGATTGAGCCCAGAGGTGAAACTAAGCCAGTATGCCTTGGTGCGCTGCTTTGGTAAGAACTGGCTGGGGTCTCCACTGCAGCAGGAGGTGGCAGGGCATGCTCCCTGCCAGGCTCCTAGGGCTCTCTCCTTCAGACTGCCGCACTCAGGAAAAGACACAGTCATATCCCAATCAAATTTCACCAGAACACCAGGCAATTCTGACAGGAGTATATTTCTATGTCAAATTTCAACTTCCTACATCTAGTTATTTTGGTTATAGAACTATTAATAAAAGTTTCTATTTGTTATTATTAAGGAAGGGGATGGAGGAAAGGAGTATTCTCCCTCTAATAAAAAATAGCAAACATTGTTCTTGCTCAAATTTAACAAATAACCAAAACCCCAGCCAACCAACTCTCTCTCTCTCTCTCTCTCTCTCTCAGACAGAGACCAAGCCTGGAGAAGTTTACTCCAAGAAATGAAAATTTCATAAAAGTCTGAACTAATGAATACAAGTGGTTAGAATGGAAATGTATCTAACTTTAATTACAGCTGTTTTGTGGCCTGTGTCTACTAATCTACCTAGCTATATGAGATTGCCATAAAATACAAAGATTAGTCAATGTAAAAGTACTTGTATTTCATTTTCCCTGATAAAGGGCTGAAGGTAATGAAATAAAAATTGTATTTAATTATTAAAAATTAATACCACCACTCACCAAGGAATGTACAAAATAAACAGTGGTCACAATCAGGTGACCTAAGATATCAGGTAAATATATGCAGTTCACAACAGTTGAAAAGACATGGGCATGGCATGTAAATTAAGGTTGCTTCAAGTTATTGGGTTTGCCAACAAGCATAAGAACAACCGATATTACTTTGTCTGCTAAGTAACAAATAAATGCTGAAAATATGTGTATCTGTTCTGTTTCAAGCAGTGAAAACAAAATGTTTCCATAATGTATGCATTAACAGAGGATGCATTGCTATTTTACAGCACTCAAGGAAGGCTAGGAAAATGTGGGTATGTACATTAAGTGGTGTGGGGGGAGGGAGGGAAAAGCTGGATAGATATTCAACCAGAAACAGGCCTTATTAGGAAGGGTCTTGCATGGACCTGGCCATACTATGTCCCACATGCTGATTTTTTGAACAGACTTGTTGCCAAGATAAATTTTCTTTGTACTCTAGAATTTATAGGATGTGCTTGGCTTTCATCAGGAACACAGCAGTTTCTTCCTCATGCAAACAACTCAGCTTTAGCTAGGCAGGACATAAACAGAAAGAATGGTTCACTAATTATTTATATAAAAGTCAAAGATAGCTGCAATCTGTAAGTTTCATAGAATCTGGAAGCTGTTGGGTTTTTTTGGGTGTGTGCGTGTAGCTCACTTTATTTTTACTAAGTTCAGGGCTGCCTTGCAGAATACACTGAAAAGCGACTGGCTCTTCAAACACAGAAAGGTAATTTATGATTTTATTATTTTCCCCAATACTCAGATCTTTAATCATTTAGTTACATGTTGCATCAAGATTTTGTGACTGTTTATATAATGATATAATACTAATATAAAGCCTAATCCTGCAAATCTTACATATGTGAAGAGCCCTTACTCAATCAAATAGTCCCATTGATTTCATAGGATTGCTTGAATGTGTAAGGATTGTGCAAGTGATTGTAGGGTGGAGTCTAGTGGAATAGGATTCCATATGTAAAAAATGTGTTACCTTGGCACCGATCCTGCAAAGATGCATACAATAGCTTTACTGAAGTTAGTGTGGCCACTTGTATGCTCCTAGTGTTTCACCAGTGTTTGAAGAATCAGAGCCTTAGTTATTTTGTTTCATAAATGATTCTCCCTCTTTTTATAAACAATCTGATCAAATGTCGGAGGGGGAAAGACATTTCCCAGAAATAGTGGTGAAGATTTAGCCACGCAAAAAAAAGAAAAAAAAAAAGAAAAAAAAAAGGAGGGCGGGGGAAGGTTTCTTTTATCCTAAAGAATCACAGAACATTCTAAAAATTATAAAGTGAGGATGTATATTCTATTCTCATTTCTTGCTGCTGCCACTAGAGGAAGTTGGATAGAAATAATACTACTAATAAAAGACATGCAAAATGGCACAAGGGGATCATTGAAAAGTTTTGGCATATTTACTATCATTTTCCTCTTCTCCTAAACGGAGCATTAAATGTCACCAACTCTGGACTGAAGTGTGGCACATGGGGGCACAACATATATGTTTAGGACAAGTGAAAAATAACACATCCAATTGAATCCCTTTTGTGCAAAAGGGCCAGTGTAGACAGCTCAGATTTGTTTTGCACAAAAAAGCCCCAATTGCAAAAATGGCGACTGGGGCTTTTTTGCGGAAAGCGCGTCTAGATTGGCACGGACGCTTTTCTGCAAAAAGTGCTTTTGCGGAAAAGCATCCATGCCAATCTAGACGCTCTTTTCCGCAAATGCTTTTAACAGAAAACTTTTCTGTTAAAAGCATTTGCGGAAAATCATGCCAGTCTAGATGTAGCCGATACGTATAACAGAACTGAGATCATGTTTTTAGCAGTGTTTATGAGAGAGTTGTTAAGCAGTCTCCAGGTACCTCTTAACATCCCTCCATTACTCCTCCAAAATATTTAATTTCATCCCAATAACAAAAATATTGCCATCATCATGGCCCACTTGAGCAAATGTTAATCTTCCAAGAGTTCAACAGCTGTTGTAAATGTTCTGCACATCACTATTGATATCTGAGATTATCAATATTACTTTTCTTATTAATAAAATTGATAGCAATAAAACCTTGGCATTGGTAGGAATAAAGCCAAATGTACATTTCAATAATTAATTTTGTGGCTATAGCTACAGGGTATTCTCCTGGACAATATTGGGGAAGTTCTAACCATAGTTGACTCACAATAGGACTTGAGGTGCACCGCACACCTGTGTCCCGGCCAAAAATGTAATTGCTAATTGGAGTACTTCCACATTCCTCCTCACTGTGCCTCTTTGGTGGCCCTCCCTGCAGGCACCAATCAGCTCACTTGTACATATATAATGAGAAAGCATTTTCACCTGGGAATGCCACCATGGATTCACTTGTGAAACAGCATGATGAGAAAGATGCTTTCTGTTGTATATTTTTCAAATCAAGATCTTGCTTTTCCTTGCACCAAATGAAGAAAAACACAACCAGCTTCTTTTCTCCCCAAAAGTATTCAATTACCTCCAAGTCCTGTAGTAAAAGCTCTAAATCACTGAGAACACTTGCCCTAGTTTGCAATTAGTAAGAATATCCCCTTTTAAATATGTCCTTGTACTCTGCCCCGGAAAAGGTAGGTTTACCCTTAATCAGCCAAGGTTTACCCTTAAAAAGCTTAGGGATTGCACAAATTAAAGTATATGCAGGTTATCTTCTTTGCTATAGGGGATATTCACCATTCTCTGTGTTTTTGTGGAGTAATAATGAGATACCATAACCAAACAGTAGAAGATGCATGTCAGATGGCTCTCCAATAACATTGTACGTGTGTGTGTGTGGCGGGGGGAGGGAGCAACTGATGTATGGAATATTGAAGGCAGATTAAGTTGTTAATGTATATTAGTATATTCTTAATTTCTTTTTAATTGAAAAAGACATATTGACTTTAATTAGAACCATTTCACAGGAACTGTCAATTAGCACATGTCAAAGTAGTTAATTCAGAACAGAATTGTTTTAATTAGGGTCTGCTTTCCTTTAACTGTGGGACCAATGAAATCAGCCTTTCCTTATCAAGGTTTTAAATGTCTCTAAGACATACAATACAAGTGTAGTCTCTTATCTATTATTAGAAGCCCATATGGATAACATTAAAATGATGGTGCTGGCATTGTTCATGCAGCACAAATCACAGTTTCCTTTATGACTATTTGAAAAAAAAGATGGCTTTGAACAAAGACCATTTTAAATACACAGATTTATTTTACTTTAAAGAGATTTGCAAATTTATGACATACATGTTCACATGGAAAGCATTATTTAATATGTCTGCTCAAATAAATGGGTCAAACATTTGGTGTGTTCTATCAGCCAAAGACACATAAAACATTCTGAAAGCATGCAGTAACATTTTCCCCTTAAATGAACTATAATCAAAAAGAGAAAACAGGCTAATTGATTATTTGGGCAATATAAACCCAGCATTGTTATCTTTCATAGCATGCAAAGATGTAACACTGCTTGCTAATACAGTGGCTGAAAACATTAATGAACAAATGTGATTTCAGTACTTAGACAATAATCTTGAGTCTTGACTTTCACAATATTGTTTTAAATGTGTCTGAGTTGATTGGTGTACCTTGATTCATAGCTAGTAAAAGTAAGGTCTCCATCTTGATCTACAAGCAGGTGCTGTGACTGTAGTATTGGTATGCCATCAGTAAAAGAACAACAGAGGAAAATACACCAAAAATTTAAAAATAATTAATGTGAAATCTAGATTTAGTTTTATTAAATGAGGGTTAGCCACTGTGTTTTACTGACCTACATCAATTGAGGATTACAGGGATTACAGAAAGGAATACTTGATAGTTGGACTGTGGATTATAAAGAGGAATATCTGGTAAGATATTTTATGTTTCTGGATGCTTTATTGAACATATTAAGGGTCTAATTAACTCAATAATAATAGTAACATCATTTTCCAAAATGGAGTACAATATGTCTAAGAGATTAGCTTCTATGATGAGGTGACTGGCTCTGTGGATATGGAAAAGTCGGTGGATGTGATATACCTTGACTTTAGCAAAGCTTTTGATACGGTCTCCCACAATATTCTTGCCAGCAAGTTGAGGAAATATAGATTGGATAAATGGACCGTAAGATGGATAGAAAGCTGGCTAGACTGTCATGTCCAATGGGTAGTGATTAATGGCTTGATGTCAGGTTGGTGGTTGATTTTTAGCAGAGTGCCCCAAGGATCGGTTCTAGGGCTGGTTTTGTTCAACATCTTTATTAATGACCTGGATGAGGGGATGGATTGTATCCTCAGCAAGTTTGCGGATGACACTAAGCTAGGGGAGGGATAGGGTCCAGAGCGACCTAGACAGATTAGAGGATTGGGCCAAAAGAAATCTGATGAGGTTCAACAAGGACAAGTGTAGAGTCCTGCACTTGGGATGGAAGAATCCTGAGCATTATTACAGGCTTGGGATCAAAGGGCTAAGTAGCAGTTTGGCAGAAAAGGACCTGGGGATTACAGTGGATGACAAGCTGGATATGAGTCAACAATGTGTGCTTGTAGCCAAGAAGGTGAATGGAATATTAGGTTGCATTAGGAGGAGCATTGCCAGCAGATCTAGAGAAGTGATTATTCCCCTTTATTCGGCTCTCGTGCGGCCACATCTGAAGTATTGCATCCAGTTCTGGGCCCCCCACTATAGAAAGGATGGGGACGCATTGGAGAGGATCCAGCGGAGGGCAACCAAAATGATTAGGGGGCTGGAGCACATGCCCTATGAGGCGAGGCTGAGGGATTTGGGTTTATTTAGTCTGCAGAAGAGAAGACTGAAAGGGGATTTGATAGTAGCCTTCAACTTCCTGAAGGGAGGCTCCAAAGAGGATGGAGAGAGGTTGTTCTCAGTAGTGACAGATGGCAGAACAAGGAGTAATGGTCTCAAGTTACAGTGGGGAAGGTCTAGGTTGGATATTAGGAAAAACTATTTTACTAGGAGGGTGGTAAAGTACTGGATTGGGTTATCTAGAGAGGTGGTGGAATCTCCATCCCTAGAGGTTTTTAAGTCTCGGCTTGATAAAGCCCTGACTGGGTTGATTTAACTGGGATTGGTCCTGCTTTGGGCATGGGTCTAGACTTGATGACCTCCTGAGGTCTTTTCCAGCCCCATGATTCTATGATTCTAAGAGGAGTAGCTGTGTTAATCTGTAACTTTAAAAACAATTATTAGTCCTGTGGCACTTTAGAGCATATCTACATTAGGAAATTATTTCAAAATAAAAACTCCCCAAATAATTATTTTAAAATAGCATGTCCACACTACAGGGAAGCCTCAAAATTAGTCTGAGGCAGGCTCCCTTAACGCGGGCACTCTATCTTGACTTAGAGCCCCAGGAAGCACTGGGGGAGTAATTACTTTGAATGACTCTGGAGAGTAGTTATTTTGAAATAGTAGCAGTGGAGTATCCCCAGACTACTGCTATTTTGAAATAACTATTTCAAAATAAGTGTTCTTTCTTGTGGAAAGGAGGAGTTGTTATTTCAAAATAACCAGCCCCTTATTTTGAAATAACTGCTTGTTAGTGTGGATGCTCTGCTTTTTATTTTGAAATAAGGGCAGTTATTCAAAGAGCCTAACAAATATATATGAAATCATGAGGTATATTTGTTAGTCTCTAAAGTGCCACAGGACTACTTGTTGTTTCATATAATATGTTAATCATACTAATCATACTGAATTATTGTACTGGAATTATTTAGGTATATGAATTGTAATATAAATTGCAGGAAGCCCTGTTATAAAAAAGCTTAAATAAGATTTTTAAAAATCCTGGAAAAGTAGAGGAATTTTGACTTGAAAACCTCCTGAACTGAATAACTGGAATTCTACTGATGCCTGGATTTTTGGCAATCACTACAGACATAAAAAAGAACATCTTCAAACATTGTCACTTACTGCTTACCATTCTATAGGAGGTGTAGTTTGTGTTCAACTTAACAATTGTATCCTTACTTTTTATGTTACCTATTTACAATTTTGTTAGAATAAGACCCTTATATTCATTCATTAATCCTATTGTAGCCCATTTTAAATCTGTACTTATCAGTTTAAATACTTACCATAATTTAGAATTCTTCTTTAAGCAGATCTAAGCACATTGACACTGAAATGCATAATCCAGCCTCTTTTATACCACAGCAGAAACAATGCTTTGGATTCTGAGCATATTACTTTGCTTGCATGATATGATTTATTTGAAAAGTTAACAATGGTCATATTTGTTTCACCCATCACTTCAATATCTGCTGTAGATATGTAGCAATGGAATATTTACAATATAGCTTACACAATGCTAAACAAATGTCATTGCAATTACCATATTCACATCATTATGACTCTAGGAAACAATATTTTATAGTCTGGAAAATTAGTCAAGCTAATCAATCATCACAGCATCCCTGCGAGGTAAGCAATAACATATTTTTATCCCTATTTTACAGATGGACAACTGAGAGAGGTAAAGAGAGAAAATGACCTACCAAACCACAAACCAAGTCAACTCAGGAGTAGAACTAAGTGGCTCTCAGCTCCACATGCATTATTTTGGATTATGCTGCCTTTCTACCAATATACTAATAACAATTTACAATATAGTGGACTAAGTTCTCAGTACTTAAGCAGTCCAATTTTTTTTCTCATTAATACTAAGTCTATTCTTTGCTCAGAAGGACTAATGTTTATACATTATGGATCTCACGATGAAGTAGTGAGCTCTGATTTCAGTTAAATCTGTCAGGTTGATAGCAAAATGTCATAGTGAACTTCCAAAGCACTTGCTCCATATCAAGATCTTTACAATTATCTATATAATATCTTTCAGCTCCTGTGGGCTCCTTGATCTCCTGTGAAAATTCAAACTCCTTTGCCAGTTTTGATTTCTGAAAAGTTGACCCTTAAGGCATAAATATTTTTTAAAAGATATGCCAAAATGTTACAAGAGATAGTGGATTTTACCCAGTTTGATAGCCTTTTTGAAATACCCACTTAATAAAAATTGCATTTTTACTAAGTGATTGGCCATATAAATCATGTGCTTTTCATGTATTGTTCATGAATCAAACTAAGAGCCATTTAAAAATGATGAGCATTAGGGAAACTTAATAGCTTTTAAACAGATTATTTAAATGACAGTAGCTATGATTTTTATTCAAACAGCAAGGCTAGAGTAAGCTGTAGCAGGCCTCCCTCTGAAAAGAGCAGCTCTTTGATAAAATCATTTTGTTGCTGGATTTAAGAAAGTAAAGAAAAAAGAGTAACTTCTCAGTTATTCATTCATTTGTCAAATCCTGGATCTTTATAATGTAACATTTTGACCAATCACAAGTAAAACCACTGGTGGTTTAGGAGAGATACATTTTACTATATGATTCATAGCTAGTATCATTAAGTACCTTTTGAACAGGCACTTCCTGCAGACTAACCAGCTTGTAGATCCTGTTCCTAGTAGTTTCAGGTGCAACAGTTTGGCATGCATGCTGCATATGGGGAATGATTTGCCAGCACTCTAGCTGCATATGTAACTTCAGCCAGGGTTTCTTATTACAGATTAGCAACATTTCTAATTCCTTTATTAATTTTCAATACTATGAAGCCAGATGTATTTTATAGCATCATCTATATTCACCTGTTTCTTTACTTCTTCTTGTGGCGTGCATCCTTGAGCCAATTTTGCCAATGGCTACTTGGCCTCTATATATACTACTGCTTTTCAGGAATATTTCCTAATAATGACAATTATAATTAACATTTATATTTATACTGCACAATTATGCCTAACTATTTACAGTTTCCAAAAGCTGTGAAACATCCATTAATTTTCCAAGTAAAAACACTATGGGGTAGACAGATAGAATCATCACCCCTATTATATAGATGAAGAAACGGAGGCTGAAAGATTAAATGTCTTGTCCAAAGCCACATGACAAGGCTAGTGGCAGAAGAGAGGTTAGATTAAAAGTTACCCATCCTGTGTACATTCATCTAGACCGAGATCTCTCATATTCATTTAACAGCATAGCCCACATGTTAGCACAGGGATTCTCTTGTGGACTCTTCCCTTCAGAATCCCATGTGATCTCAATTACAGAAATTGTTTACATAGAAAAGTAGTGCCAGGAAAGTACTTGTATATAATACATATAAAATGCAATTTCTCATCTGGAAACAAGGACAGTCAGCCTACTGTAACCAGCCAGCAGCTAACTGGTCACCAGCAAGTAGTCTGTGAAGCAATAATAGTTCACTGATCTCAGTCTGAGAATCACTATCTTAGCTCCCATTATATCTTCAGGCTTATCCCTCTAGGTCACACTGTCTAATGATATAGCAATGTTAACTAATCCTTTATTAAACAATTCTCCAAACACAGATAAAGCATTTTGGTTGTTAATATACATAAGTTATATTAAAGAGGTTTCAGATCAGCACATTGTATTTTGTAGCAAAGTCATAAAATATGCGAACATGATAACATCTAATGAGGGAAATGTTGCATGCAGATGTCTGTTTGCCTATTATCCCATAAAATGACTGTATATTTTTATTTATATGAGTAACATCAGACACAAACATGTTACTATAAATGCATTCATTTAGGAAAATGTGTAAACACAATATGAATCTAATATATATGTAAAACTGTTTTAAAACCTGATATTTAATGTTTATAAAAAGAACAGAGATGAAAAAATGTCCATAATTACATTTTTTGTTGCTCTTGATGAGACAAGAAATATAGGTTCTCAGCTGGCACATTATTTCTGATGTGGCAGTGAAGGGAAATTTGTGCTTAACATCATGTATCCTTTACATGATGCAAAGGAGTATAATTTTATTTTTGTTGTATTTAAAGGCTCTGTCTAGGCACATTGGCCACCAATTTCATTTTTACTGCAGTGCATGGATAGCAAAGTCACATATCCTTAAGTTAATGCAAAGGATATAAGAAAGAAAAGAGAAAATATAATTTTTGTTGTTGCTGTTGTCATTTGAAATTTCCATAGTGTCTGTGCTCATTGGGCACCATTTCATTTTTATTGCACTGTACTGATAGCAATGTCACATATCATTAAGTTAACACCAAGTAAGTAAAAAAGAAAAACAGAATTTTTTATTGCTATCACTGTCTGAAATTTCCATATTTTGTGTATGTAATTTTTGTGGGGAGGACAAAGTACCAGAAACTTTAATATACAACATAAAAAGTTTATTTGTTTATTTTGCAATGTTCTGTACTGCAGTGGCTAGAAATACAGTGCTACCTATATGCCCTCTGCATGGGATAAAGATTTGGAAAACTAAGCCCCACATAAAGCAAAGAAAAGCAATTGCACACTGGTAGTCCCCAACACAGGCGTGTAGAGTTAAAGGCCTACTGTACTCCTCTTTATATATACATTTCTTATGTTTCTCTCCTTGTTAGTCCCATGTACCCCAAGGGGGGCCATGTCCCACTCTTTGGGCAATACTGAGTTAGTAAGTGAGTATGTGGTTTCAATTCTGAACCCAGGTAAAACTGCCAGTAAGACAGCATTAGCAGATAGGTTTTTCATTACAGTGAATCCATTACCAAATTGTCTCTGTATCTGAGTGCAAAATTGAGTCCTTTATCTAATCTAATCTTTTAATCATTTATAAGATGTATCTAACAATGGCTCTTCAGGGTCGTACAAAATTTAAAACTTCTGACTTTGGCAGAAATCTGCAGTGGTGATGTAACCTAGTGCACATTTTATAGGCATCACTTCTAGAAATGTAGAGTACCAGAAGCCTGGTTCCTGAAAACAAAACTCTTCTCCTTTTGTGATGCAAAGTGGCTGAAAACCAGCTGAATCTGGTCAGCTGAGAATTTGTCCAGCATGGGGGTGTCCTTGTCCCAGGATGGGGGTGGTTGTGTCTAGTAATTAAAACAGCAGTGGAGCAGTGAGAAACTAGAGCCAACGCTTAGAGCAGAAGACGTGAATGGAGTCTAGTGTCAGAGCTGGGTTACCTACAGTAGAGGTGGAAACAGGGCCAGCCAGAGACATGGGCGAGCCAGGCAGCTGCCCAGGGTGCCAACTGATGGGGGGGGGGCGTCTAATGGCAGCTGTAAGGGGTGTGAGGCATCCCTTACAGCTGCCATCAGGCGCCGCGTGCCCGGCTCCCACAGCGCTGGCCCGTCCGCATCTCCGCGGCGCCGGCCAGCAACACCCTTCCCCCCACGTCCGCGGTACCCTACACGGCCCGGCATGCATTCCAGAAGTGACAGCTGGGCCAGACTGGGCCATGCTTGCGCCGTGCACTCCGGGGGCAGGCCCTGGGCTGTGCGCCAATGGCCGTAGCCGGGCCGCGCATGCGCCGTGCACCCCGTGGGTGGGCCTGCGCACCCTAGGGGGGTGGGATCGCTCCCCACAGGTGGGCCTGCGCATGTGCTGAATACCTCGGGCTGGCCCTGGGTGGAAACAATCAGGCACAGGATGCAAGCATGGGTAAATGCTCTGGCAACCAGATGTGCCTGCTGCTGATGATCTTGAGGAAGTCAACTGATCCCTTTAGCCAATGAGGTGGTTTGGCCAATCATGTGGGTCTGTTGGGGTTCAACTACACTTACTAGATTGCAGGAAGAGTAAGCTAGCAGGTAAGCAGCCAGCTGTGATTCCTTATTCCAAAGGGGGGATGCTTTCAGCTGGTGCAGAACTGTAGAGCCCTGTATGGATATTAAATTGGTATCCTCATCCACAGGATGTGCAGGGCTCTTCAGAGCTGGCATACTCAGCTTCTGTGACATCTTCTCCCTTTTGGCATGTTGGGAGTAGGGTGTGTTTAGGGGCTGGCTAGATCCTGTTGTGCCCTGGCTATCCCCAACATATATAAGAGAAGCTCTCAGGTGTTTTAACTTCCACTGGGAGTGGAGCCAGAAAGAATCTGGTCCAAGAACCAGGAAGCCTGATCTTTGCTACAGCAGAGAATCTAGGCCATTGATATCAATGCATGTTCATTTAAATATATGTTTATGATATAATGGCTTAAACATCCACTCTTGTACATAAGGCTCATTTCATTGTAATTAGTTACATCATACTACTACATGCCAACACACAAATAAGTGCAAATGAGATATAAGTTTCTGAGTCTTGGGGAAGTCTCATCTTCTCCCTCCCTTGCCACATTAACAAATCTCAATCTCCAGAATGTCAAACATAATGAAAGACAGAAAAAATGATCAAAGCCTCTCTCGTAAATCCAATTAGTCCACTAACTGACAAGAGTATATTATTACCTGGACTCACAGCTCTGGATTCTTTGGACTGCACAATAAAATGCACACCTCTTTATATGCAGCCCAGTGTAAGCGTTGGTTGCTAACTTGAGAAGAGGCAATCATACTGTTGAACACTACCAGTAGTGGTAGCAGCCTGACCATTCATCTTCATCCTTTATCTTAAGAAAGAGTTGCCTGAGAGATAACAACAGTGAAACTCTTTGTAGCAGGAAGAGAGGGATAATGTAGCAGTTTTAGAAGAAATTCTGGAGAAGGAATATGCTAGAAAACCCTGACCCCCACCTTTCCTAATAAATAGCATGAAGAAAAGAATGGCCACAGATCTGATTTATAGAACCCTAATTTTAACATCTTCCTTAATTCTTCCACATATTTTTATTTGTGTGTTATGCTTTTTTCTTGGCTATAGGGGACCTTTTGTAATATATTTTCCTGATCCAGAAAATGTAAGTTTATGAAAAAATATACTTAGCTTGGAGCTCCAGAAAACCATGATTTCTTTTCTTGGGTATTTTAATAAGTTCAATGTGCCTAATTTTTATTGCTCTGCAGCTTGTATCATAAGAACATGAGAACGGCCATACTGGGTCAGACCAAAGATCCATCTAGCCCAGTATCCTGTCAGCCGATAGTGGCCAGCACCAGATGCCCCAGAGGGAGGGATCACAACAGGTAATCCTCACATGATCCCTCCCTGTCTTCCACTTCCAGAGAAACAGAGGCTAGGGACACCATTCCTACCTATCCTGGCTAATAGCCATTGATGGATCTAACCTCTATGAATCATCATTTCTATTAATGTAAATTGGGTATACATACCATCATACTGATTTGGTACTGTGTCACCCACACTGCACTGATGTAAATAACTAGACAAGTTGATTGGGCTCAACATGTTTTCCAGTATAAATTACGTGCAGCATGTTTTCATCAAACTCTTTGTGTTGGGTTTTAGAGGGTCTTTTGCTGTAGTATCAGACTACTTCCAGGAGTGGCAGATTTACAGAAATTTTGGTGGTACCCAGAATGCCCAGAGCCCACATCTCTCCCTCATCTAAGCTCCCTCTGCCACCACCTGCTAAAGGAGGTGTTTGGTTGGGGAGAGGGCAGGCTCTGGACTGACGCGGTGGATTGGGTACAGGGTGTAGGAGGCATTGAGTTCCTAGGGGAGGAGTGGGAGGAGAGGAGCTCTGGAGTGCAGGCTCTGGGATAGAATCTGGGTGCTGCATGCAGGCTCTGGGCTGGGGCAGAGGGTGGGGTGCAAGAGGTGGAGGGGCACAGGCTCTAGGAGGGAGTGGGATGTGGGAAGGGTGCGGTGGAAAGGTGATCAGGGGTGTGGCTCTTATCTGGGAAATCCCCTTCTAGTGGGGCTGGGAAACAAGAGGTTCTCCGTACACTGCTGCTTGCAGGCACCGCCCCTCAGCTTCCCATTGGCCACAGAGGTGCTTAGGGCAGGGACAGCACACAGAGACAGCCACCACCCGTAGGGCCACAGGGCCATGCTTGCAACCCTGTGGAGTGAGCAGATAGGAAGCCATTCTAGCCCCACTGTGATTCTGGTAGTGGCAATGGGGCCTCATGGCCATTTTAAATCAGCTGGGGTAGGTGGGAATGCATTGGAGAAGGTGTGTGGGGATTGCAGGTGGGGTGGGGGAGGGACCTGGATGCAAACTTTGCTGCAGCTGAGGCCCTAGGCCAGGAATATTCCTGGAGTCCACGCACCATGGGCCTAGGTAACTCGCTGCTACTACTTCCTGGATGTTAGAGCCAGTCACCACATCAGAGTGACTTTAGAGTAGAAAGCATTAGTGGACAGAACAGATTTTCTCAGTATGCTGAATCTATAGCCAAAATAAACTTTTAACCATCCACCTGCAATATGAGTTTTTCCTCATCAACAGCACTATTTACTGTCTATTATTATCATGGCTGATTTGGTTCATCCTTTATCTGTAAAATCTCTAATTTATTTGATCGGTCACAAACAAACTGTCATAGCAATCATTTCCGTGACTTCCTGTACTAAAATTCCTCCGAACAAGCAGCATAGGAATAATACATTCTCCTTAAAAGGCATTTTGTTCCCTTCCCCCAGAATTCAAGCTGTGATAGGATGAGGGCATTGTATCCTTTTCAAGGCTGGGTGGAAACAAAGTATTCGTTCTACAATGATCCATTTGGATTCTTACTGATGGGCAGCAGATAACACCTTCTGTAAGAGTCCAGCATTTTGCATTAGAAACATTTTTTCCTGTGTGGTGAATAGTTTCAGAGCCAACATTTTACAGCTATAGAGCAGACACCTAAGTATTACTTTAAAGCATGACATATCATGGTTCATTTCATAATGTCTAAACGCTATGCGCACTGATATGTCAGTGTTTTTTAAACTCTTAGGTTGTGTACCTCTTTCCAAATAATATGGACTATTATGTATCCCCATTTGAGATAGGTTCATAATATACCTATGAGAATAGGAAAGAAGGTCTGAAAGGAATAACATTGATGCATTGTCTGCTGTTAAAGGATTTTTCTCACATACACTCTGACAGGGATACATGTACCCCAATTTGAAAACCGCATAAGTCCAATACCTATTTTAACAAGATGAACACACAAGGGAGACATACTCTTTTCCAGCTATGCATTTGTTGGTTTTCAATGAGGCTAAGGGCAATGTTCCCTCTAATCTTTTCCATTCATGTGCAGTTTTTTTCCATCCATGTACAGAATACATTCTATGTGCACTGAGGATTGGGCAAATGTGCAACTCCAGTAAAAACAAAAATTTAGCTGTGGGTGCTCTGCTAATCCGATGGGCACAAGTGCACAGCTTACAGGGAAAACTGGCTAGGGAACTTGGTGTGAGTTGGTACTGGTCTTCCAGGGTCACTGTTGCATCATACATTCAATGCCTCTTAGCTCAGAGAGACTTAATTTGTACTATTTACCTTTTATTTACATTTATACATCCTGAATAATACATAATTGGGTTAATTCTGGAGTCAAAACCACAAATTTCTTTTTCTTTGAATCAGATGCAAAATGCTTGGGCCATAGTAGCTATGTTACAAACCATCTAATCTACAGGCTCTGAGGTATATTTTTTAAATAAATCATTCAGTGTTCTGGCCAAGAGCTCACTTTTCACATGGATAGAGGTTGGGCAAATGCAGTGGTGATGTCCTACAGACAGTAGCATTTTAATGCCAACTCAATATAGTTGTAATGTAGAAACATATCTGTCATGCTAGAAGAAATGAACTCTCTTGTTTGCCTCCCTTATTCTTTGTTCAGCGGCAAATTAGTCTCAGAGTCAAATTCTGCAGCCCTTACTCACACCTTACTCAGGCTACATCTATATTGTAGGCTTGTTTCGGAAGAAGCTATTCTGGAAGAGATCTTCTGAAAAAACTTCCTCTGAAAGAGAGCGTCTACACAGCAAAAGTGCATGGAGAAATCAATCTGCTTTTTTGAAAGATAGCGTCCACACTGGATGGACGTTATTTTGCTTTTAAGTTGTGATTACTATGGATGGAGTGGCCACCAGGGCACCTGTGCTTTTTCCTCTTTCCTCTTCTTTTGAAAGAACTCCCTTTTCCCTGTCCACACATACCTTTTTCCAAAAAAGCTCTTTTGGAAAAAGGCTTTTTCCTCATAGAAAGAGGTTTACTAATATCAGAAAAACCCCTCTGTTCTTTCAATATTTTTTTTAAAGAACATGATTGCAGTGTGGATGTAAGTGAAATTTTTTTTCAGAAAAACGGCCATTTTTCTGAAAAAATTCTGCAGTGTAGACATATCTTCATGCAAAACTATCTTTCAGCAGTAGTTTTGCCTGAATAAGTTTTGCCTGATTTCACCTTATGTAGTAAGCTAATTTTTTCTCCTCACAAATGCATAGTCTTATAGAAGTAGTAGTAAATAGAATTTTTCGTCATCTTTATTCTAAAGTAATTAAAGCCATTCCATCTGGTAATCTTTATTGCAAAGTTGTATTTAATACCTATTGTGAGATTAAACCAGTAAAATATCTGTAGTTCTAGGAAATGTCTTCAAACTCCAGTTATAAAATAATGGAATTAAAGCAAACATTCTGATTAACTGATGATGACATCCTATAGTGCCTAATAGCACAGAAGAAAGATCAGAATAAATCTATTAGCACTGAGCCAAATCCTAAAGTCTTTACTTAATCTTTTAAATTACTACAGTGGATGTTTACCTGAGTGCGAACTGAGTAAAAATGTCTTTAGTCACCTCAATATTTGATCTGATATTATTAAAGTTTTTTGCTGATTAATTATTTACATTGTTATTGCAATTGAACAGCAGATGTAATTGCTATGCAGTATTCTAAAGTGTGTGGCTATGGTGCAACTGCTTCATTTACAGATTAGTTAGTATATAGCTGCAGTGGATTAAAAGAATGGCAATTCTGTTGCCTCTTATTGCTTAGCTTCTTAAACTACAGTATGTAAACAAAGTGTAATGAATCATCTCTGAATTTTTTGAGAAAATGGCATTCCTCAATTAAAGCACTATGTTTAATGATATGATAATCAATAGTAATTAATTACAACAGAATATTTGAAACACTTTAATATATTTAACAGAAAAAAATCACAATAATTAACCAAATGAGGCCAATTATAACATTCAGTAAAATGCTAGTAAACCCAGAGAGGGAAAGTCAGGTTAAAAGACCACAACAGTACTTCCTCTCATATCCACATACCATGTGAAAACACTATTACATAAGCTTCTCAAAAATAAGATACAAAACAAAATATCTTTGGTCATGTCATTAAAGCTGCCAGAGATGTGATGTGGTAGATATTTAAGGAGAAAACACTGCAAAGATGCAGGACTTCAGCAGAAAATGTATTGCTTGTTTCTTGGTGAAGATTCTCTCTTAAGAGTTCAGCATTGTAGGTTTAATCCTGCTTAGTCAACCTCAATCCCCATGACAGAGCAGGGGGCAGCAGGCTGACCCTTTGGGAAACTGGAGCTATTTGTTTTTTGGACTTTGTATGAAGTTCATCTTTAAATTTTAATTCTATTGATAAAAACACATTAGGCAGATCGAAACTCCATGGCAAATAATCTGTAGAGATTCTGTGGACCTGCACCCATGGAAGCTACATCTTATTTGGAAGGGACAGTTTTGTTTCCTTCCTAGTCACAGAGAGCTGCATGGCTTGCGTGCCTTTTAATTTGATCACTATTCTGTACCTAGTAATCTATGTTTGCTTTGGCCCACAGTCATTGTTCTTGCCTTGGTTGGCAGATGCTTTCCATAGATCAGACAAGAAGATAAAGAAAAATGTCTGCCCTGGAAAGAATACATATTCCTGTCTCACCAAAATTTGATGATGAGAATGGCCAGGGATTTTCCAATCAATGATGGAAATCCCTCCAACAGAATAAGAGAGATGGGGGAAAACCCAGTGACGCCCACAATTTTTTTATTGCAAATCATGTCACGTCAAATGGTATGACTGCCCATTCCTCTTGTGTGGCCATACAAGCGCATTAATAACTTCCTAGGTTGGGAGAAATATATTCCTTTTGATGGGGCTGAGATTTGGGAATTCTGAAGTGTGTGTGGCAAAGAGCTCATTTGCAAGTCTGTAACTTGCTACTGAAGAGCAGGACTGGATTTTTTAAAACCCTATGTTTTAGGCTTCTGTCGTATGCTAAACTTTTGGCTACAGATCTTGGGTTTGACTGATTTTCAGACAGATGTTAAAATGTAAGTCTTTAAAACCCAGATGAAAGAACATGAGAACAATAATTAAATATTTGGGATAGTGCTACATGTGTAGTTACCATAGTTGCTAAAAATAAAACAAAATAAAAGGGCATATAAATGCCTCAGACCCAGAAGCACAACCTACAAAGTGTGTTTTATATGAATAATGGATGGATTAAAACTCTGGTCTCAATCCTGCAGTCTTTTTACAGAAAATCTCTCACTGAAGTAGTTTTGCTTAAGGAATGATTATAAAATAGTGCTCTCTATTTGCATGGTATCTAGTAGCATTTTATTGGGTAATAGTCACCAATTTTTTAGAACTACCTGGAAAATAATAACATCAATATAGAATATCCTAGTAATGAGAGACTACTTTTCAAATGCCTTTTTGCATGAGCTAAATTTAAACATGCCCCATTAGCATGCACTCAACACACACAGTTATACCTGCTAATAGGTAACTGCACATGTGAATCGGGTAATTAAATTATGAACTATCTACTTGATTATGGGTGCCAATGTACTACATATGGCAACAAAAGGGAAAACCTATGAAAATATGTCTTTCTGTTTTTCCTGGGAGTTTTGCTTGTGCCAAGACTGAAGGAAAATGCCATAGAGGAGTGTTAAGAGAAGAAACTGTCTGTTTGATTTTCTGGAGTAGATTATGAAATCTGCAATGGCACTAGAGAAAAAAATAATAAAAATGATTTAAAAGAGTGCAAAACTTTTATTTATGAATATTTGCACCTTCAGCTTAATTTGTATTTTTTTTGGTTTTGTATGTATGATTAAAGAAATGGATCTGTAATGCTTTTCATAAAACTCATAAAACAATTATGGAAGAAAGGGATTTTTCTTTTTTTTTTTTTGTACATGAATTTGGAACAGGTCTCATTCAAAAGATTACAAAAAAAATTCAAAAACTAGACATAACAACACTAGTAAAAGACGGAATGTCATCTTTGCTTTTTGACCTTCCTCTTATGTGGGTTTACATCAGTCTAATATTATTTGACCAGAGATTTTTTTTTTGGTCTGGTCAGTTAGGCTATTTTGTTTTCTTAGTAATTCTGTGGCTATCCTTGTGAAATTTGCAGTATAAAAATCACTGAAGATGGGATACAGAGGAAGCTCTTTTCTAATTGAATTAGATTCCTTGTTTAATTTTTTTTATTAAAAATGAAAATATAATTAATTCTACATTTTGAAGTTACAGGATGAGGATTTTCATTTTAAAATAAAATACAATTAAGCCTTTGAGAACTACTCTCCAGTATGAAAATGACTATATTTTTTTCAATTTAGTTTAATAACAGGTATTGTATACAATGGACTTCTAGTTTTATTTTGAGTAGTATATGCTGGATTAACATTGATCATTTTTTGTCATATAGGATTAGATAGTACCTGGAGCTAATATTAGGGTCAGCATATTTCCCTATGCTGAATATAGGACACCTGATGCACAGAGTAGTGAACCCTAACCCTAACCTGATAAAGTTACTCATGTTCAGGTGAGTTCAACAGCAACCAATCAGAACAATGCAGTACAAAAGTTCACATTAATATCAAGTTTACTGAGCCCTTGCTAAACGGCAATACTGCATAGTTGGATTTTGTTCATATCTTATCTTTAAGACTTAAGGGTTCACTCAGGAAGGGGTGACACATGCACACTCCCATACACATCTCTCATATGGAGGGTGACTGACCAACTGTCCTGACCCTCCCTGCTTGGGCCCCTGAGACAGACACACCTCTCCTGGTACCATATCTTCCTAAACCAACACGTGGGTGGGCATGCAAGTCACACCCTCCCCAGATTTCTTCACATCAGAATGTGGCTATCAGCAGCCTTTTGGCACTGCACAAGGAGGGAAGGGAAGGGAGCTGCTTCCTATAGACGTGGAGGAGGAGAGGGAGAAGGGATGCCTGGGCCCATGTCTTTCCAGAGGTTTTCTCTTCTCTTCTGCCCTCTACTTCTCCATGGCTGGAAGCACCTTGTTCCTTCCTGCTCATACGGTGTCAAAAGGCAGCCAACACCTTCTGGCTGCTGCTGGCCACCAACATAACCTAGTTGCCTCCTTTTTCCCTGGCTTCAGTGTGTACTCACCTGGCTTAATCAAATTTGTGAATTTTTTTTGGCTATATCTACACTACCGAATGCAAATATCGACATAGGTACTCATGCTTCTGCACATGTTAAAGGACAGTGCCCCTTTAACTACAGTGTATCACTACTAACCCAGAGATTGGTAGGATCAGTCTTTTGGAATATTGATGAATATATGGTTTGGTCTGAGGTTGGGGTTTGAACCTCATTGAGGCTGAGGTTTTGAACCTCACTCAAAACCTCTCTCTGAGGTTGGGATTTTGAACCTGCTGGCTATGTCTACACAGCAGAGTTATTCTGGAATAATGCGTCTATGCAGCAAGCCGTTATTTTGACATAATGTTGAAATAATGATGAGATGGACTTCTTACTCCAACTGCTGTAACCCTCATTTTACGAGGAGTAAGGGAAGTGGGAGGCAGAATGATCTAGCTCGGAATTCCTGCAGCATAGACAGTGCCAAAAGCTGAAATAAGCTATTTGGACTTAAGCTGCACAATCGATGTAGCTCAAGTATCTGATGTGTAGACATGCCCTCCATGGAATTTAAATTTTTCACAGCAATATTTAGTTACTAATATCTTACATAAGAGAGAAGGAATTGTTGCCAGTGCCAGTTATTTCCTTAAATTAACAGTGAAAGGGACTGTCAGATATACAAGATAATGGAATAGAGCAGAGTTGAGAAAATACAGGTTATAGCTTACAGTCAACGTAGTAGGTGGCATTGCAACAGTTATATAACAGAATGGATTTTAATTACTTGATCTCACGTAGATCCATCATTCATCCAAATGTTCAGTTTTTAAGTAAAGTAAAAGAAAAACAAAAAGCTACATCAAACATAATGCTTGTCACTGTCTTCCTCTGGGCAACCGGAAATAGTCTTATTTCATCTTTTCTTTAACAACTATTTTAATTTATTTGAGCAACATTAAAATTAAAGAGGCACCTGAGATTTCCCTCATTTACAATATGGCAAATAAGTCTTCACATACAATGCACTTGGGACAGCCCAAAATGTAGCCAGAAACTTTGTTTCAGTATGTTCCAGATACCCTAACAAATGTTAACATAAACAGTGCCTGAAAACATGTCAGATCTCTCAATCAGGTCACCTATATAACCCTACTGCCTGCAAGATGGATCAAACTGAAAAGTATATTGAAGGGGTATGTAGCGGGAGGAGTGACTGAATCTGATAACATTGGTCTAAAATCAGAGACTGTGAATGACGGCATGGGTTCTGGATTGCTTTCTGGGATTTTCTGCTGAAGTTTTTGTGAGTAAATGGTGAGGCCACCATCATGACTCAGAATACCAGTGAGGATTAGTAGAGCAGAGTGAGGGTGCATCTACACAGCCCCCTTCGCTCGAATTAAGCTACACAATTTGCACTACGCAAATTGTATAGCTTATTTTGAATGTATTTTGAAATTTCATAATTTCATAATTGAACGTATTTGTTTATTTCATAATTTGGCACTGTCTACACAGCGCCAAATTTCAAAATAATTTGCTATTCCAAAATGCCCCTTAACTCATGGAATGAGGGTTATCAGGACATCAGAATAAGCCGCCTGTTATTTTGAAATAGATCTATTTCAAAATAATGGATACATAAATAAATAATAAATCTATTTCAAAATAATGGATTGCTTCAATAGATGTGGAATAACTATTTTGGGATACTTCCAAAATAGCTCTGCAGTGTAGACATACCCTGAGTGAATAGTGGTAAATAGTGTAAGGAGTTTATACAGTTGTGGAGATACAAACACATTCCTTACTTCTGATTTGCTGGCACCTTGTTTTTGAACCTAAAAAGGAGGAGCTGGTTCTTGCATTTAACACTTTGGAAATTGTTGCTTCTTAAGGCAGTAAACCATGGTATATTTTAGGAGATGAAAGCAAGTGCTTCACTGGGTAACAGTACAATAGCAAATTAAGTTAGCTGCCACAAAAGAATTACCTGGAAAGTGGAGATGATTACTTTGGAAAGAAAGATTTCATAACTATGAGCAGAATTGGCACTAGCCCAAAGAAGGGCAAGTATAAATGTTGGAAACCACAGAAAGATTTAAAAATGGAAAATTACCTACCTGGCAAATCTGTTTGACTTACCCTATGATACACCAGTCAGGTAAAGGAAAATGTGCTAGTACCAGTCAGATCCTCTTCTCTAGTTCTAGCCATTACTATCCTTCAATTGTTAGGCCATTTTGCAGCCTGTGTTGATTCTACTGGGAGAACATGGATTTTAGGTCCTTGGCAATCTAAAGTTCACTTGGAAGGAGTGGGGGAAATTGAAGTAGAAGAAGCTACTTGCAATAGGCCAGACAATGGGGAGCACTGCCTGGGAGGCGAAGTAAAGAGGGGCAGCCTGGTGTAGCAATAAGGGTAGCTGATTGTTCCTGGGATTCTTATGGAACACCTGGCAGAGTTTAATACCTTATTCTTCCAGGGATGAATCATACTGCTGGTGAACCCCCTATAAAAGCACAGTCATGAATCAAACCCATTGTCTAGAGGAATATTTGATCATGTGTTGTGGACTATTCATCAAAAAGAAAAAAGGTGCCGATCAGGAAAGTCATACTGGCCTGTTTGGAGAAGAGGATTATGGTAGTTTCTTGGGGCTCGAAAAACTTTAATGAATAGAAATTCATATAGAACATCATATATAGATTGGAATGTGCATAATGAAAGGTAAGATGGAAATCAAGAATAAAAACTGTGAACAGGCTATACATATTAAAAATAGCCAGGGAACTCTAGAAAAATAATTATATTAAATAGATCAGAAGCAGGGAGCTAGCTAATGTGAACTGCAAGCCCTCTGGAATGCCTAAGGGTGAGGGAGTAATTAAGGGGGAGGCTGAATTAACAGGGAAGTTATATATTCATTTATTTCCCATTAGTCTTTATTCTAGAGAATGGTAGCGACATTCTTAAAATCATAGACATTAGAAATTGAAAATATTTATTAGGGCACACTTTATCTGCCGGCCAATGCAGGATTGTTCCTTGCCATTTATTTACTGGAATTGTGTCCAGTATAGATTAATACATCCTAAACTAATGGGGATTTCACCAATAAACTTGGGAGACTATTTCACAGTCCAATAGATTATACTGGCAAGAAATATTTTTAAACATTCAGCTTCTACTTCCTTTTTCTTAATTTCATTCCATTACAACCTTTTACTTTCCTACAGTGGTTGTCATTAAAACGTCAACATTCACTAGCAGTTACACATGAATATCTGAGAGACTGCACTACTTCTCTGTTGTTGGTAAAGACACCTCAGGGTTGATATTTTAATGGCAATGATTCTGTTTTGCATGGTATTCAACCTTTCAAATGTTTACCATGTATTTTCTTTATCAGCCACCTTATATGTACTTGTAACTTAATCTTTCTTAGTTTCCATCTCTCCAACCTGTTAATGACTTTTCTACCTTGTCCCTGAGCTTTTCCTAACTTCTATTGCAAGGTCACTTTTCACAGGAAATAAGAATTTGGCCTTAACAGACTGGCATTTCAGGAGAAAGCTAATTTGAGAAACATAGTTGTAGTAAATGGCTAGGATTGGGCAATATTCATCCAAGAGTTCTGAATCAAAAGAAGTCTGAAGTAGTGAAGATATTGATGAAAAGATGCAATGTATTCTACCCTGCAACCCCCCATAAAACCCTCACCTTCTTCCTAATGAGTTACCACAAATATAGAAACTATTTTTTAAAAAGGAGCTAAGTGAGATTATAGTTTCACCTTGATCCTGGGCAAACTGCTGAGAGTCTAGTAAGAAGAGAATAATACAGTATTTGGGAAAGTATAAGATGATAGTTTCAAAGTCGCATAACTTTTGCAAAGAAAAATTGTTTTTGTGTGTCTTGCTAGAATTCTTTGAAATAGTTAATAATATAGCAAATAAAGGTGGCATAGTGAACATAAATTATGTGGATTTCTTAGAAATTTTTATGAAGGACCATCATAAGAGAACAGTAAGGAAAATAAATATCCATTGAGAAAGGGACAGATTCTTAACTTGGATTAAAATTGGTTAAAGTGATGGGAAACAAAGATTTACAGTGAATGGTTTCTCCTCCGAGAGAGAGGGGTAGATAATAGTGAGTGTATACACAGGGATCAGCAGTGTTGCTTAATACAATTGTAGAGTCTAAGGCCCAAAGGAACCACCAGGTCACCTTGTCGGACCTCTTCTGTATCACAGGTCACCAGCATCACTCAGCACTTGCACAATAAAACCTACAACCAAATTAAAGATAGAAGAGATCAAGGTGGAAAAATGCTTGAGGTTCCCACAATGGTAAAGACATGATTAAATGAACTATACCCACATAACCATGCCAAGAGACCTGCACCCACACACCACAGAAGAAGGTGACCCCCACCCCAAGCTAACTACAAATCTGAGCTGGGGGAAAACCACATGTACGGTAATCAATTAGATCCTAAAGATGTGAGAAAGAGCCAGCCAGCTAAGCATCAAAGAGGTAGAATGCACAGTACCACCTCAGAGCCCTGGCCCACCTGTCCCAGTGCCCCATTGCTAGCCATGGTCATCCCAAGGAAGAATTTTTTTTAAAAATCCCCAAGTCTGAAGACATTGGGGAGGAAAAATAAATCCCTTCCTGACCTCTGTAGGTGTCTAGCTGAAACCATGAAGCATGATCTTCTAGGAACATAAAACAAACTGGAAGTGAGCCTCAGTACTGCTGTCTCCTACAATCATAAGCAACTTCGTCATACAATTGCACTCAAACTTGTCCAGCTTCCATTAAAACTAATTATGTTGTTTGCCCCCACAACTGCTATTAGGATATTGCACCATAGCCACATCCCTCTGATGGTTAGAAACCTTCTAATTTCCATCCTGAATTTGTTCATGGACAACATATTCAAATTTGTTCCTGAGACAACATTGTTCTTTAGCTGAAATAGTCTTTACCCACCCTGGTATTTACCACCATGATGTATTTGTAAAGAGCCATCATATCCCTATGAAGCCTTTTTTTTGTTAGAATAAACAAGCCAACTCTTTCAGTTTCCTCTTATAAAATAGGCTCTCCATTCCTCTCATTATACTAGTACAGGTTGGACCTCCCAAAACTGGGAGTCACTCTTCAGGCAATATTTGTGTTGCAGCAGGACCATGGGTGTTCCTAGACCAGGAAGCCCTGGCTGGGAGCGCCAGTGGCAAGAGGGCTGGAGGCTCAGAGTCCAGTAGCACAGCAGGGGCTATGGCAGCCCCAGTAGTAGGGCTGGAACATGGCAGTCACAGCAGCTGCAGTAGCAGGGCCGGGGCCAGAGATGTGGCAGCTGTGGCAGCCCCGATAGCTGGGCTGGGGCTGGAGATGTGGCAGCTGCGATAGCCCTGATAGCAGGGCCTGAGTTGGAGATGCAGCAGCTGCAGTAGCCCCGGTAGCAGAGTCAGAGCCAGGGACACGGCACCCTGATAACAGTGTTGGGGCTGATGCAGTCTTCACTGCCAGGCCACAGCAGCCCAGCGGGGACTGGGGCGGGGAGGGCAGCTTTGGTCAGCAGTGTGGAGGGAAGGTAGTTTGGGGAACCAAGTAGCTGGGTAGCTCCTCTGGTCCAGCAAATTCCCTTGTTTGGGACTGGTCAGGTCCTGAGGGTACCAGACCAGAAAGGTCTAAACTGTAGCTCCTCTCTGCTCCTTTTCCAATGTGAATTCATCTTTCTAGAACATGGTTGGACATAATTGTATGCAGTATGCCAAATGAGGTCTTACCAGTGCCTTGTACAATGTCATTAATACATCTCTCTCTCTCTCTGTTGGAAATCACTTGCCTGGTGTGTCCTATGATCACATTGCTTTTTTCATAGCCGCATCCCATTGGCGTCTCATAGTCATCTTGTGATTAATCCCCACACCTAGATCTCATTCCTCTGTTGCTTTCAAATGATGAGGTTTCCCCCTGCTTGTAACTAATTATTAATTATTATTATTGTTGTTAGACCCTAAGTTCATGATCTTACATTCTATACTGTTGAATTTTATTCCATTTCTATCAATCTAGTCTTCATGGTTCTCATAGATCTTCCCCTGTAATAGTCCTCGTTTTTATTGACAATGCCCCCCAGTTTGAATATCCTTATCAGTTTTAAGATTTGAAGGAGGAAGCTGATGGTGAGTTGATGAAGTTGGCTAATGATAGTAAGTTGATTTAGCTGCTTATAAATATAGGTTCTGACCTTGCAATTTGCTTTGCATGGATGGTCTCCTATTCCTTTGTGGACCCCTATTGAATTCATCTTTCTAGAACATGGTTGGACCATGGCCACATATTTTAGGAAACTCCAGGTGGATTTAAATAAGTTGGAGAAGTTTGGCAGAGAATATAAATTGAGAAAATGGAAGGAAAATAGAATTACATTCCAAATTTCTTCTGTGCATTGCTGGGGTCATGAATTAGAAAAATGTTTGATGATAAAGACTGAGGGGACATCATGGATACCTTGCTGAAAATGTCTGCCTAGTGCACAACAGCAGATCTAAACAAGCACCAAAACCCAAAAGAAACACATAACAAAATAAAACAAAACACTCTCTCCACTCCCAGAACAACAGACTGGATAGTAAACAGCAAAATAAGACAGAAAATATTATCACGATCTTATGTCAAACAAAGCCAGGTCATCAGTACTAAGTGTGCAACCAGTTGTGGATGCCTGACTTATGAGAAACAGGGCAGAAGTAGAAAAGATCAACTGAAATGGAAAAAAACATGGCAGGTCTTACTTGTGAGGTCGCACTACAAAAACAAGCAATGAGGGTCTGAGTCAAAGCTCATTGATGTTAAGCTCTAATAGATTTAGATCAAGTTCTTAGTCTGCAAAAGAAAAAAGTTGGTGAATACTTCAGTGGGGCATGGAAAATGTGAAGGGCACATTTTGCTCAGTCCCATAATGCAATGACAGACAGACGCTTTACAATGTAAAAGGACAGCACAGTCACAGCATTTGTACCTGTAACTAGGGTAACTCTTGTAACTCTTTTAACTGAGTAGTGTTACACATATACAGCTATATAACTAAAAGCAAAGTTTGGCACATTAATTAGCATCACAATAGGCAGGTATCAGTTTGTCTTCAGGGGTCAGGAAGAAAATATTTCCTACCTCACTGTATAATCACAGCTGGTCAGTAGCGGATTATCTCATTTTCTATTTTCACAAGGACCTCAGTAGCTCTCTCTGGAGGCAGAGTCTCAGACTAGACAGGCCAATGGCTTGCTCCACTATAGCAACTCTTACACTAATGTACCTACAGTACTTACAATAACATTTGAGAAAATATGATGATCTCCTGTGTTCACCAGATTTAACTTAGCCATCCATCTATCTGTTTCCCTCTGCTTTTCCAGCTTGTTGAGTATCTGATGCCAGTCACCAAAAACATCATTATTATGATCCAGTGTAATTTCCCAGTACCTGGATTTTATTTAAAAAAAAATCTTATATGTGGCATCAAATATTTGCGATTCTCCTAACAAGGTACACATCTCCATGAATACACTTGTGTAATGAAGTGAACACGTGTACTGACAAGCCACAACAAATAAACCTCTCCCCCAACATTTTGCTATTCTCTCAAATAATGTGTGTATATCAAGGACACAGAATACAAAGCTGATTTAACAGCAATCACATTTTGAGTGGAATTCACTTGAATGTAATACCTTCTCCCTCTAAGGTTCTGAACGTGGTATCTTAAAGAAGATCATACAAATTACTCATTCTGGGAACAAAGGCCCTTTTTGAAAGCTGTCAGCTTACTGACAGTTATGATGAGCATTTACTTCAAACTTGTAAAACATATTAATCAACCTTGTTCATATAGCTGCAGTCCAAAGAGGGTTACCATTTCTTTCTGAGAAATGTTTTACATAAGTGAAGAACTATGACTACCTATATGCCTGAATGCAAACCACTATATATGCTGTTCATGTATTCATAATGAATAAATACTATTCTACACAAGCCTTAAGTAAGATTGAAGCAGTGTTTGGGAATCTGTTTATTACGAGACTATTTGCAAAAGACCTATGCACCATTAATTGAACCTTGAAAAACATTTGAAAATATGGGTTGCATTTGCAAACTTCAATGTATGACATGGAGAGCTGGCAGGCTGCCTGGTTTCTACTTAAAGGATTGTCATTCTGGGAAAAATAAATTTCTCTAACTAGACAAAAGTCAATGTTTTCATGTTTTACTGCAATCAAACTGATATGGCTGACAATTTAATGTCTCAACACTTAAAATATCTGTGGATAATCAGTTACCTCAATCAATCATAACCACAAGATTCCTCTATTTTCAAAGTCTGTATACATATGACTAAAATATTTAATAATTTCGTGAGAAACCTCCTTAACACTAATATTTCATGATTTATCTGGAGCCAGGAAGATATTTTGTGTGAGTGCCTGCATTTGGAAATTGTTTAAAACCCCCCAACCCTGCATGCAATCAGATTTTTGAAACCTTTGTTTTAATGTCCTGTTTTATTTAATTTTATGTATATTTTATAGTCTGCTTGCCTGTCAAAAGATGTGGGAATGTGCAGGCATTCCAGCTGAAGGTATCATTATGAGTGAGAAAATGCTCAAGGCTTTTTCAAAGTGGGTGCTGAAACACACGTTTCCCTTTTCTGACTCCAGGGATGCTAATAGCTGCCCCAGCAGACAGGTATTGAGAGGTCAAAGGCTACGAGTGCTGTGGACCCTCAGGATTTGACTGCAAGTGCAGTAGATGGTCTGTTTCTCAAAATGAATAATAAAAATAGTAATAATTATGGAAAGAAGAGGAAACTGACAAGAAAATGAAAAGAAACCTGCAAGAAGAGAATTCTGGGTAGCACAACACTTGGCAGACCTGATTTTAATATCTGACAGGTTGAGTTCACTAATCTTTGCTATTGATATTGACGTGAAACTTCATACAGTTTTAGAGAGTATATCTATTAAGACATTCAGCAGTGTTCCTACAACATGGGAACAAGTTAGCTAGCACCTATCATTCTTCCTTCATGATAAAAATTGATCTGAAGTCTTTTAAACACCTAACAGATAATTACTCTGCACACTCAAAGCTATATCTTTGTCACATTTCCGTATTAAAAAAAAAAAGAAAGCCCAAAACCCAAACAAACCCAACAACACTTTTTCCCTCTTTTGTTTCTTTGATTACTTGGATCTCTGTAATCAAACTAAGCTTAGTTTCAAGACCCTTGGGGCAGTATCCCTTAGTTCCCTGTCAAACTGCATTGCAAAACAATCAATCTTGCTCTTGCACTTGGTGGAAGTGCCACGACATGAAGAGTGCAATGCTTTGCACTTGCCGTGAAGCCTTGGTGACAAAAGTTTTTATAAAAAGCTGACTGTATTTAGGGTTATGAATATGCAATGACTCTCATTAGTATTGAAGCACAGGAACAGGGGCTGACATCCCCCGCCACTTTGAGCTGCTGCAGAATTGTCTAATGAATTGTCTTGCTCTTTCACTCACATAGTCTTTTCTGTTGTGGCTCCCAGTTCCAAGGGGAGTTGCCCAGTTTGAGGATACTATTGACTGCAGAAATTAATTGCTAAAAACTGCACTTGATTTTGTCCAACTATGTTGAGACAGTGTTTAAATTGCTGAAACAGGAGACCATTAAACTCTACATGAGATAAAATTATCATGACTTAGAGAACCTATAAGCTTATATAAAATATGCTCATACATATACATGCAGTAACATAATTTGTACATGTATATATCAGAATATATGAGATACATTTGATAAAACCAAGTCATAGAAATTTGACCTGTCACTGATTTGTCTATTCTTTTTCTGAATAGAATAAACAGGGGTGAAAAAAAATTCCCAAAATGAAAGTTTTCCTCCCTCTCTCTCTCCCTCATATACAGTCCTTTATGAATACTTTACTGATAAGGAGGTTTCTAGCAACTCATTCAGGTATCTGGTCTGATGTATAGAAGATAAGAAAGCTTTTAGAAACAAGGAAGCATCTATCTATCTATCAGTCCTTTGGGCTCCTAATGGAGCATAGGGCCTTCACAGTCATTCTTCATCTCTTGTGATCCTTAGCGATAGTCTTGATTTGATCCCATGTTAAGCCAGCTGCTTTTACTTCGTCCAGGCAGCTTCCGTCGCCATGTTTGTTTGGGACGTCCCTTTTTCCTTTTTGCCTTTGGATTCCATTCTAACACTTGTCTTGTGATGCATTCCTCACAGTCCTTATGCAGAATGTGGCTTGCCCATCGCCATTTTATTTTCTTAATCTGGACCTCCATTGGTTTCTGATTTGTTTTGGTCCACAAGGTTTTGTTTGGCACTCTATCGTACCAATTTAGCTGGAGAATGTGTCTAAGGCATTTATTGACAAATGTCTGAATTCTCTTAGTGTTGCTCTGGACAACGTGCCACGCCGCCGAGCCATACAACAGCACTGATTTCACATTGGAAGTGAAAATACATAGTTTGGTTCTTGTTGAAATGGCTTTTGTACCCGAGATTGGTCGTATCATGGCAAAAGCTTGTTGCGCCTTTCTTATTCTTGTACTGGTGCCCTCTTCAGTTCCCCCATTCTTGCTGATAACACTCCTCAAGTATACAAACTGATCTACCTCTTGCGCTGCTTTTTCTTCAATTGTAAGTTCACCTTCCTGTCTGTTGTTAATGTGCATCAACTTGGTCTTCTCTTGACTAATCTTGAGGTAGCATGACCCTCCCCAATTGGTTAATTGAAGTATTTTATCCCCTCACTGAAAAGCGTGTTTGTGGCTCTCTGCAGATTGTGAAGGATGTAGTGAATTGAAACAAATAATATATTCTAGGAGCTATAAGTACCTGTCTGAAAGATCTGCATGTACAGCAAAGAATAAAGAATTTGAAGTTCTCTCAGGAAGATGCTAGCCCTGCATGCATCTGAGTACATTTAATTTGTAATGGAAATGGTCCCATTGCAAGGAGGAGGATCTGTTTTCTTTTTACTACAGTTTCTGGCAACACTAGTATTATAAGAGCTTGGCTTACCTCTTGACCCATCCCATCATCGGAAAAAAATAAACACTGAGAACATATATGCTTGCTAGGAGCATCAAAAATGAGTGCAGCTTAAAATAAATGCAGCTCTGACAAAAGTGGCTCAAGTATCATACATCAAACACTTGTTACCTCTCTTGGCCTTAGTGATTGCACATGACTAAGAACAAGTCAATGATAAAATCTGAAGAAAGATGAAACCAATCTAGGCCTTTTTAAAGACCATCAATCATTCTGTGCAGCTGTGATATTATTAGTTCAAGTAAGCCTTGTTCTCCCATTTTATGGACATTATAAACCTCCTATCCCTAGACCAATACTATCATGGGAAATCATTTTTATGGGGCACATCTTAGTGGGGTCCAATCAGAACTACTCACATAACAAGCTACTGAATTATTCAACATTCTCCCTAAATTTGCATTCTTGCTATATTTTGCTGTCAGGACATGCTTTTTTACAATTTTTATTGAGAAGACAACTGTGCACAGGAATTAAAGTATTCTTAACATCTTTGAATTGCCATTTGTTCCTTTGGACTCAGACAGTATATAACTTACTACAGAAGAATATGCAGGTAACCCTCCTCCTCCCAAAAGCTTAGTACTACACTTTCAACTCTTTCAGCTCAAAAAATATCAAAACAGCAGGACAGCAAAAGTGAAACGATTGTTTTCAAATATAAGATTTTCAACTTTACTGAGCAAATACTATCCAGCAAGTCTCATAGCTGTTGCTATGAATACATGGATCACATTGTATATGAAAATATTTCCGTTTTAATTGCAAATCTGTGGGGAGATGATTTGGGGTCTGTAATTAGCACATAAATTCCAGACTTTTGTGACTGCTGTGAAAACACACATTATTTATGGAATGATTATCTAAATATAAATTCTGCACTTTGTGCTTTCAGCTAATACTATCAAATCTGATTTAATAAAGTGAAAAAATTGCCCTTCTTATGCATTTATATTTACATCATCAGGATTCATTTCTGCTCACTTCCACTCCCCTCTCCACCTGCAACACACTCCAGAGCATCACTTAGCATTGGGTACACCTTTGGGAGGTTTGTTTATAAACATAAATCCTGGAAACTGAATTTGTTTGAAATGAAGGCTCAGAATATGCAGATGGCAATAAATTGTGTGTTTATGTGAGCTCTCCCTTCCCCTCTTTCATCTAATGCTGCACTATATCTAATCCACACAGGCGGAATAGAAGGGAACCTAACAGAGCAGGTTTTGACCTACTGCATAGTTATCTGGTCATGGCTATAGAAGGAATTACATGTTTTTTCCCCCACTAAGTTGCAGGCCCAGCCATTCCTAGCCCTCAGCAGCACAGATCCTGTGACTGCATAAAACATGCTGCTCACAAGTAAAATTTTCATCTCCCTCCATATAGGACTTCCTCCTAAAGGCCCGATCTGATATACTTTCAAAATTCTGGGACTTGTGACTCAAAACAGGGATTGTTCCTAGATACAACGAAGTCTTGGCCTCTCACTCATTCTAGAGTTGAAAAAAGTTGGATACACAAATATATAGGAAGGGGACCAGCAGAACAATGGGGCTGTGTCTAGACTACACCTCTCTGTCGACAGAGAGATGTAGATTAGGCACATCAAAATTGCTAATGAATCAGGGATTTAACTATCCCGTGCTCCATTAGCATAAACATGGCAACCACTTTTTTTCCGAAACGGAGCTTTTTTTTTTTTTTTTTAAAAAAAAACAAAAATGGTAGTCTAGACACATATCTGTTGAAAATAAACCCTTTTTTGACAGCTCCTGTAAACCTTATTTTTTGAGGAATACAGGATCTGTCAAAAAAGGGTTTATTTTTGACAGATCTGCGTCTAGACTGCCATTTTTTTTAAAAAAGCTCCTTTTCGAAAAAAACGGTGGCCATGTTTATGCTAATGAAGCATGGGATATTTAAATCCCTGCTTCATTAGCAATTTTGACATGCTTGATTTGCATCCCTCTGTCGACAGAGGGATGCAGTCTAGACATAGCCAGGGAGGGCTAGCCAGGCAGAGGGAGAAGAGCATTCCCCTTGTTTTGGGCTTGCTAGTGAGGGGGTGCTACCCTCAATAAAACTACTCACTTGTGTAAAGTTAAGCACGTTTGCCCTTCTGTCCATATTTTAAAATAACAAATCTGTAGTGCAAAACACAAGAAGATTACAACAATGAACAGAGTGTATTAACACAATAATAATCTGTAATGAAAGATGACCCAGTTAAAACTTTACATTTTGCCCTCTTCAGAGTCCCTCTTCTGATGATTTTTTTGGACCTGATAGTTAAGGTATATATTTGAACTAAAAGTTTTCTCCCTTTGCTCTCTGCCTACCAGCTATAAAACTCCTAGGACAGCCCTTTTTATCAGGTGCAGTTAACAGGAACATTTTATAACAATAATAATAATAAAATCCAACCTCTCCCAATGCTTTGTCCAAATTGGCTGGCTTCTCTTTGTGCAGATCATGACCCAGGGACTGGACCAAACCAAAGCAATGCTTGTTGAGAGCGTTGCTCCTTACTGGATCAGCGTGAAGGAGGCAGGTGAGCTAGATGCCAATATAATGGGCGAAATGTGCAGGTCACTCTCAGTTTTTCATGTTAGACTACAAGGGTTTGTCTGCCACAGTTCAAATCTTTGGCAAACAGCTGGCTATAGCTCTGGGAATGATACTCTCCCTTTTGTCTCTCTGATCTTCAGTGATAGAGCAAGGCAGAATATATGCAAGTACATACCTCACAGCCCTGCAGTCAGTTTTGAATTTAGATTTGAATTGTGATATCAATGTCATGGTGCACATGCTTTGAGAAAGTAGTTACAAAGAATAATTGAGAGATTCAGTGTGAAGCCACCGAAAGCTGTAATTTAAAGTTCCAGATGCCTCAGTACTACTATCACCATTAAAATTTAAAGTGACAGAAGCCCAATTATGTATGGTTATTTTCTTAAATAAAATCATATTTCTATCCTATGTGAACGATTCATTTCTGTCTACCCATCGCTGTCACATAAACCGATCTTTGCAGCCTGTGGTGTCACAAGCGATGGTTAGCCTTATTCTTGTAACAATGAGAGAATCAACAGGGAAGCAAAGCCGGGAGCCTCTTTGGAGTCAGCAGAGGAGAGACTGATTTGCATGATAATCAGCAATGGATCCTCTCCCATGCCAGTCTTCACACATAGCAAAGAGACACACAACTTTAACAGCAACTAGACAAAGATGATGCAGGAGCTTCAGCACTAGTTCTAGGAAAGGAGCAAATAATACCAAAGATTGTGGCTTAATGAAATAACAGACAAAGCACAGTGAAGAGCCTGAGGATCTTTCTGGTGTTAGTTTTTGTCTACCCTTTTAAAGAACACCTGCTTCTTTTGCAATAGTCTTTTTTAAGAGCAAAAATGTTCTTTTTTTTTTTTTTGTGCAAAGTTGCAAAAAAAGGGTTCATCTGAGCTGTTTGGCTGATGCCAGGTTCAGTGAGAAGGTTCTGGAATTATCCAGTGTATAAGAGTGCTTTAAAATGTCAGCTAAGCAGGCAGGCAGAGGCCTCATCTATGTGAAACTGTGCTGCCAACTCTCACAATTTTGTCACCCGTCTCACAATATTTGGTGGGTTTTTTAGAGCTTGTAATGATGTGTTTCAATGAGAATCTCAGCTTTTATTTTAAAAAAGGCAGATAGCCCTCAGGATTATAGAGGAAAGGTTGAAAATGTGAACTCTAAAGGTTCAAAGAACTAGAAAGCAAAAAGAACCCATCATGTGGTATTTGGGAAAAAAATCTCATGATTTTTAAGCCTTTTCAAAAATTTAGTGTCCGGTTGGGATTGGCAGTAGCGGTATTAGAGCGCCATTGAGCAGGAGGAGTGCCTGAAGTCCCTCTTGTGAAACTTGATTGTGTGATAATGCAAATCCTGTGGCCTCACTCTTGTCCTTCCCACATAACAATTCTTTGTGCCTGCCTGTGTGGTGACCTCTTCCACAGTGAACTGGGAACATGCAAGTGTATTTGTGTTGCTGCTTAACATATGGTTGTCCATACAGACTAATGATGGGTGTAAGTCAAGGGTAGGCAAATATTTTGGTCTGAGGGCCACATCTAGATACAGAAATTTTATGGAGGCCCATGAATGCAGATTTACCAAGGTGGGGGATGGGAACTCTATGGGGTGTGGTATGGGGAGGCTCCATAAAGGACATTACCAAATGGGGGAGGAGGACTCTCTAGGGTTTGGTGATGCAAAGACTCTGCCAGGGCAGTTTCGAGGCTTTGTCTTGAGGGTGGTCCCATAGAAACTGGGTGGTCTGGCTCCAGTAACTGGCTGAAGAATCAGGAGTGCTAAGGGGACTGGGATTGATCTTGATGTGCTATTCAGGAGCAGGGTAGAGATTGGGTAGGGAAGCCTGGGCCTCCCCAAACACCAGGTGTGGCCTGGACCCTACCATCTATCCAACCCTCAGTCCTGTCCCGGTACCCTTGCCCTCATCCAACTACCATTGCTCCTCCCTCCACCACAGACCTAGAGCATTGGGCTGGTGGTGCAGTGAGCGTATTGTCCAAGTGCAGGAGGCAAGGGAAGTAGGCAGAAGAGGAAGGGCCAGGATCACTAGCTGCCCCTGCTCATTGCACTGTCTGGGAGGTGAGCTGATTCCTCCTGGCAAAGATATCCCAACCCCGCTCCTTGGCATGAGCTTGGGGGCTGAATGGTTTGAGGGACTGGATGTGGCCAATAGGGTGTAGTTTGCCCCCTTCTTGTTTAAGTGGTGTAGCATGCCTTGTAGTTCCTGGGGAATTTTATTATTGAAAAGACATTTATCTTTTAAATAAAAAAAAAATTACACCTAAGTAGTTACAAACTCACAATGCTGACTGATGGGCTAAGCCACACTGCCATACTACTCTGGACTGCTCTTTCCATTGATTTAATTTTGTGGTACAGTAGGGTAAACCATAGCTCATATATCTGTATGGTCAGGGTAGATATTGACCAGTCTGTGTATAATCTATTAAATAGGGCAAAATTTGGTTCTTGTTCACACTGGTGTATGTCTGGAATAACTCTATTAGCTTCGGGCGAATTACTCAGGATTTACATCAGTATCAGTGAGGGCAGAATTCAGCTTGTGGGCTACAGAGAGACAGTCTATACATGTACTGAACTGCATCTGCAATTGACATGCCCATAGTCCTAACCAAAGAAAATACATAATCATTTACATCACTGAGATTGGCTCTCTTCTATTTTATTACCAATATAAATGTACCACAAGTCCAGGCACAGAATAGTGAATCTGATGTTTGCATGTGAGACTATTGACATGCAAAGGACCTGGACAGTCACTGAGACATATCCAGGAGGAATATATGGGATATACAACTGCACACTGGGCAACAAGAGGTTAAGGAGTGTACCTGGGTTCAATCTGCCCCACCAGACCACACTTGTAAGGTACGCACAGGCTGAAGGAAGAGCTTAAAAGGGAAGCTGAGCAGTTCTCTTGCTGATAGACAAGTGAACAGACTTTCAGTTCTGGAGAAAAGGGATGACAGAAAGAAGGGGCTCTCCAATTGACCACTGCCCAAAGGCCCCTCCCAGAAGGAAAGGAAGGGCAGATTTTGGCTCTCTCGCTTCAATCCCTTTGTGTGTGTTAATTCCCCTTTCTTTTTTGTTCACAGACTACCAGAGAGTTTGTAGGGATAAGTCCCAAGAAGAGGCAAGTCATTCCAGAGGGTACTGCCCAGCAGGCAAGAGTTGTTATGACATGCCTGCCCACAAGGAAGTACCAGTGGTTAGTCAATCAGTTCACAAAACCCTGCGGAATCAATTACTTCTCTTTACAAGTAATATCAGCATATTAAGTCATGTCTCTGAAAAGCAGCTGTATTCATGATCATGGCATATTTTTCTTGCCTTCACAATGCTACTAAGCAGGAGAATGTGAGTATCCTTCAATACTTGTGGTCACCTTCAGCTAAAAGAGTTGTATTTATAATCTCCTGTGTCACAAAATGGAAATGACTGGAAGACAGAGCAGAGAAATCCCTCAAACTAAACTATACAGAGAGTTCATTTGAAAGCACCTACAGGGAAGCAGGAATAGTCAGAGCAGAGCACAGAAATACATCCCTGAAGAGTGACAGAATAAACCACATATTTAATAATGAGGAATCTCTGCATTACAAAACAAAGCTTCAGAGCAGACTATGGACATTGTACTGTGATGCATTGGATCATTTTACTGTCTACCATTAAAAGCAGAAAAAAACATCTGGGAACCTTCAATTATAAAAAGTAGGCTTATTATTGGCAATAGATTTCTGGAATCCTGTCAGTTGTCTACAACTAAATTGGATAATATGTGAGGAATCCATAAGGATTCAGTGATATGAATTCTCAGTGTTTTTCAAAATGTATTTATGTATTTGTAATACTGTAGCATCCAGGACCCAAGTGATGGGCCAGAATCTCATTGTGCAAAGTGCTATACAAACACAGAATAAAAAGATGATCCCTGCCCCAAAGAACTTACAATTTAAGTAGCTAAGAGTAAGCTACAGCAGAGCTAAATATAAATATTAGCAACACAAGTGGGCTATTTTGGTACAATACATCTCTTGTCTTACTCCACTGATTTTGGTGGCATTTCATTGTGGCTGAAGTTGGTCCTGTGGGCCAAATTGATCTCCCATCCTGCCACCCCAGGAAAGACATTTATGGGAGGGCTGAGAGAGGCAGGAAAACTCTGTCAGGTTTCCCTGGCAGCTCCCTGACAGACTTTCCTTCAAGGGGCAATTGTTTTCAGGAAGTAAGGCCTCCCCACCCTATTGATTTTAAGCTATATGCAGGGAACAATGTGGGTGGATGAATATAGATTGCACCTGCTTCTGTCCTGCTCTGTTGGACCTGCCTCTCCTTTGGCAGCAAAAACTGTTTTCCTGTTGACTGGATCCTGCTGCAACTATTAAGTAGCAACTATGGAGAGGAACCACCAAGACCTAGCACAGCTCCAAACTGTATTAATTCTTGGCTGGACTCTTATATGGCCGATAGGCTGCAGTGCTAGGGGAAGTAGCTTGCCCCCTGCCTCACAACTCTATGCATCTCTGACCGCATGGAAAATTGGTACTCCCAAGGGAAAGGTGATGGTGCAGATGCAGGCACAGCCCTTCTCATTCTCTATATAAAGGGACAAAGCAATGATCCACAGCTAGATTAAAAAGTCAGTTTTTCTGTTATGTACCATAGGCATTTCTTATCTCTTTTAATTTTTAATACACATGTTCCTTTTAAGGTACCAGGAGAAATATGAGTTTAATGTGTGCTCAGAGGGCCATGCAATGCCAGCATAATTGACTCACAACCATCACTTGTCAGATATTTTTTTCTTTCCACTCTCCCAAGGAGTCTGTAGAAGCTTTTAATAGAAACAGAGCATATAAGAATGTATGTATTTGATACAGAGCTTACAATCTTGCCGTCAATATTGAAATTGGATTTGAATTATTATGTAAGTAATTGCCAATAAGAAAACAGGAGTAAGGGAGCTGTGGAAAGGTACAGAGTACCTACAGGTTAAAAATGAAAGAAAATTGTTTAATCGAGGTCAAAGGCCTTAATTTTTAACTATTATTATATGAAGAGACTGAAGCCACTTCCCCACCCACCCCGTGTCTTTACATAAAATCTATGATTTTGTCATATATAGAAGTTTTGTGCGTGCACACACACGCGCACGCGCGCGCGCACACACACACACACACACACACACACACACACACACACACTGACTGAACCTTTGAACTGGTGATCAGATATTTCCACTCTTCTTTAAGCACTTTGCATTTAATTCACTGTTTTACTAATCTTACTTTTATCTTCCCTACCTCCTCTTGTGCTAGATTATTTTATGTGGAGTAAACAATGAAAAGTACCGTAATGTCCTGAGCAGTCAGTAAAACCTGTCCTCCCCTTAATGACAGGTTTGGTAGTCTGTCAAAACCCATAATCTGAACTGATCAGATTGAATTACTTCAACAACTGATGAACTGGAGCTACTCAAGTGGTGAAATAAAAGAAGCCACATACTTCTATTTTCCAAGAAGAGAAGGCTGTGTTTCACAGAAGTCTCTCATCTAGGTTCCAGAAACAGAACTTCCTAAAATGAGAAACATAATATTTATTATATTCAACCTAATTTACTACAAAGAAGGAAGATTCACAATCCTGTTTTAAATTCAGACAAGACTGCCCCTCTTTCAAAACACTGAAGCATGCCTGGATGTATTAACAACAAGGAACAAATTGGGAGAAGAAAAGTGAATTTGCCCTATCCAAGAATAGCCAACAAAGACGTGCTACAACAAGTCCCACTCCAGCTTTACACTTCTGCTAAAATTATCCATAATTAAAGAGTTAATATTTAAAATATAAGTAAATTTCAGAGTGAACACAATAAGACAAATCCGGTCTGGTCACAACACTCAACTTTTGTTTTTGCATGTCTAGCGTCAGTGAAACAGGCTTACAGAGTTGCTGTTTGCAAAGGTGACTTCAGAGCCATTGCCTTGATTCTGTATATACACAGGGAAAAGAGTAACTCTAAGAACATGAGTATACTGGAGCAAATTCATTGACTACACTAGAGTTATTCCTCATTTATACTACTGTAAATGAGAAGGACCAGGCTCAGAGTGTTGGTTAAAGATTGTAATCTTGACTTTTGGGTTCTCTTACCAGGTATGCCAATGATTCGTCTTGTGTTTTTTTCTCGTCTCACTTTAATTATCTGCTTCAGTTTACCCATCCAAAAATGAATAAAATACTCTCCTACCTCACAGGGGAGTTAGGAGGCTAAATTTATGTTTGCAAATTATTTTGAGATCCTCACATGAAAGAGTCTAGAGCAGGGGTGAACAATAAGCCAGACACAGGTCATCAGGGTTAGTCCCTGTGGGCTGCCACCACTTTATTTACCTGTGCTTCCACAGGTATGGCTGCATGAAGCTCTCATTGGCTGTGGATCACGTTGTCCAGCCAATGGGAGCTGCAGGAAGCAGTGAGGACTGGAACACTGTTTCCTACAGCTCCCATTGGCCAAGAACAGTGATCCACATCCAATGGGAGCTTCAAGTGGCCATACCTAAGGAGGTGCAGGTAAATAAAGTGGCAGTAGCCCACCATGGGCTAACTCTGGTGAACCGTGTCTGACCTGTAGGCTGGTTATTTGCCCACCACTGGACAAGAGAAATTCAAAGTATTATTGGAGAAGAGCAGACACACACACACACACACACACACACACACTCACTTACAATACCATTTTTTTGACATTGAAAGACCTTAATCAAAATCTTAAGATGTTATTTCTACAGAGATAAAGAAGGATGAGGACCTTAGAACAATTGTAGTTGAGATACAGGAAAATGTTGTCTAGTCAAGGCAGCTCATTAGCAGTCCAAGCAGTCCCAGAATCAGCACCCAGAGTAACTCTCCATTATCACCTACTCAACTGACTGTAAGACAATTAGAAGGCTGCTTCTGGTAGCAGGATTAATATTTCCCCATAGTTTGGCTCCTGTGTTTTATGTTGATGGTTATTAAAAGTAAAAGCAAGCAAGGTTTCAAAATTGTGTTTGTATTCCCTAACCAAGCTGTTTGTGATTTGTTTGGTTTGGGCTTTCTTCCCCTCCTTTTTCCTTTACCAGACAGATAGAAAAAACAGACTTACTGAGGCTGTGTCTAAACTACATCCCTTTTCTTGAAAAAAGGATGTAAATTAGACAATTCAAAATTGCAAATAAAGCCGGGATTTAAATTGCTCACAATTCATTTGCATAATGGCGGCTGTGGTTTTTTTTTCCCAAAAAGGGGCTTTTCAAAAGAAAAACGGCTGTTTAGATGGGGATCATTCAAAAATAAAACCCTTTTTCAAAAGATCCTGTACTCCTGAAAAAATGAGGAGTACAGCATCTTTCATACTAATTGTTCCCCCATAATTTACATAAAAATTAAATGAAAATTTTAAAAACATTCATCCAGTGTTTGGTCAATTAAAATTTTTAGCATCGTGTTATATTTTTTCCAGGACTGAAGAAGGTGCCTAACTAATTTCACTATGCCTAATCCTTTCAGCATGGAAATTGGAGTGATGAGGTGAAGTAAAGTAAGCATTCACCTGTAAAGTAATCTGTCACCTGCTCAGCTGCATGCTTCTCTGTGCTGTACCTATTCTACAAAGAAATGAGGAACTTGGATCCAAGTTGGGACTGTCAATTAGCTACTTTTGTGAGTAAAAAAAAAGTCACTCATACGTTAAATAAATGGATGGTTATTATCTATAATTCTAGACACATTTTTCTTTCGCATTGCCTCTACTATCTGTGAGTGTGAGACTGAGAGAAGGAGAAAGGACCACATTCATGAACGGAGTTTGCCCAGTGTTTGGAAGTAGGATCACTTCAAATTAATAGCATGTGTAAGGGAATGATAAACCTTCCATTCAAACACCCTCTTGTTCACATAAGGAGTATTTTTGAAACCTATCACAAAATTCAACACTGCCAATGGTAAAAAGACCTCGAAAGAATCTTCTTCATTTTCTCTTTAATTCAGGAATGCACTTGAGTATGTTCTTGAGTCACTCCCTCGACAGGAAAGCATACACTTAAAATCCACTGAAAATCAGTGTGACTGAACCACATGATTATTTGTTTCCTGAACCAGGAACTTTGTTTTTTGGATTCCACAGGAGCAAAGCTATAAATCACTGAGAAAATGGGGCAAGTGAAAACTGTATGATTCCATCATAGCTAGGTATTGTAAATCTTCTAGAAGAACCAACCAGGAACTAAATTGGAATACTCAGAACAGATACTCTTAGCAGGATTCGGTCCTACCTTAAAGAAAAGGAAAAAGGGAGTAAGCTTTGATATAAGTTAATCTGTCAGCTATAATAAAATGGTGACAGTAATGTTCAGATGCAGAGGTAGGCATTTGTCAAATGCCTACAGCATTATAACCTGGTGCAAAGTAGACATGTGATAGTAAAAAGGAAAAAACAAAACAAAACAAAAAACAATCCCCTCCTCTTCGCCAGCACAACTGTTAATAGCTTGAAGCAAATCAGCATTTCACGCCATCTAACTACTTTGACATGACAGGTATGGTATTTTCATACCTGCAGAATTACCAAGGAAATCCTTCACAGCTAAAGTGCAAAAGTTTTGAGGATGGGGAAGGGAACAGCAACAGCTTATAGGCAAAAATTGAAGTGAACAAGTCTGAAACAAAGTATAAAGCATTTACTGTTAAAAAAGATCACACTGACATTTGAAAGCTGGACTGATAATATCTGTCCCCTTCAAGGCTGACATAACCGATCCACATTTGATCCCCAAATGTTTTTCTGGAGGGTGGTGGGGTGAAATTCTGCTCTAACTTTAGTTGTTGATTTGGGGAAATAATTGCCACCCTGGAAAGGTAATTACATATGCCATTGTTTATATACATAATAGGCCTGGAAAGCATGTTCTGCTGCTAGGGGGGAAAAAAAAAGAAAAAAAAAAAAGAAAAGAAAATCCTGCTTTCACAGTAGGGCGGTACACTATGTATAGTGACAGAATGCCACAAATAGCACTCAAAACCTTGCATGTTAATGGTTGATTTTTTTCGTGGTGTGTGTTTAAGTTTTGGGACAGGGGAGGGGATGAAGAACAAGGAAGGAGGTGGTGCAAAGAAGACAATTTTGTACAATAGTAAGCACAGTACATTTTCCAGCTTTTACTCTTCTGATTTCTGTTAAATGAACATGAACTGCAAGCAGTATTTTTAAAATCAGTGCTGTTAAAGGGGCCTACTATTTTGCTATGCTATATGGTTATTAATTACTCCAGAACTTTAATAATTAAATATATTAATACTTATTCTTCTGAATTGGCCTTGATTTTAACTGCTCTGAAAGGGGACCAACTATCAGACAAAACATTGGGTAGCACTTTACATCCCACTGCTACCCAATATTTTGTCTGATTTCAGTGCACCGTATAAAATGAATTTAGGTCACAAAAGTACAGCTAAAAATCTCTATTTCCCCCCTTCAGTGCTATAATAAAAGACAAATGAATAAAGCAAACACTGTATTGGAATATTCTTATCAGGCACCGCATTTTTTAATTGCAATGATTTTTCCAAAATATTGTAAGTATCAAGAGTGAACAAAGAAAATACATATGTATTCCAACACTGAACTGAGCATTGTTAGATGTTGAAGCAATTCATAGAAGGCTATTCGCTGCTCCAGTGTCCAGCAAATTGCATGACCTGCTTGTTAGGCTTGACAACAGTGTTTTACCTAACAAAGGCCTCAACAGCTCAGAGCAGCAGTGGAATGTCAAAATGAGCACATTTCACACACAGATGTGTGACCGTAATAGCCTCTAAGAAGATGCATGTGGCAGAGAGAAGGGGTTGGGGGTTGGGAAGGCTAACAGCAGTAGGGCCATGGCCCTACTGCCCACATTTAATCAGCCCTTCTGTAAACAATTCAACATTTTCATTGTTCTCTAAAAACTAATAAAGAGAAACAAGCACTTTTCATTCATCTTGAAGTAATTTTCTGTCAGGTTTGAGCCCCTTGTGGCCTACAGCTTGTGCATTGCTAGCTGTGTGATACAACAACTATTTCAATTTATTTTACAAACTCTGGCCATTCACATGTCAGTTAGTGTTCACCAAACCGGCATCTGAAATTGTGCAGTTAACGAGTTTTACAACATTTCTATCAAGAGAAACTGTTTAGCATAACTGACTCTTAAGGAGTTATTATACCTCTAAAAATCCATTTTAAGGGGCATTATTTAAATAAAATAGAAAAACGGTTCACTGCCTTTTAAAGGGGCTACAAAAAAAGTCCATCAGATCCAGTGCAGTAATCCTCAGCTTAAAGCACTCTTGAGAGCACTTCTGGGAATTATCAGCATAATGAAATGTTTTGTGAAATGTCCAGATAGATTCCTCTACTCAACAATTTTACTGCACCATATTTATTTTCCTCCTAGTTTTTAAAGAAGTGAATTACTTTTTGAGGGGACAACTCTATGTTGTGCAGATTAACTGCACACAGTATTACTAAGGTTGTAGAATAAGCGAGGGTTCAGTTTGCAGTGTAATCTATATACATCTGCAGAAAAAAAAAGTCAGCCTTTTATGCTCTACTCAGCTCTAAAAGGGTTAAACCACAATGAGGCTTATGCAGATTTGCATTTCCCTTGTACTGCATTTTTCCCATACTCTTAAACAACTTTGTTATACAATGGCACCTGTGAAATGCTTTATTGAAAACAGCTTTGACTCTCTTCTTAAGTTAATTAAACAAACAAAGGCTATAAAATTGGAATGGTTTAAAAAAGAGATGTTCCTGAACCTTTAACTTAAAGAAAAATAAATTCTGCATATTGAGCTATGATGACTCAAAACTGCTTAATGGCAAGAGTCCATAATGGTCATACACTATCACATATCAGTAAATTAATCTTAGCATATTACATTATCTAATGAGGGTAAAAGCCATACTTGCAAAGTAAATGACTTCATAGTTTTGGCAAAAAAGAACACTGGTAAGAGAAAACGAGTAGTTAGAGACTAACAAATATAATATATCTATATATAATATTAGTATCATGAACTTTTGTGGCCAAAATCCACTTCCTCAGATGAGCAGAGCTATGCTACAGTATAAGAGATATATGTATACATATATACTGTACAGTGCATTGTTATTGTTATAGATTTTCTTATCTACTATCTAGCCCACAGGCCAAATTTTCTTGTAACATAGTCAGTATAGTCAATGGTAATAAATAAACCAGCAGAAAATGTATTCCCAAATTCTTGCAATAATATCTTTTCCAAATTGTTTTAAGTCTCAGAGAGAGGCAGCACCTAGAGTGTCTGAGCATGAGCATCTGCTAACAGGAAGTTCAGCACCATTTATGTACCTGACAGTTTGACACAAATGCTGGGGTTGACACCTTCTCAGAATTATGTTACTGTATGTGGGCCATTCGTTTTTCTAGTACCAATTCTAGCAATGTTATCACCTAGGCTATGTCTAGACTGGCTAGTTTTTCCGGAAAATCAGCTGCTTTTCCGGAAAAACTTGCCAGCTGTCTACACTGTCTGTTTGAATTTCCGCAAAAGCACTGACTTTCTACTGTAAGAAATCCGTGCTTTTTGCGGAAATACTATGCTGCTCCCGTTCGGGCAAAAGTCCCTTTTTCGCAAAACTTTTGCACAAAAGGGCCAGTGTAGACAGCTGAGATTTGTTTTCTGCAAAAGAGCCCCGATCGCGAAAATGGCGATCGGGGCTTTTTTGCAGAAAAGCGTCCGTGCCAATCTAGATACTCTTTTCCAAAAATTCTTTTAACGGAAAACTTTTCTGTTAAAAGCATTTCCGGAAAATCAGTCTAGACGTAGCCCTAGAGCTTATAAATCACAGAACAAGGATTAACTGTTTGCACAGAAAGTGTCCAACTGTAGTTTGGGTTCAGTCCCACAAGATGCTGGGACTGAACCCTAAGCATTACAGGATCCAGCACTTACTTCAGTTCAAGTTTGCAAATAGCCACATTAAAAGTAATTGTTGAAGCACATGATTAATGCTAAGTGTGTATTTAGATTCTTTAACAGATTGGTGCCCGAATGCTCAGCATTTTATAGGATTAAGCCCTCAAAGAGACAGAAAATACATAATAAATAAGTGAGGGAAGGCTTATGAAGGAAAGCGTACTGCTGAGATTTTTATTAGAATCAATGGAAAAATCCAATACATTTAAATAATGTATAGATGGTGAGGCTATAGATGGTATGAAGGGAAAGGATGGTATTGGATTCCTGGAATATTAGATCCTACTGATATTGTAGTGGAACTTTAAAAGAATGAAGTACAGGCAGTCCCCGGGTTACATGGATCTGACTTGCATCGAATCCCTACTTACAAATGGGGTGAGGCAACCCCACACTAGCTGCTTCCCCCCAGCAGACCAGGGAGACGCGGAGCGGCTTTTCTCAGCAGACACCTCAACTTGAGAATAAAGGACTGAGGGAAGTGAGGTGTGGGAGAATAAAACTGAGCTCTGGAGAAATGTTTGGCTAGAGTTTCCCCTACAATATGTACCAGTTCCGACTTACATACAAATTCAACTTAAGAACAAACCTACAGTCCCTATCTTGTACGTAACCCGGGGACTGCCTGTATATACTGAAAAAATTTACAGTAAAACTCCAATAGTCCGGCACTCCTGATTATCCGGCATCAAAATGGCAAGAGCCTAGTGAGTGAGCTTCAGCAAAAAATGAGTCACAAGGTAACAGCGGCAGCAGCTGAACTGAGCAAAAACGGTAAAAAAGGCTTAAAAAAACTAAAACATTACAGTATACTGTATACAGTATGTACAATAAAAAGAGTTAAGAACACTTTATATACAGTATATAATGTATACAGTATATATATAATCATCTTATAGTACCTCCTGATAGTCCGGCATATCTGATAATCGGGCACCACTTAGGTCCCATAGGTTCCCATAGATTATCGGAAGTCTACTGTATTAGATTCCAGAGAAGAAACCACAACAGGTAGAATACCAGAAATGAATGCACTTGGAATGACCTGAGCTTATGGTGCTAGCCAAAGGACGTGCCAATTTATTAGTTTACTGTTGGGTCACCTAGGAGGTTCTGTAGCAGGAAAAAAAATGTGCTTACAAAGAGGTGGGACTGGATCAGGTAAGATTCCTGCACAATCAGTCCAAAATGCCTTGCTCAGAAGCCCCCTGTTCTTTTAGCCTTCAGTCCACTTCTTTCTGCTGATACATCAGCTCCCTTATTGTCCAGAGGTAACAGGAGATGGAAAGAATAGAACTATAACTGCAACCAGCAGCAGGGACTTTTTGGTGTGAACCCCGGAAGAAACTTTATAAAAGCAGCCAGTATATGAGCAAGAAGGGCCTAGAGCAGGGGTCAGCAACCTTTCAGAAGTGGTGTGTCAAGACTTAACGTATTCACTTGTATGTACGGGTCCAAGTGCCAGTGATACTTTTTAAAGTCAATAATAGTCCTACTTACAGCAACTTTCATTAATAAATAAATAAAGATGCCGATCTTACTCTTTAGTGTGATCCTTGGCCTTGCTGAGTTCTCCAATCTTGGGCTCATAGTTTGATGCTTTAAGCAGCACACAAGCCTCTGAGTGTTCAGACACCCTAAATAAACTGTTCCCTGCTTCCACCTCACAACACAGCTGCCATAACCCACCCACCCTTTCTTTCCCTCACCCACTGCTGTGGAATCTGCTCCCCCCGGCCCAGGTGGGGGCTAGGATAAAATCCTTCTTCTCAAAGTAGCAGGCACCAGCACTATGTGCTTTAGCTTGGAGTTAGGACAGGACACCTCACAGCACAAACTACCTCTCTGCCTGCACTTCACCCTAATACCAGCACGCACCCACCTCTTCTTTCCCCCACCCACCCCCTGCAGTCACACATGTGGTGCCCAGTCCCCAGATGGGTTGCCGAGCTTCCCCTGCCCCACTACCATGGCTCCATTACTTTGGGGGCCCTGCTCCCTGCTGCTGAGCCAGCACACACGTGCTACCCCTCTCCCCAGCTAGGATGCTGGGCTGACTCTGCCCCATTACCGCAGCTCCAATATCAGAGGAGCAGCCACATGGCCCAAGCCCAGGTCCTGCCTTCCCAGGAGTAGCCCCTCCGGCCCAGGTCTCGGCTCTGCTACCAAAGGAGCAGCCCACATGGTCCAGCCACTGGAGCTTGCCCAGTTGACTCCCCACATGCCAGCAGCAGCAGCAGCAGCAGCTCACTTGTTTTCACCAGGTCACTTCTATAATGGAGTTGGGTGGTAGGAGAAGGGGGAGAGCACTGTCCACTGGCTGGCACAAAGTCCAGTCTGAAGCCTCTATGCCTGCCCCCTGGAGCTGGTGCTGCTGCTGGTGAAGCATGTGTAGTCTCAAGTGGCAGCATAGGCTTTTGCTGTGCAGGGGAGGAGGAGTGGACCTGAGGTTGCCAATTCTTAGCCTAGAGTGAGGAGCTCATGGAATGGGCCCACTTTTGGCACATGTGAAAGGCTGGAATTGGAAAAGTAGAAGGACACTCACTGCAGGAAGGGAAGAGGAAGAACAGGGAACAGCACTAAGGTACAAGGAGAGAAGGTAACATTATTTGATTCCTGTTCTTCATCCTAGGCAGTTATAGGCATCTTATATTTTCTGAGTTTACTACTAAGCAATAGGATTTCAATTCACTTCTGATGTCTCTCCAGCCATTCAAGCAAAAAGGAGGGAAACATTTTCCCCCCAGGCAGGGACAGATGCTTCTCACCTGCAGCATGTTGGGGCAACCACAGTGAAAAAACTTTTCCTTTTTGAGGAAACCCTTAAACAATGTAGAAACTCCTGAACAGACTCCATAACAGAATCAACATCTAAATCTTTCCTATTAGCTGATTTATTATGCTGATAGAAATTGGCCATCTGCCTTTTAGTTGTTTACATTGGTTTGACTTATTGTGCAGTATTTAAGATTTTTGTGGGATGTATTCACTAAAATTCAGGTTTGTGTTAGACAATATCTAAAAGCTAATCATTATCTTAGAATTACACTGGAGGAATTTGTTACTTTAATCTTTTGGTTATATGTATATCCAGGCCTCTGGATTGCCCCATATTTGTTGGCTTCACTCCAACCTCCCATGAAAAACTCTTTCTTATGATATGCAGAGGAAGGAGTGGGTGGCATACAGCTGGCTAAGGGAGCACCATGCTACCTGAGAATTCCCCTTTATTGGATAAATCCTCATATGCACCTTTAGGGAAACTTTCTGCTGTTTTTCCCCTGTTGAGACTGTGTAGAAAGAATATTATTGGAGAATTTATCTTAAAATGTACAAAAAAAATAAAATTACTATAATAAAAAACAATTAAAAAAAGGATTCAAAATGTCTTAACAAGCAGAGACCAAAAAGGTATTAATGAAGCATGTGTAGGTAAAAGGGCAGTTATCAAATTATCACACTGATGGTATAGGTAGATAATTCTGTACTTGAAGCTACCAGTATCTCATTTTAAAACTATATGAAATTACATTGTAAAAAGAAGAGAATGCAGAAAATGCAGGTTGCAAAATTGCAGAAGTGTTTTCTTACACTATGTAAGATTGGTTCTTTTGAATTCCATGTTCCTATTAATACTTTTTCTTTTGATGGACTAAATGCAGATCCCCTTACTTTCTCCAGAGCTATGTATCAGAAAGTTCTTATACAAATGCATATTGTTTTAGGAATTATTATTATAAATGGTACCAAAATAATCAGCTCTGATGTATTACCTTTGATATACAACAACATCTAATATAAGGAAGGAGAAGAGATATTTTATGTGTAGACCATCTTTGCTTGCCTTTGTCATAAGAAGATAGCTCAAATATTTGTCACGAATTCAAAATATCAGTCACAAATGTGTAGAAATATAGAAAGCTTGTCTTTGCATTTGAAAGGTTATAATTTAATATAGCCAAGATGTGGGACTGTTGCAACCATCTTAGTATTGGAAATGCAGCCCTCCTCCTTCATTGCCCAGTTCAGCTACACATGAAGTCATAACAACTATTTCTTTTTTGGTCATTTTTTCCCCCTCACTAAACATTGGAAGAGGTGAAACCCAATTGGCTTTTTCTGGGTAGCCAGAAAGGCAAATACTCCATATTTGAATTATTTTCCCTCTTTACACCATCCCATTAATTCCTAAATTGTGCTGTATTACCAAAGTATATGGGCTAATATTTCACCTTGGTTGCAACCTCTCCAGAGTAGTGTAGGACACTGCATCTTACCAGCGCTCGATACATCCAGGTGATTGTTTTTGACTGAGTTTCAGCATGTGGCAGTGAGAGTGAGCTCTTTTTCCACCTTGTAATGTGTGCATCGATTCACCAAGATCTAGGTCAGCTCCCAACCCTGGCTCCCCATTTACTCATAGACAACTTTAATCTTGATTTTGCTGTGGTCCCTCTGCTTTCCCCTTCCCTTCTGGCAGCTCTGATTGCTGCTCTCATTCAATGGGAGTATTTTTAGCTCTGCTATCACCAGTAGACTGGCAAATAAAGCTATGCAGCAGTCACCCCACCTACCACAAATACAACTTTACTTTTAAAAATGGAAAGCATAGCAAATTATGCAAAAAACGTGACTATGAACACAAACATTACCACACAAAAACATCCATGGACAGGGAATAAATATCACAGCATTCTTTTTTTTGGGGGGGGGGGAGAGGAGGAAATGCTGTGAACAACACACGGTATGATACCATATACATCAAAGAGAGAGAGAGAGAGAGAGAGAGAGAGAGAGAGAGAGAGAGAGAGAGTAGAAGAGGAGAGAAGGCCAGAGAGTGTGTGCTCTCCTTTTACACTGTGAGTCTGGGAGCTACTCCGCAGCTGTATGTACTGGAAATCTGGAAGATAAAGATCATGACAGTTAATACAAAACACAAACCATACCTGTTCCCAGGAAAATAAGTGAAATTACTTGGCTGGTCACCACACTTCAGGGCTGTCACTGATATCAGCTTGCCCCACAGAACCACCACACAACCAATTATGGAGATTTACTGACTGGCAGATGCTCAGGGCCAGAGCAATACTTGCCCATCTTGCTCATGCAAGGGAACAAAAGAGGGAGAAATAGCTAGTCAGATAAAAAAGCAGATCTGAATGCAAAAGCAACATCCACTGAAGTCATTGCGGCTCTGGCCAGAGCACAGGCCACAGTGTCAAACTGAAAACAAACAAAACCAAGATATACAACACATATGATTTAATAGTCAGCATTCTGTCAGCAAAGTGGTCTGGGCCTTATCTTACTATATGCCAGGTTTCTGATAGCAAGTTGTTTTATGGGGTTCAGTTATGTGTACCTTGGGTAAAATGAGGCCTTATTTTTTCTCCAGCATCTTGCATGACAGCAGAATTGCAATGCTCAGGTGTCTCAGGATGTAAGAGCACCCTGCCTGCTTGGGCATAACAATGCTAGATATTTTATTAATAATTGACTTATAATAAATTGCCCAGTTTGTTCTCATGATATTGACTGTGTATCCCATGCATGCTATGTACAGTGAAGATCTGTGATGCTATGCAGTGAATAGCTTTCTACTTAACCAGCAAAATTCCTTGGAGTTCTGTGCACCATCTTTCTGTTCAATATGCTGCTTTCTGCACATATTCTCCCCAGGCCTTTGATATAAAGCTGAACAATGGACCAATTTTAACACAGCCTCACACTCAGGAGAGAGGATAACTTTCCTTTACTTTTGAGCCATGGGTGAAGGAGAAAAAATGTAGAGAAATTCCAGACACTTGGGATTAAGCATTGTGGCATCTGTTCCACAGTTAGGGTGTGTCTAGACTACATGCCTCCTTCGACGGAGGCATGTAGATTAGCCAGATCGGAAGAGGGAAATGAAGCTGCGATTAAAATAATCGCGGCTTCATTTAAATTTAAATGGCTGCCCCGATCTGCCGATCAGCTGTTTGTCGGCAGATCGGGGGAGTCTGGACGCGATGCCCCGACAAAGAAGCCTTTCTTCATCGACACAGGTAAGCCTCGTGAAACCAGGCTTACCTGTGTCGATGAAGAAAGGCTTCTTTGTCGGGGCATCGCGTCCAGACTCCCCCGATCTGCCGACAAACAGCTGATCGGCAGATCGGGGCAGCCATTTAAATTTAAATGAAGCCGCGATTATTTTAATCGCGGCTTCATTTCCCTCTTCCGATCTGGCTAATCTACATGCCTCCGTCGAAGGAGGCATGTAGTCTAGACACACCCTTACTGACTAAATGGCTATGGCTACACTGTAGCCTTCTTGCGGAAAAGCTTATGCAAATGAAGCATGGTGTGGAACATTGCTACGCTCCCTTCGCATAATTAATTAGAAGCTGCTTTTGCGCAAGAGGCTTTTGAGCAAAAATGAGCTGTGTAGATGGCTTCTTTTTGCACAAAAACCCCCTCTTGCGCGAGAGCCGTTCTTCATTTTTTCAGAAGAACAGCTCTTGTGCAAGAGGGGGTTTTTGCGCAAAAAGGAGCCATCTACACAGTTCCATTTGGGGAAAAGGCTCTTGCGCAAAAGCTAATGCTAATAAATTATGCGAATGAAGCATGGCGATATTCCTCAGCGCGCTTCATTTGCATAAGCTTTTCCGCAAGAAGGCTACTGTGTAGCCATAGACAGGTAACAGCATGAGTAATGTTTGGACCTGACTGGTAGCTAAGGGTCTTTGGGGGAACCTCTTATATCTCCAAGATCACCATAATAGTGACTCATAGCACTATGTTGGGTTCCATGACAGTCAGTTCATTCTACATAAGGATCTGTTCCTCCTGTGGAAATGCCCTGCAATGCTGCTGCCCTCTGTGACATTACTGTATTGCCAAGAGGCAATGGTTCTTCCCTTAAGGGATTAGGAGGCAATAAGCACACAAATTGGGTGAAGGCCTGTGACGGACCGGGCTGTGTCTGGGCACAGCTGAGGGCATCCGCTCAGGGCGAATTGCTCAAATCTGGGGCTCCTTACAGCCCCCAGACTGGTGACCTCTCCAAACAGGCCACAAACCAGTCCCACAGAGCGCTTCAGCAACCTGCCTGAAGCCTCCCGAGCAAAACCCCTCTGGCACCCCAGCAATATCCGTGCCCCAGATGGCCCCGGGCCTATACACAGGTGGGGGGGTACTAGCACCCAATCCCACCTACCCCGAACAAGTTCTGTCCGGTTCCAAGAAACCAGCCACAGATCCCTGGTCAATTTACCCTCTGGACCTTACCCACAAATCACGCTGGGTCAATCCTTTAGAATCTATATCTAAAGGTTTATTATTACAATAAAGAAAAGCATGAGAGTAAGGTTGTTAAAGAATAGTACGTTACATGCACCGAATCTCCCAGTCCTCGATGCAGGCTCTAGCAGAGATGTCACAGCTGCTGGTTTAAAAGTTCTTGTTGCACATCCTAGCATCAGGATGGGTTCACAGGTCTTCCGGGCTCTTTGATCCCTGCAATGCTGCCTCTGGGATGAAGTGCTGAGCTGAGAGCAAAATGGCATCGACCACATGGCCTCTTTATACCTCCTTCCTGGCCTCTTCTTGTATGCAGCAGGTCACCTGGTCAGAGGCCAATCTCTGTGTTTCCTGATGGCTGCTCTCAGGTGACAGCCCCCATTCTTTGGGTGTGTCCTTGGCCCATCAAGTGCCATTGTCCCACAGGGCCTGGCTAATCAGCCTGTCCATGGCAATGCTTAACCACATTCAGAGAAATATTCAGCTTCCACACAGATTACAAATTCCTACCTACACACACAGACATTATACACTCACATAAATAGCGTACATAAGATCAGCAAACAATAAGCTCCCATTCAATACCCCACATGGCTCCCTTTTATACCAATTTCTGGGGCCAACACCCCCACCTAGGGGTGCAGCAGTGATCTGGCTGCTTCCCTCCAATTCGGTAATGTGACAAGGCCTAAAGATTTTACTACGCAAATATTAGGGTAAAATACAATGCTTAATATTAGAATAAAATACACTTAAGCAAATCTTAGAATAAAATTACAAGCCTAAGCAAACCTCAAAATAAAATACAATGCTTATTAAGAAAGTACAATACTTATTAAGCCTAAGCAGATCTCTGAATAAAATGCAATGTCTATGTCCCTTTTGCTGCCGGGAACCCCCTGAAGAAGGATGGACCCCAGTGTCCAATGCGTAACACCTTCTGCTGCTTTGGTCTATGACAAAGTTCCAATGTTAGGAATATCCCCGGCACTTATATACTGTTGGACCTACAGTAATCACCCCAGTTGTTTTGAGAACCTAATAAGATCATTGACACATTGCATATTTTCCCACATCCAATAATTAGCTTGTTGATACTTTGCATATTTTCCCAAGCCAAATAATTAGCACTATCAGGTGGGAAACATTCCGCAAAGATAGCTATGTGATCTTCCCAAGCCCTCCTACACTTCCATACCAGATGTATGGCCTTGGGACCAGTCCCAGAACTTGTTGAAAGTGAACAGTGCATTCCTACACTGTACCATCTTGAGCAAACAGCTAACTCTTTGAGAATAACAAAATAAGAAGAAGCAAAAAGCACAAATGGCTGCCTAGAGCATCTAGGCCTGTAAGGAATTGCAGGCACAAAAGGAATGATTGTGGTACCACCTAATTTCCTCAACCTCACAATTGTCTTCCGCATTTCCACTACAGTTACCCAGGGTACAATCTGGATTGTTGAAGATCTGTGTCTCTTCAGTTCTCCAGCCAGGGGTGCTTTTTGCATTGTTTTGCCTTCAGAGCAATCACTCTTAATTTGCCTACACCATGTACATCACTCCCAGCTATATTGTATGAATGCTGTGGACAGCCACAAATTGTACTGCAGAGCAAGACCAGCAAATTACGAGTCCTAGACTTTCCCCCAGACATGTGCATCTTCTCTTGTTCAGCCCTCTCTTGAACAACACAAGCTCACATAAACCCTATCATTGTAGTAATAGAAAATGATAGGCACCAATTCTGTTATCTTATGGTTTATGGTATTTTCCCAAACACATCAATCCAAACACACTGGTTTAGATAAAAACAATAAAACAAGTTTATTAACTACAAAAATATTTTAAGTGGTTATAAGTAACAAGGCATAAAGTCAGAATTGGTATCAGTGAACTAATAGGTAAAATGCAACTAATATTTACCTTAACAAGCTAACTGAATCCAAAGCAAAATTTTCCTCACAATCTGCTTCAAAAAGTCTCCCTCTTTTACTGGATCACTTTGCTCCTCAGGTGCTGTGGCTGCCCTGGATAGAGATGGAGGGGGAGATCTGTTCCCCATTTTCATATTTTTCCTCTTTGACAAGCATCTCTAGCTGGAGTTCAGGAGACAAAGTCTGTAGGCATGGGAACCCACAGCTGTTTCATTATCAAGATGTAAATTTCTCACTCACAACCTTTTTCCTGCCAAAGAATGGCCACTTAATCCAGTGATAGTCCATTTGATTCTGGTTGCTTCACCAGATTTGTCATATGTCTTAGTGACATCATAAAGCAGACTCTAATGATTTCACTTATTTTGCTGCACATTTTTATCAGGCTAATAATGATCAGCAAATTATGGGTTTTCAAATTTTTTACAAAGTTTAGTCTGTACAAAATGTATCATAGTCTTGAAAAAGGAATGAACACAAGGTACAGAGTACCACCCCCTCATCTTAGTGACAGGTGGTGAAAGAAGGATCTATAAGATCACTTCCTAATCTCTGCAAAGAGGTTTCTTAAAATTTAATCCAGTTGTCCTGCTAAACTCTAACCGTCAAAATCCACATGTGGCACATATGACTGGAAGTTGCCCTTCTTTGTATGCTGGAAGATAATAGTGACTGCATCAATCACAAACCTCTTTAAGCTTAGCTGTTAACACATCCTTCAATTAACGTAACTGTTTGAATAACTAAAAGCCCCTCACCTAAGATAAAAAGGGGCTGTGAACCTGCAGGTTTTGGGCCTGGTGTTTACTACAAAGGCTTTCTAGAGCCTCATGACTCCTCCCTCTAACACTAAGGCCTTGTCTGTATGCAAAAGATGCAAAGGTTTAACTAAATTGTTTTAAAATGTATTTAGTTAAAATTTGGAAACTCCTAAATCAACTTAATCTTGCCTGATATAGATTGAGTTTTACTCCATAAATTACCAGTTCACCCAAATTGATCTAAACCAGGTATAAAGCAATTTAAATGTTCATGTTACGGATTACAATTATTAAACTAAAACAATGTTGCTAAACTTTATGTATAGTCAAGGCCTAAATTAGTTGCACCTTCAAAGGAAAAGTGGTTTGATAATCAAAGTAATTATCAATCAGAAAACTAGTCAGTCACTATTGCATGCTGTCATAAATATCCTGAGGTAGATGGAGCTACATATTTCTACTTTATTTATTGTAGGACAATTCCATTTGATTCTTAAAAAGATGGAGAGGGGGCTTTTTTCAAATCCCCGTCCAATAATTTCTATGTAAACTCTGAAAATGTAACTGATAATATGTCAATGATTACTATACAAAGAAGTTAAACATTACAGCTAATTTTCTCACTGAAATCCAATCCAGGGATTAGCAACAATAGAGGAATCTGTTTTATTTGCATTTAATTTGTACCTTCACACTATTATCTCCCATGTTTTAGTTTCAGGAAATGTGGTCTCAGGCTATTATAACCACATTTCATGCTGCAGTTGAACTGTTATTTGAGCTCTAGAGTTGGAAACGTCTTACTGAAAAAATAAAGCTAGCAATACTTTAATTATACTAGTGATGTTTCTAAATAAAAATCCATGGTATATATTTAATATGGAGCACAGATTAGCAGTTTGATAAGACAAAAATCTATCTATATAATTTTCTATTTACAAATGGCTTCTAGATCTTCCAACAAAATAAATGCCTACAGTGTAAAAATGAATAAGCAGAGCACCAAACTAGCAATCACATGAGCAGTAAATAACATCTTAATTGGTTTGGATTATTATACTTTTTTTTGCTAGGGGACTAGCTTTTATATATTGATCTATATGGCATATTTATCTTTCCAGGAATCTGTACAAGTCTATTTCTTTTCCTCAGTGTTGAATCCATGTATGGTTTTATATTGCAAATCCCATCTGGGGAAACAGCAAAGTTAGAGAAGCACTGTTACTCCTGGAAAAGCCATCCATTTAAAAGCTTTCACTGAGGCAAGGATAACTTCACAGTTTTTACACTTTGTCTCCTGAAAAAAAGAGAGAGGGAGAAGAAATGGCGCTATTATGAAGTTGCCACCCTATGCATGCTTCAACAGTTCTTTACTCTTCACTGGTTTGGCAGCAGTGAGAAAACAAGAAAGGATTCAGTGTACACTGGGAAATGTCTTTTAAATGTTCCTGTATATATTTCATTTACTAGTGAGGATTGCACATAGAAATGGATAGTGTAGGTTGAATATGTCATGTGTAGGTTGAATATGACATGTGCTCTTTTTAGAGACATTTGTATAGAACTGTTCTCAATATTTTTATAGTATTTCAAGATAAACTATACTTCACTTTATACATTACATTCTGCTGTGCAGTTGAGAACTGGCAATCTTAATAATTCTCAGCCAAACTGGCTGGCAGAGAATTCAACTCTTTTCTAATACATAGGTGTCTGCTGATGAAGTCAGCGTTGGAATTAAACAGAAATGTATCAATGACTCTCCTGTTCTTTATGAAATTGTTGCTGGAAATGTCACCCTGCTGATATTGTTTGGTTGCTTTGCTTGGGATGTTAAAGATTGCCTGTAAAAATACTTCTGCTGTTGATGGTGGAGGAAAATGTTTACAAGCAGTAACACTGTATCTATTTAACTCCTGCTTTTGTAAAGTGATTTTATAAATACACTCCAAATATGAAGCTCTGATATCTGCTATCATTCTTGTGCAACCTTAACTGCCTTGAAATGAGCTAATGAATTTTTTTGGTGTGTCTTTTAGAGAATACATTTGCATTTGACATAATTAGCAGTAGGCAGATCTAGCTACATCCAGGGGGAATCTCAAGACAACTGCTTTGCCGACTATTAGTGCTTAATTTCTGAATGTCAAACCCTGCACATCTTAATTTCTAGAGAATAAGCTCAATTGAACTTGCTCCCCAGTTATGCAAAAACTGCTCAGATAAAACCAAGTGGACACCAATGTAATGAATGTGGTTATTAAATTGTTTCAATTGAAAGAACCCTATTCTTACACCATCATAATGGGAACAATTTATCCCCACTGATCGGCCTGTCTCTTTTTTCTGAGCTCTCTTTGATCTTGAAGCATATTGCAGTGGTGTGTCCTATTGAAAAGCAAAACTGGGGCAATTTTAATGCTTTTGTACCTTACCAGTGCTCTATTTTTTCACTGTTTAAAAATAGCTGTTAATTATAAGTTCAGTTTAAATGTCTCAAGTGACCCAGAAATGCAGGTTGGAATGAGACAGATTGCATGTCTCATATAAAAAGATGTACTTCCACAAAGCAGTCTGAATTCAGCCCTCAACATGTATCTTTCTCTAAGGTTATTTCAATCAGGTATTGAGCTTGTCTAGCAAGGGGCTATAAAATCTCTCACATTTTGAACAGCAAAGAGAAAACTGGATCTATAGTTACTCCAAATATATATTAACCCTTCCCCCTTTTCCTGCTGGTGGTTGTAGATGGGAAGAGGACATTTTCTTCTGACTTGCAAAACTCAGGAGACCATATGCCTCATTTAATCTCCACCTCTTTTCCTTCTGCTTTTAAAAAACTTTCAGGGTAATAAGCTTCCAGGAGCTCCTTTTCTTTCAGTTGGATTAAGCATTGCATAAGTACAAGACATTCCATGAAAATGTGAAATTTCAAGCCTTTCTGGCTTTTGGGTAGTTTGAAGAAGTCTTTATATTTTTTCCTTTGCCAATACTGTCCTAATTCCTGTCTGTGCCAAGGTCATCAATAGAAGTCCAAATAAGCAGCATGCACATTAAATTAAAGAATGTTAGTGATTTACTTGACGGCCTGAACAATCAGTGATTTATATGTCTATTTGTTTGTATGTTAGATAGCCATTTACAGACATTCCAATTCAGCAACAAGAATGTATTTTAACTTTCAGATTAGAATAGTGTGTCAAGGGCAATGAGTTTGATGATCTCTCCCCAGTCCCAAAAGATCAGCGGTACACATTTCAAAGCTACTCATGATGTTGAGAGGTTTAATGGTGAAGGAAGCCAAGGGTCAACTGAGCTTGGATTGTACGTTCATATCTCATTCCTCACGAGAGAATAAACACCTATTTAAGAGGCAAAATCACTGCACTAAAGCCTACACTGCACTAAACAAACTCTACCTATTCTGCAGCTGGACAGGAAACTTGAGTCAAAATAGCATTTGAAACTTGTTCCTGTTTGATTGCCTAACTTGCTTCAAGTTTTCTTCCTTAATGTAAAAAATTAATGTAATTAGATCCAATTTAGGGGTCGACCAGAATCAGAGGTTTTAAGTTCATACTCAAGACAAACAGCATTGTAATGAAGGACAAAAACACTAAGTTTATGCTGGGGCATTAGGAGTCGGGTAAAGAAGAAGCTGCTTTGCTTGTCATACACAAATAAAACAGTTTTCTGGGTCAAAACTTGGTTTTACTATGAATGAAACTGGGCTCACTTGGAGTTCCAGGTTTTGGGCACATGTAAAACCTCTCCTGAACCTCAGGAAATGTGAAAAAAAAAACTGCTGGTTGGGTTTGCTGAAATTCTGTGAGCCCACCAGTTGATTTTCAACACTTCACTAGTTTAGTTTCAAAGTACCATTATAATTGTGTGCACCACTGGTTGAGAACCTTCTAATTATTGAAAAAGTGTTTCCTTTAAATACCCCCATTACTATTCCTAGTTGCTTTCTAATGGGAAATACAAACTTGATAGTGGCAGAAATGATACAGCAGGAAAATGAACATTTGGAAACAAGTTCGTAGTGCATTATCAATTTTTAACTTATTTCTGGAATTACTTTGAGGGATTTCTATGGTCAGTATGATGCAGCAGGTCAGAATAGGCAATCACAATGGTCTCTTCTTGCCATAGGATCTATGAATCTATATTTTGCTAAATAAGGGCCTGATCCAAAGCCCATTGGAATCAATGGGAATCTTTCCATTAGCTTCCATGGACTTCCATTAGCATCATGGGTTAAGTTTTTAGTTCCTAATTCAATGAACCATTTCAGAACATGCTTAAATTTAAGCATATTCTTAAATCCATCACTGGTTTGACAAAGCTCTTCAAAACTGGTCTTAAGCACTTGTATGCTTAGGAATTTAATGCTTTGCTGAAAAGGTCTAGACACTTGCTTAAATGAGTTGCTGAAGTGGGTGTGTTAATATTTTAATTACAGTCAAAATTATTCCTATTCAATTCAAACACAGGGCCAAGTGCATCCCAGATATATTTTCACTGATTACAAGGGAATTATGCTAGGGATGCGTTTTCATGTTTAAAGCTCAAATCTTCCTTTTTAATTGGAAGAATACAACATTATTTGTGTTATCAAACAAAATTCAAACTCTGTTTGACATGAGGCAACCTTACTCCCTTCCCCACCCCCGGAAAGCAGTATTTTTTTTTTCACACAAACAAACGGTGATAAGCTCAGAAAAGCTTATTTCACATTCTGCCTTCCACTCCAAGTAAACAAAGAAGTCTGTCCCGTGAAAGGAAAAGTACAACATTGTGATAGCACAGCACAAATGTGAAAGTTAGTCTTTTCTGAAGTCTCCCATAAAGAATATACAAATCAAGTGCTGTAAAACTAAATAGATAATAAACTACAGCAGATCAGAAAGTTAACAGGAAGCTGTGAAAGGATGCTAAGATGGTACCTCCTCCTGGTTATTCTGGGAATTATCTTTCTAAGGTTGACACTGCTTCCGATGGTGGCACATCATGTCTTGGTTGGTAGTCTCTTAGTCCCCAAGTTGCTACTGCCTCTTTGTGATGCAACTCTCCAGCCAGATCATGGTACACATTTTCCCCTTCCAGAGTGTCAAAGCCTCCAAATATTCCTTTCTTCTCTCAAAAACAATGAGAACTCCTGTAGCACCTTAGAAAGTCTCTGTCTCTCTCTTTCTCTCTCTCGTATCATGAGCTTTCGTGAACAAAACCCACTTCCTCAGATGAACAGACAGGACTTATAATTGTTTTTTAGAGTTACAGACTAACATGGCTACCCTTCAAACCTTCTTTCCTCAGACTTTGGACTTTCCCAGCATTCCCAGCATCACCCTCTACTGCCAATTTCCTGCCCTTATAGACCCACCCAGCCCAGCTTGTTTCTCCTCAGCTGGGCTCCCTTTATCAGTTAGAGGATTACTTAGTTATCTGATTCCTCTCAGCTGTGGCCTGTCAGATTAGCCAGTCACCTTCTCAATTTATGTTAACCATTACAGGAAGTGTGATGTGAACGCCCCATCTCAGAAGCATTACCAAGGGTTTTTGCATCCTTAAATCTTCTTTCATGGTAGATCTACCTGCTTAATATCTTGAATTGGCTGCTGTTGCTCTTATTCAAACAGGATGTGTTATGGAATATAAGTTTTATTTATGCATGGGAATAAGACCTGTGAACATTTGCATTCATTGGGGGAGATGACCTCTGAGTTGATAGTGCCAATGAAAATAAACATACCTATATTTTAAGACTGATAAACAATCTTTCAGTGAATTCCCATTTGCCATGAAAAAGAAATCACTGTCAGGGAATTCATTATGTTATTTCAGCACAGTTCTTTTGATTTTTTCTTCTTTCAGACACAAAACAGAACAGCTGCATGCTGCATTTCAGAAATAATGGAAACATGCATTTAAATGCTTTCTATCCCTGGTTCTTGAATTTGCTATCATAAACTATGATGAGTGAACCTCAAAGATTTGCAACTTGAATTCAGAAAACTATCCAATTATATGAATGTTTAATTGAATTACAGGACTCCCCCAATCTCTTCCATCTCTCTCTGTTCTTCCCCCTTCTGCTCTTGGGGACCAGTAATCTTTGTGATCTTCTCCCATCTCCAAGAGTCCTACAACTTTCACAATGCTTGTCTCAGTGAGCTACAAGCAGTCCACCCATCTGCCAGTGGATTTCTTTCCTCTTTTCCTGTCCTTCTGTATTTCCCATCCCTTAGCCCTTTCATAATAAGGAGAAAGTGATAAAACAACATAGTGAACTGGCTTCTGGTCCAGAAGAGGGAGAAAGGTCACTTAAATGCTCTATAATGCAAGGAGAGATGGTAAAGTAAACAGGTTGGTAAACCTGTGGACAAGAACACGAAAATCCATTTTTGCTGGGTGGCTTACCCAGTGAAGGCTATGGAAGGGATATGTGGGAAGACTGCAGACTGGTGATGCAGGAATGAATTCATGTTGAAAGCTGAAGTGAAACATTTAAACTGAAAATAAAATGTACATGTAACACAAACAGTGGGGGTAATTCACCATTGAAACAATTTACCAAGTATTGTGATGGAGTCGCCATTACTGGCAATTTTTAAATTAATATGAGGTGCTTTTTAAAGAATATTCTCTAATACAAACAAGAATTCAGATAATTTCTATGGCCTATGATGAAATATTATGGTAGTTCAGTCTGGCTTTGGAGCTGATGAATCTATGAGGAATTGTTAGAAGAGAGCAGTGAGACACCAAAAAGGCAGGGGATAATGGAGGGTAAAAGGTAACGAGTCTGCTAGGAGTATCAAACAAGGTAAGTGGTAGAGAGGATGGAAAGGAGAAATGGAAAAAAATAGAGGCAGAACTGTAAGGTGGCAGGGAGACAAGAAGAGAGAGGTGTTCTTTATACAAACTTTTAAAAAAGGTTCAAGGTGAGTTCAGCTGGAGAATGGCTAAAGATCATTTAGGGATGATGATAAGAAAGTTCACCCCTCCCCAGTTGTAAATAAGACATTTTTTTAGCATTGAAGCTGGAAGAAGCCCATTTGAAATAACCTGTCTTACCACCACACCATGGTGTTTATTATTAGCAGTAGGCAGATATCTTTGTGTTGAGCTCTCTATAACTGCTTAGAAAGATGGATTAAAACAGAAATTGGCCAAAGGAAATGGACAAAGAAATTAGTCAAAGGAAATATTTGCTCTACTAAATTATTTATAAAGTTCCATCAGGGTTCAGTTATAAAATAAATATCTATTTCTATATTTACATGTATGCACACATACATTTTTAGTATTAGTATGCAATATGTGTTTGTGAACATCGTGGTTATTTCCCAACGTCCAGCTCTTTTCATTCTCCTTTTTTCCTGTTACATTGCTTCTCTCAAGATGGTGTTAGCCCAACAAGAAGGGTATCACTCACCATACAAATTTTATCAACTGTTCTTTCTCCATGGGTAGAATTGCCAAGCAAAAGCCACTTATTGCTTCTTTTCAGGAGATTTGCAATGTTTATGATGAAAACTAAAGAAAACTGGTAAATGCACTGCATAATGCTTCTGCAAATTATATCCCATTCAGAGTCTGTAAAGCAATTTTTACTGCTTATTTTTTGTGCCACACAGCCTTTTTAGACAAAGTGTGGCACAAAGTGTGGGTTGGTGTAAGCCTCAGGATGGTTTCTCGGGTGTGAAACCCACAGTGATCACTGAAGTGTAGGAAAGCAGAAATCTGAATTTTTGTGTTTCCTGACCCCTCACTCTAAACCCATTAATACACATGGATTTAGCATGATTGGATCTTCTAGCAACTAACTAAATGTCTGACTCTGTAGTTAGTGATAAGGAAAATGATTTTACTACAACTTAGACACTTCATTGCCTTCCACCCCAGGCTTACAGGCTATATATGTATTTTGTTAATTTTAGAATTTAAACATATATTCAGTGTAAAAAAAATAACAGCTATACCAAAATACTTGTCTCTCTTTGTGCGAAAAAACTCTAAAGTGTTCTATGGTTTAAAAATAATTTACAGGGTAGTTGCAAAACGGGCAGTCTCAGTATTCCAGCAAAGCACTACATTTCTCCATGCATTTGTAAGGCATCTAAAAGCAAGAGTCAATCGATATATTCATCCGTATACTTTACTCAATTTTAAAAAACACGAACAACTAAAACATTCTCTTGATAGGAAAACCTAGGAGTCATATGATCTGGGGTTTTTTTTTTCCAATCTTTTTCACTGATTCCTGTGTGATCTTGAGCAAGTTACTTAATCTCTGTGACTTTAAGTTTCCCCATCTCTAAATTGGGATAATAAACTTTAGTCCCTCTTGGAAAGTGCTTTGAGATGTCTGGCTGAAAAGCACAGCGTAAGTGATAGGTGGAATTATTGTTATTAAAAATACACTCATTTGCAGGATTGACAGAGTGCTTGGCACTTTTCAGGACTGAGTCCTGCGATAGTACAAATCAAGGCCCTGATACTACAATCTGCTCCCCATGGGCGGACCTCTGCCGTCATAGGCCATGTCTACACAGCACTCTAAACTCAAAATAAGATTTGCGCTATGCAAATTGCGTACTTATTTCAAGTTTATTTTGAAATAGGCTATTTCAAAATTTGGTGCTGTTTATACAGCACCAAATTTAAAAATAAAATGCTATTTCTAGACATCCCTTAACCCTTGTGGAATTAGAGTCACCGGGATGCCGAAACAGTGAGCATTTTGAAATAATGGGTGGATTGTGAAGACATGGGGGAGCTATTTCAGGATACCTCTGGTATCCCAAAATAACTTTGATGTTAGCTGACTTTGGTGAACTCTATGTGGGTGTAGGGTTCCATTTGCAAGGGTCACATTATAGACATAAAAATTGAAACAGCTGAGATTAGATAAAAAACCCTAAACAAACAAACCTAACCATCTATAACTATGTTGCAGAATCTCTTTTAGTAAAAGCTTATGTACCTAATTGGGACAATGCTAGTAATGAAAATGGTTAGGGACATGGAAAGATGATGTGAAGGTATGAAGAGAGATTGAAGAGACGGGTCTGTTAGGTTAGAGAGGGAATGAAGCACTTAATCCTGCTCCAGTTGAAGTCAACAGCAAAACTCCCACTGATTTCAGTGGAGCAGGATCAGACTTTAAGGATGGACATGAAGCATTTAGATATGTACGGCAATGAATGACATCCAGGAAGTCAATCATATTTACCCACTTAATATCTCTCATAATACAAATAGACACTTAATGAAACTGAAAGACAATACATTTAAAATAAAAATATCTGCTTAGACAAATAACCTGTGTATCTGTTTGCTATAGGACACCAATGAGGCTAACAGTTCAATTAAAAAGCAGAAGAATCATAAATGGCTAATGAGAACATCCATAATGCCATTAAATAAATATGATAAAGTGTACAGTGAGCCTAAATTGTCATATGGTGTAGAGTATGAACAGAGAACTAGCTAAACCCCGTTGCATACAGGGAACGTGTTGGCTCTTTCGCTTTTTTTCATGGAAGAGCAAACATGCTCTTTTCGGGAGCCCTCGTTTCACAAGGAATAAGGGCTCCTCTGAAAGAGGAGGTTTGTCTGCCATTTGGCCCCATCTAGATGTGGCCAAGTGGCAGAAAAGCTACTGCTGGAAAAAACAATTGGAAAAAGCTACGCACATTGTGCTCTGTTTTTCCCCAATAAAACCCAATAGTGTAGACCTAGCCTTAATGATTACATATTTCGTTTATTTCCTGTAAAGCAGCTGGCATGGGCCACTGTCAGAAGACAGTATACTGTGCTAGATGGATCATTGGTCTTACCCAGTTCTTGGCTGTTCTTATGTTTTTATGTGTGGGAGGAACAGTTGCATTTAATCTCCAGGGAGAACAAAAAGCTTGATTTTGATGTGGCAGAAATAGCTTTAAATCATTTTACATTCCAGGACATTGGACAGTGTTTTCTTGAAATCCCTGAAAGCTGCATGGAAACTTTTTAAAGACACCATAATAGAGGCCCAACTTAAATGTATACCCCAAATTAAAAAACATAGCAAGAGACCTAAAAAAGAGTCACTGTGGCTTAACCACCATGTAAAAGAAGCAGCGAGGGACAAAAAGGTATCTTTTAAGAAGTGGAAGTCCAATCCTAGTGAGATAAATAGAAAGGAACATAAACACTGTCAAATCAAGTGTAAAAATGTAATAAGAAAATCAAAAAAAGATTTTGAGGAACAGCTAGCCAAAAACTCAAAAAGAAATAACAAAATGTTTTTTAAGTACATTAGAAGCAGGAAGCCTGCTAAAAAACCGGTGGGTCCCCTAGATGATCAAGCTATAAAAGGAGCAATCAAGGACGATAAAGCCATTGCGGAGAAACTAAATGATTTCTTTGCTTCAGTCTTCATGGCTGAGGACGTTGGGGAGATTCCCAAATCTGCACCGTACTTTGTGGGTGATGAATCTAAGGAACTGTCCCGGATTGAAGTGTCATTAGAGGAGGTTTTGGAACAAATAGAAAAACTTAATGTTAACAAATCTCTGGGACAGGATGGCATTCATCCAAGGGTTCTAAAAGAACTCAAATGGGAAATTGCTGAGCTATTATCTGTTGTTTGTAACCTAACCCTTAAATCGGCTTCCGTACCTAATGACTGGAAGGTAGCCAATGTGACACCAATATTTAAAAAGGCCTCTAGAGGCGATCCTGGCAATTACAGACCGGTAAGTCTAACTTCAGTACCAGGCAAATTAGTCGAAACAATAGTAAAGAATAAAATTGTGAATCATGTAGAAGAATATAATTTGTTGGACAAAAGTCAACATGGTTTCTATAAAGGGAAATCCTGTCTTACTAATCTATTAGGGTATGTCTACACTACAAAGTTAATTAGAACTAACGGATGTTAGTTCGAATTAACTTTAATAGGCGCTACACTAGCGCTCCGCTAGTTCGAATTTAAATCGAACTAGCGGAACGCTTAGCTCGAACTAGGAAAACCTCATTTTACGAGGATTAAGCGTAGTTCGAACTAGCTAGTTCGAATTAAGGGGTGTGTAGCCCCTTAATTCGAACTAGTGGGAGGCTAGCCCTCCCCAGGTTTCCCTGGTGGCCACTCTGGCCAACACCAGGGAAACTCGTCTGCCCCCCTCCCGGCCCCGGACCCCTTAAAGGGGCACAGGCTGGCTACGGTGCCCGTGCCAGGTGCAAGCCTGCCAGCACCCAGCCAGCAGACCCTGCACCTGGCACGGATCGAGCCAGCCACCTGATGCCCCCCAGCCCTCCCCCTCTTCCCGGGACCAGGCTGGCGGCTCCCGGGAGCTTGCCCGGGACCGCAAGAGGCGGGTACCTCCCTGGGCTAGTGCAGACACCGTGGACCTCGTCCACGATCTCCACACTAGGCACAGGAAAGTGGCCTTCTAGGGCAGGAGAGCTGCCAGCCTGGCCACCCAGGAGCAGGTGTGCAAGAGAATCAAGGTGGTCCACTGAAACCCCCGACCCTGAGCCCTGAGCTTACAATGGCCATCCTGGGTCAGACCAAAGGTCCATCTAGCCCAGTAGCCTGTCTGCCGACAGTGGCCAACCCTAGGGACCCTGGAGGGGATGGACTGAAGACAGTGACCAAGCCATTTGTCTCTTGCCATCCCTCTCCAGCCTTCCACAAACCTTGGGCAGGGACACCACTCCTACCCCCTGGCTAATAGCACTCCATGGACCCAACCTCCATGACTTGATCTCACTTCTCTTTAAACTCTGTTTTAGTTCTAGCCTTCACAGCCTCCTGCAGCAAGGAGTTCCACAGGTTGATTCTTTGCTTTGTGAAGAAGAACTTTCTGTTACTAGTTTGAAGCCTGCTACCCATTCCTTTCCTTTGGTGTCCTCTAGTCCTTCTTTATGGGAACTAATGAAGAACTTTTCTGTATGCACCCTCTCCACCCAACTCCTGCTTTTAGAGACCTCTATCCTGTCCCCCCTCTGTCTCCCTCTTTTCTAAGCTGAAAAGTCCCAGTCTCTTTAGCCTCTGTTCATCTGGGACCTGTTCCCAACCCCTGATCATTTTAGTTGCCCTCCCCTCTCCCAGCCTCTCTCTTCCTCTCTCCCACCTCCTTTTCCCAGTCTCCCCCAGTTTTGTTCAATAAAGACAGATTCCATTTTGGAAGACACATTATCTTTATTTTGTACATCAAGAAGAGGGGCTAGGGAAGGGTAAGTGGAAGGAGGTGAGGGAGGAATGGGGCACGAGCCCCCGATGGGGAGGACTGGGCGGGCTCTGCGGGCTTCTGGGGGTGGAAGATCTCCTGCAGCCCCCCAATTGCCCCCTCTCCCCAGATGGCAGCCTGCGGCAAGTGCAGCCGGACTGATGGCCGAGTGATGTGATGTGCCCAGTGTGGGTAGTCCGGGCAATCCAAGCCAGGACTGCTTTGCAAGTGGGGCACCCCTGAGAACTGTCTGTCCAGGGTGGGGGTCGGGACCCTTTAAGCACAGCCCTCGGCTAGGCTGAGACAGCATCTCCATGCTCTAAGTCCTCCTCTGATGCCCTGCCGGCACTGCTTCCGGCCATCCTTAAGCCCGGTTTAGGGTCCACTTAATGTGGATATGCTAGTTCGAATTAGCAAAACGCTAATTCGAACTACTTTTTTAGTCTGATCCGTTAGTTCGAATTAGCTTAGTTCGAATTAACTAATTCGAACTAAGTTCGTTTGAATTAACGTTGTAGTGTAGACATACCCTCCGAGTTCTTTGAAGGGGTTAACAAACATGCGGACAAGGGGAATCCAGTAGATATATTATACTTAGATTTTCTGAAAGCCTTTGACAAGGTCCCTCACCAAAGGCTCTTGTGTAAATTACATGGCCATGGTATAAGAGGGAAGGTCCTTTCTTGGATTGAGAACTGGTTAAAAGACAGGAAACAAAGGGTAGGAATAAATGGTAAATTTTCAGAATGGAGAGGGGTAACTAGTGATGTCCCCCAAGGGTCAGTCCTGGGACCAATCCTTTTCAACTTATTCATAAATGATCTGGAGAAAGGGATAAGCAGTGAGGTGATAAAGTTTGCAGATGATACCAAACTGTTTAGGATAGTCAAGACAGAAGCAGACTGTGAGGGACTCTAAGAAGATCTCACCAAACTGAGTGATTGGGCAACAAAATGGCAAATGAAATTTAATGTGGATAAGTGTAAAGTAATGCACATCGGGAAAAATAACCCTAACTATACATACAGTATGATGGGGGCTAATTTGGCTATGACAAATCAGGAGAGAGATCTTGGAGTTATCGTGGACAGTTCTCTGAAAACTTCCACACAGTGCACAGCGGCGGTCAAAAAGGCAAATAGGATGCTAGGAATTATTAAGAAAGGGATAGAAAATAAGACCCAGAATATCTTACTGCCCCTGTATAAAACTATGGTACGCCCACATCTTGAATACTGTGTACAGATGTGGTCTCCTTACCTCAAAAAAGATATTTTGGCCTTGGAAAGGGTTCAGAAAAGGGTAACTAAAATGATTAGGGGTTTGGAATGGGTCCCATATGAGGAGAGGTTAAAGAGACTGGGATTTTTCAGTTTAGAAAAGAGGAGACTGAGGGGGGATATGAGAGAGGTCTATAAAATCATGAGTGGTGTGGAGAGGGCCGATAAAGAAAAGTTATTTATTAGTTCCCTAAATAGAAGAACTAGAGGACACCAAATAAAATTAATGGGTAGCAGATTTAAAACTAATAAAACAAAGTTCTTCTTCACACAGCTTGTAGTCATCCTGTGGAACTCCTTGCCAGAGGAGGCTTTGAAGGCTAGGACTATAGTCGAGTTTAAAGAGAAACTAGATAATTTAATGGAGGTTAGGTCTATAAAAGGCTATTAGCCAGGGGATAAAATGGTGTCCTTGGCCTCTGTTTGTCAGAGGCTGGAGAGGGATGGCAGGAGACAAATCGTTTGATCATTGTCTTCGGTCCAGCCTCTCTGGGGCACCTGGTGCTGGCCACTGTCGGCAGACAGGATACTGGGCTAGATGGACCTTGGTCTGTCCCAGTACGGCCGTTCTTATGTTATCTTATGTCTTCTTTTCCCTTCTTCCCTCTGTCAAATGCAAAGTACTATAATTAGGAAGGAATATGCGATTGCATAAATAGAAAATGGGAAATAGCTGCATAAGATGGAGAGGATCTGGAGACTATAGTAGATCACAACCTAAATATGAGTCAACAGTTTTTGCAATAGTACTATTGCAAACAAACAAAGAAACAAACAAACAAACAAACAACTAAAACCAAACCAAAAACCCAGCAACCTCATTCTAGGATATAATAGCAGAGGTTCTGTGAACTCTACTCAGCACTGATAAGGCCTCATCTGGAATACTGTGACCAACTCTTTCGGGAAGATGTGGTCAAATTGGAGAAAATCCAAATGAGTAAAACAAAAATGATTAAAAGTCTAACAAATATGGAGGAAAGATTAAACAAACCCAAGTTTTTTCTGTCTGGAGAAGAGAAGACTGAGGGCGACATGGTAACAGTCTTCAAATATATAAAAGGTTGTTATAAAAAGGAGAGTGATAAACGGTTCTCCTTAACCACCCAGCACAGGACTAGAAGCAATGGCCTTAAATTGCAGGAAAGGAGATTTAAGTTAGAGATTAGGAAAAACTTCCTAACTGTAAAGGTAAGTAAGCATTGGAACAAACAAATTACCTGGAGAGGCTGTGGAATTTCCATCACTAGAGGCTTAAGAATAGATTAGACAAACACCTGTCAGGGATTGTCTACATCAGGGATACTCAGATTGAGGCTTGGGAATTGTATATGGTGCTTTAATGTGTCTCCTGTGGCTCTTTGCAGCACATGATATTAAAACACTGTGATTTAATTATTAACAAATCAGGTGATTTTATTATGTTAGGTCTGTCATTTTGCAGAGAGAGAGAGAGAGAGAGAGAGAGAGGTACTAAATATAGTAAATGAAACAATGAAATTTGGGAATGTTGATAGTTAAATTCACTTTTAAATCACTGAGATCTGAGGATCACTTGTCTAGATAATATTCAGTCCAGTGCCCTGCATTAGAGATCCATCAAGGTCTCATTCAGTCCTACTTTTATACAATTTTTATGAATACTTATAAAAATTTAATTAATTGAGATATGTAAGAGGGGATCAAATGAATATTGGAGGAAAGTGCAAGGCATCACAGATAAAATACAATTGATGCACAATAGACCTAAGTATTTTAATGTCTGGTTAAACAAGAAGGTCCAATTTTACTGCAACTGGAGTAAATTAATGTGCAAAATAGCTAAGAACCTTCCAGTGGTGTTTGTGTTTTTAGACTAGGTAGTTGCACATATAAATAGATAGTTTAGGTGTTTGAGTACAATTTTCACATCGAGTTATCCATAATGGTAAATATATGCACAAGAATGGCTGTATATATGCGCATATTTGGGTCATTGACCTTAGCTTCTACTTGTTGAAATTTTGCCTATTCTGCTGAGGGTGACCAGTTTGACTATCCATGAAGGAATCAAGAAATAAGAAATATAATAGAAGATGCAGGAAGAAAAGATCTTAAGTGCACTTCTCCAGTCAGAAGAATTACGGGGGATGATTGCATTATTTTATAGCTACACATGTTGGGGAGGTACTGGGTCAAAAACTATAGCTACTCTTCTAACATCTGGAAATAGTGCCAACATCAACATCCGCCAGCTAGTCAGTAGAACCCTGGTGAAATTCTGCTTTGTCAAGCTATTCACCATTGCACTATTGTATAATTTACCTTGATCAGATTTTTTTTCTTTGTAAAAATCTACCATCCATCCTGTAATAATACATGTAGTAATTATAGTATATGGAATTCTAAGCTTCTAGGACTGTCCCCAAGACTTATTTTAAGCAATCAACATTGGAGAGGTTGTCAGCAGTGCCACTGGAAATCAGGCTCACCGACTGTGTATGGGGGAGGGTCAAAGGGGGAAACTGCCTTGGGTCCTGATGATTCAAAAGAGCCTGGGCCTGTCAGCCACTGCTGCTATTGTTATTGCCTTTAAAGTGCCTCCAGAACTCCAGGTGGCACTGAAGGGCTGGTGGGGGAAGGCTAGCTCCAACCCCACGTCTTCTGCCCAAGTCCTCACCTGTTGTGGGAGTGCAGAGCTGCTCCCTCCTACCTCTTGCTCAGGGGCCCGACAATTCTATCAACCCCCCTGCTGGAAATACTATCTTTAACAAATAAGACCGTAGAGAACCTATGCAGGGTTATCAAGATTATCCACAAGAAACACTTGTAGTGAAGCATAGAGCCAATATTTCTGATATAGTTTATGTTTGGTGATAATGAATCAAGGATAAATATAATTTTATAATTGATCTTCCTACACACTTGATTCCTTTTGCTCTTTGATGGGAAAGTTAGTTTGGTTTAGTGGGCCCTGATTTCAATTTCATTTACATTAGTTTTACATTGCTGTAACTCCTTTGACTTAAACCTCCTGATTTATACGAGTGTAAAGGATAAGAATTGGGCTCCTTGTCCCTTGATTTATGGGTATGTCTACACTACAGCGCTAATTCGAACTAACTTAATTTGAATTAGTTTATTCGAACTAAGCTAATTCGAACTAGTGCATCTAGACCTAAAAACTAATTCAAATTAGCGTTTTGCTAATTTGAACTAGCTTGTCCACATTGAGTGGACCCTGAACCGAGGTTAAGGCTGGCCGGAACAGGTGCCAGCAGGGCATCAGGTTAGGACTTAGAGCGTGGAGCTGCTGCCTCAGGCTAGCCGAAGGCTGTGCTTAAAGGGACCCGACCCCCACCCTGGACATACAGTTCTCAGGGTTCCCTGCTTGCTTGTCTACCTTGGTAAGGGACAGCAAAGCAGTCCTGTCTTGGAGTGCCCTGAGTGTCCACACTCGGCACATCACAGCACTCGGCCATCAGCCTGGCTGCAGTTGCTGCAGGCTGCCATCCGGGGGGGGGGGGGGGTTAATCGGGGGGCTGTCAGGATCCAGGAGACCCTGCAGGAGAGCTTCCACCCCGAGGAGCTCGCAGAGCTACCCCAGTTCTCCCCATCGGGGGCTCGTACCCCATTCCTCCCTTACCTCCTTCCACTTACCCCTTCCTAGCCCCCCTTCCTGATGTAAAAAATAAAGGACAAGTGTGTTCAAAAATAGAAACTCTCTTTATTTAACAAAACTGGGGGGGGGGGAGGATTAACCCCTGGGGAGACTGGGAAAAGGAGATGGGAGAGGGTGGGAGGGGGAGAGATAAACCAGGGAGTAGGGAGCTGGAAGGGGAAAGCCAGGGGAAGAAGTATAAAACTATGGTATGCCATATCTTCAGTACTGCATACAGATGTGGTCTCCTCACCTCAAAAAGATGTTTTGGCTTTGGAAAGGGTTCAGAAAACAGCAACTATAATGATTAGGGGTTTGGAACAGGTCCCATATGAGGAGAGGCTAAAGAGACTGGGACTTTTCAGCTTAGAAAAGAGGAGACTGAGGGGGGATATGATAGAGTTTTATAAAATCATGAGTGGTGTGGAGAGGGTGCATAAAGAAAAGTTCTTCACTAGTTCCCAGAAAATAAGGACTAGATGACACCAAATGAAATGAATGGGTAGTAGGCTTCAAACTAATAAAAGAAAGTTCTTCTTCACAAAGCAAATAGTCAACCTGTAGAACTCCTTGCCACAGGAGGCTGTGGAGGCTAGAACTAGAACAGAGTTTAAAGAGAAGTTAGCTAAAGTCATGGAGGTTGGGTCCATGGAGTGCTATTAGCCAAGGGGTAGGAACGGTGTCCCTGGCCTCTGTTTGTGGAAGGCTGGAGATGGATGGCACGAGACAAATTTCTTGGTCATTGTCTTCGGTCCATCCCCTCCGGGGTAGCTGGTGTTGGCCGCTGTCGGCAGACAGGCTACTGAGCTAGATGGACCAGTATGGTCCTTCTTATGTTCTAAGCTCAGGGCTCAGGGTCGGGGGTCTCACTGGACCACCTTGATTTTCATGCAAACCTGCTCCTGGGTTTGCATATGGCCTTTGGTGGCCAGGCTGGCATCTATCCTGTCCTAGACAGCCGCTTTCCTGTGCCTAGTGAGGAGGTCATGGACGTTGGAGGCCTCCTCCCAAACCTGGATGAGATCTACGATCTCTGCACTAGACCAGGCGGGAGCCCGCCTCTTGCGGCCCCGGGCAGGCTGGGTGGCAGCGGGTGGCTGGCTCATGCTGTGCCAGGTGCAGGGTCTGCTGGCTGGGTGCTGGCAGGCTTGCACCTGGCACGAGCACCGTAGCCAGACCGTGCCCCTTGAAGGGCTCCGGGGCCGGGAGGGGGGCAGAAGAGTTTCTCTGGTTTGGCCCAGAGTGGCCACCAGGGTAACATGGGAAGGGCTAGCCTCCCACTAGTTCGAATTAAGTGGCTACACAGCCCTTAATTCGAACTACTTAATTCGAACTAGGCGTTAGTCCTCGTAGAATGAGGTTTACCTAGTTTGAATTAAGCACTCTGCTAGTTTGAATTAAGTTCGAACTAGCGGTTTGTATGTGTAGCGCCTATGAGAGTTAATCCGAACTAACGGCTGTTAGTTTGAATTAACTTTGTAGTGTAGACATACCCTATGGTATCTCCCTCAGTGGGAAAATGAGTTGTATGCTGCTCAGATATTTTAAATGCTGTAAGGTTAAGTGAACTAGTTTTGGCCTCACTTCTGTTAGTAGTTGCCTTAGACTCGTGTTTCTCAATGACTAGTGTATGGACCAGTGCTGGTCCCTGAGATCTCCCAGATACAAACAGATTAGGAAGGCAGCAAGACGGTCTCTAGTATCAAAAAGGTTGAGAAACTCAGCTCTAGATTACCTATACCTCCTCTTTTTAATCAAAGGTTGGAATGCATTGAAATTACAGTGAGCCTTTGGTAAAATGTTGCACTTATATTGTCTTTTATAAGTTAAATATATCATGTAAATATATCATATAAAGTGTCAGACTTTTAAATGTCCTTTATTATTCAGGTTAGCTTCTGATACTCCACTTAGTTATACTCGTTTTATAGCAGTCCAGCTCCACTGATTTCAGTGGATTTACACCAGCATAACCGTGTAATGGAGTAAAGACTCAGGCCTTCAGTTCTCTCTGTGTCAAGCTGAAGATCAGGACCAAATAAATCCTCAGATGTGAAAGCACCTATTTCACTATGAATTTGACAGGACCCTTTGCTTTTATTGTTATAATGGTGTGCTATTGTTAGGTTTCAAATGTATATGGCTATCAAGAATTAGATGTAAATTAATATATTCATTTTAAAGATGCAATATAAAATAATGCTTAGATAATTGGCAAAAGTTTGTTTCTTCAGTTATATTTTTACATATCCACTAAAGAGGAGATAAAATCAAAATTCCTTATAATAATACAGAAGCAAAGCGATTTCTTCCAGAGCAGTTCATTTTCAAGGAATTAACCCTTCCTCTTCACTGGCCTTTCTTGTTTTGACTAGGATTGTCAAACTTATTTCCAGGTGACCTGTAACTTTGTTAGAGATATGTAGATAATTGGATAATACACTTATTCAGTAAATTGAAAAATGTGTTTTAGGTGGGCAGAGATAACTGATTCAGCATTTTCCTTCCTCAGTCTAATAGCCTTTCCCCTTGTAATAAAAAAGGAAGCCCAGGGTTTCATATTATACCACAACAGACTTCTTGCAAGTGATTTGAAAACATGAACCACAAAGCCTGTCGCCAGGGGGACAAGCACCACCAAACTCTGTCACTGCTGTCCGTGGCTGCCTGGAATGCTAACCAAGTAATGAACATTATTAAAAAAAAACTAACCTCCCCCCAAACACATACCCCTGGATTGCAAGCAAAGAGGCCTACTCTGATGAAACACATCTGGAAGCCTGCCCATTCAAAACACAGAAGAGGAATGGGCAAAATTTAATGCCAGAGATATTTGGGAATGGTCCAAAAACATCTTCTGAGAGAGGAAATGAGAGAGGAAATAGCTTGTTATTCAAAAGAGAGACAGAAAGAGGGAGAGAAGTGAGTTGTGAAGGTGAGGATATGGCTGCCTAGGAGGAGAATGTTCATGCACAGTGTTCAGAGAGGAAAAGAGCTGTTGGAATAGGAAATATCAATAAGCCAGCAAAGATAAGAAGGAAGCAAGGCCTGTTAGGAAGGTAAACAGTTCATGATGGAAAGTGCAACCTAGCCAAGAATAATAATGTTGAGATAATTAAAGGAAAAGGCTAGCATAAATGTGAGAAAAACCACAGAAGTTACAAAGCTGATTTAAAAATCCCTAACCCAATGATTCAGCATATTCTCATTTACAACAAACAGGAAGAGGAAAGAGAGATGTTTTGCAGTTAAGTATAAGACCAGATAACACTTATTGAAAGGCTGGCTATCTATCAAATTTAATGTTGACTCAGGCAGCAGAGGATATGTTAAGTAAGAACAAAATTATAATACAAATTATTTTGTCCTCAATGTTGTTTTGTATCAAGAAATATTGTCAAAACATTAGTGCTTCCAGTGAACTACATTCAGGAGGTTAGCACAGAATATTTTCAAATACAGTACTTGGCTTAAATATCTTTGTGTAATTTGGTAAGCCCTGCATCTGAACATCTCTTGCACAGAGGGCCCAAGTTCTGCACTGTTTTTAACTCATTGGGAATTTGGACAAAGTTATCAAGTCTTTTACACATTGAGTAATTCCACATCTTAAAATGATGCCATACAAAATTACTTATTGATGTGTTTTTCCTCATTTTTTCTTCTTTTCTTCCTTACTATTTATAGTTAACTGGATTAAGGATGATAGAAGCGAACTAGATTGTGGTGCTAATCACTGTAACTATTCACTCGAATATAGCTTTTTGTGATTGACTTCTGTGGCAACTCTCTTTGGTCCAAAGGCATAACTGGACTATTGCAGGTGAACTCCACTGGAGCTCCACATGAGAATAAGAGTTCAGCTGCATGGATCTAACTGCAATATTTGGGGCCTTTGTTTGTAAAGCTATTTTTGAACCTGAAGTGAATTTAAGTGCCCGTCAAAAAACTATGTTTTAAGAAATCTACACATTCAATAGCAATGTCCATCAGATCTCAAAGTACTTCAAAGGGGGGGGTCAATGTCATTGTCATTTTGCAGATAGAAAAGATAATTTAGGACTTCTCTATGCTGCAGAGGCTGAGTGCAATAGGAATGATTTGTGAAAAGTCCTAGCTTGCTGTGCTCTATCTGCTCCATATAGACACTACTGGCATGTTCTGAAAGTTCATGTTAACGTACTTCATGGTGACATTGTCCATTACATTAATGCTAAGTTGGTACCTTGTAAAGTGTGCTAGCAGGGTCCATATAGGACGGATAGAGTGAAGCAATTTAGTGTGCTTTACATGTCTCGCCCCTCTGGTGTGCTTTCCCATACCTTGGAGAAAAGCCCTATGATTATTATTAAGTATATCAGTCTGGACAGAATAAAAATGATGACTTTTAGAAAGTTCTAATTTGTAAGCAATTAACATCAAGCTCTAATTTATATTTTTATTTGGATTCATCTGCCTTCCACAATTTGCCTTCAAAAGGAACATGGCAAAGATGGACTGTATCTGCAGGGATTGACAAGGCTATTAAAGATATGAATATTCATGTTGCTTAAACTTGCCCATAGAGATTCCCAGTTTTGTCAAAGGGGAAACAAAGTTTGGAGTCCACTCTTAACTAACAAAAAAGTAATTACATGATCTACATTATTAGTATGAAAAGGTATCCCGTAAATGATCCCAGAGAACTTCTCACATTCTAACATTTATCAAACTTAATAAATACAAACTTAATAAACTTAATAAATCAAACTTAATACATTTATCAAACTTGGTAGGGATCAAATGTCATTACTGACCAGTGGAACCATGTTCTCTGGAGGGACTCTTGTTAGGGAGCAACCCAGGAAACAAAGAACTAGTAGAGTTGAGAGCAACTCAGCCACATGGGCAGAGCAATCCACAGGTTTTAATAAAGTTCTACATGTTCAACTCAACCTGCATTCAACTTTGTTCTTTGCTAATCAAACCACAGAGAAGCAGTAGAGCTGTGAGTTTGCTGCTGTGCAGCAGCTGGCAGTGAGAGCCATGGACATTGGTCTGAAGTGTCCTTGAGCCCTGGATTTTACAGGCATATACCTAACTCAATACCAGACCTGGTGGAAAGAGGAGTTTGAGCTATCCACAGGCCTGTCCATGCAGGAAGATGATAAGAGCAGGAAAATAGTTATTTTACCTCATGAGGGAACAATGCAGAGAGATCTGAAACACTCTCAAGCTCACCACTGCTGCAAATCTCACAGCAGTCCTAAGAACCTTTGAGAAATATTGCTCATGAAAGCGGCATGAAATTGTGCAGTGACGTAGGGGTTTTTTTTCCCCTAGAACTCAGCCCGAAGTGGAAGGGTAGATATCCTCTGTTGCTGCCTTATGTACATTGGCTGCTGCAAGTAATTTTGATGACCTAACAGACTCCCTAATGTAAGATAGGATGCTCTCTCTCACTTGGGATCAACTAGTTAATAGAAGGTGACTACACAAGAGGGATATGTGATCTGAAAGGGCAGGGGGCACTTGTCAGTCAGCAGACAACACCCAAGAATGCCTACAGAGATGGTCATAGAAGTGAAAAACAGAACTATCAAGAGGCCTACTCCTCAGGAAGGGAGGAGACTCCATAGAGAGACAGCATGCTAGATTTGGACACAGGTGAGAGGGAGATAGAAATAGGTCATTCCTGATGAGGCCACCTGTTGAGGAGACAAGATTATCTCAAAGAGTAAAAAACCAGCTGAGTATGTGGTAAAGACAAGCAAAATGCAGGACAATGTAGCACTTTAAAGACTAACAAGATGGTTTATTAGATGATGAGCTTTCGTGGGCCAGACCCACTTCCTCAGATCAAATAGTGGAAGAAAGTAGTCACAACCATATATACCAAAGGATACAATTAAAAAAATGAACAAATATGAAAAGGACAAATCACATTGCAGAACAGGAGGGGGATGCAGGGGGCGGGAAGGAAGGAAGGTAAGTGTCTGTGAATTGATGATATTAGAGGTAGGGAGAGTGGGATGTTTGTGAGTTAATGGTATTAGAGGTGATAATTGGGGAAACTATCTTGGTAATGGGTGAGATAGTTCAAATGTTTGTTAAGTCAAGACTCTGATCCATCTGTGCGCTAGCAAACTCTGTCTGAAAGCATACAGCAAATGGGGCAGGGCATCAATTATTGGTTTTTAATGTCCATATTGAAACTTCTGTAAAATACGGAAGATGTATCATAATCCATGGAATTGGAGTCAGAAGGTCAATTTTCCTTAGGGGGGCAGTTATTGGTGAAATAACAGGGAAACATAATTGGTGGAATTAGGTTGGAAGCAAAGCATGGACAGTGCATTCCACAGGTTTTACAGAGTTCTATTTGTTCTGCTTAATCTACATTCAGCCTCACCCCTTTGCAAATGAAACAATCAGCATTCATTTGGTTGCCTATGTGTAACTAGTTCATGGTCTCCATTCAGTTTCTAATGGACAAGTATTCACATCACACAATTGATGCTAGTTAACATTATCAGCCCAGAAGTGAAGGGTTTAATTAAAAATATTGAATTGTCCTCCAACTCTAGCACTACTCCTTCCTTGTCAGAATTAAACCACTCTGGCCAAGGTGATGTAAGGAATTTTGATTGTTTCTCTTACTGTACCCTCCACCAACCCTTCACATACATTGCATTCACTGAAAAATACATATTGTTTTCATGAAAACAATTTGAAAAATGCTAAAATGAAAGGGTGCATTATTAGTAAGTTACACCAGATAATGTCTCTGTTTAGTTTTGCTAGAGGGAAAAATGCTGTTACTTTAGCAACTATCATAAAATTGGTACTTGAGCTCAGAGCTGCTCTCTATCATTGCCCAGTGCCTGAAATCTTTCTATATCTAGAATGTATCCCAGGAGAAATAAATATTACCATGCAGGATTCCTCTAGGATACTCTGACAGAGTTAAATAGAATCTTTTCCCTTTCCAGGAGCAGAATCTTCTAGCCATCAACTTATTGTTCACTAAAATACCAGCAACCTGAACATTCTTATAGCATTTTAACAGGAATGCCCATAAAGGCAATTTCTCTTAGTATTTCAGTGAGCTGCAGGATAACAATAACTTGCAAAGGTTTGTGGGTTTGAATATATACTTTATTACATAACTTGAAATGGAAAATATACTGTTTGTAAATGGGGCCCTCTTCCTACAATTTCATATTTCAGCAGTGCATAAAGCAAACTATTGCTTTTCTCTTTTGGGAGATATGGATAAGAACACATTCTCATGCACAACGTTATTTTGAGACATTTTATACTTTTTGAAATGTACAAAGAGGAAAATGTGACAGAAAAGATTTGCAGGTTCTTTCACCTTATGTCTGAAAAATAATTTTAATTGTTAATTTTTCTATTATAAAAGTATAACAATATTATTTGTAATTGATGCAGAAGGAGATCGTAGCTACAAAGGATTATTACTAATTATTTCTCACTGGATTTTCTATTCTCGAATTAGCATCTAGATACTCTATTCTGCTTATGAATAATAGCTAGAGACAACAAAATATTCCATGGAACAATGTTCTGCAGAAAAGACAACTATTGTACATATAACCAAGTGCTAAAGAGCAAGAAAAAATGTTATCAACATTTCACTTCCTTACATAGATGAATAGGTTCCTAAATTCCACCTACAAGTCAGGTGGTTGTCCTGTGTGCGTGCCCCTGTGTATTTATTCATATATGGTGCTTGGCTTTGGTATTAAAAGCATCTTGAAATTCATACATCCTGACTGGATAAAATATTGTTGCATGGTAGATTTGTCCAAACCAACAGAACCCTAGGAAAACGGAATCTACAAAAGGCAAATGTATTCTTTTCTGGTTGAAACTTTAACAAATGAGGTAGGAAAGTCACAGCAGGGGCTGTGGTCTTTACAAGTAAGTCAAAGATTTGAGACATGTTCTACTCATCTTATTCCTACTAACGTAAGCATGATTAGTGATGTGATTTGCCTGGTTTTAGTAGGTGAACTTTCATTTTAGATAGAGATGAATTATTTAGATAGGTGTTCATATTGGGTTAGGATTATATTATGTTTCAAATTCCAACCATGGCCAATCCTGTGGAAATTTTATGGCAGGAACAACCAAATGGTAGAAATCTCAAAATATCATGTTACCTGGAATGGTAGAAATCTTGTAAGTAGAGTTGGTGCTGGAACTGAGCAAATCATGCAGCTGTATATGTGATGCTCTACATATAGCTGGAGAAGCTGCTGGGACCAAGGAAAACCAGGGGCAGCATCTTCTTCCTCTTGCAACTTTTGCACCTGCTCTTAAGGCGGACACACTCCAAGCATTACGAAGGCAGAAGAAGCAGAATCTGGGGATAAAAGAGGGCTGAGCTAAAGGAATAGTATAGTAAGGAGCTGTTTTTGTAAACAAGTTGTGAGGACATGGGATTTAGAGGTATTCCTAGATGCATGCCCAACATAGTGGCTGTGTCTACATTGGCAAGATTTTACACAAAAGTGGCCGCTTTTGCGCAAAATCTTGCCATCTGTCTACACTGGCCGCGAGTATTTGCGCAGGAACACTGACTTTGTAATGTACAAAATCAGTGGTTCTTGCACAAATATTCTGACGCTCCCGCTCAGGGATAAACCCTCTTGCGCAAGTATTCTTGCACAAGAGGGCCAATGTAGACAGCAATGTTAATTTCTTGCGCAAGAAAGCCCGATGGCTAAAATGGCCACCGGTGCTTTCTTGCGCAAGAGAGCGTCTACACTGGCATGGATGCTTTTGTGCAAAAGCAAATATTTTGCGCAAAGGCACATGCCAGTATAGACGCTCTCTTGCGCAAATACTTTTAACGGAAAAACTTTTCCGTTAAAAGTATTTGCACAAAATCATGCCAGTGTAGACGCAGCCAGTGTGTATATGTGTGTTTTGGGTATTGCAAGGTAGGGATTTATTGTGTACATGAGAAGTCTGTGCAATGGGAAGGAGCATAGTGGGAAAGAGATTTTCAGTTATTGGCTCTGCCCTCTTTGTAAAAGACTTGGTTCCCTTAAGCCTTTTGCACATAATCTCAGAAAAATAATAGTGCAATCTTTTCTTGCAAAATTAGGTGTTGTCTTGAGCTTTCTACCATCTAAGATCAAAACTACTTGCTGTGACATTGTGGCTGCAACTGAGCAGGCCCTTCTGGTTTGGGATATGACTCAAAGCAGAGTTGCAGCTTTGGATTGGGGGGAAGTAGGTGTAACATATATCTCCTGAACCAGAAAGGGGCTCAGGGAGGTTCCATTTTTGATGCATTACCAGTTTTAAATTGATAATTGGTCAATTCCAAGTTAAACTCTATTTTACTTCCTTCTTTGGGCTCTAGTACAATGAAACCATGGAAGTACGTACGAGTGTGTAACTGCATAAGTCTTTCAACTCTATGAGTGAAGTCAGAAATTAGAAAGAGAAACTGCTAGATTTTAAAAAAGCAAACAAGACAACAATCTCCTTCATACTCTGGTTCTGCAAAGGTGTTGAAACTTTTTTTTTGCATATAAACTGGAGAACAGTGGCCTCTTAGTTTGTCTGTCTGCATCAGAAAACTATACTACTGGCTATTAAAATTGCTGTGCTATCAAAAAGACAGAATACATCAAATTATATAGCTTCTGTGTAGAGGGTAATATCCTTCGGAAAAGGAACAGATTTCTTATTAAATAATGATTTCAAAAAGTTTTTAACCCCTATGGGGTTTTGCAACATTTCAACATAAGTTGCCAAAGACTTCTTTTTTAAGGAGCTTTCCAATACTAATCTGCTTAGTCAATATCTTATGGTTCTGCATATGTATGTTAGGTTTGTAATTTCAGCTTTAAATGTGTATAAAATTTATTCTGATTTTCATATCATAGTGTTCCACTCTTGAATTTTCAATGGAGTGACTGCAGTAGGGGACTACTGCTGGGGCAAACTGTGATAAGAGTAACTACTGCTGAGCCTCTTCTATGGCAAGTGCCCGTAAGCCTTAGCAGCACCAAACAGCTGCTCAGATGGTCCAAGTCAAGTGACTCAGACAACACAACTTGAAACCTTATAATAATAATAATGAATTCAGATTTTGAGTGAGCTGACAGTGTTGGATTCACAAATCCTCAAACACACAGAATTGATGCTGTACTTTAATTAGCAGCCTCACAGATCCTAGACTTCCAAAACAGTTACAGTGTAGTGTATACACACCTAACTAAAGCCAACAGTGCCTTCACCAGAGCCACTTGTCAGCAGAGCAAATTTCTTTTAAAGTTTCCAGGTTGGCCGTTTGTCAAGTCTGTATTTGGAGGCTGCTGGTAATGGATTTTTTTGTTTGTTTTATAAAGAGTTTCATTCAAATACTTTGAAGAACCTTGGCAACTCTTAAGTGAACACAGCTCAATATGTAAAATGAAAGAGCACCAAACCATCAAAGGATATGCCAATAGCCTGCCCATTGGAAATGCTGCAACTCTGAGATGATAGTTTACTTAGTTAGAATAAGAAAAAAATTCTACAGGCCCAATCTGAATTCTAAAAACTGAAATGCCAATGGATTTGAAGAGCTCACAAAAGAGCAAAGTAGGAATTGCGTCAACAGTGACAATTTCTAGATTCTGATTGTTGCAAATGCAGAGTGGAAAAATTGATGGACTAATTTCTTTTTTAAGCAGTCGCAAACTGTACTATTTGTTACAAGTCTAAAAGCATTTGAATAATCTTTCTCCTTGGATCCCCGGTGTACTTTGGTAATCCCTATCTCCTCTGCTCCTGCAGTCTGTCTAGCTTTTGCTTGTGTGGCTAATTTCACCTCCTTATTTATGTATAAAAAACACTATCAAATCTGGGTGCCTAAAGTTAGGCACTTAAATCCATATTTAGGAACCTAATAGATGTGGTCTGATTATCAGAGTTTTGGGTGCTCAGTATCTCTAAAAATCAGATACCTTTGCGGAGATGTCTAAATTTTGGATTTGTTTCATATCTAAAGAATAAAAATAATAAATGTTTCAGGGATTTCTAAATGCTTTGCACAGTAGGTGACTGTCCTCTATTATTCCCCCATAACTGTAGGGCAGTATATATTTTGGTGGTATTATACACATTTAAAAGAAGATTTATGAAAGTTGTAACACGGGTACAACCACCACAGAAACACCTTTTATCTGGGATTTAGGGTGTTCCCTCTTCATGCCTTGGCCATCTGATTAGATCACTATTTAGTCCTTCTCTTCAGGGATGTCAGAGTCTCACTGGACAAACCGCCCAGGTCCTGTGTCAGGTAGTCTTCTTATCTGAGTCCAGGTCCAGTACCATTTCCCAGTGGGAAATCTGGGTCCATGCATTACTTCAAGTTCCAGCCCAGGAAACCTATTCTTAGAAACTGTGGGCTGCTCAACCTCACACTGTTGGGCTATGTCTACACTGTGCATTCTTGCGCAATAAGATATGCAAATGAGGTGCGGGATGAATATTGCAGTGCCTCATTTGCATACCTAATGAGCCGCCATTTTGCAGAAGATGCTTTTGCACAAGAAACAGCTGTCTACACTGCTCCTTCTTGTGCAAAAAAACTCCTCTTGCACAGAGCTGTTCTTCCTGAGAATAAGCGGCAGAACGGCTCTGAGCAAGAGGGGAGGGTTTTGCGCAAAAAGGAGCAATGTAGACAGATCCTTCTTGCACAAAAGCCTCTTCCGCAAAAATGATGGCTCATTAGGTATGCAAATCAGGCACAGCGATATTCATCCCCATGCCTCATATGCATGTGTTATTATGCAAGAATACACAGTGTAGCTGTAGCCCTTGTGTTTCTCTGTTTCTTCCTACTTCACTTCTCTATCTCCTGCCTCACCTCTGCATTTACAAGCCTGGGACTATTTCACTAATCTCCACTGCTCAACAGACTTTATAGTCCAGGGCAGGATCCCAGAGCTTACTGCCCTCCCAGAATTCCTCTGTGTCCCTAAATAAGTCCCTTTCTTTCTAGGGAGTGACTGCAGAGCTACTTGCTGCAGCCTCCTGCTGCTTTCAACATCATGGCTTTATACAAGCTCCAGTCTGCCCCTGCTCAGTTGGGCGTCATCTTGTTAGACTAAGTCCTTGTCTACACTACCAAATTTTGTCACTAAAATCTGCCTTTTGGTGACAAAAGAGTGAGAGCATATACACTGCAATGTGACTAATGTCAGGAAAAACACCTGGTTTTTATGACAAAAATATTTCCAACCCTACAAGAGACTTTTTTTCTCTTCCTCTCTTTTTTGTTGACAAAGAGCTAGGCACCACATTTGCCTCAATAAGCCTTCAGAAAGTGTCCTACCATGCTCATGCTGACCGCGGTAGTCAGCAGTTTGAACTTTTCTTCCCTGCAGCCAGATAAACAACAATCCACCCCTCCCCTTTGCAAATCTCAGGAACTTTAAATCCCATATCCTTGCTGGCTGGGTGTGGATACTTTGGAGGGCACAGGGGCAATGGAAAGAGGACCTAAACCAGAAGATTAAATTATTGATGAGGAGGTGGAATTAGACGAGGATATGGAGTTCCTAATTGGGTTGCCTGTTGGGGCATGTAGTCAGGAACTGTTCTTCACTCCTGAGGTGCATAGCTAGTCTCTGGGGAGTCAGAAGGTGATGAGATGCAGGGTAAGTGATTGCGGGTTGTGGAACACAGAAGTAGGTTTGGGGTACAGAAAAGTAGGAGGCTGGCTGTGTTTCTGTGAGGTGGATGTTTCCTTGGGTATCTTATTGGTATGATGGAACAGGGTATTGAGGCATTCTGAGATCTCATGGCAATCCTCCAGAGAGACTGCCAGGAAAGTTTCCAAAGGGCACTAATTAATCCTCTGCCACAGGTTGCATGGCAGTGCAGCTTAGTTCCTGTTCCCATTGTAGGACACTGTGCAATGCCATTCTGCAATCACTTGTGCAGGGACCAAAGTGGCATATAGGTGGAATGCACCATGGAAGCAACATCCACACAGACATATGTTACTACTGCTTATTGTCAAAGTGCTTCTTCATAGCCTCCCTGATTTCAGCTGCAGCCCTCTGGGCTCCTCTAGCCCTAGTATCTGTCTACTCAAACTTAGCAGCCAAGCACTCTGGTTCAGTGCTCCACCTTGAGCAAACATTTCACCCTTGATTCACAGAGATTATGCAAAGTGCAGCATGCAGCTGTGACCATGAGGATATTATCCTCATCAAAGTCTAGCCTGCCATAAAGATCCCTTCAGGGCACCTTTAGTCTGCCCAAGGCACATTCAACTCTCATCCGGCATCTACTCAACCTATTGTTAAAATACTCCTTACTGCTGTTCTGGTGCTTCGTATAAGGTTTCATGATCCAGGGTTGTAAGGGATAAGCCAACTCTGAGGATCATAATGGGCATTTCCACATCCCCACAACGTAATCTTGAGTTCTAGAAAGAAAGTCCCTGCTTGCAGCTTTCTGTGTAGGCCAGTGTTCCTGAAGATGCATGCGTCATGCACTTTTCCAGACCCCCTTGCGATGAGGTCAGTGAAATGTCTACGGTAATCTGCAAGTGCCTGCAACACCATGAAGAGGTACCTCTTTTTATTGATGTAGTCTGTTGCAAGATGGTCTGGTGCTAAAACTGGAATCTGTGTGCCATCTATTACCCTTCCCTTTCCCAAGTTAGAGAAACCCATCTCTGACAAGCCATCCACTATTTCATGCATATTTCCCCAGAGTCACGGTCCTTTGCAGTAGGATGCAATTTAACTTAACGATTGACTGCACTGCCATGCATGATGTCCTAATGAGACTTAACAGCATGGAATCCATCCCTTCTCACTGCATATGTTGGAGTGCTCAACAAAGAATGAGAGTTGAAAAAACGCACAACAGGAACTGAAACCAGCGTAGGCTTGGCACACAAAGGAATGCATGATTGGACATTTAACATGATCCCAAGAGGTGACGTACTCCACTCTGCCTTTCCACAACACATAGTGACAGAAGATGTTGCCCTGTGCTGTGGGAGGCATACACCTAGGCTGTGTCTAGACTGCATCCCTTTTCCGTAAAAGGGATGCACATTAGACATATCGCAATTGCAAATGAAGCAGGGATTTAAATCCCCCCGCTTCATTAGCATAAAAATGGCTGCCGCTTTTTTCTGGCTCAGAGCTTATTTTAAGAGGGATAGGGGATCTTTAGGAAAAGGTTTTATTTTCCGAAAGATCCACGTCTAGACTGGCGCTTTTTTCTGGCAAAACTCCAAGCCGGAAAAAAGTGGCAGCCATTTTTATGCAAATGAAGCTAGGGGGATTTAAATCGCCGCTTCATTTGCAATTGTGATATGTCTAATTTGCATCCCTTTTCTGTAAAAGGGATGCAGTCTAGACACAGCCTTAGTACATTACTCATGTTGTAGATGATGGTGCCCCCAATACGGATGTGATCTGTAAGACGGAGGAAGAGTTAACACTCTTCCAATTTTTGGAATGTAGACTTTTGGGTGTCGACATAAGTTTGGTCACCAAAACTTGGTAGTATAGGCAAGGCTTTTTATAGTCTTCTCCAGGCGCTGCAGACAAGGTTAAGTGGTCCATTTTGATGTGCTCAGGGCAGGCGTGGGGTGGAGACCCCATCAAAAAGTTAATAAAAGTCAGCATGGATATTAATGATATCTCTTATAAGCAAGTTGTCTGTCATTTGTGGTTAAATATATTTCTCTGAATGATAACAATGAGAAATGCAATAGCTAGATGTGAATGGGGGATAGGGGAAAGTCCTGCATATCCTTACTCACCTATATAACCCTCATTGGATTAGTTCCATGAACATGGCCCATGCAGAAGAGAAAGAACTAACTGGATAAGCCTTTAGATGGACTCTCCTCAGATTTTATTTTAAAGTGTATTTTGAATATGACATTGTCTGCCATAAACCATGTTTAGTCCTAGAAACACTTCTGCACCTGAGCAGTCCTCTTGAAGCTAGCTGGAGTATTTATATAAATGGACTGGTTTCTTAGCACCAGCAAGACCACCTCTTTCTCACCATATACATATGCACACCCATTAACAGAGCCATCTGCTTCCTACTAATGGACATTCTCTTGTGTAAGTTCCTTTAGTAGTTTTTAAACAGTGAGGCAAATAGAGTCTGTTTGTCAAACAACTGGACATACATAAAATACATTCTAAAGCCTTTACTGATTCACTGTGTTTTATAAAAGATTTAGTTTCACATACTCTGCAGGGTCAAAAAGCAACATCAAAAGGGAAAACTCCTTCTGGGATCATGTCTTATGTGTTGGATATTACCACACACAGTGAAATAGCTGGTGACTCATACCTGCTGTTTCTTGATTCTAGTTAAACTTGAAGCATAAATTATGTCAATCGGCTCATGTAAATTTTCCACAAATTATGACTGGGTTGAGTTATGTGGCACAGTTTATTTTCTACAACATCTACAGGTATATTTGAATTCAAGTCAGCTGTCAAGTAAATATTTAAGAGAGAAAAGTGTGAGCGAAGGCAGCACACAATCACTAAATGGTAATATTATGCTCTTTTTTTTCATAGCTTAAGAGTCACAAGATTATCATGAAAATAGGAAAGAATATCTTAATTAAAAATAATACATGTGACTGTGCGAAGTCTCAAGCAGTGAATAAAGCTATAACATTTGGAGAAATTATAATTTTTAAATTGAAAAAAAAATCAAACAATTTTTAATTAAACTTTGTCATTCTATCCTTCCAGGCTATGATTATATCATTATTGTTCAAGATATTATGACTGCCAGAAGACGCTAAAGAATTAAGAATCAATTAATTATTAATAAACTGTAATCTTAGTTGAAGATTGTTGCATAAGAATAAGAATTGACCAGCTAAAATGATAGAAGGAAAACTATTAAAAATAAAATGGGTAGACTAAGGACAGATTTCTTTTTCCTTTTTGATTATGGATTAATCATGCCTGTCTCTGCATCTATCTAATATGTGCTTGAACGTATGTTTTTTAAAATTTCTTTCTAATTTACCAGTCCAACAAAAGCCCAGGATCTCTCCAGGTGCATTCGGATTTTAAAGCTCCAAGGGTCATGGTTACAGAAGAACCAGCCTGTAGAAGAGGAATTGAGTCACAGTGACTTTCCAGTTTGAAAAATTAGAAGTGTGCAGGTGGGAGTTTTGCTCTCTGAATCATTTATTTTTTAAGCTTATTCATTTCAGAATCCTTTATGGTTTAGCCTGTTTACAAATACTCCTTTCTCTTAGGCTATGTTTATACAGCAGTGTTATTTCGGAATAACCGAAGTTATTCCAAAATAACATAGTCCGTGTCTATACAGCAAGCAGTTATTTTGACAATGTCAAAATGTTGTGGAGCTGGAGGACCTCTTACTGTGTGACTCCTGTAACCCTCATTTTACAAGGAGTAAGGAAAGTTGGAGGAAGAGTGCTCTAACTTGGACTTTCTGCTGTGTAGACAGCACCAAAAACCAAAATAAGCTAATTCGACTTAAGATACACAATTGACGTAGCTCAAGGTACTTAGCTTATTTTGGCTTTAGCCCTGCTGTGTAGATGTGCCTGAAGATTCTCCTGCACACAGATTGCATAAATGCTGAGAAAACATCTCTGTGTTAAGGATACTTTGGGTTCAAAGGTTCAGTGCTAGATTTTGAGTGGCTGAGTTCGGTGCTGTGAACTGGCCCACCAAGTGGATGGGGGAAGAGGACAATTGCCCTGGGCCCTGGTGATTCAAAAGAGCCCACGGGTCCCAGCTGCTGCTGTTATTACTGAAGCAGCAGCAGTGTCCAGAGTCACAGACCCTTTAAATTGCTTTTGGAGCATGGAGTGCTCCAGGCAACACAAAAGGCTCTGGATGGTACTGAGCTGAGGGTGTCTCCAGCTCTCTCACCTGAGGTCCCACCCTTTTCAGATGTGTTGGGGCCCCCCTCCCCTTGCCCAGTGGCCCAGCAAGTCTGTTGGTTCCCCTAGCTGTGAACTACTGAATGAGTGGCTCAGCATTAAAGAAATGACTGTTTTGTTTCTTAGGGAAGGGAAATAATCATAGAGATAACACACTTGGGATTGCATGGGAGAGAAAGAGAAGACAGGGTACCTCTTAATTCTTAGATATTTATAGACTGTGATCAAGTAACCTTCTCTTTGTTAAACTAAATAGATTGAGCTCCTTGCGTTTTTTAATATAATCATCCTTGTGGATCTTCTTTGGACTCTCCAATTTTTCAACATCATTCTTGAATGGTGACACCAGAACTGGACCCTGTAATCCAGCAGTGGTCACACTAGTGTCAAATACAGTGGTAAAGTAATTTATTTCTGCTTGAGAGTCTCCTGGTTAGGCATCCTGGATCACAATTGGCTATAGCATTGCACTGGCAGCTCATGTTCAGCTGATTATCCACCAGAATCTGAAAATCCTTTTCAGAGTCACTGCTTCTTATAATAGAAACCCCCATCTGGTAAGGCTAGCCTATGTTCTTTTCGCCTATATGCATATATTGACATTTAGTCATATTAAAATGCATATTGTTTGCTTGCACCCATCCTACCACGTGATCCAGATCACTCTGTATCAGTGGACCAGTCCTCTTCCTTCATGTAAGTATCACAGAAATGTAGCGCTTAACAGGTCAGGAAGTCCAGACCCTGTACTGAGGCAGAACCAAATAAACCTAGACCATCTTCTTCAATATTTGTGTCATCTGCTGACCTTATAAGTGATTATTTTTATATTTTTCTTTCAGGTCATTTGTATAAATATTAAATAGAGTAGAGCCAAAAACCAATCCCTGCAGGACTCCACTAGAAATACATCTAATTGCTGATGATTCCCTGTTAATAATGATAGTTAATGGCTGATTCTCAAAGAATAGGATAAGCAATGATTATGGGGAAAAGGTGTTTGCTTAGTCTCTATGCTACATGAATATCACTATTCAGAGGAGTTATGTGGTGCATAGATCTCCACTGGTGAAGGAGAATTTCCCACGGAAGCAAATTAATAGCCTAGAAAAAAATATTCCTAGAAAAAAATTAAGGTGAGGATTGAAATCTGTGCTCTCTTAATTAAATGGTTGCTTCACTTGAAATGGGGTTTTCTAGTGTAAGTCACCACATTCCCAGAGAAGCAGTAATTTTGGTATATAATTTAGAAAAATTCAGCAGCTTAAGTAGGAGCAATAATTATGGAGACTAAATATATTGAGAAATACTGTATAAAATGCAAGTTCTTCAATCAGAAGTCTACATTATTCCAGATACCCAGGAGTAGATACCAAAAATCTATTTTAGTAAAGGAAAATCTAGTGTTTGGAACTAGGAAACAAATTGGTGGTTTCAGTGCTGAAGTTGCTGGTGCCAGAGAAGTTATTTCAAGAAAAAATGAGTAAAGGGATTCTTCTGGTGTGGTTCCAAGTAAGGTTGGTTGCAGGTTCTTGGCAGCAGAGAGTGGTATAAAGTTAAGGATACAGTGAGGACTAAGTTATTATTTGTAGAATCCATAGATTTATGACAATGAATGGCAAATAATTCACACTATTTGTGAAAAAAATATTTCATGAAAAGGGTCTTCAGTGCTAGAAGAAAGGAATCAGGAAAGTTGTAAAAAGAGAAGTCCAAAATTTTAAAAGCGCATGTGGAGTTCATCTCCATGTAAAGGGGCAAAACCAAAGCTTATACACTATGTTCATTCCACTTAAATTCAAAATAAAGCTATTTCAAAGATGTGAATTTAATCCTTCATGCATCCCTATTTTATGCATGCATACAAAATAATTTTGTGTTTGCAATATCCCAACTTGCACATTTTACATATGCATTGTGGGCACATGGAAAAGCATACAAGCCCTTTGAAGATTTTGTACTAGAGTTACTTATAACATGTCTTGAAAATAAAGTTTAAACATAATCAGTTCAAATGAAAAGATATTTGTTCATGTACTGCTAAATAACAGCTTTTTCTTAAAAGAAATCATAGCAACCAAATACAGAATGCTATTTTCATTTTACAAAATGAAGTGTAATTGTTTAGAGCATTTTCTAAAAGAACACTTTGTAACCAAAGAAAAATATAATGCAATGTACTGTGTTTAATGACACAATATCTTAAGATCTACTTTGGTTCTGAGCATTACCACCTCTGCATACATTCTGAATAATACTAAGCAGAAACATAATTGACTGACAGTTGTATTTCTGGGAAGAAGGACTCAGGGACATTTGAAAAACCAAGATGTGCACCAAAAATTCCCTATAACTTCAGTAAAAATATTGGCCATGGAATGAATGCAAGTTTTAGCCTATCTTACTTTGTAAATGTATTTTAAGCCAATATGCCAAACAGCATCAGTTTTGATTTTGGGAGTGATACAGTATACATTCAGTTTTTCCTTCCCAAATATGTATATTGGAAACCATTTTTTGCCAAACTGGAGAAAATTACAAGATTCACATAGTGATTGTCTCTGATACTGAACTTCTGTATAAGTTCAGCCTTATATTTTCAGGTTGCGTTTCACAACATATGCTGTTGCTTCAACATTTTATTTAGCAAAATAGAAATAGAGGAACAAATAAATGCACCAAATGTGAAGTATAGCCAGAAGGCTTTGACAGAAATAACAGCAGGGCTACTTCATCTTTACAGCATTTGATGCAGTGACATTGTAACTGACAAGGTTTCTGCTTTGAGCATTTAATTGTATAATCTAAAGTAGAATTCAATACAACATAAAAAGCAGAAATGTTAAATTCAGTGTTCATGGACATGAATCCTGAAGTTTAAAATAATATAAACTCTACTGAATTTGATCTAGATTTTAATATTACTATTTTACATGTATCTCTCCAACCTCAACACACAGTTATACATATATGTATTATTGCAATTTGTAGGTGCCTGGAATTTAATTAATATTAGTAATTAACAATATTATTTTATATTGATAGAACATGAAATTCAGATTTTTAAATCAGCAGCATTCTACCTCATAAACAGTATTCCCCAAATAGATCAAAAGGTAAGAGATTAAAAAACTGAACAATTCAGAAATAATTCACAAAACTATTTGGTCAAACCATTCTTTCTGTCCATTATTGTCAGTTCCATGATTTCAGGACTACATTGATGTTTAAGTAAATTTCATCACTATGAAATGGAAGAATAAAAGTAGTTATACAGACCAGTAACAGAACAAAGTGATTCCTTGAGTATAGAGAGAACTGCATAGCCCTCATTGTTATCTGTATTTGTCTTTAGGGATATTACAGTTTGTCACTCCAAAAGGAGGACAGGAGACACTTGCTCTGGATTTTCATCAGGCTGCAACTTTACCATATAGATCTCTGGGACTACTTGGCAGGTAAAATGTACAGTGCAATTCAAATCATTACCTGGAGTGTCCACCAGTCCCTCTTCATTTCCATCCAGGTCCTGCTCAGCCAAACCATGGTTTGGACCTTAGCATCCACTCCCCTCGTACAAGAGTTTTGGTGATGGGGGGAGTAGGGAAATTCTAGCTCTTTGCCATACCAATCATAGGAGTGTCCAGCAACCTCCCGTTTTGTTCCTTTATCCAGCACCTACTTTTAAGTCCTTCACCAGGCCTTATCTAGTCACTGGATGCCTTTCCTATGGAGTACCTGCAGCAGACATCTTCCCCACACTTAGGGTATGTCTACACTACAGCGCTAATTCGAAATAACTTAGTTCGAATTAGTTAATTCGAACTAAGCTAATTCGAACTAACGCATCTAGAACTAAAAACTAGTTCGAATTAGCGTTTTGCTAATTCGAACTAGCGCGTCCACATTAAGTGGACCCTGAAGCGGGGTTAAGCATGGCCGGAAGCAGTGCCGGCAGGGCATCAGAGGAGGACTTAGAGCGTGGAGATGCTGTCTCAGCCTAGCCGAGGGCTGTGATTAAAGGGTCCCGACCCCCACCCCAGACAGACAGTTCTCAGGGGTGCCCAGCTTGCAAAGCAGTCCTGGCTTGGAGTGCCCCGAGTACCCACACTGGGCACATCATGGCACTCGGCCATCAGCTCGGCTGCACTTGCCGCAGGCTGCCATCTGGGGAGAGGGGACAATTGGGGGGCTGCAGGAGAGCTTCCACCCCCAGAAGCTCGCAGAGCCAGCCCAGTCCTCCCCATCAGGGGCTCGTGCCCCATTCCTCCCTCACCTCCTTCCACTTACCCTTCCCTACCCCCTCTTCTTGATGTACAAAATAAAGATAACGTGTCTTCCAAAATGGAATCTGTCTTTGTTGAACAAAACTGGGGGAGTCTGGGAAAAGGAGGTGAGAGAGGGGAAGAGAGAGGCTGGGAGAGAGGAGGGCATCTAAAATGATCAGGGGTTGGGAACAGGTCCCATATGAAGAGAGGATAAAGAGACTGGGACTTTTCAGCTTAGAAAAGAGGAGACGGAGGGGGGACAGGATAGAGGTCTCTAAAAGCAGGAGTTGGGTGGAGAGGGTGCATACAGAAAAATTCTCCATTAGTTCCCATAAAGAAGGACTAGAGGACACCAAAGGAAAGGAATGGGTAGCAGGCATCAAACTTGTAACAGAAAGTTGTTCTTCACAAAGCAAAGAGTCAACCTGTGGAACTCCTTGCTGCAGGAGGCTGTGAAGGCTACAACTAGAACAGAGTTTAAAGGGAAGTGAGATCAAGTCATGGAGGTTGGGTCCATGGAGTGCTATTAACCAGGGGGTAGGAGTGGTGTCCCTGCCCAAGGTTTGTGGAAGGCTGGAGAGGGATGGCACAAGACAAAGGCTTGGTCACTGTCTTCGGTCCATCCCCTCCAGGGTCCCTAGGGTTGGCCACTGTTGGCAGACAGGCTACTGGGCTAGATGGACCTTTGGTGTGACCCAGGACAGCCATTGTAAGCTCAGGGCTCAGGGTCGGGGGTCTCAGTGGACCACCTTGATTCTCTTGCACACCTGCTCCTGGGTGGCCAGGCTGGCAGTTCTCCTGCCCAAGCCGGCCACTTTCCTGTGCCTAGTGCGGAGGCCGTGGACGAGGTCTACGATGTCCGCACTAGCCCAGGCGGGTGCCCGCCTCTTGCGGCCTTCAGACCTCAAGTTCTTTGGGGTTGAGTCAGAGCCACAAGGCTGACCCTGTTCACCTTATGCAACAGTCTTTGACCTCATTTTCTCCCAGCAAGCCCAGTCAACTTTTGCCTACTTTAGGAGAGGTACAGTCATTATGTACTGGTTATTACACATATCGAGACAAATTACTGGTCTCATACATTTTAGAAGTTCCCACCTACTTGTAGAAGGTTTGTAAAAACATATTATTATTACAACACACAGTTGTATGCTAGAACATCACCTTAAATGATCTAGAATTGGTACTATGAAAACAAAATGCCTATGCAGCCTTAAAAGCTTTGACTATAACACACTACAAATAAGGACTAGAAATAAGAGGCCATAATTTCATTCAATGGTAATAATAATACTAATAAAAGAAGAGTGAGAGACTATTTCTAGCCCCCTTCATCAGAGGGGGCCTAATTGTCCTTTCATACCACTTTTATGACATTTTTATAACTATACCAACTTTCCAATTAGATTAATTGGAGATACTCATGATTTATTCTGGTGTGAGATGAAAATAATTCCCAGAATGCGTAGGGACCTCTGTGGAATGACTCAGATGACTATGCAGAAGTGACAACAACTTCACTACCAGCCAGCATAATCATATGCCTGTTCCTTAGATCTACACTGCTAAGTAAGGGAACACCTAATCCAGGACGTAGTAGTCTCCATCCTGTTGGCATGGGAAATCTGTTTGGTACTAGTCATCTCATTTCAAAAAGTGTACTTTAGATATAGAGAGAATTCATAGAAGAGTGATGGGAATAGTTGAGGGCTTGGAAAAGCACTCAGGAGAAGCGATTGAAAAGATTGGGACTGTTTGTGTTTGAGAGGAGATGAATGAGATGTAACATGATAAAAGTATATAAACTAATATATTGTCTGGAGAAGGTAGATCAGGAGCTTCTGTTATCTCTGTCCCCAAAAGAACAAGAACAAGGAGATACTCAGTGAAATTAATAGATGGGAAATTCTAAACTGATGGATGGAAATACATACAATTTGTGATCAAACTGTTCGAACTTCCTACCAGAGGGAGTCTTTGAGGACAAGAATTTAAGACTTTAAAAGAATCTGAAAGGATATGAGTACCAGGACTATCCAGTGTTATAAATAATGGTAAAAATGGTTTTGGAAGGTCTGTTAAACTTTATGCCCGTGGCTTAAACCAATCTTTGACTATTAGAGATCTGGATGAGATCTGAATGGAGAAATATTACCCTATGCCTACCTACTATGGGGTTCATACACCTTCCATTGAAGCATCTGGTATTGAACACTGTCAGATCAAGTTACTGGATCTTGTGTCTAAGTGTTGTTGGCCCTTTTTTTCCTGTCAGCATCTTTTGATGGGGCCACTTACCCACTATCTGGCATTTTGTGTAATTATTTTCTGCTTAAAGAAAGCAAGTGAAAGACACTAGTACCAATTGGTTAAAAAATAGCTGAAGGTATAATGCAGTGGAGGATCAGCCCCAAAGTCTAATATTTTGTTTCCTCATCTTCTGATGACAGTGTAGTGGTAATGTTCCTCTTGTGTCCTGCTGTGATGTTCAGGCTTCTCGGCTTCTCCCAGTTGTGGTGGGCTGTATCCATCAACTACCTGACCTAACTCAGATAATGACTGAGAACAGATGATCTGGCTCTGACAGTAAGCTCCATCTCTTATGAATGACAATTCTCTTCTCATGGAAAAAATTGGTCACTGCATCATGACTGATGCGGGTCTGAGGTGGTGGCTGTAAACACATAAATCAGCTGCCATAGCACTGGAGCAGGGAGGACTAAAAGGACTGCATTTTGCCCCCTCAAACCTATTACATGTGTTTTCAAACCTATTCAACCTGTTGAACTCTTTGCCAGAGGCTATGAAGGCTAGGACTATAATAGAGTTTAAAGAGAAGCTAGATAATTTCATGGAGGTTAGGTCCATAAAAGGCTATTAGCCAGGGGATACAATGGTGTCCTTGGCCTCTGTCAGAGGCTGGAGAGGGATGGCAGGAGACAAATCGCTTGATCATTGTCTTCGGTCCACCCTCTCTGGGGCTCCTGGTGCTGGCCACTGTCGGTAGACAGGATACTGGGCTAGATGGACCTTTGGTCTGACCCAGTACGGCCGTTCTTATGTTCTGGAGTGGTAGGGATCCAGTCATGGAACCCCTTCTGTATCTGCGAGTGGACAGACTACCACAATTTATCCTTTCCTGTTGACCTTTGGCCAAAGAGTTTCTTCCAGAAAGGTGACAATTGTATTGGTATTAAGAACCTTGTGACATATGGTTTCAGATCACTTTCTGTTTCATGTAACAACTTTTCAGGACTATCTCCATGTGAGGTGATAGCTCCTTTGTGGTATTAGATATAATAAGCACAATATTTAAAGCTTTTCTTAAAATCCATAAGTAGTGAAAGTAATTGTTAGGACTTAGTTAATTTTATATTTTACTTGAAAGGTTTCAAAGCCATTCTGTGCCAAGGAAAAGCTTTTTCAAACTCCAAAATGTAGTTAGTTGGCTGGCCTGAAAGAATGTGGAAATATATATTAGACATAAACAATATCTGGCAATTTTTTTTTCTTTTCTGGGGTTGATGTGACTCTTGGTTTGTTTCCTAACTGAATATTATTGCAAAAAGAACAGGGAGTATTGTTTTACTGCGGCAACTACATAAAGTCAATAGCTATATTCTGTACATGGATTCTGAGGCTGGGGAAATGGAATAGCCTCACATTCTTCTGTAATGCTGCTCTGTCTTTGATATCAGATGGAATAGAAATACAGTTCATTAACGTTCTGTATTGCCTGGTGAAAGTGCATTGGCCAAGATTTGCAAAACTAATACATGAACTGATTTTCAAAAGTGAAGCGCATTCAGCAGTTCTGTCTGATTGCATCATTTGCCCATTGCTAGTGTATTACTATTATTGGAAAGTAATTACTAGTCTTTTAAGGTAACAATTTCAGAAGTGACTTTGGCCCAGATCTACAAAGAGACTTAGAGATCTAAGTATAGTTACTGGAGGTCGAAAGCACATGAAGGATATTTAGTGATTGTGTGAAATCAACTGGTTATTTCAGAACAGTTCATTTTACAAGTATCAACAGAAGACAAACCAAACAAAAACATCAGCAGAACTGTTTTCCTCATTGGCAACCTCAGCAAAGGGAAAGGGATAAAGTGTATGTACAGGCTGAATTTCCCTCCTCAATTTCTCCTGAATTAAATACAGTAGAAATAAGGCATTAAATCCAGAATTGAGGTACATTGGTACATGTGGAAACTTGAACTTGTTACTGCCTTTGTTGCACCTATCTAGAAGACATCAGTCATTAGGGCTATGAATGTGCCACTTTTTATGAAAATTAAATTTGATGCTTTTTTATGCAAATAAGAACAAACACAGCAACATTGTTTGGACTATATCTCACGTGCAGAACAAATACTATACTTCTGGCCCTTGTAGATAAAGTATATATTCATAAACAAAATTCTCCTTGTTTTCCTAGTTACCAAGTCAGTTAAACTTTTAAGCATGAAGGTAGTAAATAGGAAAAATTAGTATAATTAGTTCAAATATTCATCTAATCCAAATCCCACAGAGTTTTGAAATAGTTTAGCTCTAGTTTTCACAGACGTCTCAACTTCTTAGTTAAAACTAAGAGCAGAAGAGCTGAAAGATAATGAAAAAGGTAATTCTTTGGCCACATCTCTAGCTCACCTGGAAATAGAAAGCATTAACAGCTTTCAATGCAAATCTAGTACAAAACAAAACAGTATCGTGAAGAGGGGTTATAGAGTAATAGAGTATCTTAATGCACATAATTTACAGCTGTCTTCTCCTTATACACATTTTTTTTTAATTGGGGGAGGTGGAGCTTTACATATCCATATATTAATTTTACCCATTGCTAGTGGCATTTCTGTCTCTTTCTGTAAATGGAGTGTGGGATAAATTTTTGCCACATATGTGTTCACACACAGACACACAATCTGTCTACACAATGACTAGCAAAAAATAAGATGAAACAATAGTATGGATGCACAGACATAACTGACTGTTGTCTCTGATCAACCACAGAACACTTCATGCTAATTACTTATTTTAGGGAGTCTAAATTTCACTTCTTTTACAGGAGCAGCTCCTGTTGAAATTAATCAGAATTAGATATTAGATACATCCTTTTGATGCATTAGGATGAGGAGCCATTTATAAGTGAGAGAGGGAGATTGACAGACCAACGGCAAATCCTCAGATCAGTTAAAAAGTCCTTTTCCTCACTTTAGGGATGTTGGCAAGCAGTCAACTAGTCGACTGGAGTATCAACTACTCACTCCCACCGTTTCCTGCCTCTATGAAAGGCAGCAAGTGGGGAGAGGGGAGAACAGGAGCTAGTGCTAGCAGGATCTGGCTTAAAAGCGGGTGTCTCTCAGCACCATCTCAGCAGAGCTGCCTGCTCCACCAGGCTGCCTATCAGAGGCAGTGGGGAGTGGAAAAGGGAGGCTGCTGCGATGCAGCCTTAGTGGATAGGCTGAGGCTCATCATGGGCAGAGGTTGAGAAGAGCTGGGCCCCGCCGCAGGCAGGGGCTGCTGCCACCAAGCATGATGGCTCAGGCTGGCCGTGAGCAGGGGCTGTTCTGGCAGCAGTCCCTGGCCAGCCCAGGCTGCCACAAACAGGGGCTGGTGCCAGAGCAGCCTCCATTCACGGTAGTCAGGGCTGACTGCTGTGAACAGGGGCTGCTAGCAGCTCTTACAACATTTAAAATTCAGAGCCGCAGTGCGAGTGGCTCGTGGAGCCAGTAGAAGCCGGGACAAACTCAGTCCCGGCTTAAACCTGCTCTTGGAGCTATCCCTTCTGGGGATCTGCAGAGCAGTCCTTATCAACTAATTGTGTACTTGATACAAATTGTATCAACTACATGATTAGCCAGATAACCGTAATTTAACATGCTTACCTTCCTTCAGTGTACTCATTTTCTTTTCATGGTTTGGTGGGGTTTTTCCATCCTTCATTCTCTGGTACCGATGATGATAAAACCATCCTGGGTGCAATCCCAGGAACATCTTCAGGTACTGATCATGCCATATTGACATTTTCTGTTACTAGGCGGTATTAGGTGGCCCAAGGCTATGTTTACACGACACTGATCTGTCGGAAAAAGGAACGCAAATTGAACTCCACAATGTGCATACCTTTTTCCAATAGTTTTTGGGAAGAGGCTTTTCCAAAACGTGGCCTGTCTATATTGGGCAAAATTTCGGAAAAGCCTCCTCTTTCAGAAGAGCCCTTCTTCCACAAGGGAGGAGGAAGACAGGACTTCTGAAAGAGCACATCTGCTCTTCTGCAAAAAAACAAAACAAAACAGAAGAGCGGATGCATTCCCTGGATGCAGTGGAGTTTTTCTGGGATACCTCTGGTATCCTGGAAAACCCCCTTAATGTAGATATACCTTGAGCTGATACACCTTGGGAAAATTGGGAACAAAATTTGTTCCAGTATTATGAAGTAGGTGAACCAGATATTTTAATAATTTCTTTGGGAGTAAAGCTTATTTTTTATTCATGTCTCTATTCATATTATACCCTGTAATGCTGATTTTGGTCACACTACACAAGAAGGTTCTTAAATCAGTATTTAATTAAAATTTAATAAGGACTCTTGCATCTGTTTTTCTTAGATAGTCTTATTTATTAAAGCCCATCATCATGCAAAAAGATTTGGTTTGAAATGATTACATAATTATGAAACCTTAGGAAAATATTTTTAATGATCAGTTGATTCAGCAGACACTCCCTCTTATTAAATCTACAAGCTTAATTGTCTTAGTTAAATCTTGAAGTGTTACCCTAGTTTGTAGTGAGAGAGATTATAAAAAAATAGTGTTTTAATGAGATTGGCAGACATACATTCTTCTCGGTGCTCAGAACAGAGACACTGCTTGACCAAGGTCCAATAAAATCTTAAACCAGCTGTGAATGAATCATACATTCGATTTAAACAGTTACCATTTTTCAAATGTGAGAGAATTCAATATATCCCAATTTTATACTGATCAAAACTTCACTGGTTTCTGTCATAATAAGGCAGGGGATCTGAACAAAAGAAACCCACATAAAAGTAAATCTAGCAGAAAGAATATATAAAATAAATGGTGTGTTAGCCAAGTATATTTCTCCAAAATGGATTATGGGATCAGGTCACCCATTGACTCAGGACAACTTCCCAAATCTGAAAAACCCTGGTGTTGACAGTAAAAGTGGGAACCGTAACTGATCATCCCTATGGACATGTACATAACAGTCACAGAAACAGTTTAAAAGCATAATAATGGGGAACAGGTTATTTACAAGTCAGTCTTGGACCAAAGACCAAATCTCCAGCTGCCAATGTGGAATTGCATTTCTTTAAACCTTAGGCTAACCTGTTGGTGTATTCATAGTTTTTAATTAATTTTTTTTTAAATGGGGAGTTAAAAACCCTTGTTAAAGTATGCACATATGTCCTTGATAGTGTAATCCAAATCTGAAGTGCTTGTCCACAAAGCATTTTGTACTATATACCTGAGGCATAACATACATGAAAAGTTATCCGAGTCACCTCTTCTCTCTGCATAGCCTTGTGTTTTTTAAATCTTTCCATGTTGTAAGAGTAGAAACATCACTTCTGAAGATTACAAAAAAACCTGATCTATCCCCCATATGACTTTTTTTCTACTTTAGGAGTAAACAGGTGGCAGTAAATTGGATTGTTTATTTGAACCTTTACACCAACATCTCCCTGGGTTAATTCACAGGCTTTCTTTCCTGCCATTGGGCCTTCCATTTGTCTAAGCGCATATATATCCCACTAACTGCTCTTTAAAGTACCCCCAACTACTACATCATCCAAGCACTCATATACATTAGCAGGCTGGATCGAGAGAAAGACAGATTGAGCCCCTTTTAGATGAAATATTGAAGGAAGAGAAAGAGACCAGGATGTGCCACCTTTCAGTCAACAAGCAGATCTGGATTGTAAAGTTAAATCTCATATTCATTCATTCTAAAAAATTTACTGCATTCAATGCTTAATCAGTATTTTAAAAAAGCAAAAAGGAGTTACACATTTTTGAATTTACAAGGTTTACAGTGTGCAATTTACTTTGTTTAAAAGCCAACTATATTCTGTCTGGGTATATTTGAAAATATTCCATTTGTTTGTCATTTTGTTAATATTTAAAGACTCGAAACTTGGGCCTGTTTCTTATCAGTAACATTCAGACCATCTTAAAACTTCTATTTCAGGTGAGTTGCTTGAATTATGTCATGAACTGGGGCAGAATTTTGTCCACAGATTATAAAAAGGACAATCTCAAAAGGTTATCCTTGCTCTCCAGTAGTACTTGGAGGAAGTACATTTGTGCTGGAACATGATGTAAGTTACTTGTGGCAGATTCTGAGACCCCTTGACACAAATTATTTAAACATATTTCCAGAAGGAACTTTGTCCATATTCTGTATAGTTACAAAAATAGGTCTCTTTAGAAATTATTTTCCTTTCAGAACTTTCTGCAAACTGAAAAAAAATGCAATTTCTTTCTTTTGTGTGCCTCCTGGAATCCTTCCTGTTTCAATAGGTTACTTGAATATTAGTTTAGAAAGGATCAATACAGTTTAAACAACTTGATTTCATGCTTTCAGTCAGTTGGGAATATAACAACTTTTGGTCAGTAATGACTTCCTGCCAAATAAATTTCTCCCAGTCAAATAGGTTGTTAATATTAAAGAAACAATTGAAAGAACAACTTACTTTAACTGGAGAAATATAGTTTAGCCACCATCTCATTGAGCTAGATGGATATATACTAATCTATATAAAAAGAAAGGTCAAGGGTATTACTATATGCTTTTCTTCACATGCACTTCATATTCAAATAGTTGTTGCCCGTAGCCAGAACACAGAAAGTGCAACTCAAGGGATGCTTACTGTCCTCATACTGCCAAGAACCAGATGCTGTTTAGTTCATGGCTGATCATCCTGCACTGTGTTAGAGCAACTGGAGGGTTGTTCTTTCTGCAAACTGCTATGACTACTGGATACAAAAAAACATTGCCAAGGGTTAACATGACATAAAGACACCCTGCCCTTTATCCTGTTTTTTGTTATCTAGGTAGCAGTGGAGGTTAATAGCATTAAAAACTCCTTACTTGCCTCTGCACCATTAGAGGACCAGCCTTACATTGGGTGGATGAATCCTTGATTGGTTACATTGACTTTGTGAGCAGAATCCACCTGCAGAGTGATGTCAAGCAGCAGCAGAGCTCCAGATCTGGGCCCAACTGCTTAATACTGGTCCTGCACTGAGAAAACTAGAGACACAAAGCTGATAGACATGTTGAAAACTCCAATACAATTACAAATCAGAATCATACAAATCAAAGTTATCTTCATACTTACTGGACACCAGCAAGGGCAGAAGCAGCCATCTTGGACTAGATGACCTCTTGAGGTCCCTGCCAGCTATATATTGCTCTGATTTGGTTTTTATGAAATCAAACATCCTGGGACCACTACCAACCCTGTATACAAATGCAATATTAAGCCAGATTATCTAGTCCCTTTAAGATGATTGCATTATTCTGCAAAGCAGTCGCAGCCAAACGAGGATTCCTGCTGCACAAGGTGATGCTGATCACCGTAAGTGGCTTCTATACCATCTGGTTGATGTGAAAGGCTATGTGACTTTACAGTGTTTTCAAAAGGAGAGAATGAATTCAAACTGCTATAGGCCCATACTTTAAACTGAGGCAGGTAACAGTCTGCTCAGGGATAAGGAAAAGATGGCTCCAAGCCACCTTTGCTCTTCTCTTATCCTGTTACTGATCTGATTACAATTTTAATTAGAGCATCTTACAGTCTTCTCTAATTTACAGTGGCTTCTAGCAATCTCAAGAGAGCTTCCATCTCTTCTCCCAGCCATTTGATTGAAGGGAATGATGTAAAGAAGGAATGCAAGTATATTAAAAGGACGACCAATCTTGTTTTAGACATTCCCTTGCTACTGTGTTCCAGTGGTTCATTATAGAAGCTGAGATATGTCTTCAAAGCAACTTAAATCACCTGCTTACAATAGTCTAAATTTTGTCCTATAAGAGAAGAATGTATTTTTGTTATGACACAATCATTACTAATTCTGATCAGTATCTTGTTTACGATGATTGTTAATTCATTTTAGAGAAGCCCCTAGGAAATGCTTGAACACTGAATTTCAGATTTCTGATTACTACTATGCCACATCTTTCAAAGAATTAATACTACTTTTTACTTATATAGTTTTCTCCATTTGAGGGATTCAAAAAGGCAAAAGAAGAACAGATTCCCAAGATTTCAACAGAAAAAAATCACACACATTCTCAAGGGGATTGCAGAGTTACCACGCCGGGATATAAAAAGAGTGAGAAGATATTTTTTTCAGGTTCTGCTTCTTAGTGAAAATAGAAGTTCTCTAGGGGACTTCTTTGAAACTTGTCATGAAGTGGTGAGCTAGTCATCCTAGCCTAATGACACTTGATTTTTTTCCAACTGTCAGGTTGAAGAAAGAGCTAAAAGCCTGAGTGTAGAGAAATATTCTTTTATTTTCAGCTTTTTGGGTTACTGTTACTTGATGATGATCATTCTGCAGGAGATACAAATTTTGTTTTTGCATTAATTGGTTAAGACTAACCCATCTGCCATGCTTATGACAGTTATTAGTAAACTTATAGGGCTGCATAAATAAATAATGAAGATTTTGGATACACCAGTCCAGCTTAGGAAAAACATGCCTTCTTATAAGGTGTGTGCCAATGTTATTTTGACCCTCTACAAGAGTGTTTTATTTTTAAGCCCTTAAAGTATACACCAGAAAAAACTTCTCTCTCTCTCTTCCAACATTCCTGAATATAAATATAGGGCTCAATTCAGATCTGTCTCTTTGCAGTGGAAAGTAATTAAAATAATAGGGAGTCATAAAAAAGCCAGTGTTCTGTCCCAAAAGAGTTTACGGTTTATATACAAGTGTCATTTTAAACGTAGTGGTTGTTGAGATAAACAAGATTTAGTTTTCTAAAAAGTCATTAATTATTTTACTAATGCTAAAAAATTTCAATATGTATTTTATTTAATGTCATGGATTTTTAACAGATGTCTCAGTTCAGACAATTTCTCTATATAAAAATATTGTACAACCTTATTTTTTAACCAGCTGGCTGGGAATTAATATTTATGTATAAATGTGGACTAAGGGATAAGGGAGAATCTTACTTATTTATGCAGCACCTCTTAATTTTCTCAGTTAAAAGAAAATTCTAAAAGATTTTATTTTTCTGTAATCATTTGCTGTATCCAAATATCAATTCTATACAGCTGCTTAGCTACACATGCAGTGGTCTTCCACTGAAAAATTCAAATACATAGTTTGTATCTTTTAAAATCAGAGAGTTTTTAAAACCAGATTCAGATTATTATAGAGGTAAAGCCAAAGACAAGTATTGAAACTGACTTCTGGGTCTGGATTTGGCTTTTGAATGTTGCAACAATTAGAATATTTTTACATTTGGGATTTTTCTTTATGCCCATTTCCAGCGCTTGCTGAAGGGTGCAACAGACCTTATCTCTTTTGGTCACCTGGGGGGATGGTCAGTGTCCCTAGGCTGACCCTGACTGCAGCAGGTCACTTTGGGTGTGTCTAGATTACAGGGATTTTTCAAAAAGTGGCCTTTTTTCAAAAAATCTTTACCTGCGTCTAGACTGCCGCTGCGTTCTGTTGACAGTAAAACTAAAGAACGTGGTGGTTTTGTTGACGGTGGTAAACCTTGTTTTACAAGGAATAACGCTATTTTCAACAGAGATCTGTCGAAAAACAGTATGTGGGGACACAGGGAAGGGTTTTTTTTTTTTTAGAAAATTAAGGCCTCCAGGAAGAAGCCCTGGTGGACACTCCGTGCCAGACCTTTCACCACTATTGTTCCTGCCTGTAGCCATTTTTTAAAGGCACAGGCACCCAGGAGTAGCATTGTGGCAGCAAGCCAGCTCCAAGCAAGACCGTGACTGCTCAGCTCTTGGTGGTAGGCCTACTCAGAGCCATGTCCCAGGCACAAGCCCCCCGAAGCCCCCCTGCACCTTCCAGGGACACATCGCCTCACCAAGCCAGGGGCACCAAATGCCGGGCACCTTCATGGTCTGGGCCCAAGATCAAGGCCCTCTGGTCCAAGGAGTCATCTCTGCAGGCCCTGCAGTCCAGGAGAAGTGCGGACATTTATGCCCAAATGGCTGATGGCCTTGAAAAGAAAGGCCACCACCCCACACACTACACCAAGTCAGAGCAAAGTTCAAGGAGGTGTGGCAGGGGTATGTTAGGGCCTGTGAGCACAGCTCCCGCTTTGGGGAAGCAGCACACTATTGTGCATATTATGAGGACCTGTACCGTATCCTGGGGGGAGGGAAACCCCTGTCTCCCAAGAAGGTTGTGGAGTCTGGGATGGAGACACCTGTGCAGCAATGGCCACAGCTCTAGAATGACATCACTGAGGACCAGCAGCTCCAAGATGAGGAGGACGACACCAGGAGCACAGTGACTCTTACCCAAGAGCCGGACATCCAGACGCAGGAGGCCTCCCAGACAACTTCGGACACCAGGGAGGGAACATCAGGTGAGTGTTGTGAGGGTCCAACACACCCAGAGCAGGGGAGGCAGGAGCAAAGTGGATGGTGTGGTACTGTGACGTGTCATGCCTGGGGGGCAAGGACCGCAAGAAGGGCCGCCATATCCATGCACCCGCATGAGTGCAAGGCACCACCTGCTCCTCCAGACAGTGATGCTAGGTGCAGGCATGGGTTGGGGACCCTGGGATTGCCATACAGCTTCAGGCCTCTCAGCAACCTGTGGGAACCCCAACTGTGGCCTGACACTTGTCTGTGCTGCTTGGGCCATGGTGTGTGTGTGCGGGGAGTGGGGAGGGGGGAGGAACAGGATGGTGGCCTGCACACCTTCTGGGCTCCAGGGAGGCCGTGACTGCTGTGCTGGCCAGGCCACACCATGCCTTGCTGAGACCACATGAGTACCCCCTGACCCTAGGACAGGTACTGACTGCTGAGAAAGAGGGCATACCCTCTCAGGGAAAGTGTGAGCATGCATGACTGACGACTTTTCCCTCTTGTCCTCCACAGCCGGACCAGCTATCCAGGAAGGGCGCGCCATACCTGTCTCACCACCCAGTTAGCTGCACAGAACCCATGGGCACTGGCGCACATATCTGGACCTGACGTGTCAGCACATCTCGATCCTGCAAGGGGTGCAGGAGACATTTACGCAGAGGGTGCAGGCAGAGGTAGAGTTGCGCAGGTGCTTGCTGGATGAGTTCGTCCAGCAGCACACTGCAATTTGCGTTGCCATCCGGGAGGCGATGGTCTTCCTAGGTCCTGTCCCTGCCCCTCCTGCTCAGCCTGCCCCCTCCTCACCCTCTGCCCCCCCTCACTCAGACCCAGGTGCAGTCCCACCTCCTGGTCAGCCCCCTCCTGTCCCAGCCCACATGCATGGCTGTCTTCAAGCAGGCCTCCGTATCTGAGGTGGCGAGAGCTTTTCATCTAGATGGCACCCTCAGCCCTGAGCCTCCCTCCCCCCTTTCCAGATTTACATCCCTCTTCCCACCAGTGAGAGTCAGTAAGGGAAGCACTTTAATTTGTTAACAAACAGTTTATTTTTCTTTACAAAGAGTTATACTGGTTTTGTTACATACAACAGTGCAATAAATTGTAAGCATTTTGTAAACCACACCTGCCTCTCTTCTCTGTGTATGTGTACAAAGTGGGGCAGGGATGGGTTTGGGGGAGGGGAATCCAGAATATTCTCCACTAACACTATTCTATGTCATTCTAGCAGATGCTTAGTTAACCAGGGACAATAATTGACAAGAAAGCAAAACCAGATACTTTTATTCAAGTCTTCTGAAATCTGGGGATCTAGAAAATAGTTTGGAACATAAGACCCAGATATGAACTATTTCTGAATTTGGATTTGCTTTTATAAAACCGAACTAACAAAATTTTGCAAAACCAAAACCAAATTGAAGCACGTCAACCCAACTTTTGTTCATCTCCAACTGTAACAAATGTATTGTCGGGACAATTTAAGCGTAAGAGGTAGCAGAGATGTTCTGCAAGAACTGAGACGTCCCTTTTTACCATACACAATTCCTCACAAGAGACCATAAACACAAAACAGGTCTATCAAAATAATACACGACTCATACTGCAAGAGAGAAATACACCATATCTCTTGTAACTAGATAGCAGAAAATAAGTCAAATCTGCTACTAGAATTATCATCCTGTGAACCTCAAGTTGGAATAAATGTTAAGGTGATCTGGAAAAAAAGGGGGGAAAAAAGATGTTTTTAATCGTAATAAACCAAAACATCTTCTACAAAATGGCATAGCCCTTTCAAAAGAATATTGTATTGGTTAAAGGAAAAATCTAATAAAAGACCACAATTATAGTGCCACAAGGTTATCTATTTATCAGATTTCTATTGTATACTTTGCTTGTTTTCTTTTCTGTGTACTTCACCTAGAATATGGAGAGAGACATTGATTTCTCAAGCTAACAAGCACTTTTCCTGCATTTTTCTATAGTCTGGTATTTCCTCCTATTTCTAGCACAACTCTTTTAATATAGTGGTCTACAGTTATAGCTGCAGTCAGACAGAACTAGGAAATTTATTTTTTCGCGTAGAGAGCACTGTGAAATGCAGAAGTTCCTAGAATATTTTTTTCTGTGTTTAAGCAGGAACTGTCTTTAATTCAGGCCAGCACCAATGAGAATCTGAATAGTGAACATGCCAGCCTAGATTTGGGTCTATAAAAAAAGTGACTCATGGTAAGCTTTACAATTTTTCAGTCGTTATATAGACTAAAGTAATCTACAAATTACTACAGGCCATTACATTATTTATGTACTTGTTTCCTCTCTATCAAGGCACTACACAGAAGCTGTAAGTAGCATCATGATTCCAGACTCTTCTGTCTAATGATTTGCCCAGATGACTATGTGAACATACCCGGCCAAAGAATAAAATGTTTTGTATTTCTTCTCCTTGGGGTGACCATTGTCTCCAGCTGGTTCTATACACAGTGAGTCATTAATTAAACCCAGATTCTTTGTAAGTGGTCTGTTCTGAGGCTGAAGTTTACTCTTGCTTGCTCTGCTTCTGCAGACAATATTTTGGGGATTTCAGACTTTTAAGGTTTTTTAAAAAAATTATTTAACATTTCCCTCACTCTTCCTTTTGGCACAAGTATTTATCTTAGAGACAGAAAGTAAAAGGCTAAGTTAAGAAAAACACAGCCACCTCCAAAGTGCTAAAGCTGCAATAAACCCATCACCTCTAACAACAACGGAGCATGAAAAGATAAAAAACAGCCTGCCAAGAATGTAGTAACCACCCATTCACTTTTAAATGCTCTCCACACTTCAATGCACAGACCTAATTACTTTTCTACATTCCCAAATCCACTTTGCCGCACTGCAATCAGAAACTTGGCGTTAAAATATTTTAGACTCTAAGGATCAAGACTAATTACGGGCCTAAGCTGCACCTTTTGGTTTTCTTACCCCTGCCCCGCCCCCCTTCTCTTCTTTGGGCTACTTTAAAGCACGCTCCACTGGAAGAAAGGCTGCCCAGTCCCAGTTGGGGGTGAAGTAAAGAGAGAATAAAACAAAAAGAAACTCAATTCAATTCAGTAAGCTTCAATGAGGCTGGTATATTTAATGTGAGCCCAGGGTTAGTCTACAGAATTGTGGCAGAATGCAATATTCTTAACAAAAAAAGATGTGTTTAAAGTCGGGTAAGGCCCCATAAGGCTGTTGTTGGTGTTTAAGCAGTACACCGAGGTATTTAGCTCTAAGGGTTTCTAAACATTCCAGCTGAGAATAAAACCACAGCTTTACAGTAGCTGCTTAAAGGTTTGGGGGGCTGGGAATGTTCCCTCCCCCTTGTATTGAAAGGTCAATAAACAGTAGGAAAGATCATGTCATAACAAAGATGAAGCCACCTATTATAGGGTATAGTCATGGCTAATGGCACTATCAGAGGGACTAATCCTATATATTAAATGGCGTAATTGTTATAATAATATCATGGTTATTAGAACACCCAAGTGTGAGACATTTTTCATTTTGGGAAACATGAAAGCCACTAGCCTTCTTATGACAGATGTTTGTTATAAATATGGAAATATTAGATAATTACTTCAATAATGTAATCTTCATGCTGCCTCCAAAATGCATTTTTGATACACAAATGTTAAGTTTCATAGCATTTGCTAAACTACTTTGGGGTAATTTTGCCTGGAGTTACACTCTTAAAAGCTTTCATTCACACTTAACAATTATCTGTGGAATCTGGCACGAATGTTTTACCTCTGTGAAGTACTTTTAGTTCCACATATTTAATAATAATAAAAAAGCACATTCATTTCAAAGGAAGTTCATGAAACACATCTATAGGAAGCTGTCATGATGGTACAGCTACTTTATGGAAACTTTAGTGCTCAGTTTGAATTCTGGCAAGCTTCCTGGGATTGGATCCAATTAACCTGATATGGACATGGGTTTTTCAAACTTGCACAGCTCTAACTTCAAGCTTTAATGTATCTGGGGTCACCTTGATGAAATAACAATCATGGGCCTTATTCTGAGATCACTTGTACCAGGGTATATTAGGGGTGACTCCACAGACTTTACTGGAGATTACAGCAGTGGAGAACTGATGTAAACAAAATCCAGAAGCAGGTCCCAGAGCTGATACAAGAAAAACAAAGAAAATATCGATTTAGCTAAATCTTTCTCTCTCTCTTTCTCTGATATATGCACACAGAGTATATGCAAACCCTTTATTAATACAGGTACCACACACACATGTTTTAAGTCCCAGTGCAGCATACAATAATAAAATTAAATAGTCATCACTAAGTTCTATTCTAGGGGAAGGGTTAAAACAATAAGACATTCTATGTGGCGATAGTTCACATGGAGGTTTAAAAAAATAATTAAGGAGTTAGCATAGAGCATGCATATTGGCTTGCAACTACCAATTAACCCTCCTTGTTAGATAGGTAATTTATTCTACTCAGCAGCATCAAATATCAGACAAAAAGGGGCCAAAACAGTAATTATCTTCATGGAATTCAAAGGCTTGAAAGCCAATAATTCCAAAGAAATAAAAACAGAGTTCTTTTCATACTATATGCTTCATCTTAAAGACTGTAATAGGAGCCAGGCCCTAGCTGTGACCCTTTACACTTCAAGGTGAAAAAGTAGGTTAAAGAAAGTAATGGCAATAATCATGGGGCTTTTCTACATAAAACAGACTGCAAGTAGAGGTCAAAGATCAAACACTCAGGGCACTACCTGCGTCACTCAAAGATCAGATCCACAATAGAATGAAGAGCTCGACTATCAAAAAAGAGCAATAAAACTAATCATTTATAAAACTATTGTGGAAATAAATAGGGCAAGAAAAAATTTGATTTCAAAAGTCTGGATTAGATAAAAGAACATTCACCTTTATTTTTTAAAACAATAAGTCTGAGGATTTCCCAAAGTTTATGAGAAACCTCCAAAATAAATGAATTTTAAATATTTCCATTTCATCTCTACCCCCACTATCTAGCTGCCTTATTTCACATGATCTGAAAGGTGCCTTAAAAATCTTGCTTCAGCTGCTTTGGATGCTTTCGTAAAGATGTGCTTCTCTCAGGGTTGTACTCTAACTTTATCTTTTTTTATCTTTATCTTATTCAGTTTTTGGAACCATGGCAACTTAGATCCCTATTCTGAGCTTGTGTGAGTTATAGGAACAGATTTTAGATAAAAAATACTATGTGTTGTATTAACTCAAGGGAGATGCATTCACCTTATTCATTCCTGTGGCCTTCTGATAGTTCAAATGTATGTCCATATAATGGCATATAGGAGGATTCTGGCCTTTACACTATAGGAGGGCATTTTATCACCAGTTTTATACAAGCTAATGAGCTACCACTTACTTTTCATTTATGAAGGTCAAGGTACCAATCCACAAGACAGATTTAAATTATTCCTTATTTTTCACCCTTCATATGCTCCAGTAACTCTAGTCTGCAAAGTGCTGGGTACTCTACTCCCAGATTAGCAAAACAGTGGGACTACTTATATATTCATAGATAAGCACGTGCTTAAATGCTTTTTGGACTGGGGTCAGGATGCTCCAGTCCCTGATAACAAGAAGAAACGGACATGGAAATGAGAGAACTTGGTAGGTACCTTGCACATTCTTTTGCTTTTGGTGTTTCTGGAGCTTCATTTGACTGGACAGGTGATGCTGAGTTTCTACCTTACACTCTTACCATACAATCTAGGGAAAATTCAGGGATATTTGCAAGCTTCTGTGTGATGCAGATGCGTGAAAATAAAAACCACAAAGTGTTGGCACAAGGAACAGAAGTGGTGGTCAGAAGACTAGAATGCTGGAACCTGCTACACGAGGCAGTTGTCTGAGCTATGAGGTTGACTTATTTTGAAGCAATACTGTCTCCTTAAATAAGACTTGTGACTGTCACCTGTATTAATAGAGATTTAAATGATGTGTAACTAAAGTTGGTCCAGATTTCATAAATTGATAGCTGAATGCTGATATATCTTGAAGATATCTGTATTGTTTGATGAACAAGGATGTTCTGAATAAAATTTAATCATGACATTTCTGGCATCACTAACGGCAAGTTTGCATCGCAGAAAACTTACTGAGCTATATGTAAGAGTACCTGCAGATGTCATGGCAGATACTGCTGCCCTGGAAGAGAAGGGATTAAATAAAGCCATATGGAGGTATTCCTCTTCCCACCTCCCCAACCCAGATATGTGCAGGGAGATTCCCTCCACACACACACTCTGGAAGCATTAGGACCCAGGTAGAGCCTTTCCTCCCTCCTGCCATGTGGCCTGTGGGAAAAAACGACAAGAGACCACAATTGGCAGGACCAACTGCAGAAGAAGCCAAAGCAGGGGATTTCAGAAATTCAGAAAAAATTCTGCAGATTTGACAGGACTTCTGCTGCCCTGCACAGATTGGCAGTTTGCTCTAATATTCTCTCTCTCTCTTTGCACCCTCTTTTTCACAATCACTTCCCCCAGTTTCACGTCGCACCTTATGGGTGTTTCTCCTGCCCTGTTCCTCTTTCCCTTCACTCTTCTTTCATTTTAGCTGGTCCCCCCCCACTGCAGCTAACTCTTTTCTCTCCAAAACAGTAATGACACTACATACCATCGCTGCTATCATAGTGTTCACTCACTCGTGTGTTCTACGTCTTCCCCAACCCTGTGTCCCTTTTGTCTATATAGACTGGAAACTCTTCAGAGCACGGACTATATGCTACTCTGTATTTTTACAGCACCGTGCACAATGGGGTCCCATTCTGGACTGCTACTTAGCAACTACTGTAATAAATATGATAAATAATAATTTAGAGCTCCTTATTTTCCATAGGTAATGTACTAGAACCATAAATCCATCATATTATTCCCAGGTTTTCAAAGAAGATAACTGGTAAAAGATTTCTCACTCTGTCTTTGCTCCTATTCTGGAAAAGTAAAAAACTCCACATGTGCTTGCTTATTTTATATTATATACTTTGGTAATTCAGCATTGCATCAGGTCACAGAAAGCTGATTCACTGTCTGACACGTTCAGCTACGTATTAGATATATCTTAAATCCTCATGCCCACACTATAGAGAGTATATTCTGTGATATCTGAAGGAATATATGACTTCATTTTCACCAAATACTTTATTCTTCCTGAAAGATTGTATAGAGCACAGGGATGAGACACAAATATTGCGATGCCTTACTCATCTGATATTTATTATGCATGCAGAGCCTATGCACATTTTCTTGCTACAGTGCTCTACAACAGTTTTAAATAGGCTTTGATGAAGACCAGAGACATTAAAACTGTTAAATTTAACCTTTAATATTGGTTCTTGGATTACTCATGATCTAAATTTTCCAGCCATATACTTTAAAGCACTCTCAGGTGTGTGGTCACATTTTCCTTCTGTAAAGATACACCCCCTAATTATTAAATTACCTTTAATGAGTTTAAGTCATATACTTGCATGCTTTGTCACATACCAGAATTCATTTCCTCATGCTGTAGCTTCTGTCAAGAACTATTGGCTGATGGCTTCCTTGGAAAGTGAGTCTTTAATGTCCAGTCTACTAGAAAAAATGGTGACATCGACCTATTGTTTTAAGCATTAATAAGCTAGGAGAAGGTCATTGGACCTCATATCATTGATGTGATGTGAATGAACATGAAGTGAAAGTTATATTCCCTCACTGGGCTGTGATGTTTCAGGCTGCAATGTTATAATAAGCAATAATGCAAACTTCACATATTAGCCTTCAAAGTCAGAATTCTGTTATTATTAGTAGTCCTGATATTGATATAGTTTCCCATATTTGATTATCAGATTTATTGTACTTTTATTCAGTTGTTTTATTCAGAGTGTTGCCTTTTTACTATAGACTACCACTACACCTAAAAACTTTTAAAAGTTCAGTTAATTAAAATTATTCTTGTATCGAGGGCCCTTTGTGAACCAGATTCTGCCTAGCCTTAATGCGGTAGAGGATAGGTTGCAAGGGAACCTGGAAGGGAAAATCTCAGTTGTGTTTTTCTTGGCAAATGCCACTCCCTTTTTTATTGTACAGCTCTCTCAGAGTACCACAGATTGGTTATTGTCAGTAAGTCTGAATTTTGTCTATAGTAATCAATAAAACAATAATGTTTTACACTCACATAGTGTTCTGTTACTTGAAGACTTGAAAGTGATACAATGTTATGTGCCGCTATTCCAAATTTAGGCATGGGAAAATGGCAGACCAGTTCCTTGGGCTCTAGGCCAGAAAGCAAGTCAATGGCAGAGTCAGAATTAGAACCCAAATCTTAGAACTTCCAGTACCTTGGAAGTACTAGCCATTCACCCTGCTGCCTCCCAGACAAATCACATACTGTCCCTGGCTTAATATAAGTGAAAAGAAAGTCAGAAGTGCACGTGGTATAGATGGGATGGTAGGATACAACTCTCCACCATATGCAACTGTAAAACGGGAATGCAGAAGTTATTGATATGGTCTCAGAAGCTTGTGTTAAAACAATTTTGGTTTTCAGAGAAGAAAGAATATCAGAATACTGTAGAATGTATTAGCTTTTAAAACAGGGGTAGCTATAGTTGGGTTAGAAAGTTAATTGTGGGAAAAATTGTTACATCAGGACATGGGGGAGAGGAGATGTCAAATACTGTTACAAATATAATAGGTAGATAGTCAACATGTGGCAGTCTTAGATTGTTAATGATTTTTAAATGGAGAAAGTAGAGCGAAGAAGCAATGAGAGGGGTGTATATAGGTATATAGATACTCAACTGCCTCTCTGACAGCAGATGATAAACATTCTTCAAAAAAAGACTATTGACCCCAGAAATCTCCAAAGTCTCGCTTCTAATAATATTATAAATCTGAGCAAAGGAGAAAGATAATGAGGTAATAGGCCATGTGTTCTGTGACAAATCAGCCTAGGTTTGAAAGCAGAATTGATATGACCCCATTTGGCAGCATGGGAAGGCTGAAAGATTAGATTCCAACTGCTGTCAGTTAAGTTGCTTCATCAGTTTGCATGCATTTGCTAGGCTAATCGCAAGCCTACACAAATAAAAACACTAATATGTATTTTCAAAACAGTAATTTTCCATTTTTATAACTAGTTTGTCAAGGATTTAAGCCAAGCTCTCCAAACATTGCCAAAGCGTAAAGTCCTGTGCATTATCAGCTAGTAAATAATTAGTTTTCATGTCTCTTTCTTGATACAGTCTCTTCTGCATGATATATCTTTTTGTCTTTACAAGAAAAAGTTCAAATTTTCAAGCATTGCAGTGGGTGCTTCAGATATGTCACACCTTATGAAAATAGCATCCTCCAAATGAGAAAAAGTCTCAGGGGGATTTTCTGGGCTCTTACCCATTCTTTCTGTTTCCCTACAGTTCCATTTCCTGTCTCCCTACAGTCCCATTTCCTTCATTTACAATTGAAGATGCGTGAATAACTTCTGAACAGCGATGATACTCCATAAACCTCCTATATTCAAACAAAAAGAAGTGCTTACTTCGTATGACTTAGACACTTTGAAATGAACTGCTGCAAAGCAGCTTATTTACTTAATAATTGCTTATTTGAATTATTACTCCACAAATTGGTACTCATTCATATTCTAAGCATCCTGATGTAATTTACTGTGATGTTAAAATCATAGAATCATAGGGTTGGAAGAGATTTTAGATGATTATTGAGTCCAGCCCACTGCCCAAAGCAGGACCAACCCCAACTAAATCATCCCACCCAGGGCTTTTTCAAGCCAGGACTTATAAACCTGTAGGGATGGAGATTCCACCACCTCCCTACGTAACCTATTCCAGTGCTTCACCACCCTTCTAGTAATTGTTTTTCCTAATATCAACCTAGATCTCCTCCAGTGCAATTTGAGACCATTTCTCCTTGTTCTGTCATCTGTCCCCACTGAAAACAGCATCCCTCCATTCTTTTTGGAATGCCCCTCCAGCCTCTCAATTATTTTTGTTATTCTCTGCTAGACTCTTTCCAGTGTGTCCATATCCTTTCTATAATGGGGCCCCCAGAATTGTACACAATACTCCAGATGTTGAATAAGGGGAATAATCACTTCCTTAGGTCTGCTGACAATGCTCTTACTAATACACCCAATATGCTGTTAGCCTTCTTGGCTACAAGGGCACAGTGTTGACTCAGATCCAACTTCTCATCCACTGTAATCCCCCAAGTCCTTTTTTTGCAGAACTGCTGCTTAGCCAGTTGGTTCCCAGCCTGTAGCAGTGTTTGAGATTGTTCCTTCCTAAGTGCAGGACTCTGCACTCGTCCTTGTTGAACCTCATTAGAGATCTGTAAGCCCAATCCTCCAATTTGTTTATGTCACACTGGAACCTATCCTACCCTTCCAGGTATATAGCTCTCACCCTAGCTTAGTGTCATTCTGTGAATGGCCATTAGAGCTTTCTTGCGCAAGAGCGTCCATGCAGCGTGGATGCTCTCTTGCGCAAAAGTGAGTCGCAAAAGTGATGTGCTTTGAGGTGTGGATGCGCTTTTCTGCAAGAAGTTTTTGTGCAAGCACTCTTCCACAAAAGACTTCTTGCACAAAAACCCTGCAGTGTAGATATAGCCAGAGTGCAGAAGATGGGGCCCACAAAGCTCAAAAAGGAAAAAAAAAACTCCATTGCTTCTACAGACACTGGTTATAAAAAACTTCCCCCCAGAATCATAATACACACTTTTCAACGTTACAGACTAACACAGCTATCCTTCTGAGACTTTCCAAGGAAAGTTGGTCTGCCTGTCTACACGTTGAAAAAAACAACAACGAAATCCTGCATTGTTCCCCACTCCAGTTCTAGTATTTAAACATTCATTGTGATGAGGCAAATATAGTGCCCATCTATAAAAAGAGAAATAAGGACAACCCAGGAAACTACAGACCAGTCAGTTTAACTTCTGTGCCAGGAAAGATAATGGAGCAAATAATTAAGGACTTCATCTGCAAACAACTGGAAGATAAAGAGGTGATAGGTAACAGCCAGCATGGATTTGTAAAGACCAGATCATATCAAACCAATCTGATAGCTTTTCTTTGATAGGATAACAAGTCTTGTGGATAAGGGAGAAGCAGTGGATGTGGTATACCTAGACTTTAGAAAAGCATTTGTTACAGTCTTGCATGCCCTTCTTATCAATAAACTAGGGAAATACAACCTAGAAGGGGCTTCTATAAGATGGGTGCATAACTGGTTGGATATCTGTTCTCAGAGAGTACAGGCAGTCCCCGGGTTACATGGATCCGACTTACATCGGATCCCTACTTACAAACGGGGTGAGGCAACCCCGCACTAGCTTCTTCCCCCCAGCAGACCAGGGAGACGCGAAGGTAGCACCCCCCTCCAGCAGACCAAGGAGACGGGGAGCGGCTTTTCTCAGCAGACACCTTAGCTTGAGAATAAAGGACTAAGGGAAGTGAGGAGTGAGAGAATAAAACTGAGCTCTGGAGTAATGTTTGGCTAGAGTTTCCCCTACAATATGTACCAGTTCCGACTTACATACAAATTCAACTTAAGAACAAACCTACAGTCCCTATCTTGTACGTAACCTGGGGACTGCCTGTAGTTATTAATGGCTCACAATCATGCTAGAAGGTCATAAAAAGTGGGGTTCCACAGGGGTGTGTTTTGAGACTGGTTCTGTTCAATATATTAATCAATGATACAGAAAGTGTGATTATTAAGTTTGCAGATGACACCAAGCTGGAAGGGGTTGTAAGTGCTTTGGGGGATAGGGCCAACATTCAAAATGATCTGGACAAATCGGAGAAATGATCTGAGGTAAAAAGGACAAATGCAAAGTACTCCACTTAGCATAGTTTAGAAAAGAGCAGACTAAGAGGGGACATAATAGCAGTTTTCAAGTATTTAAAGTATGTTATAAGGAGGAGAGAGAAAAAAAATGTTCTCCTTGGCCTCTGATGATAGGACAAGAAGCAATGGGCTTAAATTGCAGCAAGGAAAGTTTCGATTGGACTTTAGGAAAAATCTCTTAACTGTCAGGGTGGTTAAACACTGGAATAAATTGCCTAGGGAGGTTGTGGAATCTCCATTCTGGAAATATTTACGAGCAGGTTGAATAGACATCTATCAGGGATGATTTAGATGGTGCTTAGTCCTGCTGTGAGGGCAGGGGACTGGACTTGATGACCTCTCAAGGCCTTTCCTGTTCTATGATTCTATGAGTATCCTAATATACAAATTTCTATGCCACGCTGCCCACAATGACAGTCACTGGATGCTGCAACCCTAAAAGAGCCCTGCTTAAACGTAACCAACCCTATGCTGTCACTAAGATGCTGAGGGAGCAACAGTTCTAATGAGAAATGCTCTCATACAGATTTACATATGCCACCCCAAAACCCTGCCAAAAATCTAACCACACTCATGATGCTGTCACAAACACTCACAGGGCAACAGAACGGAAGAATTTTTCTAGGTTATCCTTGCTGACCTACTGCACTCAAAAGGGATCCCACCTGGGACTGAGCAGACTGGACATTCTACTTGCATTCATTGACACTGAGGTTTTTGAGCAAAGTAGCAGCTGCAGCACTTTGGCAATCTGACTTGCTATAACAATGACCCTTTTCATTGTCATGAGCACCCACGGAAAGTGTGGCAACTGACGTGCACTGACTACTCTAACAAAAAAAAATCAGCAGCATTTGTGTTTTCTTAGTTCTATTAACCAATCGTATGTTCTTTTCATGGTCAAGCCATAATATGAGTGATAGGACAGGGCAGAAAGACACCTCTTGTACTGGAAACTAATTTTGTTTTCTGGTTTCTAAATAGAAAAGAAAACACAAGAGGAAAACACAGTTTGTGAAATTAGTCTGATAGTAACTAATTTTTACATAGCAGAGCAACAATATAATCCTAGTCTTCTAATGTGCTGGCAGATGTGGGAATTTTTTAAAGAAGAATGCTAAAGATTGTCACCCACTGGCTTATGTTTTTAAATTTGGGGTTTCTATGTTATTGTTTAAGTGGCTCTTTGCAGGATTGGCTCTCTAGCTTTGCAGGATTGGCTCTCTAGTTCATGTGTTTGATGTGTAACCTTGAGGGCTTCCTGTGAGGTAATTATCATGCTAGATGAGCTAATCTAGCACAGAATACTACACCTGCTTCATTCTGCTAACAAATAGGCCTCTGCCTTTAAAGACTCCCTGACCTGACTTATTATATCTTCTCCATCAGCTGAAAGACTCATATCATCACTGGGCCAAAGGTGAACTGCCTAGAGACAAAGTTGGAATGAATTTTTTGCAGTCTCATTTTGCCAGACATTCAAACCACTTCATTCTGAAGAGGGGAGACCTTTAGCTCTGTCACATTTATATATGCTTATAAGGCCAGAGAAGGTGCTTTCTGCAGAACTACTCCAGATGAGCGTATCAAAATAAGTAATCCAGAAGACAGTGTTTTTTGCCTCTCAAACCTTTTGTTTGACAACATTATTACTTCAAGAGAAAAGAAATATGGAAGTTGACACTGCTGTTGGCACTCCTTGTGTTTACTAGTGTTTCCAAAGTTGAATACACATACTGTATGCTAATGCTGTAATCCATTCAGGATACCGAAATTATAATTCATATTCAGTGATGGTTTATAGGGAAGTGGGGAGTAGAATGAGGGATTACACTCGTAGATGTGGGTCCCGGGTCAGAAAAAAAAGAGTGAAATCTTTTTTAGCTAATGCCAGTGTGCCATTTAAAATGTTGCTTTGTATTTATAGTTTTCTTACTCCCTAAAGCAAAGGAGGCTAATATTCATTTAAAACTCAATAACAATTAAAACACCCAATAACAATTAAAACCTACAATGAACAACTGCTCTAGCTTTGTTTATTGCTCGCATAAATAATCATACTTCAATGAACATATTAGTATCTATGATCACTTCCCAGATTAAAGTTGCCTCGAGACTGCTTGCTTTGGCTACTGTAAATGTGACATGAATTACACTCAGGAAAATGTGTCTTACATGCTGGGTTTGAAGTAAATTATTTTCTTCTAATATACCTACACAACTGTCACAAGGAATTACACTACAGATTTAGTGATGTTAAGTGTCAATTGTAATTTGGTGACAGCCATTTTATTGGCTATGCATATTGCTCTGCTAGGACCTGCTACTCAGTATGGAGGCCACCGTATCATTAAAAACCAGTGATCCTTCACTGATGACATAATTTGACTGGCAGAGAGAGGAGCAGCGAGGGGCTTGCTTCCACCTGAACAGAATCTGCTGTATGTCAGAGATGAATTTGCCTTCAAATTAGAAACAGCATAGCAGACTAGCAGCGGTGATTTTGCTTGATTTCTTTTAAGGACTTTTACTGGAATGGTTGCGGAGCAGCTGATAGGAGTCTGCTTTAATATGTGTCAGACATACAGATTATGCAGCATGTAAACATTTCAAATGTCTGAGAAATAGTTTCAACAGAATTGAGCCACATGTATTTTTTGCACACTCATCCCTCCATCCATTCTTTTGTCCTTACCTCTACCTCTGCAATAGGTTCTAAGTATTAAATTTATGCGTTAAAAAGGAAAAACATTGGTTAATATAAATCCAGTATTTCAATGCATAAGATAAATCATATAAGCAGTGTAAAAATTTACTGTAAGAGCAGAACCATAATCATACATTCTGAAAATTTTATAAACTGACAATTCAAGTTGTATGTTTTATGCTAATAGATGTAGTTGTAGGTTCTAAGAAACTGAGATTTACTCAAACACTAGAAAAGCTGAATATATATATTGACACATACACACACGCCCTCCACCCATATAAATACACCATGTACTTATACTGTGGAACTGTGGGAAAGGAAATAGATTCCAAGACTTTCTTAGCAAATTTAAATCAATATAGTTGCATTCCTTTTTCAGCATTTAAATTAATTTTTTTGCTGCAAGGCACTGCAAGGAACAAAGCAAAGTACCTTAAAAGAAAGTGTTTCCCTAGTAATTTCACCTCATTTCACACCTATTTGGCAGCTTTCCTTAGCCAATTGGTTTCATTGAAAATGCTGACAATGTTCACCTATTAGAATTGTACCCCTCCATAAGGCGTGTTTTCCCCTTCAGATTCATTTAATTAACTTTTAACATGGAAAAATTAATTTTTTCTTCCTTAAGATTACCAACATTCCATAATACATATTTTTCCTCATTCCCATTTTTACACTGCTTGCACTATTTTATTTTTTTTAAAAATCTGTACTGAACAAAAACAGCATAAATTATTCAGCCAATTTCAGTCCAGTGGCATAAATCATACTCTAGCAGACATGCTACTTATGACAAATGCTTTGTCTAAGAGAAACATACCACTGAAGGTTTAATCAGAAGCTCTAAACATTTCAGACTTTCTCAATTTTATTCTTGGCAAGAAGCAGTGTTTTTTTGCTATATCTTCCAAGGCTTTGGGGGAATGCTCATTTTTCCCATGAGAATATTGAGGCCATTTTTATCCACTCTAGGAAGGAGAGAGGGCGTTAATAAAAGAACACTTTCCTCAAGAAAAATTCAAATGGGATTGGCAAATCTTCTCACTACTTGAAAGCTTGTTTCAGAGTCAGCTTTGGATATTTTAAGTGCTTCATACATGATGAGACATCAGGTTTTACATTCTCTTCCTTTTGAAGAAATAAACAGAGTCTACTATTATAATCTAATATGGGATAAAAGATTTTCCTAGGATTTTAATGGAGCAATTTTGGAAAAAAACTTTTTTAAAATCAACATGACATTGTCAGTCTGTGTCCTGAGCACAAATATTTCTCCTTTTATGGATGACTTTGATTCAGTCTTACATTCAGATAGAACCTTACCCCTCTAGTTTTCCCTTTGATTTCATTGATACAGCTTGTACAATAAGGTAGTACTCAAAGTGAGTGTGAGTGACAAAACTGAGCTCTTAATTGTTAATACCAGCTAAACTTCTCTAGTCCAGACCTCTCTGGTTTGGAAACGTCCCTCATCCCGAATGATTTTAGTTAGCCAGGTGTCCACTTTTCATGGGTGTGGCCAAATTTCCCTGTGGTCCCATAAAGTTTGTTTATAGACACCAAGTCCTAGCTCTCAGTATTCGTGATATTATTTAGATCGAATTTACCCTTAAATGTCCTCTAACAGCCCAGTAAGCAGTGGAAGTGTTGGTAATGCTGTTACACAATATTGACCTTAAGTGATCTGGAAAATTCTCTCATTTGGAAATGGTCAAGTCCCAGGGGTGCCAGACTACAGAGGTTCAACCTGTATCAAGACGATACCTCCAAGTACTTAAGGATAGTTTATAACTGCTGTTGTCATCCCTTCTTGTTTTTAAAACTCTTTGAAGTGTATTTTTTCCTCAGGTTTGTGCCTTTTCATATGATTAATATTGGTATTTTACTCTGGGCTTTTAAGAAGTGTCCTGGAGCCTTAAAAATATGACTGCAGATGTAAATATTTCCAAAATTCACAGATATTCAGATTATTAGATTTTGTGGGTGGGATTTTCAGAGTTTATTATGAAGTGCTAGTCCCTGTGGCTCTGTTTCATTTACTTCATCTCTTGTATGTCAGCATCATCAAAGATGTCATCTCAGGCCCTAGAATAAGATTCTGCCCTTTGATTGGCTGCTTCTGCTACAGATAAGAAAAAATGTATGCAAAACAAAAGCTTTAAAAAAAATTGGGACAACAGAGTGGTGGGAAAAGATTTGCAGATAAATTGCTGTCACCAAAACATTTGGCAGCCAACACTTTTTTTTGAGAGTGCAACAAAAGTGATTAATATTTTTCATCAGAGGAACAGAATGTTTTAAAGTATATTACACACACACACACACACACACACACACACACACACACACACACACACAGAGCTCACCGAACCGAAGCGAGTCCCGCTCGTCAGCCGCACTGTCCGGCGATCTGCACATTGACAGATCGTTCTGTTCATGCATAGATCGCCCGAACCCGGCTCTTCCAGGTTGCAATCTACTTGCCACAGGCAAGTAGACTGCATTATTTGTTGAGCCCTGTATATATGTTTCCAGTCCTGAATGTCTTTCCACCAGATCACAACATTTTTAAAATAAACAATACAGGCTTGCCGACATGGGGTGGTGTAACAAAGAGGGCAACTGCCTTGGCGCCCAGAAATACAAAAGGGGCTGGTGCTCCTGCTGCTGCTCCCACTACTGTGGCAGAGACAGTGACTGGAGTCCCAGATGCCAGAGGACCATGTGATGCACTCCAGGCAGTACTGAAGGATACCAGGGGCAGGTATGGCACACTCTGCATGGCAGAGAGGCCTGCCTAGCTCCAGGGCTGTAAGTCTCTTCTGCCCTGAAGTCCCACCCCTTCTGGGGGAGCAGAGCAGGGCCCCCCACCTGACCCTTATGCCTGCTCTTTACTGTCAGCTGAAACCATATATAGGATCTAAGATACTGAACTGTTCCTTTTAAGAAAATATATTTTTGTTATTATTAGAGGATTACTCAAGTGCCCAGAACAAGACAGAGAAGGTTTACTCCAATGTTCATAACAGATATTTTATTTTAATCACTGCTGAGTTGAATAGGAACATAGGATTTGCCAGAGTGGATCAGACTTATGGTCCATTTCTGCCTCATGTTTTGGACGATATAAAAACATGACAATTGGCAGACATAGGATAATCTATGGTTACAGATTTGCTTAAATCCTAGTACATGACATTCAATTTCCCATCCAAAATTCCTTTTGGCATTAACTATTAGAACTATGGGTAGACTCATAGACTTTAAAGCAAGAAGACTATGATTATGTAGGCTGACCTCTTGCACTTAGCAGACTCACAGAACCTCACCCACTCATTCTTCTAATAAACTTCCTAAACTCTGGCTGAGATACTAGTCCTCAAATCATGATTTAGAGCAGTGGTCCACAACCTTTTGGGGCTGCCGGGCGCCCGGGAGCGGGGGTTGGGGCCGTGCATGCACCGTAAGCCCGGGGTGGGGGCCACGTATGTGCTGCGTGCCTAGCGACCAGAGCACAAGAATGGCTCGGGCTGGCCCTGGTCACTAGGCGGGCGCACATAAATGCCACATTGGGGACCACTGATTTAGAGACTTCAGATGACAGATAATCCTCTAATTCCATAGTCCAAATGACTCTGGGTATGTCTACACTATCCCCCTAGTTCGAACTAGGGGGGGTAATGTAGTCATACGGAGTTGCAAATGAAGCCCGGGATTTGAATTTCCCGGGCTTCGTTTGCATAAAGCCGGCCGGCGCCATTTTTAAATGCCGGCTAGGTCGGACCCCGTGCCACGCGGCTACACGCGGCACGGACTAACTAGTTCGGATTAGGCTTCCTAATCCAAACTAGCTGTATGCCTCATGGAATGTGTAGCCGCGCGGCACGGGGTCCGACCTAGCCGGCATTTAAAAATGGCGCCGGCCGGCTTTATGCAAACGAAGCCCGGGAAATTCAAATCCCAGGCTTCATTTGCAACTCCGTATGACTACATTATCCCCCCTAGTTCGAACTAGGGGGGTAGTGTAGACATACCCTCAGTGTCCTATGGCCCTCACTGCAGAGGACAGAAAATCCTCCTTCCTCTGAATCTTTGCAAATCTGATCTTGGGGACAATTCCATCCTCGCCCAAATATACTGATCAATTAGACCCTAAGCATATGGCAAGACTCACCAGCCAGAAACCTGGGAAAGAATTCTCTGTAGTAACTCAGAGCCATCTAGTGTCCCATCACAAGCCATTGGAAATATTTGCTAATAGCAGTCAAGGATAAGCCATATGTCACTGCAGGCAACCTCATACCATTCTCCTCATAAACTTGCAGCACCTTACGGTATGTCTACACTACAGTGTTATTTCGAAATATCTTATTTTGAAATAGTTAATTCAAAATAAGTTATTTTGAAATAACGCATCTACACACAAAATGCATTTCAAAATAGCATTCAGCTATTTCGAAATAGCGCATCCACACTGAGGGGACGCTGAATTGCATTTAAGGCTGGCCGGAACTACGGCCGGCAGGGCATCAGGTCAGGAGTTACTTTGTGTGGCTGCTGCCTGAGGCTGAGGCTTGTGCTTAAATGGACCCCCCCCCCCCCCGGACAGCTGGTTCTCAGCTTTCCCTGCTTGCTTGCCTACCTCGATGAGTGGCAACAAAGCATTTTGTCTCTGCGTGCTCTGGTTGCCCTCACTTGGGCCACCACAGCACCCTGCAACATGGAGCCGGAGCTGCCCCTGAGCACTCTGGAGCTTCTCATGGATGCACTGTTGTGAGCCTGGCTGCACTTTCTTCGGGCTGCCATCCAGAAGGTCCATCGGGAGCTGTCAGTATCCTGGAGGCACTGAGGGAGAGCTTCCACCTTGAGGAACATTAAGAGTCTCCCTGGTCTGCCCCTCTGGGGGCTTGTGCCTCATTCCTCCCTCACATCCTTCCACTTACCCCTCCCTAATCCCCCTTCCTGACGTCAAATAAAATACATGTATTTTCATGAAGACAAACTCTCTTTATTTAACAAACCTGGGGCGGGGGGATGAAATTCTGGTGAGGCTGGGAAAAGGAGGTGGGAGAGGAGAAGAGAGAGGGTGGGAGAGATGAGGGGGAAACCTGGGAGGAGGGAGCTGGAAGGGGGAATCAAGGGGAAGAAGGGGGAAGGGAAGCTCCGGGCTCAGGGTTGGGGGGGGGGGGATCTCGCTGGACCAACTTAATTTTCATGCAAACCTGCTCCTCGGTTTGCATGTGGCCTTTGGTGACCAGGCTAGCAGCTATCCTGCCATAGACGGCCATGTTCCTCCATCTATTGTGGAGATCATGGATGTTGGGGGCATCCCCCCCAAAACTAAATACGGTCCATGATCTCCACCCTGGACCAGGAAGGCGCCTACCTTCTCTGGGCCCTGGCAGGTTCCTGGGAGCTGGCAGACTGCTTCTGGGGAGTGGTAGAGGGCTGGCTGCTAGTGGCTTGCTGGCTTATGTTTTGGGGCCAGTGGGTCAGGGGCAGTGACTGCTGGCTCTGGGCTGGCAGGCTTGGATCTGGCACAGCACTGTGGCCAGAGTCAACCCCTTTAAGGGCTCCAGGGAGGGAGGAGGGAGAGGAGTGTTCTTGGTTGAAGCTGGAGTGGCCACCAGGGTACCCTGGGAAGGCTGGAGGCCCCCTTTTTCGATATAAGTGTCTACACAGCACTTCTTTCGAAATAGCTATTTTGAATTTGGTGTTATTCCTCATGGAATGAGGTTTACCAAATTCGAAATAAGTGCTCTACTATTTTGAATTAATTTTGAAATAGCGGTTTGGCTGTGTAGACACTAGTAAAGTGATTTCAAAATAATGGCTGTTATTTCGAAATAACTTTGCTGTGTAGACATACCCTTGGAGACTAACAAAAAAATGTAGATGGTATCATGAGCTTTTCTCGGCTCAGCCTACTTCTTCAGATGAAGTAGGCTGTACCCACGAAAGCTACATTTCCATCTACATTTTTTGTTAGTCTTTAAGGCGAACATAAGAACATAAGAATGGCCATAGTGGGTCAGACCAAAGGTCCATCAAGCCCAGTACCCGGACTGCTGACAGTAGCCAATGATTCAGAGGGAGTGAATCAAACAGGTAATGATCAAGCCATCTCTCTCCTGCCATCCATCTCTATCCTCTGATAAACAGAGGCTAGGGACACCATTCCTTACCCATACTGGCTAATAGCCATTTATGGACTTAAATTCATGGAGGTTATCTATTTCTCTTTTAAACCCTCCTAGGGCAAGGAGTTCCACAGATTGACTATGCACTGTGTAAAGAAGAACTTCCTTTTATTTGTTTTAAACCTGCTGCCCATTAGTTTCATTTGGTGGCCCCTAGTTCTTATATTATGGGAACAAGTAAATAACTTTTCCTTATTCGCTTTCTCTACACCACTCATGGATATACCTCTATCATAAACCCCCTTAGTCTCCTCTTTTCCAAGCTGAAAAGTCCAGTCTCTTTAATCTCTCCTCATATAGGACCTGTTCCAAACCCCTAATCATTTTAGTTGTCCTGGCATTAGAAAAGGTTCAGAGAAGGGCATCTTTTTTGAGATGAGAAGACCACATCTGTATGCAGTATTCCAGATGTGAAAGTACCATGGATTTATATAAGGGCAATGAGATATTCTCCATCTTATTCTCTATCCCTTTTTTAATGATTCCTAACATCCTGTTTGCTTTTTGGACTGCTGCTGCACACTGCATGGATGCCTTTAGAGAACTATCCATGATGACTCCAAGATCTCTTTCCTGATTAGTTGTAGCTAAATTAGCCCCCATCATATTATATGTATAGCTATGGTTATTTTTTCCAATGTGCATTACTTTACATTTATCCACATTACATTTCATTTGCCATTTTGTTGCCCAGTCACTTAGTTTAGTGACATCTTTTTGAAGTTCTTCACAGTCTGCTTTGGTCTTAACCAACTTGAGTAGTTTAGTATTGTCTGCAAACTTTGCCACCTCACTGTTTATCCCTTTCTCCAGATCATTTATGAATATGTTGAATAGGATTGGCCCTAGGACTGATCATTGGGGAACACCACTAGTTACCCCTCTCCATTCTGAAAATTTACCATTTATTCCTACTCTTTGTTTCCTGTCTTTTAACCAGTTCTCAAGTCCATGAAAGGATCTTTCTTCTTATCCCATAACTTAATTTACGTAAGATCCTTTGGTGAGAGACCTTGTCAAAGGCTTTCTGGAAATCTAAGTACACTATATCTACTGGATCCCCCTTGTCCACATGTTTGTTGACCCCTTCAAAGAACTCTAATAGATCATTAAGACATGATTTCCCTTTACAGAAACCATGTTCACTTTTGCCCAACAAATTATGTTCTTTTATGTGTCTGACAATTTTATTCTTTACTACTGTTTCAACTAATTTGCTTGGTACTGATGTTAGACTTACCAGTCTGTAATTGCAAAGGTCGCCTCTAGAGCCCTTTTTAAATATTGTTGTTACATTTGCTATCTTCCAGTCATGGGGTACAGAAGCCGATTTAAAGGATAGGTTACAAACCATAGTTAATAGTTGCGCAATTTCACATTTGAGTTCTTTCAGAACTCTTGGGTCAGTGCCATCTGTTCCCGGTGACTTGTTACTGTTAAGTTTACCAATTAATTCCAAAACCTCCTCTAATGACACTTCAATCTGTGACAAGTCCTCACATTTGTCACCTACAAAGGACAGGTCAGGTTTGGGAATCTCCCTAACATCCTCAGCCATGAAGATTGAAGCAAAGAATTCATTTAGTTTCTCTGCAATGACCTTATCGTCTTTAAGTGCTCCTTTTGTATCTCGATTGTCCAGGGGCCCCACTGGTTGTTTAGCAGGCTTCCTGCTTCTGATGTACTTAAAAAACATTTTGTTATTACCTTTTGAGTTTTTGGCGAGCTGTTCTTCAAACTCCTTTTGGGCTTTTCTTATTACATTTTTATACTTAATTTGGCAGTGTTTGTGCTCCTTTCTATTTACCTCACTAGGATTAGACTTCCACTTTTTAAAAGATGTCTTTTTATCTCTCATTGCTTCTTTTACATGGTTAAGCCAAGCCATGGTGGTTCTTTTTTAGTTCTTCTATGTTTTTTAATTTGGGGTATACATTTAAGTTGGGCCTCTATTACGGTGCCTTTGAAAAGTGTCCATGCAGCTTGCATGGTTTTACTTCAGTGTCTGTTCCTTTTAATTTCTATTTAACCAACCTCCTCATTTCTGCATCATTCCCCCTTTTTAAATTAAATGCCACAGTGTTGGGCTGCTGAGGTGTTCTTCCCTCCACAGGAATGTTAAATGTTGTTATGGTATGGTCACTATTTCCAAGTGGTCCTGTTATAGTTACCTCTTGGACCAGATCCTGCGTGCCACTCAGGACTAAATCAAGAATTGCCTCTCCCCTTGTGGGTTCCTGAACCAGCTGCTCCAAGAAGCAGTCATTTAAGGTATCAAGAAATGTTGTCTCTGCATCTTGTCCTGAGGTGACATGTACCCAGTCAATATGGGGATAGTTGAAATCCCCCACTATTATTGAGTTCTTTATTTTGATAGCCTCTCTAATCTCTCTCAGCATTTCATAGTCACTATTACAGGCCTGGTCAGGTGGTCGATAATAGATCCCTACTGTGCTGTAGGACAACTCACTGGTTCTTAATTGTTTTAAGTTACAGACTAACACGGCTACTTCTATGAAACTTTCCCTATAAACTTATCAACGTCATTCATGAAATTCTATTTTTTTTTACCCCCACTACTCCCCTCGGAAGTATGTTTCAGAATTTCAATGCTCTCATGGTTAGAATAGTGATAGAAATGTAGCCGTGTTAGTCTGGGGTAGCTGAAGCAAAATGCAGGACAATGTAGCACTTTAAAGACTAACAAGATGGTTTATTAGATGATGAGCTTTCGTGGGCCAGACCCACTTCCTCAGATCAAATAGTGGAAGAAAATAGTCACAACCATATATACCAAAGGATACAATTAAAAAAATGAACACATATGAAAAGGACAAATCACATACGTAAGCCTCCCCACAGCTACTCGGGAACAAATCCACACAGAAACACCTTCTGACCCCCGACCAGGATTGTTCTATCTACTTCCCAAGATCCATAAACCTGGGCACCCCGGACGTCCCATCATCTCTGGTATTGGCACGCTCACTACTGGTCTATCCAGCTATGTAGACTCTCTTCTCAAACCCTTCGCAACCAACACCCCCAGCTATCTCCGAGACACTACTGACTTCCTAAGGCAACTACAAAACATCGATAACCTCCCCAATAACACCATCCTTCGCCACCATGGATGTAGAAGCTCTATATACCAACATCCCACATGAAGACGGATTACAAGCAATTAGAAACACTATCCCAGAGGACACCACTGCCAACCTGATAGCAGACCTATGTAACTTTGTTCTCACCCACAATTATTTCCAGTTTGAGAACAACTTATACCTCCAGATCAGCGGCACAGCCATGGGTACACGCATGGCCCCACAGGATGCTAACATCTTTATGGCTGACCTAGAACAACGTTTCCTCAACTCCCGTCCCCTTTCACTCCTTCTCTACCTACGGTACATCGATGACATCTTTATGATCTGGACGCATGGCCAAGAAACACTGGAGATATTCCACAGAGATTTCAACAACCTACACCCCACCATCAACCTCAGCCTGGACCATTCTACACGAGGGATCCACTTCCTGGACACCACAGTACAAATCAACAATGGAAAATTAGACACCACTCTCTACAGAAAACCCACCGACTCATACAGTTACCTACATGCCTCCAGCTCCCATCCAGCACACACCACACGATCCATCGTCTATAGCCAAGCCCTTCGATACAACCGCATCTGCTCTAATCCCACTGACAGAGACCAGAAGCTTCAGGATCTCTACCAAGCATTTATAAGCCTCAACTACCCACCCGGAGAAATAAAAAAGCAAATTGAAAGAGCCAGACGAATACCTAGAAACCATCTACTTCAAGACAGACCCAAGAAAACCAACAATAGAACACCACTTGTCATCACCTACAACCCCCAACTTAAACCTGTCCAACACATTATCAATAAACTACAGCCTATACTGGAACAGGATACCATACTCCAAGAGGCTCTGGGAGACAGACCCATAGTCTCCTATAGACAACCACCTAACCTCAAGATGATTCTTACCAACAACCACAGGACATACCACACTAATACCAACCCTGGTACCTTCCCTTGCAACAAACCCCGTTGCCAGCTTTGTCCACATATTTATTCTGCTGATACCATTATTGGACCTAACCAAGTGAGTTATAAGATCAAGAACACATATTCCTGCGCATCCAGAAATATAATTTATGCTATCTATCATGTGCCGAAAGTGTCCGTCTGCTATGTACATTAGACAAACATCTCAGACACTTCGCCAAAGGATTAATGCCCACAAAACAGATATCAGACAAGATCACAAAGAAAAACCAGTTTCTTGCCATTTTAACCAGAAAGGACACTCTCTCAATGACTTAACCACCTGCATTCTGCTACAAAGACCTTTTACATCTGCACTTGAAAGGGAATCCTCTGAACTGTCATTCATGTTAAAATTCGACACTCTCCGAGAAGAAATGAACAAACACTCAAATTATCTTACCCATTACCAAGATAGCTTCCCCAATTATCACCTCTAATACCATTAGCTCACAAACATCCCACTCTCCCCACTTCTAATATCATCAATTCACAGACACTTACCTTCCTTCCTTCCCACCCCCCCGCATCGCCCTTCTGTTCTGAAATGTGATTTGTCCTTTTCATATGTGTTCATTTTTTTAATTGTATCCTTTGGTATATATGGTTGTGACTAGTTTCTTCCACTATTTGATCTGAGGAAGTGGGTCTGGCCCATGAAAGCTCATCATCTAATAAACCATCTTGTTAGTCTTTAAAGTGCTACATTGTCCTGCATTTTGCTCATGGTTAGAATCTGTCATCTAATTTCAAGGTTAAATTTTATTCATCATCAGTTTATATTGATTGATTCTTGTGTCAACATTACCCCTTAACTTACGTAACTCCCCTCCAAAAGTGTTATCCATAAAAATATCCAGTCCCCAACTAAACCTTATTAAATTCTTGGTCTAACTGACATCCTGTGGCAATGAGTTCCACAGCGTGGTCACAAATGGAGTAGAAAAATTATTTCCATTTAATATTTCAACTTTGTAATGTTCATAAGAAAACCGAGTGAAAAGTACACATCCAACTGTATCCCTAGGCTCTGTGATAATACAAATTAATAATACTGTCCCATTAACAATATCTGTCCCATTAGTATATTGTTATAAAGAACAAGCTTGTATTTTCATTATTCTGAAATAAAAGTAAAAACAAACAAAGTAAGTATGATACGTGGGAGAAAGCAAGAGAAAGAGTGAGTGAGCACATGCCTAGTAACTGACTTATTCTCTATCTGAAGCAAATACTCTCTCACTTTTTCCCCTAGCAGAAGTCAGAGAGACTCTGCTAAACTTTAAAGGATTATAAAGAAAACAGAATGACTTTTCTTTCATTTACATAGCTGTGTAAATCTTATTTTACTAGATTATACAATCATAGGGCTGGAAGAGACCTCAGAAGGTCAGCAAGTCGAGCCCCAAAGTAGGACCAACCCTAATTATGTGTTGATTGTCAGCCGTATTCATTTTGAGCAGATCCTTCCTCCACAAATAGCTCCTCTGAAATAATGGAGTGAAGAATAATGGAAGAAGCAGGCCCATAGTCATGGACTAGAATGCAAAAACAAGATTGGGTACCATTAAAGGAACTGGATGGATGGATAGTGAACTGTAGAGCCTTTCACATTTAGGTGAATGGTTTAGATTCTGCCCAGCAAAAATTCTTGCTGACTGATTATTCATTTAAATGAAATGTCTCCCTATCTCAAGCTCAGAGGAGCGGTTCAGAGGTATTTCCTGCCAGAGGAGGTTGTGAAGACCAGGACTTTAAGAGGGTTCAAGAAAGAACAAGATAAATTAATGGTCCATCAATAGCTATTAACCAGGATGGATAGGAATGGTGACCCTAGGTTCTGACAGAGGCTGGGAATGGGTGACGGGAGAAAGATTGCTTGATGATTCCCTGTTCTGTTCATTCCCTCTGGGGCATCTGGCATTGGCCACTGCAGGCAGACAGGATACTGGGCTTGAGGGACCATTGTGTTGAACCAGTATGGTCGATCTTATGTTGTTATAGAATCATAGAATACTGGAACTGGAAGGGACCTTGAGAGGTCATCAAGTCCAGTCCTCATGTCAGTACCAAGCATCTCTAGATCATCCATGACAGATGTCTATTCAACCTGCTCTTAAATAGCTCCAGAAATGGAGATTCCAAAACCTCTCTAGGCAATTTATTCCAGTGTTTAACCACCCTGACAGTTAGGAACATTTCCTAATGTTCAACCTAAACCACCCTGCTGCAGTTTAAACTCATTGCTTCTTGTCCTATCCTCAGCGGCCAAGGAGAACAATTTTTCTCCCTCCTCCTTCAAATTTTAGATATTTGAAAACTGCTATCACGTCCCCTCTCTTTTTAAACTAAATAACCCAGTTCTTTCAGTCTTCCCTGATAGCTCATGTTTTCTAGGCCTTTAATCATTTTTGCTGCTCTTCTCTGGACCTTCTCTGATTTCTCCACATCTTCCTTGAAAATGTGGTGCTCAGAACTGGGCACAATATTGCAATTGAAGCCTATCAGCACAGAGTAGAGCATAAGAATGACTTCTCGTGTCTTGATCACAGCACTCCTGTTAATGCATCCCAGAATTATGTTTGCTTTTTTTGCAACAATGTCACACTGTTGACTTATGTTTAACTTGTGGTCCATTATGACCCCTAAATCCCTCTCAGCAGTACTCCTTCCTAGACAGTCGCTTCCCTTCTATATGGTGAAACTTATTGTTCCTTCCTACACGGAGCATTTTGCGTTTGTCCTTCTTAAACTTCATCCTGTTTACCTCAGACTTTCTCTCTAGTTTATCCAGATAATTTTGAATGTTGACCCTATCCTCCAAAGCACTTGCAATCCCTCCCAGTTTGATCTCATCTGCAAACTTAATAATCATGCTCTCTCTGCCATCATCTAAATCATTGATGAAGATACTGAACAGAACCGGTCCCAGCAAAGACCCCTGCAGAATCCCACTTGTTATACCTTTCCAGCATGATTGTGAATCATTAACTATTCTCTGAGAATGGTTATCCAACCAGTTTTGCACCCACTTTATAGTAGCCTCATCTAGGTTGTATTTCCCTAGTTTATTGATAAGGTGGTCATGCGAGACCATGTCAAATGTCTTACTAAAGTATAGGTTTATCATGTTCACCACTTCTCCTTTATCCACAAGACTTGATATACCATCAAAGAAAGCTATTAGATTGGTTTCACCCTTGGATCTTGAGGGGAGGAGTGCTTATGCTTATTTATACTGGAGCCTTTCTTACTTGTTACCTTCCTTTGGGGATCAGCACACATATTGAAGTGTTTCTGAGGTGTGTGTGGGGAATTATTTCTCTTCCTCTCACCGGCCAGCTGGGGAAGAGGCTTGAGAGAGCCAAATGGCTCTCCTGACATTCATCCATTTAAAGCTTTTCTGGGCATCCAGTAGATACCTTGTCAAAATTGCCTGTCCTCCTTATAGTTGAGGAATTGTCAGACTATGTTTCTAGGATGCTATGGATCTGATCAAAGCACCTCTTTAGGGTTCAGGAAGGAATTATTTGTCTTTGGGTTGAATTGGGACGATGTGTAGAAGATATTTTTCTCTCTGGATAATATTGTAGAAAGACCAGTTTTAGCTTGAAATGAGTGAAAATAGGAGGTTTTTTTTAAATATTCAAAAGGAATGTTTAGGTTTAGTGGCTGACTTAGGGCTCTACTGGAATAAACCTACTGTACCAGTGTTTTGCTCTCTTCTTTTATTTATCGTGTCCCAGGCGACAACAGTTTTCAGTGTCAAGCTGTCCACAATAAGGATGTTGGTATGACAGTTCAGTGATGCTGATTTTGTCCTACTGTTTCATCTTTTCCCATATATATTTGAGAGAGTTTGTGTGTTAGTTATTGAGTCTGCTTGCCCATTTGTTCAAGATCTCCTCCTAATTGGTAAGAACTATGACCATTACATTTGGTATGTCGTTTCCTATTATCATTATTTAAAGGAAGGTAATAGTTTGATTGCGCCAGGACAATGGGATGTGCCTGGAATGCGATTGTTTCTCAGAACATGAAAAAAGGAGGGCTCTATGCACAGGGACAGGTATACTGTATAATTACCACAGGGGGTGGGGAGAGGGGCAAGGGACCAGAAATGGAGACTGGAACAGCTATAACTCTATTAGAGCAGTAGGAGGCAGAGGCTGAGAAAGGGACATCTATCTACCATAGGGCTACTCAACTTTGGAAGCCCCGGAAGCTGCAATGATACTCACAGCTCATGCTGAGGGCCACAACTTAAGTATGGTTGCATATACATGCAAATATATGTGCAAATATATGTAAATAGCTTCTTTCACACTGATGGACATGAATACAAAGTTTAAGGCAAGACTACACAAAATACAAACCCCATTAAAGTCAGTTCTGCTGAAACTAATAAAATGCAACTTTTAACCGATTTCTACCCATATGACAACACTTTTAATAAGCAATGACAGTCCAGGAATTTAACTACTAAAATGCATATCAACAGAAGACCATTATATTGACTTGCCATTGTGAAGCGTGTTCCCAGTAGAGGCCATGTTCAAAGGATCCCACCCATGGGCTACATGCTGAGCCCCACATAAATACAAACCACACTGCGGGCTGCAAACAAATGGGCCACGTGCAGCCTGCAGGCCACGTACTGAGTAGTGCTGATCTACTATATATTTAAGAGAGGTTATCTGTTTGTGCGTCTGTCTCTCTGTCCCTGGTCCAGGGGACATGCCCCTCTCCCCTGGCTGTGCCCACTGCAGCGGCGATGGACATGTGCTTCTCATCTGGCCCCAAGATTCTGTGGTGATCTTGAATATGGACTCACCCTCATCTTGATTTATGCCACGTTAGGGCAGTGATCATAGACCAACAGTTGTGAGCACTAGATTCAAGATTTTTTAAAATGCCTAAAGTTAGAGGTGGAATACCATATTCTGCCTTAATATCCTACTTTGGTCTTGGAGCTTTGGCAGATTACATGGGAACTATGTTACCTACAGCTGTCTATGGCAAAGATTATTTGTGTGGATTGCAGGACATGCTATAATGTAATTTTCTCTGAGGATCTGTCACATGGGTTTCCCTCATTTTGATTTCTTTAATTTGTTTTTCATCATGCTATTTGAACCCATGTCTAAGGAAATGAAATCTGCATTTTTGGCACATTAACATTTTTAAAATAAAACCCTGCTTATGTATCTTCATAATTTTAAAATGCATTGTAATTCATTACAATAAGAACCTTGACAATGAAACTTTCTTCTTTAGCTAATGTATTTCATTGTGCATACATTGTTTGTAAGTGGAGAGTTAATTATGTGCATCTGGAGGTTGGCATTTACTTACTGTGTGTTCCTTAGCAAAGAGTATATTAAAGTCTTTCCTATGGGAAAATTCACATAAAGACTTGGCAAGCACAGAGAAATTTGTATAGGTATAAGAAACTCCTAATGGAGATTATATTGCAACGATTTATCTTTGAATTTGTTTTGCTTGTGTGTATCAAAAACTGGTATGTTTGGCTGGTAACTGGACAAATAAGAATGTGAACCCTCATTCAATTCTGTGCACTTGTGATGTGACAAAAACCAAGACAAATATACTGTAACAGTCAATGTTAGTTTTATGAAAAGGAGAGGCCAAGTTTCTGAAATTGAAGGTTGAACTACTGCTAAAGCTACAATTGAAATTAATCTTTTCTTCATTGAAGAGGAGAACTGTGTCTTTTAAAACCTCTGTGCAGCACAATCTCCAGCAAATATTTAATCACTCACCAAAGTGTCATAGCGAGATTGAAGATTTTATACTCCTGTAGCAAGATCTCAGCAAAAGAAAATCCAGACTCATGACTGCCTTACATCAGTAAAAATACAGTTTGTGAAGATACAGTAGTTATTTTGGACATAGCCCACTGTAGATTCCTCCCAGAGGACTGTAGTCATTCAAGGAGTCATACAGAAAGAATCAGTGAACTCCTAACCCAATAATTTCAGGAGTACTTTGGTTACGATGGAGATTTGGTTACTGGTGCATTAGCTGAAATGGCAGATGATTTGACTAATGCCAGAGGAATCAATGACAAAATGAGGTAGAATTATGCAGAAGGATCAGTGAGCAGGACAATAGTTATCACCACACACACACAAACCATTGAAAATTATTTCCACTGATAATCAAAATTTGCAGATAGGAAAAGTAAGAAAAATGCTGCTTGAGGACTTGTTAAAATTAAAAAAATTCAGTGATTTAGACTTCTGAGTTGGTATTCTTACTAGTGAATGAATAGTAAGAAGATGCATGATTTGTTGATTTAAGATAGTTCGTATGATTTAATTTGTGATGCTGACAATTTGTGTTCTAATAATTTATAAAGCTTTAAGTTTTCAGCCACAATTTCTGTCATTAAATAATTGTATGACCACTATATATATATAAAAATAAGCATACAATCATAGAATACTAGAACTGGAAGGCATCTCAATCATCAAGTCCAGTCCCCTGCCCTCACAACAGGACCAAGCGCCATCTAGATCATCCCTGACAGATGTCTATCCAATGAAACTTTTCCAAGATGAGTTATGTGAGGGATAATCTTTCAGGTAGTGATGTGATAACACTGCAGAACCCAGAATTCCCATGTTCTCTTTCTAGCTTTGAGGAAGACTTTGTGGTCTTGGGCAAGTCACTTATTTCAGCCTCTGTATTCCCAGGAATTCAAATAGGAAATAATACTTAAATATCTCACTCATTATGTTACTCTCATGTTTGTAAAGTCCATCTGATGATATAAAATGCTACCTAAACTCTTACAAAGCAATGCCATTGCTAGGAAAAACATCACAGAGCAAGTTCTTGGATGTATAGATATTTTGCATAAATTTTACAAAGTAAAATATGTGCAGCGTATGAACTGCATCTTGCAGAATACAGACAACATAATGTCAAACTCAGCCCAGTGAAAGATGGGATCAGTCCTGTCACAGAGCTTGTGAGATAGAAAGTCATAAAGGATAAGATTGTAGCTCATTAAGTGCATCCCTTTTGTGATGGTGTTAGCTAGCACATCCTGGTGGCTGGGAACAGCATAGCAGCTGTCTTCTTGTGGGTGTTGCCTGCCAGGCCTGTAGTGGTCTGCCTTTTCCTGCACTTTAGCCCCCCAGCAATGTCACTTTAAAATCTTTCCCCTTTTATACATAAAGAATCTCTTACATAATTATTAGATGTTCAAATATTGTAGTAGACAGTTAACATGTCTCCCCTTAGACAACTCTTTGGTAAAATACATATATGTAGACCTTTTATTCAAAAAAATTTTGAAGCAAAAGAGTGTGTAGTATTTCAGGTTTTTTATATATTTTTTGTAAATATTGACATCTCACTATTTTCTTAAACAAATCTATTTTCCAAAATACATGTATAGGCTTTCATAAAATATGAGGTTGCTGCTCTAAAGTTTGTTTTGCATATTCTCCATGTGTTTTACTACTCATTTACTTTGTATTTAGTGTCATGTGCTCTTTTCTGATGAAACTTGGAAGTTTTTGTTTGAAAAATGAAGTGTCTTACAGATAGTACGGGCTAAGCAATTTTAGCAATAGCAGAGCAATAAAAAACATTCTTTCCATGGATTCATTGAAGGTGCAAGGACAGGTATTAACCTTGGAGGGATCTTTCATAGCATTTATTTAAAAAAAAATCTAAGAAAGGCATTGGTATTTAAATACTCTCTGTCTTCTGAGGAAGCAAAATTATAAACACAGGCAAGTAAGAAATAATAAAATACTGATAGGATTAACCACACTGTGTATTTTAAATTACAATACTAAAACAGTTACCTAAAGGGCAACTTACACATATTCAAGAACAGGATGCTTTGTTCAGTTTTAGAGATACAGAGATATTTTCTGTATATATGCAAGACATTATTTCTGATGGGTCTTCTAAGATGGCATAGGGTGTAACATGCAAAGGATTCAGAAAGAGAAATAAAGATAAAACACTGCTGGAGGCTAAACAAATTATTATTATACAAGGTATGCCTGTTGTAGAATTAAGAATATAATTCACTGAAAATATCAAACATGGGATGGAGAAAATCTTTAGTGATCCCAGAAAGCCAAATCCTGTTTACCATGATCAGATAAGTAGTCCTATTGAAATCAATGAAACTATTCCCAGGAGTGATGAAAAAAAGGATTTGGCCCATAAACTTTGTTTAATAACAAGCTGAGCTTTGCTGATGTAAAAGAGGCAAATAAGAACACTGAAGAGAATTGATCCACTATAGACACAGAGCAGCTATGTTTCCTCTCTGCCTCACTCCTAATATAATTACATGATTTTTTTCTTTATAAGAAAGTATGTAGCGCTTACCAGGGAATCGGTTGCACTAGTGGTAGCTATGAAGTTCATTAGCATAAACAAATTGTTTGGGGCTGGTACTTCCAAGTGGTAAAAATCTAACAACAATGATGGCCACCATTTTGGTTTTATTTTAGTTAGTCTAAAGTCCTATTTCATCCCACTTCTAGACTTGATGTGCAAGATTTAGGGCTTGGCTAGAAGCCACAGATCTCATTAAATTCTCTCTGTGCTTGCGACAGTACACAGCAGTTCCAGGCAACAAGCTCTCTGCAAGTCAGTGCAACTTCTTAAATACCCATAAGATGGAGAAAGGAAAAGTAAATGAATTATTCAGTAGAAAAGTTTGGTAATCAAAGACTGAGAGGTTTTATTAAACAAGAATAAAGCTCTTGGCATCAATTAAAAGCATTGCTGGCTTTAAGTAAACTCTTAACAAAAGATGAGAAATGAAGCTGTTTCTGTTCTATCCTACAGTGCATAGTACTTTCATAATGGATGCATTTAGGCCCTTATCCTGCAGGCTGCTCCATGCTGGTGGACTCCTGAGTTCCTATAGAGCCCCCAGACTTCAGCCTGCAGAATCAGAGTCTCTCTCTCTGATTTTATCAGTAATTCTAATTTGGCAACAAAACAAGTCCCTGTTCCAAAACTCACAGTTGCACATATTCCTCCCCAACACAGAGGCAACTATAGCAAGAGCAAACCATTTTCAAACTACAGAAGTATATAATCATTCAGTCACTAGGATATAAAAATCCTTTTCTTAATTTGAATGATAACAATTAAATTAAATACAAGAGTATCTGTAACTTTTAAAACATGAAAGAAAATACACATATTTAGCCTGCATTTTGTGCATGCAGGTGCAGATGCCTGAGAATGATAGAAGTAATGGGCTCGTTTACAGCTATAGATATGAACTTCTCCTACTGCACTGAATTATTAGTTTCCGAAGGAAATAATATTATCAGGTCACTGTAATGCTAAGCAGTATTACATTCTAGCTGATAATTTCTAAAAAAGTGCTTACTTTTGAAATAAAAAAGCAAGAGAAAAAAAGCCAGCAAATGCTGACTAAAAAAATATTTATATTTATATTAAACCCCTCAGCTAGATTCTCAGACACATCACTGCTTAAAATGCAGTCACCTGACAAAAACAGTTCTAATTATTACCCCCTTGGGCTAATATTTTTCAGAGTGACTGGCTAAAATGCACTCTAGCTCATAATTTCTATCTCTGACAGTGGAAGACATAACCTAGTTTCCTCTAATGCAAAAGTCTCTAATCTAGAGGGCAAGACCCTGTTCCATATAACACTGAAAGGAGAAAATGCAATTTGAGCACAAGGAAATTGCACACATAGTTTGATAGTTCTACCATTCTCATTTTTTCCCCAGGTTTAAATGTCTTATTTTATACTAAATTATGAGCTTGCTAAAATCTCTGTATATTCCTTGGCATATTCTGGAAACTTACCACTATAAAGTAAAGGATATAGAAATACAGTGTCGCTTATAAATTCCATTTTAGCTATAAACATTCAAAATTACTATGCTGTATGTGAGGATATTTTAATAACTGAGTTATTTTAGCAAATGGGACTTGTACACAGTAAATTTGAATCACAACTGCATTAATTCTATTCTAAGTCAGTGTCACATAACTGATTTCAAACAGGTGTAAAGTAATGATGAGTCAGGCTCCTGAGATTTTAGAACAGGTATGATGATTTTCAGATCAGCTTAAATAAATAAATAATAATGGAGATTGCCTATCTCCTAGAACTGGAAGAGACCTTGAAAGGTCATCGAGTCCAGTCCCCTGCCTTCACAGCAGGACCAAGTACCATCCCTGACAAATTTTTGCCCCAAATCCCTAAATGGCCTCCACAAGGATTGAACTCACAACCCTGGGTTTAGCAGGCCAATGAAAAGAGAGATCCACATTTTAGTTCTCATGAACAATGCTGGGGGCTAAAATTAGACTTCACCTTGGATACATAGCTACCTATATTTAGGGTGACCATATATGTCCTGTGTTGGCCAAGACAGTCCTTTTTTAAAGCCTTGTTGTGGCTATCCTGACTTTATTTTTCTAAAAGAAGACTTTTTTTCCCATTTGCTCTTGCTAACTTGATCATTTGGCTGGAGAAATCCAGACAAATGTCCACTTTTATCAAAAAAGTGGGGTACAGCATGAAGTGGGTGAGTGGTAATGCTGGCCCCTTGTGGGAGGTGGAGTGGGGTGGAGGAGGGGGAGGGGGAGAGGGAGGGGGAAGTATTCCAGCATATGGGGCCCCTGCAGAGTTCCAGAGACCAGCAACAGCATGGGCCTCCTGCATGCTAGAATGCTTCTTTCTTCCCACTGCAAGGAGTTGGCATCTCCATTCACCCTCTTCATACTTCAGGGTTCCAGCAACAGCCTAGGGAGGCCCTCAGGCAAGTGGCTGACGGTGTCCTATTTTCTCTTTGAAAAATATGGTCACCCTACCTGTATAACATGTGAAAGCAGATAGATGCAAGACTTCAAATATTCGCAGTGGAAGCCACTTGCCAAAATCTGGATCTTCATGTACGAGTACTTGGTTAAAAATGACTCCTAACAAACACAATGCTGAATGCTTCATTTTCAGAAGCTCAGAACAAAAGGATTCCTAGCATTGCTAGGAGAGGTGAATTAACCTCAAATATTTCTGGTTCAGTTTATGTAGGCAGCAGCTGAATAATAAATTGACCTGAAGCTGATAAGTCAAAAACATTCATGAAGTTTCAAGGAAGTGAGTCAGGAGTCTTGGAAGAGATGACTCTTCGACTGGAGAGTTAAACAGTTTTTATTTCTCTCAGTTTAAGCATCCACCTCTTTCCTTACAGCTGCTGCTTAACATCTTTCTTCCAGCTGAGAAGGCAGCTGGATGAGTGCATTTCTTACTAATGCCAGTATGCCTCTTTAGTGAGCAACTGGGGCATCAGTTTCCTTCTCTAGACTGCATGTGTCACCTTCACGTCTCATTCATCTTCCGTCATTCCTGGGAATATTTGAGGAATATTTGGTAACAGGCAATAAGTTAAGAAAGTGCAGTCCAAATGAGTGAGAATGAAAGCTGCCTTCTAGTAACAGGCAATAAGTTAAAAAAGTGCAGTCCAAATGAGTGAGAATGAAAGCTGCCTTCTATTACAAATCACCTGCATCTATATTTAAATTCAAAGCTATCTTCTTGGAGACATGAGTTCTCATACTCAAAGAAATAAAATATACACAAGAAGCCACTCAGAAGAGACAGGAAAGAAAAGTAAACTTAGGAGTTGTGCCCATTTTGTTGTAAGTGATTAATACTCATGAGAGTTGTATCTGAACTGAGATGTGATGGTGGGATGATTGCATAAGGCCATGTGAGACACATGGTATGGGGGGAAGCATGGTACCCGAGAGGGAAAGTTTACACTCTGCCATTAGAAGAGCTAGCAAAGATTTCAGTTGTTGATGGAAACTTGTGAAAAGGGGGCTCTTTAGCTGGATCTTAATTCCAGTTGCCAACATGCAGTGCCCCAAATAGTTAGTGAGGCACTCAGGGAAGGCTAAAAGGAATCTGTTTATACACTACTGTCAATTATCCCACTAGTAGCACATGTTGTACCTCCCTAAACCAGAACTCTTTGGTCGATGTTAGGGAGGTCTGACAGCAAGGCTGGATGCGCGGCAGGGTTGCCCATGGCAGGAGGGCCTGAGGCTCGAGCTCCAGGGAGCTCTGGTCCTGGAGGCAGCTGGCAGAGCAGTGGGGAATTCTGGCCCCAGAAGCATCAGGTCAGGTAGCACAGCAGGGAGCTCCAGACACAGCCACTGAGGAGCTCTGGCCCCGCTGTGCAGTGAGGAACTCCAGCTCTGGGGAGCCCCAGCCAGACTGGCAGCAGGGTGGTCTGGTGCCAGAGCCCAGTGGCAGTGGGTCCAGGGCCGAAGCCTGAGCCTGGTGGCAGTGGGGCCAAGCGCAGGCTGTAAGCAGCAGGTAGTAGGGAGGGGTAGGGGGCTAAGATGCCAATGACAGGGGACCTCCCCTGGTCCAGCAAATCCCCTTGTTTGGAACTGGTCTGGTCCTGTGGGTACCCAACCAGGAAAGTTTAAACTGTAATTAATGTCTGTTTCATTACTGTTTTTTGCAGCCCACATTCCCCTGCCTGTGAGTTAGGCCTTAAACTCACTGAAACATCAGGAGAGGCCTGAGACATTTTCATTCTTAAACAGGTCTGGCAGTGCCAATTGCATCTCTTATAATTGCCGATCCAAAGTGCTTTAGACCTGATCTGAATGGGCTACTTGTAGAGGTGAAAGATCTGTTCAGTCTTGATAATCAGATAAAAAGAGCTCGTTCAGTCCTTGGGCACCTTGCTTTGACTGGCAACAAAACGTCCACTGGGATGTTGAATATCATGATGCAGGTGACACCAGTTCATTTCTAATACTGTCGGCTATTGAGAAGCCATAAATGTTAATAGCTTTTAGTCATTGCTAAAATGAAAATGAAAAAAGCTCAGTACCTATTATCAATTCACTGAGACAACTACCTTTTTATGGGTTGATTTCAAAATGGTACATTTTTAAATACAGGTTAAAGGACAATATTTTGCTTTGGCTTTCTTTTGCCTTTAAAAGGAATAAAGAGTAAATATAGAAAGAGCTTAATTACCTGAGACATTTAAATCTAAAATGGCTAATGGGCCCATAACCATACTTTAGAGAAGACTTCTATAGTGATGAACTAAATGACCTATTGGTTATTAAATGTCTCTGTTTTCTAGAATGCATACATCAGGGAGATTTTTACTTCCATGACAATGACCCAAAATGTTGGCCCAATCTGAGTAGTTTTATTAGGGTTTCATTCACCCTCTCATTTTACACAAGACCAGGTTTCTCACTGGTTTTTGGGGTTTTTTATATCATGGCTATCTGTCTGCTTCAGCCTCAGCAGGAGCAGCATCACAGACAAGAATCCCAAGCTGAGAAGGAGGATAGCTACCTATAAAATTATAATGCAGGTCTGTTGCAAACCATTGGGAACAACTTGTAAGTATTGCCATTTTCTCTCATCTTTTCCTCTTGCAATATATTATCAATTCGACTGGGATCATTACCCTGGTGGCTTAATACACAAAATGTAAGGTGGACTTCAACCTGGATTTTTTGCACGACACTTTGCTGCACAGCTAAATAACTATTTTTATCAATCACAGGTAATTTTTAGAACTTTTACAAGATTATTGTCAGTGATTGCAACATGGGCAGTGATGCCCAGTGATTAGAGAAGAGTCAGGAGCCAGGAATTGGAGCTAACAGTCAGAGCCAGAGAGGCCAGGAGTTTGAATTGGAGCCAGAGATCAGGACCAAGTTATCTGGGCTGAGGTAAGAGAGGAGTAAGGCAGAGGTCAAGGCAGGAGCAGGGATGGAACATGGTTAGGAGCAAGCTAGTGCAGGAGCCTTAATAGATGAGGGGAATGTTTTGAGCAGCCACTGACCAACTCTGGCTGTATTTGAGCTGGACTGCTGACTCTTCCAATCAATCAGGCAGCACAGCCAATCGGACAGCCTAGTACAGGTCAGCTGCACTCATTAGATTTCCCAGAGACTGGCTCTGCTTCAAAGACCCCATGCCTCATTTTCATATCTTATTGCACAACAATGCTCAGTGTAGACATAGCCTTAGGGTCCCTCAGGAAGCTTAATTTTTCACAAGTATACTGGCAATCCGTGAGACCCATTTGATGTTCCTATCTCCCCTGGAATTATAACTTCTGTTGCTGCTAGGAACCATGACACTAAGGACCAGCACAGATTCTAAAATAGATCAGGCAGGACTACTCTCCACCTTCCGTATGGATACCTTGAAAACCTCAGGTTTTAATGGGACTGTTTACCGAACAAGATGAGCACATTTCTAGAGTTTCCAGGTATTCTATTTCATTGCAACACATGTTTAATCCTTTTTGGTTTCTGAACTGGAAGAATATTTATTGTCACTCATTCATAGATATAGGAAAACTGGCTGGCTTGAAAAAAGGATAAGTTTGCAAAACCATGCACTGATCTAGCAAACGTTAATCAATTGTAACATCCCTCTGTGATACATTACAAAATGTGAAGCCTGTACCAAAAATGTGGAAAAATGCACTTAAAGAAAGGAATACACTGAATGTCACTCCACTAAGAGAAAGAGTCTAAACATGAATCAACAGAAGTTTTGCATATAGAGCAAAGGTAGAATATGGGCCTAATCCTGCTCCAGCCAAAATGAATGGCAACACTCACAAAGGGTTCCTGTGGGGGGCAGATGGATTTGATTCTGTATAAATCAGTAAATCAAGAACACAGGCCAAAGTGCTACAGACATATACAAAGATGTATGTAAAAAGAACAGTACCTGTAAATAGCAAAAATGTGTTTTTATTTGGTTTTGACTGCAGAAAAAAAGGAAGACATGAGACTGGCATTTGAGCCTTCATCAGAGTGTAATTCACTGTCATGCAAAAGGACCCACATACATCTTATTTTCAGAAAACATATAAGGAAAAATATGATTGGAAAAATTGATCTTGGTATGAGACAGATGTAAATTCCTCAGGAATAATGAAAAAAAGCAAATAATTTCTTCTTTCCATTTTGATGGGGTCCATGTTCACCAGAATGAAAGCAGCCTTTCTAGTCAATGAAGCTACTGCAGGTCTAACCTCTCCAGTCCAGCAAAATCTGTGGTCCAGCATGATTTTTGGTAACTGGGTGCCCACTTGTCAAGGGTATGGCCAAGTTTCCTGTGATCCCATAAAGTTTTTTTTTTTTTTTTTTTTTTTACAGTCACCAGTTCTGGCTTTCAGAGTTCTGTGCTGTTATTTAGCTCTAATTTATCCCTAAACGTCTTCTAAGAGCCCAGTAAGCAGTGCAAGTGTCGGTAATGCTGTTAGATAATATAGACCTCCTGTCATTCAGCAAATTCTCTGAGTGCTGGACTAGAAAGGTTCAACCTGTAGTGGTTTAAGATACCACTCAGTGAGATTAAGCTTGCTAATGTGCTGAGAAATACGATAGGTAAAATCCTGGGCCCATATAAGATTTGCAATCAACGTCAATGAAGTTGAGATTCATTGTAGGGCTACTACTGATAAAAAAAAGTTTATTTGAAAAGTTTATTTAAATATTGTTGGTAAGGGATTTATAAAAAATTTTAAGTTTAACTATTTTCCTGAGTGTCTAAACCTCCCGCCCTCCCCCCACACACAGTGTATATTTATCAGACCCAAAGAGCTGTGTGTAGTTCATTAGCTTGTCTGTCTCACTAACAGCAGTTGGTCCAATAAAATATATTATCTTACCCACCTTGTCTGTCTAAAAATAATCAGCCTGTTTCATCATTGACTTACATTGAAAAGAGGAAGGACCCCAGCTTCGGTATAATTCACTACATCATCTGAAACCAACTAAGCTTTCCTAATGTACATGGCAGCCAGAAACACATTCAGACACTGAAAAAGGAAACACTATTTCAGGTTCAAACATATACTGGAAACAGTATAAAATATACAAAATGCCAGTTTTTCCTAGTGAAGTCTCAATTTCCTCTGCACTCCTTATGAACTATAACCTCTGTCTAGTAATGTTCAGCCTGATATAATGAAGTTCACACTTACAAATTTTTGTATTCAGGAGAAGGGTACTGTAAGAACCTGAAAAATGAAAGCAGTAACAGTTCATAGGCACAGCATTATAAAATTATCATATTTCTGCAGTAGACTTACTGATTTGGTTATCCTTCCTCTAACTGCTTATCTGCTTTGCTTGAGTGTGATTTACATGGAAGTAACAAAAGATATTTCCTGTTAAACTTGTTTATTAGATACATTTTCATAAAAAGAAGACTCTTCCTGCTCCCAAAACAAACAAAACAAAACAAACACACAACCCAGCATAGTTAAGGGCATGATCCTGCAAATGTTTTATTTGCTTGTGAAAAACTTATTTAGCTGAGTAATCAAAAAGACTTTTGTAATATGAAACTTACCTATGTTCAGTACTTGCTTCTGTATAGACTACATTACACATTTTAAAGTGATTTTACACTGTAATTTTGTGGATTGAAAATTTTAAGCAACCCAAATATCCCTATTAAATAAACGTAAACAGAAAATGAAGAAAATGTAGGATTCCAACAGATTCCCAAAAGATCAGAGTACTGCTGTTCATGCTTGCTCAATTTAAACAAAGTAAACTCCAGTTAGTATACCCTCCCCTAATGGGCACCCCTACTGGGGTCATTGTTAGATTACCACCATTGACAATAAGTACAGCTGGATATGTAAACAAGGCCATAATCCATCTGAAAGAACTCTCACAGTTTGGCAGAGCTCACAGTGTTGTTAACATGTTGTGCCAAAGCAATAACAAAGCCATCATTTTAAAGTTTATTCTCGGACTCATATTAATCAAGAATTTTTCCAGAAATTGCTTCTAAATGAGGAAACTTCCAGAAATTTACCATTTGGAAAGAAAGTTTCCAGATGACTTTTTGCTTATCTGCAACATGTTCCTCAAAATAAATCACTAGCTGGTCCAAGTTCAGCTGAGACAGAAAACACATTGCTGCTGTAGCATAAGGGAGATTCTCGTTTGATCACTCTCTAAAATTCTTGTAAAGCCAGTCAGTTTTGAGGTCAGAGTTCCTTATTAAAGACAAGATAGCCAGAGCCATCTAGCTTGGTTTTCTGGCAATAAATTAAAAACATTACAAGTTATGAATTCAAAATAATAGCCATACGTGCAGGCAGTATTAACAAGTTAGCAACTCTAAGGAAAGAAAGTGTGTTTTACAAGTACTATAATTCAGTTGCTGATTTTCATTAAATTGAAATATATTACAGCTTCATAACTATTAACTATTTCCCTAGATTTTAGATATAAATTGATATAAAATAGTGAGATTAAAAAACAATTTTGAAAACGGTAAAAAAAATGAAATCTGGATTTTAAAAATTTGCCACTGAAGCTAAAGATAGAGCTGTTTTGGATCTTTACCTTATTAGGATTTTTTAAAAGATGAATTAAAAAATGAGAGACAAGGATGGGGACTACCTTGCCCTTTGGTAGCTGCAATTCTAAATTAGTATTTATGAAACTTACCAAAGGGATATTTCATTTAAAAAAAATAAAAGTTTTAAAAATAAAATGCTATTTTTAAATTGTGTCATATCCTTAGTATTTGCAATGGCTCTATTAGGAAATTACTCATATGTATGGGAGTATATGTGAGTGTATATGTAAATGTAGATCATTTAGGTGACATTTTAATGTAACTGCACCCAAAGAAACTATTATTGTCTATCTGCTGAATTTTAGAAATATTTAAAATGTTGTTTTTACTTTCTCTCCATGATTGTTTATTTGAGTTAGTGAAGTTCTTTTAAAACCTATTGTATATTTTCTGGTACACCAGTGTATCATGTATCCCGCAAAGCTACAGAAAAAATCCAGCACCAATTGTCGGTGGCCTTAAAAGCCTCCCAAAGTTGCAGTTGTTGACCTTGTGACAAGCTGACCTATTCACAGGAAAGTTCAAAAGCCACCTGCTCCAAGGTCCACACTTTCAGAAGAGGGATATTCACAGTATACTCTCTCAGGAAACTGCCCATAGACAGGATAAGTGAATCCAGGGCCAAGGCATAATAATCTGGCTCTGTGTGTGTGTGTGTGTTGGGGTATATGTGGTTGGACGGCTGATCCTGGAGCCAAAGCTATGGATAAGACTGGTTTTTATATTAATCGCATCTGAGATTTGACAATTTCTGGAATTAGACTGGTTGGTAATTGACTTAATCTTATCTGGCCTCTAATGAGGTACCAGGTACATCAATCTCTTTGTGATAATGTTTTCTTTTGTAAAGCATTCAGAGATCTCTGTATTAACTTTATAAAGAGCTATTATTTTTTACCTGAAAACACAGCAACTCCTGAGACATTAGCTATTTTGTACTGTACTAGGTACTCATTGGGAGATGCCCAGCTCAAAATACCTCACTCGCCTCACCTGCTTTGCCTTTACCCTGAACCTCAGGAATCTTCTGGACACTATCCATTTCCTTATTATTGGTTGCCATTGCATTGATTTGGTTCATAGTATTCTGCCTTTCATATCGCTTGGCACAGGGTTCCTCTTTCCAAATGTAAACTCACTTTCAGAGTGTGACTCAAGTGTAAACTGATGCAGTGTTGTGTGTCAGAGGCTTTAGCTAGCCTAAGGCAATAGGTTTTTACAGGTGTGATCTGCCAGAGTTATCTAAATGGACTGTTGACACTGAAGACTACCAATGATTTATTTATGTCAACATTGAAAAATACTTTGTTGCTGATCAAAGCAAGCAAGAATTGACAAGGATGATCTACTGGCAGTGGAATCTCATTCTGAATTAAGAAATTGTCAGAGCTTGAGCTGTGAGCCGAGTATGAAAGAAAACAAACACTGCCAGCTCCTCAACTTCACATCCATCTCTTAAAGACTATCAGGATCCATAACTATTCATATCTCCAGCTGAAACTAACCCTTCCATTTGGCAGGGGTAGAAAATGGTATGGCGACAAAGTCTTCAGTGATAACAACAGTAGAACTATTCCATCCTGTACAGCTGATTGAGAAAAAAATTCTTTATTTTCCACCAAAGATTTCATGGGGACATGCCTGTTTGAAGCTTTTCAAACTAAAAAGCCAGAGTTTTCCAAGGGATTTTTTAAAATTGAACATACACTTCATCTTATTTAAATGTTTAAATCAAACATTACCATTTTTGGAAACTGAAAAATGTTGGTTTTCCATTTTGGAGTTCTGAATTTGATTCCTCATTTCCCTCATACCACCCGCCCCCCCCCCCCCCCCGCAGTCTTGTCGTCTTCTACCCTGGAACCAAAGGAAGAAAGCTCCCAAAACAAAATAAACAAAAAAGTGAGTGTGTAGGGAACCCCCTACTTTCACCTTTTTCTTTAGACATGGCCTGTATATGGCTTCCAACTAGTAAAAGCTGAAAAAACATAAGGAAGTATGAGAAAGTAGGGAAAATTTAAGTTCCAAATGTATATGCTCTCTTAATCTTCCACTGGATAGGTTGCTCATTACTGTTTCTTCTAGGAGTTTATTGGCAATCCTTAAATATAAACATGTTACCTCTAGGAGAGGCCAAACTTTTCCAGCTATAGGATCTCATTTTCTGCTGCTTGGTCTACAAACTTTTTGTTTAATGCTACAAGGTCTTCAGGCATCAAATAGATAATGTGGTCTGCCTACTTTGCTCTAGCAAACAGATGTGTACAGATGTTATTTACAGGATTCATTATTAAGGGAATGTGTGAGCATTTTTTTAGCAATGGGATAGTGGGAAAATGGGATTCTAAACGTGCATTTGTGTTGCTACTGAAGAGAGTGGTTAGGTCAAATTTAGTTATTAAGATATAATGAGTCTGATAAATCAGACTCCGTTATTGTGATTAGAATTATTTTGGCTCTGTAGGAGTGAAGCAGTTAAATAATTTGTCTTCTAGTCAAACAATATATAACCTCTTAGTTATTATGCATAGCTTTCATGCATACTGTTTGAAGATAAAATGATTTATCCAGCTGGTTTCTTATATAATCTTGTGGTATAAATTTATATAGTGGGAGTTTTAGTGTATTTATGATGCATAGTAAATTATATTTTAAAGTAACTCATGGAATATATCGTATAGCCTTGCTTTAGGCTATTCACCCAGCCCATGCACGGAAGTTTGAATTTCACATCTAAGAGCTGACCTAACTCTTCTGTTCTGAGCCTCAACCACAAGAAATGGAGAAAATGCTTTTCCAATTTCCTCCTTTAATTATCTTGTTTAGTAAATGCCTTACTAAAGGTATTGTTTCTGTATGAAAAATACCATCATTGGGCCAACCCAGTTAAAATGGATGATAACAGCTGTGAGTGACTAAACAAAGACTGCATTGATAACGAAACAGAGTAGAAGAAGAACAACATCTGATTTAATCTTTTAAAAGTATATAATCTGCACTTATTTTTAAAAAAACCCAGAGAATTAGGGTATCCTAGTAATAAGAGTATCATACCTGATGAGTAAATTGTCTGGGAAATTGCCATGTTTGGGAGAAACATCATAGAATACTTGTACCATTTTCTGTAAGAGTGATAAGAGTAGGAAGAAGAGTTAATTGCTCTGTAATCCTATTATGCTTTCCATCCACAGATCTAAGATAATTTAAAACATTCATCCTATCACAGGGGGAACTGTGCAAGAATTGTAACTCATGCCCATTTTACAGATGTGGAATCTGAGACAAAGAGAGAGAAAGTGACTTGTCCAAAACTGCAGTCAGGAATAGAGCTGTGCAGCTGCACCTGCTCAGTACTCCTAACACTCAACCAGACTTCCTAACAGACCACACTGCGGGATTGACTGAGGAAGCTACCAGGCAGTTCTTAAATCAGAAACAGCAAGAGCTCAATGGCTGTTCAGTGCATATGTCAGGGCACTGTCTAGGCATATCCATACTGCAATTAAAAACCAGTGGCTGGCGCATGCCAGCTGACACACTCATAGAGCTTGGACTAAGGAACTTTTTAATTGTGGCTCAGTCTGGTGCCTGGGCTCTAGGTGGGAGGATTCCCAGAGCAGGGGCTGCAGTTTGAGCCTGAATGTCTATACCACAATTAAATATTCTCTAACCCAGTGTCTCAACCTTTTTTAATAAAGTACCCCTTTTCCAAAAACAAAATTGTAAGTACCCCCAGTACCCACAGTTTTCAGACACACAATTTTTTTTCTACTATTGCAACATATTTGTTTAAACAACTTAATTGTAGCCAGGTGGGTGATGAAATTTTTGGGTGTAAAAAGTACAAAAATAATAAAGCGCTGTAAAACTTAACACAAAGATTAAGTTTTCTCCAAATTTCAGTTGTGTTGATGTACCCCCCCCCCCAGACTGCTCTCAAGTACCACTGGTTGAGAAACACTGCTCTAACCTGAATCTTAGTCAGTTGGTATGGGCCAGCTTTGAGTGTCTAACTGCGGTGTCGACATGCCCTGAGCCTCCTGCACTACTTGTTCTCCAAACCCGGGCCTGACTTTGCTTCTTCATGACTCCAGCCTCAATCTAGTCTTATTCAAGGTTCCTGCCTTGAACTAGTCCCACTCCTAGTTTCCCTGACTCCTGTAATCGAATAGGCCTACCCCCATAACCTGGTCCCTGAACTACACAAATAGTCTGTAGCAGAGTTCTGGTCACATACCTTAACCACAAAACCATCTTTCCTTTCTTTAGGGCCAATGAGGCCAGAACCAAAATAATTTGTATCCACTAAAATTGTTCTGTTTTTTTTTTCCTTTCACAGACTGTGCTAAAAACCTTGAGTTGCTGATCTAGATGCATAGCCCCTATTGGACTTGGCTGTACATCCAGGGGACAAACTTCTGCTTGGATTTCACCCTAAAAGCTCTGCATGTCTTTTCATGTCTTGTGATCTAATGCTAGACAATTGATGCAAAAGCTGTTTCAGGGATATAGCTTTTATGTTTCTGTTATACTATGATTTTGGGAAATGCTCTGTATTGTTGAAGTTAAACATGTTTAGAAGGTTCCTGACTGGATCACAAAAACTGTAAAAACAAATACCAACTAAAAATATGTGACTGACAGTAGAAAAGAAATTCAGAGGAACAGATGAATTAAATGCCTTATAGCAAGCTAGCTATCGAAGTCTGGGATTATACTAGGGCTTCATTTCAAAATATCTCCCTTAGATCAAATTCATAAGCGGAGCATCCACACAAGCCCATTATTTCAAAATAAGGGGCCACTTATTTCAAAATCTGTACTCCTGCTTTTCTCAGGGAATAATGCTAATTTTTAAATAGTTATTTTGAAATAATGGTAATGTTGATGCGCCGGTGCTGTTATTACAAAATAAATACCCTCCAGAGTAATTGAATGTATTAGAGCCCCAGGAAGCACTGGGGACTAAGTTGAGGTAGTGCTTCCACATTAATGGAGTCTGCCTCGGACTAATTTTGAAGCTTCCCTGTAGTGGGGACACAATATTTCAATATTGTAAAATCGGAAGTTAATTCAAATTTAGTTATTTTGAAATAGTTTCCTAGTGTAGACATGGGCTGAAAAATGAAGTGGGATGAACTAATGAAAAAAATAATTAGTGACATTCATAAAGAAATATTTATAGTGTTGTAACTGAACCACTACTTCTGTATTTCCTTATTGTTTCTGTCATTTTCTGTTTAAGGGCATGATTCAGTGTCCCTTCAAGTCAATGTAAAGACTCCCATTGACTCAGGGCTACTAACAGGAAAAGGCCCTTTAAATTGCCACTTCAGCCCTGGATGGCTTTGAGGGTTAGCTGCCTTACCCCCACCCCTTATGCTCAAGGACCCTCCCCTTCTGGGGTGCCTGGAGTCGATTCCCACACACTACAAGGACCAGCAAAGTCTAGTCCAGCTCTGCTTTGAGTTCATTGAGCACTGGATCAAGTCCTTAATACTATGTGAAGAAGAAATTTGTAGTGTCAACAATTCTTTTACATGTCAGTAACACATTACTAAATAAAATTCTTGTATGCATATATGGGGGCAAGGTGGCTCATCAATCAACAATCATGATTATGCTCATAAAATTTACATAATGCACATGCTGGTTACATTGATCCAGCTTCTTTGAAGTCAAGAAGAGTGCACTGGCTTGAATGAGAGCAGAATCCAATTTACTGAGTTTATGTCAATCCCAGATAGTTTGGCTTTTCACCCCTCTGCCTAGCTAATACGTAACAGCTGTGTGTGTGTGTGTGTGTGTGTGTGTGTGTGTGTGTGTGTGTGTGTGTGTGTGTGAGAGTGAGTGAGAGAGAGAGAGAGAGAGAGAGAAGTTAAACAGCATTTAAACTTCACACTCAAGACATCAGGACACTAAGTCAGAAAGGATGGTGATATTACAATATCAAAATAGTATGGCTATTGAAGGAAAAGTACATCTAAAGGTATGTCTACACTGGGGGGATTAAAATGGCTTTGCTATGACACTGTAGCTACACTAGCATAACCCCATAGGGCAGACACAGCCGTTGATGAATGAAGGTTTAAAGACTGAGTACAGTAAAATCATCTCCCCACAGTATCTCAGTCAATGCAACCATTCTCATGTCAACCTAGCTGTGTCTACATGAGGGAGAGGGGGAAAATTGACTGTGTCTACATGAGGGAGCGGGAAGGATTCTTCCCACAGTGTAAGTGAAATAGCTATGTCAACCTATATTTTAAGTGTAGACGAGGCCTGAGACTGTGGTCAGACACTTTCTGACATACTCTGAATGTCAGGGCAGAATATTGAGGAGGGGAAGTAACAACATCTAAAGGAATGTGGGGGAAATGAATAGTCAAGAACCACATGAAACCTCAAACAAAGGGGACATTCTGAAACCACACTGGTGATGTTGGGGGCACATGGAAGAAAGGAAGTGTGTGTGGGGTATCTATAGACATGGGGATCAAGTTATGCAAATTGCATCTCTTTTGGGGTTTTGCAAACTACCAACATATGGGGGGATCGTTTTGATGTTTACAATCAGAATGGAATCCTAACTCCATGCTGATTTTGGACAGGCTCTGGAGTGTGGCAAGGTCTTTCACACATCCTGTTATACTCTTCGCATCAATATAAATATTTAGTGAAACAGAGAGGGAAGACTAATATCTTGGCAGGTGTCCTCTCTTTTAGAATGAGAGCAAAATGAATTCATTTGTAGTAGTAGAAATCGGACATTTCAGGAACATCTTACTTATGAACTTAAGAATTTATAGACAGAAAGATCACAAGTTTCAGTGATACATGCCACAATGAGGCATAAGGAATACCACAGCATAGTGGGACAGTGATAGAGGAGAAATATATATTGTACAAGCCTGACAACTGCTTTGTAAACTTACATTGGGATCACAAAAGCTACGGTTGTATTTTTTCTTTGATGTGACATCAATGCGTGGGGCATTACAATAAAATTTATTATCTTGGTAAAAGCCAGAAATAGAAAAAGTAAATAATTTCACATACTATTTTGGTCCTCCTATAGAAAATATGTTTGTTACCTCTGGTCTGTAACTTTCTCAAGCTGCCTCAATTAATCACAAGCCAGCAATCTTGATGCTTTTCATGAAAATTCACACAAAGTTCCGATACTACTCTTCACTCTTTAAATAGCTAGTAAACAAATTTAAAACATCCTTTATTTGGTATACTGAGAGTTTTACAATCACATAAACTATGCATTCTTTCTGAGTGCAGGATCATTGTCTGATCCAGTTTGGCAGGCATAGTCCCAATTTGATAAATATATCTTGATCAAAGGGACAAAGGAGCAAAATAATCCTTCATCTTAGTAAAATTGTACTGATTCTTAGGATATGGCGAGACCACACTGATAAAACAAAAACAAACAAGCAAACAAACAAAAAAACAACAAAACCTCCCAGAACAAAAACTACAAAAAACCCACAACAGGATTGCTAAAGGAGAATTAAAATACTGAAACCAGTTCCCCATTCCCCAGACTTGTCTGGTGAACACATTCTAGTTCCACATTTCCTTCATATTAGTACTTGGATGTTTATTGTTTGGCCATGGAGCAAAAATGCAGCATTCCAGTGTTTATAAAAATATAATAAGAAGCCTATGCAAAGTAATGTGCCTTAGTGTGCCCTGCCAGCTAGTCTTTCTGAATAGCAGGAAGGAATGGGCTGCTACCATTAGTAAAGATGCACCAAGCAGGCTGTCCATGTCCATTACTGGTGTCAAGTTAGGAACAAACCAGAACAGTCTTAGCGAGTGATTATGGTCACCACGTATTATAGGGTTTGTTGATGTAAGTAATAGATGTTAAAAAATGTTGTGATTTGTAATTACAAACAGTACTGTACTTTGTTGTGATAGTGTTTTGGTATGAATAGAGAATGCATATGTTAATTAGATAAGTTTGAAGGTCATTTTTACGCTCAGATGTATCAAAAAGGGGGGAGCCAAGAGCTCAGAGATACTGGAAGTCACAAACACTCCCATCATGATGAGACCAGATTGACGACTTTAGAAGCAAACACTCTTAGGCTACGTCTACACTACATGTTTTTTGCACAAGAAGCCTTTTGTGCAAGATTTTTTGCACAAAAACTTCTTGCACAAGAGCATCCACACACTGCATGGACGCTCTTGCGCAAGCAAGCTCTTATGGCCATTTACAGAATGGCCATCAGAGTACCTGTGCTTTTTCCCATAGGTATTTCTTGTGCAAGAAACCCCTCTAGAGTGTCCACACTTGCCTTTTTGCGCAATAGCTGTAGAGCAAAAAGGAGTTATGCCTCGTAGAAGGAGGTTTACCTACACTAGTAAAATCCCTCTGGTCTGCCATTTAACTGTTGATTTACTTGCGCAAAAGTGCATTTGAGGTGTGGACGCTACATGCACTTTTGTGCAAAAACCTTGCAGTGTAGACGTAGCCTCAATGTTTGAAGATAACAAATCCCATTGATGCCAATGTGGGGTAACACCCAGAAAAGTTATCAGCAGACTGATTTTAAGCAGACTGATTTTAAACAACAATGAAAACAATTTCCAGATAAATATGTATAGCAAAATAGTTGATTACAAGATGATATAGCAAAACTCAGACTTGTAAAAGAAGGAATTCCTATTAAAGATGGGGTGTCTTTCCATGAGTCTTTGGTTTGTACTGCCAACAGCTTTAGAACATCAGAATTGTAACTGATAGAATCTGACTCCCTCCTCACGCCCAACCTAGCTGGCCACAAAGTTAGTCTGAGTCTCTAATTGGTAACTATAACACTGAGTGGGGTGTATGTGTGTATTTATGTTTGTGTGTGTTTATGCATATGCTGATTTCTGTATTATGTTCTCAATAAATGTAGCACATTGCTTTTTCCCTGAAAAAAGATCTTGTATATAAAATTGTTATGCTTACAAGAAGCACACATGCAAGAATATTAATGATCAGTGTGTTATTAGTTTTCAAATGATACCTTACATGACATATAGATACAGATTGTAAATTGGGGTACACTGAACTTGTCAGGCCAGCTGAAACACACTACCAGATACCAGTAAGCAACTTAACACTCTTGTCATGTGATGCTGTTAGGGTCACACGATGCCTACACCCAAAGACTTGTTAGCAAAAATCTTTGTGCCATCAGACCACCATGGTCTGACTCCCAACTAGCATTCTAGTTCCTCTTCTATGCAAGTCAAGAAGATGATCTTTTTCCTTTTTCTGTTATTAATGGGGAGATATTCTAGTTCCTCTTATTCTTAAGGGCTGTGTCTACATTGGCATCCCTTTCCGGAAAAGGGATGCTAATGAGACACATCGCAATTGCAAATCCGCGGGGGATTTAAATATCCTCCGCGGCATATGCCTTTACATGGCTGCCGCTTTTTTCCGGCTTGGGGATAAGCCGGAGAAAAACGCCAGTCTAGACGTGATTCTCCGGAAAATAAGCCCTTTTCCGGAGGATCTCTTATTCCTCCTTTCAAGTAGGAATAAGAGATCCTCCAGAAAAGGGCTTATTTTCCGGAGAATCACGTCTAGACTGGCGCTTTTCTCCGGCTTATCCCCAAGCCGGAAAAAGCGGCAGCCATGTAAAGGCAAATGCCGCGGGGGATATTTAAATCCCCCGCGGATTTGCAATTGCGATGTGTCTCATTAGCATCCCTTTTCTGGAAAGGGATGCCAATGTAGACACAGCCAAGATGTAAAAGTGTGACTATGTGCCTGCATGTGTGACCACAAGGGGAAGGTGTCTGATGGGAAGGATCCTCAAGTTTAAACATTCCCAACTATAGTCTTATAAAATTACTTACAGTGTATTCTGCATTCTATGTTTAGAATGCCTGAGATACTTGAGATTATCATTTGGAATTTCTGGTAACTTCTGCTTCTCAAGAGTGATCTGTTAAAGATTGTTTGATCATATGTTTGCTAGGGGATGAAGATTAGAAATGGTGAACCACCACACAAGGATCCAAATCTAAGGAGGAGATTTATCATGGGATCTTTCATTCTGACATTAGATAATTTAGTTTCAGTGTTGATATTTAATCATTGAAACTATATGTGATTGACTTTAGTTGGGATTCATAACCAAATGAGCTGCCACTTAATAAGTCTCCTTAGAATGCATAGAAGGATTATTTCTTGTATTAATTTGATGAGTTAGCTAATTTGACCATGTATGTCAAGTCAAATATAGATGCTAAGTGGCTTGATTTGGTGGCAAGTTTTCTTGGTTTAAGTTTGTTTTAAGTGTTTAATAAAACATGTAAAAAGACATGGAGTTGCTTTTTTTTTTTAAACTAAGAAACATGGGTTTACTATTGAGGAATTAGGTGGATAGAAACCTAGTCAACCTAGAAACCTGATCAGTTTCCCATGTTTAAACTTTGGTTCTCACACCCAACTATAAATCTTTAGAAGCTTTAGGGGGTAGCCAAGTTAATCTATAAAGTGCTACCAGAATATTTGTTGTTTTTTCAGTTTACCTGTACAGACTAACAAAACATGTAGATGGTATCATGAGTTTTCGTGGGCACAGCCCACTTCCTCAGATGAGAAAATTAGGAGGGGAGGAGGGGCGGGGAAACAGGAAAAGGCAGTGGGTGAAAAATATATCAAGGGAAAGCCAAGCTGGAAAGCAATAGGGAAAACAAATAGTCTATAAGCACCTAAAGACTAGATAGTCAAAGGTGGCAGATAAGAACCATTAATTAGCAAACAACAGAGAGTCAGGAAACACTTAAAGACTGATGAAACATTTAGATAGTATCATGAGATTCTTCAAAGACAAAGAACCACTGTCGCCTTCATTGTTTTATAGGTAGGTAATGGACTAACCATCCAGTATCTTTGTTTAATCCAGAGGTGTGAGAATTGAACTTGCGAATGAGCTGTAGTTCCAGTCCTTCCCTGTGTATTTGGCTCCTGTAATTGGTTTGTAAGAAAACAGCCAATTGAAGATCTGTTAATATATGTCGAAATACATGGTGAATCTTCCTAGCAAATAGCATTAAAAAGGAAATGCAATTGAAGATGTGCCAGCCAGTGAAGGCTTAGTGCAGTGGTCACCAACCAGTAGATGGGTATCTGCTGGTAGATCTTGGAGCCTCTGACAGGTGATCCTTACTAGTTTGGCCAAGAGGCTACCAAGTGCCAGCACTTCAGCTGCCCCTCTCCCCCCACCCACAGCTGCTCATCTCCTGCCTTTTTCCTGGGAGTTGCCACTCCCCCTGGGAGCCTCCTGCTTTCTGTGCAGGACAGGGGAGTAAAAGGAAGATGCTGATGTCAGCATGCCCCCTTTCCGATCCTGTATCCTATCTCCACCAAGCACAGAGGGTTTGGAATGGAGTTTGCTGGCTGCTTTAGGGAGTGGGCCAAGGCCAGGGCAGAGGTGACTCTGCCTTAGCCCCACTGCAACACTACCCAGGAGCCACCAGCAGTGTCCAGCTGGAGTCCACATCCTAAGCTCCTACCCTAGTCATGAACCCCCTCATCCACCTCAAGCCCTTGTCCTAGCCCCCAGCACCCCTGCATCCAAACACCGTCCCAGAACCTGCATCTAGAACCCCCTCCTATATCCCAACTGCCCATCCCAAGAGCAGTGCAGAGCCCCTCTCACACTCCAAATCCCTTAATCCAAGACCACAGCCTGCACCCCAACCCTCTGCCCCAGCCTGATTAGAGGGAGGGAGGATGGGCAAGAGAGGGAGGACGGAGTCAGCAGAGGCGAGGCTCTGAAAAGGTGCAGGAAGGAGGCGGGACAAGGGTATTTATATTTGAGGTTGATCTTGGATTATACCTAAATTCAAAAAGTGATCTTGCTCTCAAAAAGGTTGGAGACCACTGGCTTAGTGTCTTCCATCATAATGTTAAGATTTTGGGGAACTTATTTTCCATGTGGAATAGTGACTGCTTCTATTTAAACTGAATATATTGCAGTTGATGGAGCAAAACATTGTTTTTAAGAAATCACGCACCAATCTGCCTCAGCCAACTTAAACAGATGATCACAGAGAAAATTAAATTAACAGAGATGGTGAGATATCAAGTAAGGGAAAAAAAATCAAGAGAACCAAGGAAGCATGCCATCTTTTACCTTGAAAAAAAATCCATGGTATACATAGTGGTCTTTTATTAGGTGACATGGGGAAATGATCTGACTTAGCATAAATCACTCTTACTATCTGATGGTCATACGTTGTTTCATCAGGCAGCAGAAAGTGGGACAGGCAAAAGCTGACTTAGTATAGAAATAATCCTTACAAGTGAGCTTACATTCTCTGAGCTTTTATTATTAATGTGTTGCTTTTTATTTTTAAATACAACTGCATGAAAAGAGGAAATATTTCCAAATAATTCAAATTTAAAAGCAATTTTGGGTTTAACCATATTCACTATTTTAATGTTGATGTATATGACTCAAGTTTCTTCATTGAGAACATTATCAAAAATTGAAATTTTAAGCTCAAATAAGGGTATTTTTCAAATGCATATTCAGTTATAAAATTCACACTGCTGTGGTAGAATGGAAATAAACATATGATTTACAAAATGAACAATGCAATTTTTTCCAACAAACTATTTATAAATGCTCTCAACCCGAAGAATTAATGGTTAAAAATGTTCACCAATAGAGTTTAACAATGTCGTGGCAAGAATTTCATAATCTGCTCTTGAACAATTTGTTAACAGTTTGTTAAAAAAGATATCAAATAAAGTATTAATTGCAATTTTATTTGTTCAGGTCCCAGTTTGAAAGCTCCTCCTAAGTACGTAACAATCCTAAAAATGTCAGTATTATACACATAACATCAGTAAAGTCCTATTTTATTTTTTATTATTATTTATTATATAAACAAATGTATGCGAGTGTAGGGAAGTTATCAGTTGTCTAACAATTCCCTTTTATACTTAATTCTCATTAATGCCGATTACATCAGCAAATCAGAGGGCAAAGATCGGTGTGGTGTCATTCATGATTCATAGATAGGGAAGCCGAAGGAAAGAGAGAAATGATTTGCGAAAAGCAGCACAAGTCAAGACCCCAGTCTCATTAGTCTATACTTCATTTCTAATACAACAAAGGTCTGATTTTCAGTGATGCTGAGCTCTCTGAACTTCCACTGTCTTCAGGAACTGAAAGTGCTTACACCCTCTGAAAATCATACACCCCTTAGAACAGTGGTTCTCAAGCAGAGGCACATGTATGCCTGGGGGTACAAAGATGCCTTCTAGGAGATGCATCAACTCATCTAGATATCTGTTCAGTTTTACAAGCTACATAAAAAACATTAGCAAAATCAGCACAAACTAAAATTTCAGATGACTTTGTTTATACAAAGAGTTTTAGTTGGGGATTAACTATATAGCCCTGCCGTAACATTATCTCCTGTCCCACAATATGCTCGAGATGGATACCCCCTGGGACATAGGCTAGCATACTGTTGGAATTTGTGTATTGTATCGATAATAATTAGGTTCTCTACTTGATCAGAGGAAGCCAACCAGTAAAGAAAGACCCAAGTTTTAGATCAACACGAGTCTAATGCTAGTCATCTTCGTGAATGGTTTGGTATGTCATGGGCAGAGAATATCATGTTAAAACTACTGAGACAAAATGCCCATCTTTTCATTATCCTCATTTTTTTAAATACAACAATAAAGTTTTTCCTTTAAGAAAAAAAATTATGACTTGATAAAAGAAATCTGACTAATTATTGTTGACAATGAAATTCAGCACAGTACAAAACTTGTACTTCTGATTTTTGGTATTTCAGTGTAGATAGCGCCAAATTTAAAAATAAGCTATTTCAAAATTACCTTGAAATTACATCAAAATAAACTATGCAATATGCATAGCACAAATTGCGTAGCTTATTTCGAGATAAGGGTGCAATGTAGATGTACCCTAAATCTTCTTTGGGTTTTCAAAATAATAAATGGTCAAGTTCTCTGTAAGAACTTATGAATTTTCTGATGTAGAGTTGAATGAAAATTTTGTCTTCACTTTTGACTCATATGGGTTCCTAATTTCTGATTCCCAGATTGCAATCTCTTAATCATTTGAGTAGTTCCACTGACTTCAGTAGAGTACACATATAATTCGGTTCACTTTGAGCTTTGGATTAAAACTAAAAAAAATTCTGTAACTGAAATTCAACTGAAACTGTGGGTATGTCTAGACTACATGCCTCTGGCGACAGAGGCATGTAGATTAGACTACCCGGCATAGGAAAATGAAGCAGCGATTTAAATAATTGCTGCTTCATTTAAATGTAAGTGGCTGCCGCGCTGAGCCGATCAGCTGTTTGTTGGCTCAGCGTGGTAGTTTGGATGCTCCGTGGTTGACATCAGAGGCATTTGTCCTGGATGAGGCATACCTGGGTGGTCGACAAATGCCTCTGATGTCAACCACGGAGCATCCAAACTACCACGCTGAGCCAACAAACAGCTGATCGGCTCAGCGCAGCAGCCATTTAAATTTAAATGAAGCAGCGATTATTTAAATCGCCGCTTCATTTTCCTATGCCGGGTAGTCTAATCTACATGCCTCTGTCACCAGAGGCATGTAGTCTAGACATACCCTGTGTTTGGTTGGTTTCATATTGAAACCACATAGAATGTAATTTTCATTATCACAATGGAAAACCATAAATCAGTTGCATTGGAACAGTTTTTAATGTTGGGGTACTGAGCTGCATTCCCCCTTACCACTAGGGGTGGCTGTGGCCAGGACCTTAGGGACAGCAGATGCTGCCAGGATCCCAGGTGGTAATAGCAAAGCCAGTGGCCAGGACCCTGAGACAGGTCCGATACCCCCCAAACCTCACTTCTTGCATAAAGTAGGCCTAGTTTGCTTCAGGTTTAAGAGACAAGGAACCCGAGTGAATATTGATAAGTTTTGATTTGTGTTTCAAATTTGTAATGAAACCTCAGTGAACTTTTGAGCTTTGTATGCCTTCAGGGTCCATTGCAAAAATCTATGCTGTTGTAATAAGGATTAATGGCAACAGAATGCTTAGCCAAGGTGTGACTTTGATGGGGCCAGAAGCAGGAGAGAGATCTTCTGGGGCTGATTGGGGTAAAAGTTTTCTGAGACACACCGAGGCAGTGTTCACATGTTCTCCATTTTTCTCTCCCTCCCCTCCTCTCGATTTGTATTCAACATACAGGGGCTTCTGCATCTGTCTTCCCCATTTCTTATGTTTGGAGCAGGAGGAAAGGAAGAGAGGATCACTTGGTGCCGTGAGGGCAGGGGACTGGACTTGATGATCTCTTGTGGTCCCTTCCAGTTCTAGTGTTCTATGATTCTGGAACCTGAACCCCAGGGTCTGTCCTGCCTACTGCTCCTGGGGCTGGCTGGTTGGTTCCCATTTGGAGGTGGTGGCACATGAAGGGGTTGATACAGTTTTTGCTCTGTGTGTGTGCCTTTTTACACCTTCCAGCAGGTTTGGTTTTGGAATTTGAGTTACAATTATTGCAACTTTGAGAGGTTCCACTGCGGCTGGGCATTAAGAAGTGTCTGGTAGTGGCTATATAGCCAAGTGAGCATTGGTCCTGGACACAACAACACATTGTAAAAGGGTGTTTCTGTGCCTCACACATATCCTGGTTCCCCTCATCTTGGCTCTTGTATGTCTGATATAGAGAAAGTGTGTGTGTCAGGAGGGGGAGGGGTCTGGGGTTCTGGTTTCTAGTCAGGGTCTTTTGGCAGGCCTGAGGTATAGAAGAGGCATGGCCTTCACACCTATGCTCAGCTGCTAGGTAGCATCTCATTGATGCTATTGGTGCTACTTGAGATCTGCACTCAAACAATCTTGGTGGGTATCTTGAGGGTAGCTACCCCAAGTTGGGAAAAGTTTAAAATAAAGTTGTAGCTTTTGCATGTCACTATATTATTATGTCTGTATCACATTTCTTCTGGGGCTAGACTAATGTTTAAACAGAGGTCATTATTTTCCAAAGAACAGTGTGAAAAAAGAAACGTAACTGACAATGGGTTTAACTTACGTATTTTGTCACATAATATACCTCATGTGAAAAATGGTTGTATATTTGGGCTCAGATGCTGTATCAGCATAACTTGTGCCCAAGTTGCAGTTTGAGGAAACATGAAACATCTGAATTTTAGTAAACCACAAAAATCAGTATTTGTAATGGCCAAACCAACTCACCCTTCACCATCCCCACCACTACAATATCCCCTATTGGTTATGTAACTGGTAGAAATACACATAAAGAAGTAATCTATCCTTTCAGCTAATAATATCAAAATGAGATCCTTTTCTCCACTTTACTTGGACCTCTAACCTTTAAAGGTGAGTTAGACAGCTGCAGAAAACCTGATCTCATTTTCTGCCCCTGGCAAGATTTTTTCAAGTTCATCTTCTTTTTTCCCTTCTCTCAAATCTGATGAAAAATGAAATGTCATGAAAACAGGCTCTCAGGCTAAAAAACCTCTGTCTGTCTTTGTGACAGATGTCAGTTTGAAAGGTTTCAGGTCACCTGTCAGAAGTATGTCAGTATGATCCATACAAACATCTACTCAACCTCTAACACTAACATTGAGTTCTGCTTTTTAAAATACCCCTTCAAAAAAGAATCAAATGATTTCAAGTCACTGCCTTTTCCCCTTTCTTTTAACTCTGATTAATGAGTCAAACTCTTAGGGAAAAAAAAAAGCCTTAAAAAAAGGACAGCTTGACCTTTATGTGCCCCTGGCAGTGAACCAATCAGCATTCTCGTAATCCAAACACAGATGCCTGGAGCTAAACAAATCCTGTACTTGTGAACAAGAATTCAGTTTGCTGTCAAAATACAGTGACGAGCAGCACAGTGTTGCTTTTAAACAAAATAGCCCAAATTAAATTAAATGTAAAATGTTTTTGATTAATAAGAGAAGTAATGGAAGTAACATCACTAATAGGATGGCTCAGTAATGATTAATTCCAGATATTAAGAACCGTGCTGCATATATTTAAAATACAATATCTCATCTATATACAGGACCTAATTCCCTAATACTTTATGCCACCAGAAACACTGCTTATGTTATGCTGTATCGCAGTATTTTGTAATGATTAATTAATGGGGTTGAATGTTGTCCTGGTGTTGGAATAGTGTCAGAATGTTTACATTATTTCTCACAACTTAGTTCCGCCCCCATAAAAATTGATCTTCTAGAGTGGTGCAAAAATTAAGCACACTATCAAAGAGAAAATCCCAGATCTATGACTCCTTTTTAACACCCTTAATTAAAAGTCTTGAAATAATCTACTATATGTGTGTGTGTGTGTACACACACACACAGATATTTTTCTATCATTCTTTTTCTCTAAAATACCCCCACATAAATGCTACCAGTAATTTTTTTGATAAAAATGGTCACATTTTTGGATGTTTCTTAAAAATTCATACTGATTATAATGTATTCATGCATAATTTGGAAAAGGAAAACTTGGGTACTATATTGAAAGGTCACAGAACTGGACTTTCATTATATTCTAAATGTACTTTGCACTAGTCTTAAATTCAGGATTAAACATGTAGTTTAGTTCATGTACTAATTAGATGAGAAAGTGGAGATGGCACTTTCTTTACATGATTTTTCTCTTCATGTACACGCTCTTCCAGTACATGGTCCTCATTTTTTACATTTGTCTAATTTATGATTTCTGTCATATTCCTTGTCAAGTGTCTATAATCACACATTTTACTAGTAAATCAGCATGCTAAATGTACAACTATGCTATGTCAAATTTCACCATCCAGCTTTTAAATCATGAGCTATGGAGTTATTCCATAGTCTAATAGTTAGACTAATCTAATAGTCAGGGAGTAATGTACATGGAATTAAAGGGTTACAGTTCTTCATAAAATAAGCAGTTTTAGACTGCCCTAAAGAGAGTAGTTGGAAGCAGGACAAGCCAGCTAGAACTATTAGGATTGTTTAGACCAAGATGACCACAAACATCCTGAAATACTTTACAATGTCTGATCTCTCAGTGAATCATGCTTACTTTAAAAAAAAAAAAAAAGTTAGCTTGCTCTCCTCCATTCCCCTCTGTAGGAAATTAACATTTGTTTGACCATAGCCATATAGCAATGCAGTTACAAGACAAATACTGGTTTCTTCACAATATTGATGGGAACTGGAGCTTCCAGTAGCAATCCCAGCGTCACCAGTTCTCCCATATAGCAGACACGGACACAACTTGGACGGCAACTAAATTGGACTGTTGCTTGAGTACTGAATGCTATAACACCAGAGCTCAACATTGCAAATTGTACTTTGCACTAGTCTAAAATTCAAGATTAAACATATAGTTTAGTTCATGTACTAATTAGATGAGAAACTGGAGGTGGCACTTTCTTTAAATAATGAACTATTTCAATTAGCAATATGTTCTGTATTTACAAAATGGTGGATATTAAAAAAGTAATTTTTCTCTGTAGTGTTCATAACCTCGAGTTCTGTGAATAAACTCAACATTTTATTCTCAACAAATAGCCCAGAGTGTTATATGCTACAAATATTTAGATACATGATAAATTACTCCTTATAAGTTTCTTGTCTCTATTTTTTTCCCCAACACTTAGGTTGTGACACTGCTCCTCTGAATAAGAGCAAGAATAGAAAGATTTTCACACTGTTTATGACACAGTAAACACTTTTAGGAACTAATAAATTAATAACATCTGCAAAGGAAGGCTATCACTCACCTCCTTTATTTTGCATTGCCAGTTTCATCTGGCCTACTAGCCAGATACTGAGAGAGCATTATTGCAGATTACGATCAGAAATGTTGAAGCAGTGATTTGTGTCACACTGGTATAGCACATTAGCATTGCCACAAACAGTCTTCCCCTTGTAGAATAGTGCTTTGATGTTCCAACCCCTAGGTAGAATATTAAGAAATAAGCAAACAAAAAAAAGGGGGGGGGGAGGTAGGGGAGAGTTTAAACAGCTACAGTTGTAGTGACAGATTTCCCAGCTGAAACTGATAATTCTGAGCAGCACTAAAATTAATTACTCTGTAGTTGTAAGCAGGCAGCGGATTTATGGTAAATGACAGAATGTTTGCAAATTCGCCTGACTACTCGATTAGAAAATGCACCAAGTCGAGGCATCAGCCGAGCATGCATTATTTAAGTGGTTGGTGTCTGGCGACAATCTGGAAGCTGCAATTGTGGTTGCCCATAGGAAAATTCACACTTTCTGAGAGAAATTCTTTCACCTTTGTGTGCCCACAGCATGGATCTTTTCTCATGGCAGCTGTAGGATATGCTGTAGCTCTATGACCTGGAAAATGTGGGACAACTGACACAAGGTGACCCTTGAATGCTGGGGTAGGCCCAATTAATTTAAAGTTTTGCTTGGCCTTGTCTCTTCCAATTTTCTAAATCCTCTGGAAAAATGATTAATGCGTACACTGCCAATGCGAAAATATTTTTGACCCTATTAAAGTCGACCAAGGGTAAACCAAGTGTAGGCTGGCATTGCATCAAACTAGCTTTATTAAATTTGATTGGAGGTTTGTGTGAGGAAGGGACAGACAAGGACATTATTTTGCACAGCAACTCCCTTTTAAATGAAAATAGTAGGAGGAATACAAAGTACCAATTTGTTTTGCAATAGGGTTGTTTTTAATCTCACAAAATTATATGAAGAACAGTTCTTTTTTTCCTTCATTCTTTTTTTCCTCTGTCTTTCTTTCCCTAACAACATTAAAGTAATTTGTTCTGTATATAGATGAGTGAGAATCATTCAAACCTTGCTTTCCTTCTCTTTTTATTCCATACTTCAGTATGACTTCCTTATTCTGTCAGCTCCGGCATTCATTGTGTCAGTGCTGACCCTGTGCTCCCATCCCTGGACATCTAAGACCCAACAAGTAATATGGTAAGTTGTATGAAGGGCTTTCTAATAGTCAGTATGTTTACACTGAGTTAAGCATGGCTACCCCCAAAAATCTGTTTTTCTAAGGAAAGACATTCTTGATCAAAGATTCATCTTCAAGAAAAAAAACCTCACAAGTTCCATTTACTGGAGTACATACTGTACTGCGAAATTCTTGGGAGGGAGGAGGAGGAAAAGAAAGAGAGAGAGAGAGAGCTATTGGTTACAGCACTCACATGGAGACCCAGGAATCAGATCTACCATTTCACTGACATTTTTATAATTTATTATCCATAGTGTAATAGCTTTAACAGGAGAGCCTAAAGGAGCCCCGTGTCAAGATACCGGTCAGACCAGTAGTTAGGGCACTCATTTGGGAGGTAGTAGATTCAAATTCTGAATTCCTTTTCCCTTTGAGGACAAGAATTGGGGATCTCCCATATCCCAGATGAGTATCTCAACCACGACGCTAAGAGTTGTGAGAGAGGTCTTCCTCCTGCACTCCCACCCATTTTGTGTATTCCTGCCTACAATGCTTACACCACTAGGTGAGCACAGAACTCACTGGATCAGGCTCTGCAGGTGAGTTAGCAGAGGAACACCTAACTTAATTTGGTTATGCATTGCTCTGGGCTTGAAAGCTTGGTGCCTAGCGTAGGGGTACAAAGGCAGAAGTCTGTCTAGGTACCTAGGAACTTTTACTGCAAAAATGTAGGCACTGAGGAATTTTAGGCACCTAAATGTTCAGAGGTAGCTGAGCAGGGGCTTTGTGAATCCCATTGGGATCTAATTCTAGCATTTAAGCATCCAAAGTGGCAAGTTAAATGGCTAAGTCATTTTGTGAATCTAGCATTTTGTCTCTATTTCACTGGATTGTTTGGTCTGGAAAGCCTTAAAATTTTCAGGGAAAAAAAAGGAAACTTTTGTTTTGATGTTTAAAAATTATAAATTTTCAGTTTTTCACTTCAAAACAACTTTTTATAGAAGACAATTTTGAAATGCTATTCAAAATAAGAAAACGTTTAAAAAAAATCTCAATTAAAAAAACCCCTTTTATTTTGGCTCAAAAGAAATACTTTGTTCCACCCCACACAATTACCTCACCCTGAATTTTTTGTGTAACTGAAAATTAAAAATAATTCTGGCTTGAAACTAATTAAAAAAATTTGGTTGACACTGCCAGTGAACAGCAAAATCAATTAATCACTCAGTTCTACTTACAGTATGTAATTTATTGAGCTGTTTAAAGAATCATATTAGAACAAAGGAAAATTAAAATGAATTGTTAGCCTTAACTCTGACATCTAGAATTGGATCCAAATATGAAATTTCTCCAAAGTATGGGGTGCTCAGATTTTGAATTATTGGTGGAGCCAATTATAGGATTTGGCCGGAGTTGCAAAGTTATGATTTCAGTAGAAAGCTGTGGTTTCTCAAAACTTGGGATTTTCTGGACATAGGTTTTTGGCTCATCTTTAATTTTTGCCAATACTATAAAACTATTCTTTCCATATATATATTAAAAAAATCTGACCTAATTCTATTTTCAGATTAATTTAAAATTAAAAGTTACTTTATTGAAGTTAAGTGAATTACAATATAAGACTGTTACAAGGCAGTGTAGTACAAAGGACTTGAAAACTGATATGGTCTAATTAATAAAGTACTCACATAAATTTCTAAAATACAAATTGAATGTTTGAAAAGGATCTTGCATGTGGGGAAATAAACATGAGTTTTTTCCCCAAGATTTTAACTTATCCATATTCTTGAGTGAACTAATGTAAAAATAGATTTTTAATCTGTTTAAAATGTATAATCATGTTATTATAAATACATATCCAGAAATTTGAAATATGCATTCTCAATATTTAAATAAGAGTAATGTACATTGTGAGTGTCAAACTAATCATTTTCAAAGAGCAGCTCTGTTGTGGTATTTAATTTTGGAAAAATAACAGAAGTGAATAAACTGATTATTACTGTAGCAAAACATGATTTTTAAACTGAATATAGCTGGGTGGAGTTACATTAACATACAAATGATATTTAAACTTCAAAATTCTTTTTTGCAATGATGTTAACAAGTCTGAATTGATTTGGGGTATACCAGAGAGGCACAGGTAAAACAACTGGGTTAAAATCTTGTGTGTCTTGTTTCAGTACAGGGATAAAAATGCATCTTGCTGAATTTAAACTCCTAACAAATAGGGAAGTATATGGAAATGCTGACTCAACCTGAACCAGAGCAGCCCTAGTGGGCACCCCTGTTATACTTGAATTATTTCATAGTTTGCAACTGAATGGACTTGGTAACTTCTACAGTAAATTAGTCTTTCCAGCACATAATGGACAGCCTACAGCATATTTGTGAGAACAGCAGATCCAAGAACAAAAAGACATTATTTGCATGATTCTGAGCTACTTTCAATACTGAAACTTCAAAGATGAGTTCAACAAAGGGTGAGATGACTTGTAAACTGTGCAAGTCTAATTTGCTAAAGAAATACAGGCAGTTTTTAAAATGGCTAAATAGATTGCAGTTTCTTATTTTCTCACTTCTAGTTTCTTTATCTGCTTTATTTATAAGGTACCTATCACTTTGGTATTTAAGTAGTAAACATTTTAGTCAAACTCTTATTAAATTTTTGCTTTAGTAATTCAAAGAGAGACCAAAATTTGTAAACTGGCTCAACAAAATATTTTACTTACTTCTCATTAGAAATCTGAGCCTCTGATTACAGTACAACATCTGTGGTGAATGTTTTGCAAATGCTGTCTTGGTGAAACATGGGAAGTGAATTGTGCTGTCATGCATAAGTTCTTGGTTTGGACTGACCTCAAGACTCCCACTCCTTCAGCCTTTGTCAAGTCTTTTATGTAAAGGCACCATCTCTCTGTTTCCTCTTTACTGCCTTCCATGCAGACTTCAAACTCTTTCTGAGGCAGCCACCTGTGTGAACAAGGAGTGGTCTGAACAACTAATCTATGGCCTGTTGCTGCTGCTAACAACCTGATTGGCTGCCTGCCATCCCCTTCAAGATGGGAGACAGTGAATATTAAGTGCTTCCTTGTGGGAGCACCAGAGAACCTGCAGGGGGAGTAGGATAACATTTTACTGACCCAGCCTGAATTCATGGGAGCCTCTCACCTAGAATTTCTGCCTTCACCTCAAAGCCATCCAAGGTATGCAGAAGAGGGAAAGGGAGAAGCTGCTCACAAACTGTAAAGAATAAAGGATGAGGCACACAATATCAGTTTGGTGAGGCTGGGGTAACTCAGCAAGAAGTTAAATAGGAGATATGCTAACAATTTGCCATTGGAGGCTCAGTATTGGAACCAACCCCTTCTTGTTCCCTGCAGCCCTGATCCCATATGAGCAGTGGTGCACAAAAACTGATTATCACTGGTAATCACAACAACCAAATCACAATCCCTGGGGTAAGTGGTTTAACTATTAAAGCTACATTGATATCAAACTCTCAGTGGGTTTGCCTTGGAGTGACACAAATGTGTCACAAAGTAAATGAGGATCTTTACTCCCTGCCTGGTTAGAAACATGAAAAATGAGTTCAGTAAGGGGTACAATAAACTGAATTAAATGGAAGTCAGACAAGTGCAATGAGTAGATCCAAAAGAGTCATTAGCAATGAAACCTTTTGTTCCTGAGGACCCTGAATACCCACATGTCCTAAGCATCTCTCTCAAGCAGTCACACCTGGACATCAAATTCTTTCTAACAGATTAATTATTAAAGTTCTAGAGTTCAGGGCTCCTTCCTCAGCTTTGATTCTACTTAGAGCTCCCCTATTCTCAAGTCAGAGACTTCTCACCTAGGCCAGGCTCTAGGAGCCCCTCCTTCCCTGTTTCCCTCAGTGTTGGAGAGGCATCTACCTTTCTTTCTCTTGCTCATCAGTATGGGTCCTGTCTTTAGTTTCAGCCTCAAATTGTTTTGGCTGGTTGCTGGAAAGGAATTCAGCTGCCTACCAAAATGTCAGTCTGTCTCTGAGAGAAAAGGTGGGTGAGTTTGGCAAGAGAGTCATGCTTTCGAGCTTACACAGAACACTGCACGCAGGCTCTCTCTAAGAAGTTCCAAATCTGCCACAGCTCAGCTCCCCTCTGGAGAGATGGTAATAGCCCTTTCAGTGAGGAAGGCACTGTCTAGCTACAGTTTCAATTGGCTGGGTCTAGGGAGTGGGAGGGAAAAGTATTGATTGTTTGGGAAAGTGGGGAGGCAGTGTATTAGTTGGTAGGGAGTGAAAACTGGGGAAGCACAGTACTAGTTCAGGAAAATATAATATCAGTTTATTTGGGGTCCTGGAATGAGGATCGGTTGACTATCTGGGCTGATAAGAGAAAAGCCTGCTGCTGAAGAAGATTTACTCAACTGCCAGCAGCACTAGTGTAAAAGAGAGGGCACTCCCTATTCACACAGGTGGCTGTCTCAGATCTCAGGTGTGCAGAGAGGCAAAAAGAGTAAACAGAAGTGGCACCTCGGCCTAGCAAAGGCTATAGAAGTGGGAGACTTGAGGTCAGTTCAGTTGAACTCCCTTTTCTCTTTGTTCAAATTCAAGCCTGTGAATAAGAGAGAGAGTTGGTCATGAAAACAAATTTTACTAGCTAAATTGATGCAGTAGCCATGGACTATCCTGTTTCTCTTTTGGCTGGTATTGTGTGCTTATATGAAATGTGAAGCAAAATCTCTTTAACAATGGCCAGAAAAAAAATTGAAATGGACTGTCCATGAAACCAAAATAGTTGGAATAGACACAAAAAAGAGATGAAATCATTATGTCCAAAAGATACAGCCACATGCACAAATAGGTAGAGGGCTAACAATTATATTGCCCCTCCCCCAAAATCACCCTGACCTTAAAATCAACAGGTAAATAGGTTTGTGAGGTTGCCAAAAGTAATGCTGAAGTTTTAAAAGTACACCCACAAAGCTATGTGCATGATCCAGTACTAACTGGCATGAATTTATTCTGAATTCCATTTCCCTGATTAAAGCTGGAAATCATTACTCACAATGTTTAAAAAGTCATGTATGCATATTTTCTTGACCAAATAAATCATGTTTGGGTTGCAATTTTGCCTGCCCTGGCGATTATCAACACCTGTAGCTGAACATAAAAGGACTATAAACTATAACCTTCAGCTCCCATCCAACTTAAGATAATTGAAGGTCTGACTTAAGCACAGAGAAGAAACAAAGGAAATGTATGCTCGAGTCATAGAAACATTGGCTAGCTGAAGTGAAACTCACAAGCCAAAACCCAAATGCATCTTAAGTAATTCTCATTTTTTGTATCTGGGAGCAGCCTACATAAACTATAGGTTCCAGCACAGAATGTTTCATTTTAATACAAACAGACTCATCTTTTGCCAGAATAGTATAGAGAATTGTACAATAATTTTCCTAGAATAAACCTCCATCTCTACTATATATTTTGAAGAATTTGTTGTTTGTTTGTGGATTTGTTTGCGCAAAATAAAGTCATACTTCACAATTACCAACAGATACCAATTTTGCATAAACAATCCTGCCACTTAAATTAGCTGAATGCACTACTTTTTACATTAGAATATGCTGGGTGAAAGGTTTAAATTATTATTTTTGTTTTCCATCAGAAAAATAGCCATGACTATTATGATTAGAGTTCATAAAAATATTTGCTAACAAAATTTGAATTGAGTTGCCTATTCAGCTGTCATTTTAGTGTGAATAAAATTTTTACTATTACAAATCCCAAAATAATTCAAATTAGTTACAGAAAGAGTAACGGAAGCTTTACAAATTCCTGATTCAAATTTACTATGGATGGTAATTATGCAATAAAAAGAATAATGTTTGAAGTTGAAATCCTACAAATTTAAAACTGTTCTTTTATTTCCCTTGTGCAAGCACATAAAAATTCTATTACATATATTTCATTTCTTGAACTTTCTTATAAGTGTAATCTATATAAAATGACTTTGCCCGGGCAACAACAGGTCTCACCTGTTAGTTACAAATAAGTAGGAGTAGCCAATGGGCTTCTGGCAAGCTTCCTATGAAGCAGTTCATTTGAGTGCTCCAGTTTATCCTTAAACCTCCTAACTATGGTTGAGTATTGCAGTATATATTAGAATAATCTTGTCTTTTAATGACTCTGGTCCATGCACAAAGAATATAAATACCATACTGAAAGCCAATGCAGGCTGAACATCTTTAGTCTAGTACCCTCAGGACCTGACCAGAGAATCTGCTGAACCACAGGAGGTCAATATTGGCTAGCAGCATTACCAACACTTCTACTGCTTACTGGGCTCTTAGAAGACATTTAGGGATAAATTAGAGCTAAATAATAGTACAGAACACTGAGAGCCAGGACTGTTGGCTGTAAACATACTTTATGGGACTGCGGAAAACTTGGCCACACCCATGAGGAGTGGCTAACTAAAATCATGGATGTTGCCAGACTAGAGAGTGCTGCAGTATGGCGGTTCAGTCTGTAGCAATGCTCTTCTAGCTCAAATGGGAAAGCTGAATTTTACAATTTACAATTCAACATTCAAAAGGGCTTCAGTTCAAGACACAACAGAGGAAAAGACCCCAAAACTTGGGTGTCCGATTAATACTTCAAATCTCACTTCTCCGCAGCTTGGTATTAAGTTTGAAGTGTGTACTACACTGTACACCATTAAGAAACTCATCTGCTAACAATTATATCTTATACAGGCAGTCCCCGGGTTACGTACAAGATAGGGACTGTAGGTTTGTTCTTAAGTTGAATTTGTATGTAAGTCGGAACTGGTACATATTGTAGGGGAAACTCTAGCCAAACATTTCTCCAGAGCTCAGTTTTATTCTCCCACACCTCACTTCCCTCAGTCCTTTATTCTCAAGCTGAGGTGTCTGCTGAGGAAAGCTGCTCTGCGTCTCCCTGGTCTGCTGGGGGGGGGGGGGGGGCGCTAGCTTCACATCTCCCTGGTCTGCTGGGGGGAAGCAGCTAGTGCAGGGTTGCCACACCCCGCTTGTAAGTAGGGATCCGATGTAAGTTGGATCCATGTAACCTGGGAACTGCCTGTACTAAGTATAGCAGAAAATTTGGTATTTCCAACTAGCACAATTCCTAGATGACTGAGGATTATTTATCTAACCCATTCTCCTGGGAATCTCACAATGGTTCCTACACTATAGAAAATAACCATTTGAAACTTCACAGCAAAAGCCAGGGTAGCACTCAGATCCTCTGGCTCCCAAAGCATTTATCACCATTATTGAAGCTGTAAGAGAAGCTCACTTAAGTTTTAGCAGTAGGTGATTTAGTCAAGCAGTTCTGATCTTTCTCAGTAGAAAGTATAGTCACACTGTCCAGAACATTAAGCTTCCTAAATAGGACTTGAACATGGATCTTGATACCCCAAACCTGATGCTCTATTAATTTAATTATTCAGGCTGAATTCAGCCATCACTTTATATGTCTTTCTGATCTACCTGTCACATTCCAATATACTCTAGTATGTATCATGTACATAAGATGATGTTTGATAATTAAAAAAATGTATTTTCCTTTATAATTTATTGCACAATACATGGACACCCAAGATAGTTTTGTGCTATCTTCAAGAGTACTGGGGCTTAAGTTCATTTTCTCCTCTTCCTTTCAGAGTGAAATGTTATCATTATCTTAGTCATCCAAGGTAACTCAAAATATGAGTAGTATACAATATCCTAAAATGTACTATTTATATTTGAGGTACTGCAGAATGTCTGTGCACTTCTTTCATGTCACATTGTGTTATACAGACTTACAAGGAGAAGAAAATAACAGGATGTGACACAGTGTAAGTGATGCACTGACATGTATAATTTAAAGACTACACTCTTGTTGGAAGCAGACACCTGCAATTAATTCAGAAATTGGGAATTCAAAATGAAACTGATGATTAAAGCCAGAAGGGACTTTAAATGCATATTAAGCTCATGAATGGGTGAATACTTCTGTTTACCTAACAGACATTTGGTATATTTGTGCTTGTAACTTATTTACAGAGCATGAGTGTTGGCCTTTGAACAGAAGGCTATCTGTATATAAAATATTAAGCCTTTCAAGTTTCTCCAGTTATTACCTCATGATTAAGAACAGAGCTTGAATTGTAAACATTTGTAAATAGGAAATCTTGCCTTCGGTTGTTAGTATTTTTATTAAATGAATATCAGAGCTAGAGATGGACTTCAGATTTAGGAAATTTCAGTTGCTTCCAGAAATGAAGGTGCCCACTAAAATGAATCGTAGTCTGCACGTGTGCACGCGCTCACTCCAGGGAAGATATCACTACTTGGGACAATTTCATGATACCGTGCTGTTAACTACTAGCAATTCTATTTTTAGAGACAATATTTTCAGAAACAATAATAGAACATTATGGCCTTAGGTACTGTATTCAATGTACCCACCTATTTTGAACATTTTACAGTTTTGTCTGAAATCCCAAATCCATGTTAATCTATAATCTCTAAATAGTATTAAGATGAATAGTGCTCAATTCTGAATGGTCACATTTTGAACTCTGGTAATAATAATAATAATAACCACCACCAACATTGTGATTGAGATTAAAAGAAAGCTGTTTATGTTGGTCATTTCAGTAATCACACACAAAAAAGAAAGAATATACATAACATATCTATCCATATTTTTTTCCTCCATCAACTAGCGACTTTAAAATGAAATAGAAAAAGCTTATAGTAATCAGCATAGAACATTTATTCCATTGTTATTTGCAGGGTTGTTGAAGCCATGTTGGTTCCAGGATAAGAGAGACACAAGTTGGGTGAGGTAATATCGATTAGGCCAACTTCTGCAGGTGAAAGAGACAAGATTTTGAATTTCACTGAGCGCTTTTAAATCTCCTGTGGAGTGTGAATGCTTGTTTGTCCCTTTCACCATGTAACTCTCTCATAGAAAATATATTAAATTATTTATTTGAAAAACACAAGAAAAAAAGATACTGGAAGTGAACTTAAAAGTATATTAACTTTTTACAAAAAAATTTACTGCATAATAATGCCCATTATTTCAATTGGCTTATAAGGAATTGACCAACACCATCATCAATTAAGTCACCTTCACCTTTTCTGTGCATATGCACTCATTGAAATTAATAAAAACAACAGAGACTAGGATTTTTTCTTATTAAGTTCTGTCTGTTTTCAAAAAGTGTAATTATTAATGCCTTTCATTTTATGACATCATAACTCAAGGTTATAAGAAAGGAAGAAAAATAAAACTTATGACTTTCTGTACAAATAATTCAAACAAGTCTGAGTGTTGGTTCATATCTCTATTAAAACAAACAGTGGAAGTATGCCTAGAATCAGGATGTATATAGAATCTGATGGTAGTTTAGTGGGCAAGCCAAAAGGAATATTTCAAATTCCATTTTGAAATGGACCAAGAGGATCATACCCACAAAGATATGTAATAATTATATTGCAAAAATAAAGTAATTTTATCATGAATAGAACTGAATGATCTGCCCTCTGAGAGATCTGACACTCCTTTCTTGCTTTTCAAAATGCTGAAAGCATTCATTTCTCTTGCTTTTGAAACCTATAACACTATTCCTGGCAAATTCTTAAGTACAGCCAACCTAGTTGATGTCCATGATGTTGTAGGTTAGTCATTTATCCATATCCTGTCATTTCTGGGGATGTTTTGTTAGGAAAGCAATTCTCTTGTTAAGGCAAGACCACTTCTATTGGCTAATATCAATGGTTTGAATTTATGAATTTTGCCAATCCAGTACAATATACATGCTTCACATTTTTTTTCCTCAATAGTTTTGCAGTTCTGAAACACATGGTCATAGTAAACTAACTGAGAATGTAATTGAGACATTTTAATCTCTTTAATCTTCCCCCCACTCCCTCTAGTATACTTTCATTGATTAAAGCCTTTATAATACCAGCAAATTACATCTACCTCCTCTAACACCTATATTCTTTAGGGTGTGGGTGGGGAACCTTTTTTGGGTTGGGGGCATTGACACAGAAAAATCTTTTGGGGGGCCTCAGACAAAAGTGAGAAGCAAAAAATAAAAAAATAAAATCAGACTGATGTGGCCCTCAATATTTATTTATTTATTTATTTATACCCAACCTCTCTATTTAAAATATTCACGGCGGCTTACAAACATTTTAAACACAGTACAAATATATATAAAAATTTAAAATACGAGACCACAAAGGGATATAAAACCTACTAAAAACATATTGAGAAGAGGAACATACACATACAGACTCAAACATTAATAAAAGCACAAGTAAAAAGGGTGGTTTTAGCCTGATGCCGAAACAATGCTAGTGTTGGCACCATGCGAATATCCTGAGGAAGAGGATTCCGCAGCTTGGGAGCAAAGGCAGAGAAGGCCCTGTTCCGCAAAGATGTTAATCTTATCTCCACAAGAGGGGGAACACAAAGCAAAGCCTCCCCAGCTGACCTCAATCCCCAGGCAGGTTCATATGGGAGAAGACGGTCCTTCAGATACCCCGGACCCAATCCATTTAAGGCTTTATAGGTCATAACTAAAACTTTAAATTGTGCCCGGAAATATATCAGAAGCCAGTGCAGCTGCCGAAGCACTGGCATAATATGCTCCGTATAACGGGTATTAGTCAAAACTCGAGCAGCCGCATTCTGGACCAGTTGAAGTTTCTGAAGGCTCAGAGGCAGACCCACATAAAGTGCATTACAATAATCTAGTTTAGATGTAACGAGAGCATGGATCACTGTAGCCAAGTCATGCTTGTTCAAGAAGAGTCGCAGCTGGCGGATCAGACAAAGCTGCCCAAAAGCATTCCTGGCTACCAAAGAAATCTGGTTTTCAAATGTTAAAAAAGGGTCCAGGAGGACTCCCAAGCTGCATACCTGTTCTTTCAGGGGGAAAGTAACCCCGTCTAGAACAGGTGCCATGCCACATTCCTGAACAGATGGCCTTCTGATCCACAGGACCTCAGTCTTATTTCAACTTCAGCTTGTTTGACTTCATCCAAATCATCACCGCCTCCAGACACCGGTTTAGATCAGTCACTGCCATACCTGGTTCTGATATCACAGGGAAATAGAGTTGGGTGTCATCTGCATATTGATGGCACTGTCCTCCAAAACTCCTTGGGTATGTCTAGACTATATGCCTCTGCCGATAGAAGCATGTAAAATAGGCTACCTGACATAGTCAATGAAGCGGGGATTTAAATATCCCCGGCTTCATTAAAATAAAAATGGCTGCCGTGCTGTGCCGGCTCAGCTGATTGTCGGCACAGCGCAGCAGTCAAGACGCAGATCGGTTGATAGGGGAAGCCTTTGTCGACCGCTCCTGTAAACCTTGTTTCACGAGACATAAGGGAGCGGTCAACAAAGGCTTCCCCTGTCGACTGATCCACGTCTTGATTGCTGCGCTGTGCCGACAATCAGCTGAGCTGGCGCAGCGCAGCAGCCATTTTTATTTTAATGAAGCCAGGGATATTTAAATCTCTGCTTCACTGACTACATACAGAGGCATGTAGTATAGATATACCCCTTATGACCTCTCCCATGTAGATATTAAACAGCATAGGGGAAAAGGTGGAACCTAGAGGAACCCCATAGCACAATCACCACAGGGTTGAATATCAGCCCCCTAGCTCCACCTTCTGAAAGCATCCTGACAGGTAGGACCAGAACCACTGCAAAACAGTGCCTCCGATACCCAACTCTACCAGGCATTCCAGAAGGATACCATGGTCGATGGTATCAAAAGCCGTTGATAGGTCTAAGAGAATCAACAGGGATGATTCTTATGCCTGTCTATCTCCCGGCATAAGTCATCTACCATGGCGACCAAGATGGTTTCAGTTCCAAAAACAGGCCTAAAGCCAGACTGAAATGGATGTAAATAATCTGTTTCTTTCAAGAAAGCTTGAAGTTGCAATGCCACCGCCCACTCAAGTACCTTGCCCAAGAAGGGAATAGTAGCAATTGGGCGATAGTTATTTAAATCATGTGGGTCAAGGGAAGGCTTCTTAAGTAACGGTTTTATCACTGCCTCTTTCAAGGCAGCAGGAACCACACTGGATCTAAAAGATGCATTAATAATCCCCTGGACCCAGCCAGTCATCCCTTCCTGGCTAGATTTAATAAGCCTTGAAGGGCAGGGGTCAAGTGAGCATATGGTCAGTCACTTTCCTCCAAGCACCTTGTCCACATCCTTAGTCTTCAATAGCTGAAATTGATCCAGAGAAAAATGACTGAGCAGTACGCTCGACACATTCTGTGCCTTACTTACATAGCAGCCAGAGTCCAAATCCGACCAAATGCAAGCGATCTTATCTGCAAAGTGCTTCGCAAACAGATCACAACGGGGGGCCAAGAGCTCCTCCATTTCATCATGAGTGCCAGACTGTAACAGGCCTCGCACTACTCGAAACAGTTCCGCTAGACAGCATCGTGCAGATGCAATACAGGTAGAAAAGTAGCTTTTCTTCGCTGTCAGCACTGCCACAGAGTAAGCTCGCAATTCACCTCTAATTCACAATCGATCGGACTCAGCTCTAGTTCTCCTCCAGAGGCATTCTAGCTGTTGCACAGACCGTTTTGCCGCCATCAACTCCCCAGAAAACCAGGGAGAAAACTTGGCTTGACTAGTCCAAAGAGGGCACTTAGGAGCAATCATGTCAACTGCCTGGGCTACCTCGATGTTCCATGTATCGACTAGGGCATCTACAGAACCATTTGCCATAACAGCTGAACAATCCCTCAGGGACCTCAGGAATCCATCAGCCTCCGAGGGTGGATCATCTTAATAGGTCCCCCGCCTCTGTGGAGGCGAAGGTCAGCAGGTAGTCTAAACTTGATAGTAGTGATCAGCAGTGACCAGGTAGTGATCAGTTCATGACAAAGGGAGTGTAGCCACATCCCTTATCCCAAGAACTCTATCTTAGACCAAAAGCCCAGATCGAGTGTATGACCTGCAACATGTATTGGGTTAGTTATGCGGGGTCAACAGAGAAGGGAAAAGACATTCCCCTACATTCCTCTCACATACCAGAGCATAAGGGGACCCAGCCAGTAGATTTTGTGTGCTCCAGCCCTACGGTGAGGCAATTGGGGGGAGGTATGGGGCTGGAGCACCAAAGTGAGCTCCCCAATGATGGTGAGGGATGGCGGCCCTGAGCCACTGTGGACAGATATGAAATCATAGAATAATAGGACTGGAAGGGACCTTGAGAGGTCATCGAGTCCAGTACCCTGCCCTCATGGCAGGACCAAATACTGTCCAGACCATCCCTGATAGACATTTATCTAACCTACTCTTAAATATCTCCACAGATGGAGATTCCACAACCTCCCTGGGCAATTTATTCCAGTGTTTGACCACCCTGACAGTTAGGAACTTTCTCCTAATGTCCAACCTAAACCTCCCTTGCTGCAGTTCAAGCCCATTGCTTCTTGTTCTATCCCCAGAGGCCAAGATGAACAAGTTTTCTCCCCCTCCTTATGACACTCTTTTAGATATCTGAAAACTGCTATCATCCCCCCCCTCAATCTTCTCTTTTCTAAACTAAAAAAAACCAATTCCTTCAGCCTTCCCTCATAGGTCATGTTCTCTAGACCTTTAATCATTCTCGTTGCTCTTCTCTGGACCATCTCCAATTTCTCCACATTTTTCTTGAAATGCGGTGCCCAGAACTGAAAACAATACAGACAGTCCCTGGGTTACATCAATCCGACTTACGTCGGATCCCTCGTTACAAATGGGGGAGGGGGGCAGCTAGTGCGGGGTGCCTCCCCCACTGTTGCCGTCTCCGGCGCTGCAGGGGGCGCTTCCCCCCAGCAGACCAGGGAGACGCGGAGCTAGCGCCCTCCCCCCCCCCAGCAGACCAGGAAGACCAGTGGAGGACGCGGGTCTGCTGGGGGGAACAAGACACCAGCCAAAAGGGGGCACTCCAGAGTGGAAAAATTTATTTCCTAGGGAACAGCAGGAGCAGCAGGCAGTGAGACCCATTATGTTACAGTTCCCACCTTGGGAGCAACAGCTCTTTCCCTCTTTAGCACTAGAGCTGCAAGTATCTTGTTAGCATCACGTGAAATTAACAAGTCCCTTCCAGCCTGGCAGAGGTGAAGCTGAAAAATTACCCAGTGGTGTGGGTGGGCAAGAATGGGGAGGAGCAGGACAGAAGGGAAGAGGGGATAAGCCCCAGCCCCAAACCCTGGCTGGAACGGAGCAGGGTAAGCCCCGAGGGAATGGGTCTGGTTGCAAAGTGGGTGAGTGGACAATGAGGACCCACCTGTGGCTAAATTCCTGTTCCCAACACAGAATTTTTCTTTAAAATTAATCCTGTGGATAAATTCACACACACACTTCACAGGAAGGGATTTCCATTTTCTGCTCAGCAGAATACAACAACAGCTTTGATTGTATCAATATTTCACTGTGCTCTCCAATGACTATTGATTACACTTAATACCCATTTCACTGAACCATCTGTAGCAAATTCTATTTGGAACAGTAATATGCATTGAATAAACTTTTTTTAGTTATAAAAACAAAGATTCTGACTATTAAATGAATAACTGGGATCTTTCAGGTACCCCAAAAGGAAGATTTGGATATAGCATGAAACACTGAAACTTATGATCAATTTTTAATTACTGGCCCCCTGCCACAGAACCCTGTCCCCTGCCCTCCCAGCACCGTGTTCCCTTTCCCCTGCCACAGAACTCTGTCCCCACTGGCACCCTGTCCCCTGCTGCAGAAACTTGGCCCCTGCCCTCCCGGCACCCTGTTCCCTCTCCCCTACTCCCAGCTGCAGAACCCTGCCCCCACTGGCACCCTGTGCCTTGCCCCAGCACCCACTAGCACCCTTCCTCAGTACCATGTCCCCTACTCCCACCAGCACAGTTGGGACCATATTAGTGAAGCTTGAGGGGTCGAGGGGGGGGGGAACGCATTGGAGGAGTTTTATTTTTTTGCATCTCGCTTGTGTGGCCCCAATTGACTTTTCTTTGGGTCAGTGGCCCCTGACTCAAAACAGCTCCCCACCCTTCTCATAAATAAAGACAATGCAGAAACTTTTTGTGTTTGACACAGTATTTTATTTAAAAATGAAGCCTGGTCAACAAATCCCCAATTGGGGACAATCCCCCATCTGGCCATAGCATCATAACACTCCTGCACTCCCCCTTTCCCCCAGATCCTCGATCTGAGCCTATCATACACTGGAACCCCCTGCCTTCAGCCCCTCACATACCCCAACCCAAATTCCTGAACCCTCACAGCCACAAGCCTGTGACTTGCTTAGTACCCCAACCCTACATCTGACCCCAATACTGCCCGGCCTATAGCCCCCTTCCTGAGCCAGAATCCCCTTCTCCACCTCCTCCTGCATCCAGATTTCCTCCCAGAGCTTGCACCTCTCACCCCTTCCCACACCCAAATCCCTCATTCCCACCCCAGAGCTTACACATCCTGTCTCAACCCAACGAGGCAGCGAGGGTACAGCTAGACTGCAGGAGTTTTTCAGGATTCCGGAGATATCCCAGAAAAACTCTTCTGCATCCAGGGATGCATTTGTTCTTCCACTTTTTTTTAGTGGAAGAGCAAACATTCTCTTTTGGTCACCCCTATATTCCTCTTTCCATGAGGAATAAGGGGGCTTCCAAAAGAAAGGGTTTTTCTTACATTTGGTCCAGTCTAAATAGGCCAAATGTTGGAAAAAATTCTTCCTACAGAAGAATTGAAAAAAAAAAAAAGCAGCAGTATAAGGGTGGGGAATAGCAAGTGATGGAGAGGAGGAGAATAGAGAGGGCGGGGCTTCAAGGAAGGTGTGAGGCTTCAAGGAAGGGGAGGGGCATTAGATCTTGGCTTGTTCTGTCATTTAAAAAGTGATCTTGGGTGTAAAAAGGTTGGAGACCACTTATCTAGAGGCTCTGGCATCGTCAGTGTCTTTACCCAGTGTTCCCCATTCAGGCACTTTAAGGGTGTGTCTAGACTACAGGGTTTTGTTGACAAAAGTGGACTTTTGTCGACAAAACTATACCTGCGTCAACACTGCCACTGAGTTCTGTCGACATAACGTTGACAGAACTCAGCAGTTTTGTCGACGGCTGTAAACCTCATTCCACGACGAATAATGCCTTTTGTCGACAGAAGGTGTTATTGCATCTATACTGTCTTTTGCGTCTATACTGTCATGTCAACAAAGTGGCTTGCTTTATCGACAGACCCGGATGTAGTCTAGATGCTCTTTGTCGACAGAAGCTTTGTCGACAGTATCTGCCGACAAAACTTCCGTTGACAAAAGCTTGTAGTCTAGACATACCCTAAGAGTATAAGCAAATCACCCTTTAGCTTTCTTTTTGTTAAGCTAACTAAATGGAGCTCCCAGCATCTTTCACTGTGCAACAGTTTTTTAACCTTTAATAATTCTTGTAACTTTTCTCTGAACCCTCTCCACTTTTTCAACAGCCTTCTTAAATTGTGGGTACCGGAACTGGACATGGTATACCAGTGGTAAACATCCCAGTGCTAAATATAGAGCTATAATTTTGATGTCTGTGATATGCCAGTTCCGTATTAGCAGCATCATTCTGATATCTGAAGGAGGACATCAACTACTTCATGTGAATTTCACCCATGTGTCAAAGTGCACCTACAAAGGCTTTGAATGATCTTAATTTCACATTTGATACGAAGTCTAGTTCATATGAAGAAGGTTAGTAGTAAAAAGGAGTATGGGTCACATAGGTTCTTAGTCTGAATTCATAAAAAGCCGTAAAGCAACTATCGTCCCTATGTAGCTTGAAGACTTCATGTGACTCCTAACCAGTGATTTGTGGCTTATTACTCTGTGCTTCTCTGTGCCTCTTACAAAGAAGTCAAATAAATTCTGAGCTACTCTCTTTCTATCTTTGGAGCATGACCAAGAACTAATGAACATAAACATTGTATATTGCTATGGATAGTAGAGATACTTCATCTGCTATACGAAGGTAGACAAAAAGCTTGTGTTATTACGTCTTATATGCCCTGCCACCTCTCTCATGGAAATCAATGGCAAACTCTAAATGGAATGCTGAATCTTCAAATTCATGTAACTTTATCCTAATCTTTCTGAAAATGTGGTATTGAAAAGGTAGGTACAGAGAATTAGCAATTTTCTCACTTTGCACAGAAACAAACTCCCTCTTTCCCTGATACCATCTACATTTTTGTAAGTCTCTAAGGTGCTGCAGAACTATTTGTTGCTTACGTTTTTTCCCTCCCATGTGAGAGATGATACTGAACAATACCTGCAGAAAACATGCTGCAATTTTGTTTTTGTCCTCTTTTAAATACAATTGCTTGCTGTTAGTGGAAACATGTTCTTAATTCCAGAGAATGTGTCAACCCTGATCATATTTTAGCTGTTTTACTAAGCATACTGTTGGACGGATAGTGCTTATTCTTGAAGAGACAACTATATTTTCATTTTCAATCAGCTTCACCACAAGATTTTTCATATAGGCTCCCATCACAATACTAATTTAACTTTAGAGCTGGCATTACATTACACATCCTTTGGCCTGCTGTGCTAACATGTTTTCACATGCTTATCTTTTATTAACATAAAAGAGACAAAATTCTCTAAGCCACACACCTCTTAATGTAACTGAAGTTGCAATGTGGGACACCAACTCTACAAATAAGAAGCAAATGATCAGACAGTGAGAGACACTTTAAAAATTAGGAGCACAGAAAATACTGAATGAAGTGAAATAAATACTTTTGCACAAGCAAGGCCTGTGGTGACTTCAGTTTTATGATTCAAGGATTTGAAGGACTCCGCAAGCAATTTTTGTTAGAACGGGGCAAAATATTTGATATGATGTTGAAAATATTTGAGATCTGCCATGCCTCAGTTCACTCCATTGCCCCTAATGAATTTCTTTGAATCATCAACATTTGCATCCAAATCAGTCTATAACATTTTGCACTTTGTGACTGTCTGAAAATGTTGAGGCAGATTTTTGCATTTCCAATTGAGTTTCAGGGCTGTGATTGGTAATGTGCCAGAAGTTGAAAAGCTGAAGTCACATGATATTCATTCTAGGTCTATTATTGGCTGTGTCTGCTCCCTGTGACGACGAATCTAATCGCTGGGGCTTCTGCACTTTGAGATATGCAGAACAAAACGTAGGAGATGAAGACTTGGACTTTCTTTAGTAGCCACTTTCAAGGTCCCATGGGTCACTTATTTTCCTCAAAAACTAGCCTAGACTTGGGCAAGGACAGTAGCCCTTTAAAGGACCCTCTTTTACCTGCCCAGTAAGACTAGAAAAATCATTAGGACTCACACTCCAAAAATACAAAGGGTGGTAGATTGCTGGTATGTCTCTGTAGCCAGACAGCCCGCCCCCATCACATCCATTTTATTTGCCTCTATGAAGCATACAGGGCAGAGAAGAAGCAATAATATCAGCATAGTCTATCCTGGCTCATCTGATCCTGAGAAGCTGAAAACAGATATGTGGAGAGAGAGCGATTAAGTCAATAAGCTAGCCTCGAGGCTGCGAGAACTGCCACCGGCTGGCACCTATGTTGATTCGAACACACACACAGTCCCTGGGAGAAGAATTTCCCATTGAGAAAAGAATCCCCAGTAGTTCCAATTTAGTTATCTCTCTTACAAGTGTAAATTAAGTTCACAACTCCCTTGTAAGAACTGGTCTCACAAAAGACAGACCAGCCCCATCTGGCATGACAGACAAGAAAGAGAAATACGTGACCCCATGAGTATAAAAGATAGGTCCAGCACACACTCACTTTGAGCGTCATTCTACCCTCTACCTGCTGGTCAGGTTAGGTGTTTGACCTCCCGAGGTTTTATGGGGACGCCCACCTCGTATTTTCATCTTTCCTAGGAATTGAGGGACCGGCCCTGGCCTGACATGCTGGAGTCGAGAGGCACAGAAGGGGGTAAAAATTGTACCTGGATGTGGTCCTCTGTCTTAAGTGTACACATAGAAAGAGTAAGCTGTTAGTTGGTACCATTGTTTCTATTTTTCTATCTTTATCTTCTTTGTAACCATTTTTAAGATCTATATTTTGCTAGTAGTTAAGAAATAGAGCAATAGCCATTGTAACCATATGATTTATAAGCTTCCTCAATAAGCCTGTAACTGTTTAAGTTTTAACCTGACTCCTTCAGTTGCTGTAACAGAACCAAGCACAATTTAAAAGAACTTCAGATGGTCTTGAGGGACAGACATAGGGAGCCCTGACCGTCGGCTGACAGTCTCTTATCAAGATTACAATAGCAGAGGGAAGTGATGGAGAGCATTTGGGTGGAGCATGTGTCACAGTACACAGAGGATTTGTGTAGGGACAGAGAGCCTAGTTCACCTCTGGTCTTTTTTCAGATGAAAACCACCACAACCATGCCGTTTACAATCTACAGGATCATATTGTTATAATTGTAATAAAGCTATTATTTTATACAGGCGATCCATATCAATTATCTCAGGGTACATCTAGACAGTGGCGCTATTTCGGTATACGTCTGGTATCCTGAAATAGCATTTTCCACATCTTAACAGCATACCCATTATTTCAAAATGCAATCAAAATAACAGGTTTGCTATTCTGATGTCCTGGTAGACCTCATTCCATGAAGATTAAGGGACTTATCAGAATAGCAGTCTATTCAAAATTTGGTGCTGGTGCTTGAAATAAGCTAAGCAATTTGCGTAGCTCAATTTCTGTAGCTTATTTTGAGCTAGTGCTGCTTTGTAGACACACTCTCAGTGTTAGTAGCTGTGACATATCTGCTGATGTCCAATATTTTTGCTTAGTGTGTCTCTGAAAGATCCCACCTGTTTTTTTGTACCTTAGTGGCTCAAAGTAATTTCAAATAGGACACCATACCAGGTCACTAATAAAACAAAAGTCCAAAATAAGGTACTATTGCACATAATCAGAAGCGTAGCTTTTCAAAGAATATTGAAAATATTTAAGTGAGGACCTGCTCCAGATCTTGAAGGGATAGGCATGGGTTCACCTTGTTCCTCTTCACCCTCCAGTTTGGAACTGAAAAAAAATCTCTTGTACAAAAGCACCTTTCCCATATCAAACTAAATTAATCCAGAAGAGATGGAGGAATGGAAAGCATTTTTTTCAAGGTTCATTGTTAATTAAAAAACCAATTACTAATGATTTCTAATTACTTTGTAAGTATACTATAGCTTGTACCTCAGCAAATTAGTGAGATAATGCTTGAAACATCTTATAAAACAGAATTATTCCTCCTCCACATTCATTCACACTTCCACTTAACAGTCTTCTTCAGCAACACCTCTGTGAAACCTTTATATTCATTACGTTATCTTTACTGTTATTACCATTGTGCATTCATTTCCAAATGTTTTCTGCTAAAAAAAACAACAAAGTGAGAGGAATGGGAGGGGGAACAGTAAAGGAGAGACCTTCAAATATGCATTTTATGACACAACCCAAGAAAAGGGAATACATAATGGTGGAAGTCCTATAGCTTTGAGCATTGAGAACTAGGTAAAGGGAAACCAATTGCTGGTGTATTGCAAGGCAGTGTTTCTCAACCAAGGGTTCAAGTACCCTTAGAGATACTTGAGAGAAGACTGGGGGGTACATGAACACAACTGAAATTTGTAGAAAACTAAATTTGTTTTAAGTTTTACAGCACTTTATTATTTTTGTACTTTTTACAAACAAAAATGTAATTGCCCACCCACCTACAATTAAATAGTTTAAACAAATGTGTTTCAATGGTAGAAAAAAAATTGTTTGTCTGAAACTGTAGGTACTTATAATTTTTTTTAAAGATGTACTTTATAAAAAAGGTTGAGAAACACTGTTGTAAGGGACCATCCTGCTTAGGCAGGCCAATGCACTAGCTGAGCCCACATTTCTTCCCATTTTTCATTTCTGTAATTCTGTGGTGAATGCCTAATAATCTTTGGGCCACAAAAGAATCACGTGTTGTGGGTTGGCATCTTGTAAACAAAGAGTTACGTGAACCGAGAGAGAGCTTCAGAGTTGTTCATATATGAATTTTCCAAATACATTTATACTTAAGGTATTCTTTTGATGAAGTACTAGTCTATTATCCGCTGAGTAAATAAATAGTACAGTTTGTCTCCCTTTGACTTAGACAAGTTACAAACTGTAGGGGTTTTAAAAATTTTGTTTGAAGTTCAAAAATATTTCAGTCTGATAAAAAAATAAAATAAAAAACATAAATTAAATTTTTCTTTCAGGGCAGTTAATTAAGTCTTGCAGTACAATGACTGTGGCCATGTTAAATCCTACAGGAAGGAATGGAGCATCTGGCAAAGACACTTTATGCCGGTAGGCGAGAGCTCTCTTGTTGATATAATAAAACCACCTCTGTGAGCAACAGAACCTCTTCTGCCAAAATAATACTGCACACATAAGCACATATGTCAGTATAACTTAAGTGATTCATACCACCTGAGTGACACAAAATATGCTGACATTGTGGAGAGATATGGCCTAAATTTCATTTCTCCATTACTCAGCTAACTACCCTGAGCAAAGTTGAACCTGGGACCTCTGGAGCTTATTAGAGAAGCTTCTACACCTTGAGCTATCAAGCCAGCTTAGGTTGTAGAGCTCCCTTGTTCTTGTCTCTCACCATGAGGGTGCATCTACACTGCATTGTTATTTCAAGATAACAATGCGAGCACCTACACAGACCTACACAATTTCAAAATAATGGATGGCTTATTCTGAAATCTGTAAACCTCATTCTATGATCAGTAACATCTATTCTGAAAATAGCTATTTCAAAATAAGGCATGTGTAGACGTTCCACCGCTGCTATTTCGAATTAGCCCCTCACCAGGGCCATTCTAAGTTATTCCTCCCTAGTGCCAACACCTGGAGCTCTAAATTGAGATAGCACGTCTACATTAGGAAGCCTGTCTTGGACTAATTTTGAGGCTTCCCTGCAGTGTAGATGTACTATTTCAAAATAAGCTATTTTGGAATAACTATTCTGGAATAGTTTATTTCAAAATAAGTGTGCAGTGTAGATGTACCCTAAGTGTTCTAAGTGCCATAACATGGGACAATGAACCATACTAGGTGTATAGGTTACAAATACATTTGTCAACATCTATATATTACATACCAGATAATAAAGCTGGAGGGAAAAAAATCCTTTAATATTGCTTATGTACTTTTACTGAATTACACTTAAAATAGAAACATGCAGATGCTCACTTTATTTCATATTTATGATTATCCTGGATTTATAACTTCTTTCACCTAAAAAATGCAACAAGCAAAATTTCTGGTAACACTTTTTAGTAATTTACAAGTGTCATGCTAGGACTTTGAACAAAAGGCCACCTGAAAATCCATTTGTGGAGGAGATAAGGAAATATTGACATTAAGGGTACGTCTAGACTACATGGCTCCGTCGACGGAGCCATGTAAACTAGTTTACCCGGCATAGGCAAAGAAGCGGGGATTTAAATAATCTCCGCTTCTTTAAAATAAACATGGCTGCTGCGCTGTGCCGACAATCAGCTGATCCGGCACAGTGCGGCAGTCTAGACGGGGTGCGGTCTACAAAGGAAGCCTTTGTCAACAACTCTGTTAAATCTCGTTTCACGAGGCATACCGGAGCAATTGACAAAGGCTTCCCTCATCGACCGTGCCGTGTCTAGACTGCCATGGTGTGCCGGATCAGCTGATTGTCAGCACAACGCAGTGGCCATTTTTATTTTAATGAAGCGGGGATTATTTAAATCCCTGCTTCATTGATTATGCCGGGTAAACTAGTTTACATGGCTCTGTCGACGGAGCCATGTAGTCTAGACGTACCCTAAAGGTCACTCTGTTCCTACAACCAACCCCTCTGTCAAATAAAAAAATATAAAGATGAAAAAAATGAATGGTAAAAAGACAGGCATTATTATTTTAATAGTTTATAATTTATGGATGAGTGAGTTTGGATAGGGTTATATTTACGTAGAGCCTTAGCCTGGCTTATGCTTGGCATAAGCATTGTCTTGTCAATCTCTATCTTTTACATTGACTTGTTTAGATAATACTTACAGCTGATAGGACAAAGATGATGTTTTGTTATGGTATTGGAAGACTGAGATAAGGAGGAAGATAATTAGTACTATAAAATATACAAAACTTTGTAAAAGCCCCCATTAGGAAAAACAGGAAAAAGGTGACATGAAGATATGGAAATATGTGCATATGTATTGCATGGGTCATGTAAAACACAATGCTTAACTTCACCGGAGAAAAGCTAATGAATATGTAATGTGAAAACGTGTAAGAAATCATGTGAACAGGTGTCATTGCAGAGAAAGACTATGCTGGAAATTAAAGGACCAGATCAGAGTCGAGACATTGAAATACCATCATGAAATGCAGGAGAGCTTCCTTGCATCCCAAAACTTAGTTACTTGGGCTCTTAACTGTTCTATCTTATATTTTATTGTCTGGCACAAATACGGTCAGAAACTGTAAATGACGTTAACTATGTTTGAAAATTAATAAAAGTGAAAATTGACCAGTTTAAATTGGGTGGACTGGTGACTCAGTTAAACTATTTAACAGTATTATCTGCAAATCTAAGGTTATTCACTGTCCTTCATATAACAGGACTTCTTCTATTTCATGACTCAGTGCCACAGTTATTACTGTTTCCTATGCCAATTCGAAGAAATCAGAAAGTATTGTGCATCCTTGCATGCCTTTTAGGGTTATCCTGAACCAAACGGTCAGCTTTTTATTCCCTCTTAATGTACTCATCAACTTGCTATAGATGTTTTCTATAAGCTTGACCAATTTCTTGGGAATGCCATATATTCTCAAGACTTGCCATAACCCTTTCTCTCAAAAACTATCAAAAGCCTGTTTGAAGTTTATAAAGTTGTAGCAGGTTCTATTGTGATCGATGTATCCATGATAATTATCACAAATAGCTGACCTATTGTACCTTGTTCTGGTCTGAATCTAGCCTGTTCCTTTTGCAAGTGTTCCTTCCTCAAAGCACTTCATTCTCCTCTGCAACAACTTGGTGAATGCTTTTCCAGCACATCAGTAAGCTGGTTCATCTGCAGCTCTCGCACTCAATCTTCTCTCTTTTATTTATAAATTGGTACTATTATTGCTTTCCCCTATTTGTTCACACTTGTTCTTGTCTATAAATCTTTTTGAATAGCCTGTGCTTTGCTTTTACCCTGTGTTCTTGCTTGCTTGCAGAAGCTCTGCAATTATGTTGTCACTTCTTGGTTCCTTTTTCAAACTTCTTATCAAGATATTACTTCTTTTAAGAATTCCAGCATTTGCTCTCCCTTGTTTGTACTGGAGAACTTCTTCAGGAGTGTCTGCACATTATAGAGGCCTTCATAACTTTCTTTCTATTCCTTAGTCTCTGCTTGTTCATCTTCATTTGTTTGTGCATGTTTGTATCCAGGAACATCTTCAACTTGTAAGTTCCGCTTAGTTCTCATATCTTGTGATATAAGCCCTGCATCAATTTTGCTTCATTTATTCTCCCGCATCTTTACATTATTCACTTTTCCAATTACTTCTGTCTATTCTTTGTTTTAGCTCTCTGCTCAACTTGGGCCCATTTAATTGTAAGTTAGCGTTGACACCAATGATAAGAGCAAGGAAAAATGTGCTGAGAACCTATGACATGGACAAATTGAAAGAGCCAACTGTAAGGAAATAATATGACAAAGTCATGTGGGGGAGAAAAAAATCACCTCTCTAGTGAAAGAAGAAATGTACATTGAAATAAACTGGGATTACAAGACTAACTGAAGGGGGTTGGGTTAGAAGACCTAAATGAAGAAATTGAGGTGGATAATGGATGAACTGCTGTAGTGGAGGAAGTGACAGAAAATAAAATAAAAAATAAAATAAAATAAAATAAAATAAAGCACAAGTCTAAGAGTTGAATGTATACATGAATTTGAAACTAAAAATATATTTGGGCTGTAAAATAATTCTTTATTTCTGTGTGTGGCTAATACATATTCTGACAGGAGATGTTCATGTCTTTGAAAGCTGTAAGACTAACTCAGAATTATAATATTTATTATATAATTTGGTTCTTCCAATTAGTTATTTGTGAATCTTATTTTGTTTTTCACCACTTTATGTTTAGTTATCCATGTTACTTACATTCAGTTACTGTTGGCATATGTTAATTCTGGTTCTGTATTACCATGCAAACACAGCAGACTAGAGTGGAAGGAATTTCTTTTGAGATAACCAGTTAACTTCAGAGGTCTTGTATGATCCCCCTCTTGGGTAAGTAAGAAGAGGAAAATCACACATAGCATGATATTCTTCAGAATGTTTTAATTGGTTCCTGTGCACCATCATGTTTTCCAAGGTGGCAGTACCAAGAAGCCACATTAATATCTATTCAAGGCAAAGTAGATCACAACTGGCAGGTAGATTTTATTATAGTCTTATGAGAAGGAAGTAAATTAAGCCACAAGGGATAAAGCTGAATATGCTGAGGGCTGACTGAACCCAGCATATTATCCACCCTCCTATGTCAAATTTGTCTGGCTTGCAAGGTCTTAACTAGATTGTCCTGGAAAACAATAAAATGAGACATTCTATTTGTGGCAGAGAACCTGTCTGCCATAATGTTTAAATGGCCAGGCATTTTCTTTCCGTATTTCTGTAAGGTTTCTATACCGTACTATATTGTGGTTTGCCTTTTTACATTACACACAGTGACGCAGATTTTGATCCTGATTATATTGGTGTAAACCAAATTCACTGCATGCAAGTTATCTCTGTAGTTACATCATTATAAGAGAGAGAAAAAATCTGGCCCAGAGGATGTATTAATACTCTACAATTAAATAATTAGAAATTGGAAATAAGAGTTTTAAGTTCTGAGTCATTCTTGAATGTACTGACTTTGCATATATGTGATGCTGACTCCCCAATGACTGGCGTATAGAGAGGGTTGGAACCTGTTGCTACTTCCAGCTAAAATCTATGTCCTCTCAAGAGACAGTGTTTTTTGTTTTGTTTTTGTTTCAGCATGGGGAGGTTTGAGGGAGAACTAAAACCCCAAGGTAGAACTAAAAACCCAAGGTTCTTGCTGTCTGGGGACATGATTTATTTAGTATGTATGTCTTTAGTTTATAGCACAGGTATGGGTTCCTTATAGCTCGTTAATATCCAGTTGAGGCCAGTAATTACTGAAAGTTGTTACTCTCTGATAAACAGTGGTTGGTGGCCTCTATGAAAAGTGTCATTCTAGAATTTATTGGATACACCACAACCAGCACAAATTACCAGTCTTATTTCAGGGTATGTCTACACTTTGCACCCTATTTCGAAAGAAGGATGCAAATGGAGACATTCAAAATTGAAAATGAAGCCGAGAGTTAAATATCCTGTACTTCATGTGCATATTCATGTTATGGTGCTATTTTGAAATAGCGCTATTTCAAAATAACAGATGCTGTTAAGACGCGGTTATTTCGAGAGAAAATAATTTTCAATAATTTTCAATTGATCACAATAAGCAAAAGTTTCTCCATTGTCTGTAGATACAAGATCAAATAACACACATTCACTTTTTAACAATTTAGAATAGATTTTAAAACATATTTGCAATTTTATACCTAAATATTTTTATCTTTTGGTTTCTAATCCATTCAAATTCTCTAAATATAGTGGAAATATAATTATATAATTCCAGTTTATTTGCAACAGATTTACTGAAACTTTAAGGAAGATTCAACTTAAAATTATCACATTTGAATATTTTTAAACATTGTTTTTACAAGAAATAAAAATATTTTTCTAACCTGTCAGTTACATTAGTTTTGTTTTCTTTATTTTGTTTACTTTCTCCACTTAGTGGATGTTTCACCTTCCTCCCACAAAATATTTGTACATTTTGCCCCTTCCCAATAGTAAGCAATTTTGTTAATTATACTGTTTGCAAGGTTCTTTCTCAATGCTAAAAAGAGGAAAGACAAATACATAAAGTGATTATAAACCTACCAAAATTGGGAGAGGATTTCAGGGACATATAGAGTACGTCTAGATTACAGGCTTTTGTCAACAGAAGTTTTGTTGACAGATACTGTTAACAAAGCTTCTGTCAACAAAGAGCGTCTAGACTACATCCAGTTCTGTTGACAAAGCAAGCCACTTTGTCAACATGACAGTGTAGATGCAAAGGACAGTGTAGATACAATAACACTTTCTATTGACAGAACCCTGTCGACAAAAAGTGTTATTCCTCGTAGAATGAGGTTTACAGCTATCAACAAAACTGCTGAGTTCTGTCAATGTTATGTCGACAGAACTCAGCAGAAGTGTGTAAAGCAGAATAGCAAAACAATGTAACAACTCCACAATTGTGTAATAAATATGTAACAATCCAACTGCTAAGTATTGTAACCCAATGAAAGCAGATGCAACATCCAATGTATCACCATGTATAATGTATATAAGATACAGGACTGATGTTATTCTAAGTCTGTATATGTCAATTCACCCATTCACAATGCATGTAAACTTGAATATGGAAAATTCTGCAATATCTCAAAATGGAGTCTGAAACTCCATTTTGAAAACAACAGAACTTTCTTTGGGCATCCATTTGAGGTTTGAATTCTATCACGTCCACAGGTAGCAGTTAGAGTTTAAAAATACCAATTCACCTACCTGTTGTAATTTGAATGAGCCATGAATATTCATTAGCATCCTACAACAACCAATTAAATTCAAACCACGCTATAAGAGCATCTCTGTTAACCAATCATTTCAAACTTAGAACACTCATGAATATGCATGAACCCAGACTATTTAAGTCTCTGCCGCGCAGCAGTTGCTGTTGCGTCGGGTTCTTGTTTCGTCGGGATAGGTTCTAGGCTAGGTTAGAGAGAGAGTGAGTCATCCTTGTCCTAGGTGTATGAAAAAGGTCCTGTAAAGATATTCTTCTAGAGAAGCTAGCGGAAGGCTATGCTATCTCTATTTTATATAAGATAGTATTTTCTTGAGTCAGGCTGGCGGAAGGTCAGACCTCCTCAAATAGATTAGTTAGGTTAGTTAGTTTAGTATTTTAGTTAGATTAGTTCCCGTCATCGAGTCTGTACGTCAGGCTGCGTCGGTCCACGCATATCGGCCGTCATCGTGTCTGTTCGTCGGGCGCGTCGGGATTAGTTTAAGGTTTTATTTTTAGGATAGGATTAGAATAGATAGAACAGAGTCATCAATCGCCTGATTCAGCTGCACCAAAGCACAGAGAAGAGGCAGCGAGGACCAGAGGGCTTCACGGAAGGTGAACCGACCGTCTTCGTCCTCCATCCGTGCTTCGAGGGATCTCCTGGGCTGTTCCTCTCCCGCGGCTTTAATTAGCCAACGGATTGTAGGTCGCCTAGCGTCGAGATCAGCCGACGAGGGACGCCTAGCTGTCCTCCCTAAAGGCTTTCAATTAGCCCGAGGGTTGTAGGTCGCTAGCAACTCATCAATCGTCTCCGTCGCCGTAGACTCTGTGTAGGTATAGGGGCCTGGAGGGACTTCCCCTCCTGGTTCATTTAGTGTAAAAAGGGGACTGCCCCCTCACCTGTTCCTTCAAGGCAATGTTTGTTAAATTTGTTAAATAATATAGTCTTGTGGTTTTCACTGAAAATTCAGTCTTAAGTTTTCATTTTATACGCGCCTAACATCCCTGAGAAATTATATACTCTCCGGTGATTAGATACAGAGTGAGAGTTGCACCTAAGATACCATCCCTAGCGGATGAGACCAGGGTACGGTTACAAAGTATCCATCTGGAGTAGCTAGTCTACAGGACACTTCTCCATCTATTCAAAGATTACAGTAACAAGTGTAGACGCAGGTATAGTTTTGTCGACAGAAGTCCACTTTTGTCGACAAAACCCTGTAGTTTAGACACACCTATATAGTGCTTCTAACAATGTTTAGATCATTCTTTTACACAGACGGTATTGCACATTGTCAATGTCTTTTTAATTTTCAGGTCTTTCCAAACTCAGAAGTTCTATATTCTGAATTTGCTCTATTTTACTTTGTTTTGTGTTTATTTCAGCAGCAGAGAAAAGCTATTGTTATCTTATTATTACTGTAATTAGTCATATTTGTGTAGTTCTAATGCAAATGCAATTTTTATACTGTATGAAACGGTTGCTTGCAATAAGAATTTAAATGACCTCTTTCTTTCAAAAACTACTTATTACAGTTGCAAGACCTACATATTCAATTTCCATATGCACTGCTGCTGGTCCTTGGAATATGCCAACTGTAGGCTTTTTTTTTTTAGCTGTATTAATAGCAAAGAAGAAATAAACACCACCCTCAGTTTATTAAACCAGTAAACAGATATTATTAATATTGGGCATTAAAAGATCATAGTAATTCTTACAATTATATGGAAAATGTTTTATGAACTTAAGTGAACAGAAAATGGAAAATGCACAGATATGGTAACAGATTTACCCATCATACTGTTCATAAAAATGCACAGATTTGTAAACTGAGGCAGCTGCTGAACACACTGCTTTTGTCACACCTTATGATTTCTGGCTGAGCAATTCTGTCAGTTGACCAGGATGAGAGTGGTCTACCCTAGTGATCAGAGCAGGCAGTGAGGTGACAAAGCTCATGAAAGCTGGGAAACATGGGATCCTCAACTGAGAGGGATTTGAAGACTCTGGGAATTGAATATAGGTGAGAAACCTACTTAGACAACGATTTTTCATGTTAGGAAAGAAGAGGTTTATACTTAGCTGTAAGGTCCTGATTAAGGGCTTGTCTTCTGTATAGCTGCAGCGATCGAGCCACCAGCAGTCCATTTATCGTGTCTGCTTAGACATGATGAATTGACATTCAAGCGCTTCCTGTCAACACCAGTACTCCACCAGGACAAGAAGAGTAGCCATAATTGACAGGAGAGCAGATCCAACTGACCTTACTGCATAGATACCCTGTAGCAAGTACATTGAGTTTAGCTACACTATTTGTGTAGCTGAAATTGCGTGGCTTAGATCAATGAGGGCATAGCATAGACTAGGCCTGAGAGAAAGTCAGCCATTGCTGAAAAAGAAAGATTGATAAGAAATCTCCCTTGTATTAATACTATAGTTTATGAAGCTTTTAGTCACTAGAAAGTGGTTCACTGATTTATTTCTAACCATTTCTTACTTTATTTTTGTACTTGAACTTACATAAATCCTCTCTTTTTGATTAAATTAAATCAATCAGTACTGTGTTTGACTTGAAGTGATTAGTAACTCAAGTTATAGCAGGAAGCTGCTGTGCTTTGGTCTCTTTAGAGAAGCAACATAATTTATTGCTCCACTAACCGTTCCAGGAAAGGACTGGACGCTTCAGGGTGGATAAGTTTGGGAAAATATAGGACTGGAGGTATGTTGTGGTCCACCTGCAAGTAATAACCCAGGCTGGTGGAGAGTAGTATGGGCCTATTTTGCATGTACACTGCTGGGGTCAGTATGCTGATCCAGCACTGCACTGAACACAGACACTTAGGGTGTGCCTAGACTACAGGTTTTTTTCGAAAAAAGTAGCCTTTTTTCAAAAAAACTTCACTTGCGTCTAGACTGCAGCCGTGTTCTTTTGAAAGTAAATTGAAAGAATGCAGCAGTATTTTCGATCGCAGAAAACCTAATTTTTATGAGGAATAACGCTTTTTTTTAAAGTACTCTTTTGAAAAAAAGTGCTATTGAATGCAAACTGTGCTTTTTCAAAAGACAGTGTCTAGACTCTCTTTTGAAAAATCTGCTTGTAGTCTAGACGCTGTTTTTCGAAAGAGGCTTTTTTGAAAGTATCTTTTGAAAAAGCCTCTTTCAAAAGAGGCTTGTAGTCTAGACGTACCTTTAGGGACCTGCACAATTGTTTGTAGGCTGTTGGTGTCACGGCTGGGAGTCATAGCAGCAGAGTATCTAAGGAACTCAGGGTTACTTGACAGGCAATGGCATGCCTCTCAATGGGTTGAATTGCACTGCAAAAGGTGACTATGATTCTGTAAAAATCACCAACAAACATGTGTACAGCTAAGAGCTCATCGGTAGAACTAGGTTCTGAAAAAAACTTTCCAAATTAAGCCCAGTTTGATTAGGTGTGCTACTAAACTAAAACTTGGGCCAGTGTAGCCAGACAGAAACACTCCCCCCTCTCTCTCCCTCTCCTCCCTCTGACATCTTTGGGAGAAAGAATCCTTGAGAGCGAAACTCTGTCTTCAAAGGCTCCAGGGCCTCCAGAGATGCTGGAATAACAATGGCCCTGATTGCTAGACAGGAACCAGATAACAATGGCAATTGGGCCAGCAGGTGATCGGGGCCTTGGGCTACCTTTGGCTGGTACCAGTATTGATACGCCTACACACTCCGTCCCAGAAGAGGAATCTGCCGCCCCATCAGAAAAAGGATGTCTGGCCCTAATGATTTAGTTACCTCCACCTCACAGGTGCTAATTATGCTTTGGACCCCCTGTAGGAATGGGCGTCACAAAGACGTTCCAACTTAATTGGCATTTTAATGACAAGAGAAGCATCTACGTGACCACAGGGGTATGAAGTGGGGCCCTGGGCCCCTCTCTAATTGGAGATCCACCCATATACCTGCTGGTCAGGCGGTCTTGGACCCCCGAGACTTTAGGGATGCCTTCATCTCGTACTGACTGCTTCCCATTGGGATTGAGAGAAACGCTGGCTTTGCCGGAGTAAAGATTGCAGGGGTGAGAATATACGTGCTAGGTGTCTGTTTTTGCGCATATTTAACAAGAGCTCAGAGAACCAAAAGGGTTTCATGATACCTGTAAGTGACTTTTATTGTAATTTCTGTCTTGTCCTTTTGTAGTGGCTGTGTTATCTGTAACACAGCAGTAACATTTAACAGCTAAGCTTGCCTTGGAACAATAAAATAGTAACTGTTTAAGCTTTAACCTGACTCCTCCTGTTGCTGTAACAGAACCAGACACAATTAAAAGGATCACCTGGTCAGGGGTAAACACAGTAAGAGCTGAGTGTTGGGTTGTGCTGCCTCCACGGGGCAAACTCTTGGGGCACCCGTCAGCCTTCCTGGCTGCCCACTGCGAAGGAATCCTGTCATAGCAGTTGAAGACTCGGGTGTTTAATAGGGCTCACAGACCACACACTGCCCCGGCCACTGGCTAACAGCCAGCTTTACCAAGATTTTGCTGAGATTCTTGTAAAATTATAGGCGGCACCAGGGCGGAGTGAAAGGGTCGAGCACACTCTGGCAGGAGGGGAATTTGGCCCCTTTGTGCACATTGGCAGAATAATACACTCCATGCTTGTATACTCAGGGATAAGCCCTCTTGTGCAACAGTTCTTACGCAAGAGGCCAGTATAGACAGGCAATGTTAATTTCTTGCGCAAGAAAGACTGATGGCTAAAATGGCCATCAGAGCTTTCTTGTGCAAGAGAGTGTCTACATTGGCATGGATGCTTTTGCGCAAAAGCACGTCTTTTGCGCAAAGGCACATGTCAGTGTAGACGCTCTCTTGCACAAAAACTTTAACGCAAAAACTCTTGTGTTAAAAGTATTTGTGTAAAATCATGCCAGTGTAGATGTAGCCTTAATGTATATCCCAAAGCTCTATGAATCTATATGAACTTGGGTTGGATTTGAAGATTTTAAGGCTAGAAGGGACCTTAGATCATCTATTTTATTTCTTTTAGGAAAGTCTGTGCTATATTTTGAGTAAACCTGGGTCTGTTAATGGCTTTGGGTAGAAACTCAGCAAGTTTTGCACATCATTTTACTTCGTTTTGGCAAAATAGTACACACAACACGCCGCTAACCTTTATAAATATTCTCTAACCATTTAGGAGTATGCTACACTGGCTAACTATACTATGTAAGCCTCATAGACTCTTATTATTTTTTCCCAAGATATGAGAAAAGTGTGTTCCTTGACTGGAACATATTGGCTAGCCAAACTGTTAGCAAAATCTACACCTTGAAATTTTTTCAAGATGCTTACACAGCAACTGTCAATGAATTAACCACTTTTGGAAGTGCAGTTCAGGTAAGCACTCACACATTTAGATGATTCCCTAAATCTTATCTAAACTTCTTAGGCATCAAACTAGGCTGGAAATGTCACCACATAAGGCGTTCTGGTGAGATTTCTAGTAGAGTCTGGAATACGAAGAGAACAGCCTCTTCTAAAGTATTTCAACACTTTCTCTTGTGTTTCTGGGTGGACTCTGGAAGCAGAATGAAAAATAAACATAGAAGTTAAAGAAGAAGTTTAAAACCTTAAAGGAAAGTTTGATTTGGGCTTAGTATAGAGTTAAAGAGAGAGTTATTCATCTGAACCATTTTGCCTAGCCTTAGTGACAGAAAACTTGATTACAGAGTTGGAAATAGTGTTTATTATATAGTATATAGTCTTCCTTCAATGTAGATTGTATATGAAGAAAACTGCTAGACTCCAACTTAGTATCATAAATAGGAGTTAAATATGCATATTCATATGCCTCCCTCCCATCCTCACACCTCTTGTCGATTGGTGGCCCTGCTGATCTACTCCTCCCCTGCCTTTCCAGTGCTTCTGGAATGCTGTGGACTGCTGTTTTGTGACATTCAAGAAGCTTTGGAATGGTGCGGGAGGAGTAGAGTCAAGGAACATGTGGGGGACGAGGTGAGGAAGAGGTGGGGTGGGAGTTTGGAAGGGAAAGGGTGGAATGTGGATGAGGTGAGGGCAGAGCTGGGAAGGGAAGAGACAGGGTCTTGGGGCAAGGGATGGAGGTAGGATGGGCTGAGAGGTCGAGTGCCCTCCAGTAGGAGGGGGAAGTCGACACCTTTGCGCACATTGACAGAATAATGTACTTTACGCTTATATCTTGGTAGCTCTTCTAAATGTATATCCAAAGCTCTATTTAGCTTCTATGGACCCCAACAATTGATCTTTAAAAATCTATTTCCACTCCTCCTTAATTATCCTAAATGTAAGTACAGAGACTTGAGTTTCATAAAGATCTAGACCCAATCCTCTGCCACATGAAGGCAATCAAAGCTTGTTAATTGGTCTCACTGGAGCAGAATCTGGATCTTTATGCAGAAGCCCAGAATAGAACCATCCAAATGTCTTCGTATAGGTAGGCAACAGACAGAATCAGGAGAAAATTATGGACTCTGAAAAATTATGGATCTATTATTTTCCTCGATCGCTTAAAAATCTATAATTGGTTGCTCCTTTAGTACCTGCCTAATTGGAAGTTCTTGCCTATCAAGAATTCGAACAACAACAACAACATAAAACATGTTGGCTGCTGGTGTGTCTGTTTCCTGGTCAGAGACCTTCAAAATTCCAAGTCTTTCAACTATAGCAATGTCAGGTTTTTGCAGCTATTGTAATAGTAAGAACCAAAACAGGCATAAGTAGCTCTTGAGGCACCCTTAGAAAGCTACCCAAGATCACAGTATCATCTATAAACTTGGTCATGATGCATACCAAGCAACAGTGATTATATAATGAAGGCGAAGGCAGCCTTAAATAGAAAATTGTCCCTTGTCAAACAACAGGAGCAGTAAACACCCCCTTTTAACTCACTGAACTGTTAACAGCAAAGCCTGGTTGAGACTACTGAATTGATAAGGTAGTTAGAAATGTAAATACCCAGCTGGAGTTAAATTATTTATTTTTAACTCTACACTGATTTTAGAATTACACTTTTGTCTTTATTTAATGTCTTTAATAAATTCAAATGTTCAATAAAACATACCTTAAATCATCCGTGCAAAATTCTGCTTGCAACCTCTTTGATGGGACTGTTAAATAAAGATTAATAGAAAGCTTTCTGAACATCATATGGTAGAAAGTAGGGCTATGTCTACACTGGTGGCTTCTTGCACAAGAATATCTTGTGCAAGGGTTCTTGTGCTAGAAGTTTTGTGCAAGAGCACATCCACACTGCCATGTGCAAGATATGCTTTTGTGCAAGAGTGCCCCTGGCAGTGTGGATGCTCTCTTGCATAAGAAACTTCTGATGGCCATTTTAGCTATAGGGCGTTCTTGTGCAAGAGCTGTTGCACAAGAGAGTTTACACCTGTTAGAAAAGAGCGTAGCTCTTGCGCAATAAACCCTCTCTTACCATGCTTTACTGTAACTCTTCTTGCACAAGAGCAGGTGGGCAGCGTGGACGCTCTGCGGAAGAACGGACGTTCTTGCGCAATAACTGGCCAGGGTAGACATAGCCTAGGGGTTTTCACTGCAAAACCTGTTATGTTGTTTAGCCATTATGGGCTCTTTTCAGCTCTTCAGAAAAGTGTTTTGAGCTTCTTGTCCTTTATGTGCACAGTGGCAACTTCCAATTAAAATGGGAGACTTGAGATACATAAAAGGTAAAAAGTTTACAGTTGCTTATGGCCATCCACTGAGGTATGAAGTTATACAGTGGTCAAATGTGTAAGGAGGAGCACCAAATATGCTGTAGTAACTATTGCTTCCTGGGGAGTAGGAATGCGAGAAACAAAACTTAAAATAGGTAGCACATGTGCTTGGGAGAAATGGAACTTATTTAGATACATTGATCACTTCTTACCTTCCAGGCAGGTGAGGTTGGTTTGTATCCCTTTGTTTAGAATTCTGAATTTCCTCTGAATAGGTCAGCTTAATTCACAGCTGCCTTAAAGGGATTTTGGGCACTTGTGTGTATGTATTGTTTACGGGCTATAATTAAATAATTTATTGTGGTCAGTGTAGCAAGATCCTTGCTCATGCCCCATGCCCAGGGACACCTTCTGGTCCACAAATCAGCCAGAGACCCTTTCTGGTGCAGTCACCCATGCCTTTTATTGTCAGCTTCCCACCACCTTCTATTTACAGAGAGGCTACATCTACACTGACATGATTTTCCGGAAATGCTTTTAATGGAAAAGTTTTCCGTTAAAAGCATTTTCATAAAAGTGCGTCTACATTGGCAGGACACTTTTCCGCAAAAGCACTTTTTGCAGAAAAGCGTCCGTGGCCAATCTAGACGCGCTTTTCCGCAAAAAAGCCCTGATCGCCATTTTCGCGATCAGGGCTTTTTTGCAGAAAATAAATCTCTGCTGTCTACACTGGCCCTTTTGCGCAAAAGTTTTTCGGAAAAAGACTTTTGCGCGAACAGGAGCAGCATAGTATTTCTGCAAAAGCAATGACAATCTTACATGAGATCGTCAGTGCTTTTGCGGAAATTCAAGCGGCCAGTATAGACAGCTGCTTTTCCGGAAAAAGTGGCCAGTCTAGACACAGCCAGAGAGTTGAAGATTGCAGAAAACCACTCCTTCTGACTTGGGTAGCACACCCTGGCTCCTGTCTGCTCTTCTTACTTCCCTTCTGGCTGCCTTATCTAGCCCTCTGGCTAATGAGGCCCACAGCTACTTCCATTAGCCCTTCAGGCCTGGGCTTGTTCAGCTGTCTTCAGTTGGCCTTTTCAGCCAGGCTATAGTGGCAGAGCTCTGGCTTAGCCAGCAGTCTGTCACACCAGTTCTATTCTCATTTACCTCAGTGTAAATCAGAACAAATACATACTTTATTGAAGTCAGTAGACTATGAAGTTGTCAAACCAGTGTAAGCAAAAGAAGAATAAAGTCCATTTTATATACATTAACTGAAGCAAGCATCATTCTAGGATGTAATAACAAGAGTAGTATAAACAAGCCACAAGTAGTAATTTTTCTGCTCTAGTCTGTGCTGATTAGGCCTCAGCTGGAGTACTACACCACATTTCAGGAAAGAATTAGAGAAACTGAAGGTGCAGAGAAGGACAACAAACACTATTAAAAGTCTAGAAAACATGACCTATGAGGGAAAATTGAAAGAATTGGGTTTGTTTAGAAAAGAGAAGACTGAGAGGGGACAAGATAACAGCTTTCAAATACCTACAAGGTTCTTACAAGGGAGGAGGGAGAAAAATTATTCTCCTTAATTTCCAATAAGATAAGAAACAATGGGCTTAAATTGCAGCAAGGGAGGTTTTAGTTGAACATTAGGAAAATCTTTCTAAGGATTGGAAGAAAAATTGCCTAGGGATGGAGTGGAATCTAAATCATCGGAGATATTTAAGAGCTGGTTAGACAAACACGTATCAGGGATGATCTAGATGGGGTGTTCTGCTCTGAGTGCAGGGGCCTGAACTTGATGACCTCTTGAGCAGTGTTCTCTCTAAGATGCATGGTAGCATAGCTTCACAGGTAATCAATCTGCCTCACCCAGTCAGAGGCAGAGTTGATTAATCACCTGTGAAGCTGTGCTGCAGCGCAGTTTTGAGGGAACACTGCTCTCAAGATGATGTAATTACCCACACGGAGAAATAAAAAAAAAATTGAAAGAGCCAGACGAATACCCAGAAACCATCTACTTCAAGACAGTCCCAAGAAAACCAACAATGGAACACCACTTGTCATCACCTATAGCCCCCAACTTAAACCCGTCCAACACGTTATCAATAAACTACAGCCTATACTGGAACAGGATACTACACTCTGAGAGGCTCTGGGAGACAGACCCATAGTCTCCTATAGACAACCACCTAACCTCAGGATGATTCTTACCAACAAGCATAGGACATACCACACTAATACCAACCCTGGAACTTTCCCTTGCAACAAACCCCGTTGCCAGCTTTGTCCACATATTTACTCTGCTGACACCATTATTGAACCTAACCAATTCAGTTATAAGATCAAGAACACATATTCCTGCTCATCCAGAAATATAATTTATGCCATCATGTGCCAACAGTGTCCGTCTGCTATGTACATTGGACAAATGTCTCAGACACTTCGCCAAAGAATCAATGCACACAAAACATATCAGACAGTTTCACAAAGAAAAAACAGTTTCTTGCCATTTCAACCAGGAAGGGCATTGTCTCAACGACTAGACTACCTGCATCCTGCTTCAAAGACATTTTAACACAAGACTTCAAAGAGAAACCTCTGAACTGTCATTCATGCTTACATTTGACACTTTACAACTGGTCCTCAACAAAGATGCTAATTACCTTACCCATTACAAAGATAGCTTCCCCAATTACTGCTCTCAAGGTTCCTTACAGTTCTATGATTCAATGTAACTAAGTACTGGAACAATTTATGAGGGGTTTCAGTGGATTCTGCATTACACTGTGTGTTTTCTAGGAATTAGTTGGGGAAAGTTTTGTGGCTTGTGTTATGAAAGAAATGGTATGCATAAAAGAAGCACATGGGAACTTTTTCAGGGGGATAAGGCTACATGTTGCATTTATTGATAATATAACAAAGTAGCATATGCATTTATGCACACACACACACAGAGCTGATGGAATAGCTACCAGTCTTTTGCTTGACCCAATCTATTGGCCAGATAGGTCGGGTGCGAGGAAGACGCCATGCTCCATAGTCTTAGCAGGTCAAGAACCCAAAGAACCATACAAGACACCCCATCTTTTATAGCATTTTCCTTCCATGCAAGTCTATTCATTTTGCCTTGTCAGGCCTTAATCAGTCATTCAGCATCACAATCAGTTTTTCTGCAACATATGTTAATCTGGCGGTTGCTTTCACAGTCACCTGATATCAGTGTGCTGATGACCCCTCCTAGGAGTTGTCTTCTGGTGAAACTTGTTATCAGTTCCCTATCAAGGGGTGCTTGCCACTAACTTCAGGGTTTGTCATTCTGCCCTGGTAGTCTGCATCTTCAGTGTGCTTTCACTTAGTTGATAATTATTCACTTCTGAGTCTCTGGCCCCTCCTCTGACCATTTGGGCATGCAGTCGCCTTCCCACTCATCTCTCCTAAAACATTCTCTCATTCACAGAAACAATACATTTACACAATTACAGCATGGAACAAAAGGGTTCTTTTAGTCATTTAACAAAGTTACAAAGTCTTTCAACATTACATTTCTTTCTGTCTATTACAAGGCCTTACCTAATATGAACATCACTATGCATTACAATATTTCATCCCTTCACTTTAACATCAGAACATGCTAACATCAAACAGAGCTGGAGCTAAGTTAAAAAAGCTGCTTGACCTGTCTGAGGCCTACATCTTGTGTTTAAGTTTAATCCAAACCTTTTGCTATAACATACATTCATTGTAACTAACTGACTTATTGCTTACACCAGTGTTTCTCAAACTGTGCTCCGCGGAGCCCCAGGGCTCCGCGAGACATCTCCAGGGGCTCCGCGAGGTTGACAAACTGGAAACATCAATAAGTACAACACATACAATTAGCGGACCGCTAGGGTGCCGCATAAATATTTACGCATGTAAAGGGCTCTGGAACCCAAAAAGTCTGAGAACCGCTGGCTTACACAATTACAAGGCCACAGAAGTTAGTTCAGCTCTCAAAAAATCTTTCCTCACAAACCACTTGAAAATTGCTGAGGGTCTCAGTAGTCCTCTTAATGATCTCTCCAAATGTTGTTTGTACAGTTAGCTAACAACTGCAAAGTGCTCTGGATGAAAACACTATATAAAAAAACCTTAATAAATAACATTTTTAGTTCTACAAATAAAAGCGCACAACTCATATTTTAATATCAGTTGGGGACTTTCCCCTGACATAGCAGCTGCAGAGCTGAGGTTGGTGTAAAAGGAAGGTATTGAGGCCTACCCAGAATATGTCAAATGAACACCAGTTTAATTGTAAGTGTAAAGGAAAGGCAGCATTGTGAGATACAGGAGATGTAAAATAAAAATAAAATTTGATTGGATGACCAACAATAACCCCGCTTTTAGGGAAGTAAGTAACTCAGACAGCAGTATGCAACAAAGTGCTGATTACCCCAAATAGAGCAGATGAAAGTTTTTGTAAGGGAAGAATGAGACAACAAAAATCTAACATCAGCAAATGTCAGGCGAGTGAAGGAGTACCAACATACTGAAACAGGGTATATAAAGTTGGATGGAACAGACCAGGAGTGGACGGGTTGCAAATCCAAAATGCTAGGTCTGATCAACCAGAGCTCCCTCCCCGGCACTGAATCTTGCTGCCGCATGTAAGCTCCGAAAGAGGAACAACACCGGTCATAAGTTGCAATGAAAAATATAAAAAAAAAAAAAAAAAAAGGAAAAACAAAGAAAAGAATATCTTCTGAATCTAAGCAATGCTTCTATCTTTCTTAATGTGAGTATTATATATTTGTTAACTCCATAAATTGTTTAAAGGTAAATCAGGAGGGTATATTTGTAGGAGAAGTTGTTATTTCTTGTTTTTTTAAACTGTACCATTTTTCCAACTGTACAGTTTTTAACTGTACCGTTTTTCTTTGTATATTATATTGTCTTAAAAGAATAAAAAATAGTGAATTGATTTAAATGGAAAATTAATTATAGAGTAAATAGAAAAAATAAAAAAATCTTTGACCCTAAAAAGAAGTATTCCTCTGTTTGTGGTTTCAAATCCTTTAAAGAACCAAACCTGGTTACCGACAGTTGGGAAGGAGGGCCATCTCTACCCAGCTAGCTGCAGACCTAAAGCTGGAGAAAGTCACCTCTTTCTCTGCCCACCACTACCCTACATACCCAAAATTCTCTCAATCCTCTCTTTTCATCCCACTGCCTCTTCACCTACCTCCTAACACCTACCCCTCTCCAAGGCCACAATCTCATTTTTCATGTGAAGATGCAGGCACCTACTTAGTGGTGCCACATCTGTGAGCTACTAATTAGGTGGGCAACTCTTCATTTTCTCATGAGCAGCTGACCAGATGCACACCTTAGAGTGAATGTAAGGAAGATGGGAAATAATTAGGGGTTACATAATGTATTTTGGGAAAGTGTTGTTACCTACCAGCTCTGTGTCAAGTATCAGAGGGGTAGCCATGTTAGTCTGAATCTGCAAAAATGGCAAGGAGTCCTGTGGCACCTTATAGACTAACTGAAGTGTTGGAGCATAAGCTTTCGTGGGCAAAGACCCACTTCATCAGATGCATGTCATCATGTCACATGCATCTGACGAAGTGGGTCTTTGCCCATGAAAGCTTATGCTCCAACACTTCAGTTAGTCTATAAGGTGCCACAGGACTCCTCGCTGCCTTTACCAGCTCTGTGTTTCTGGTGAACCAGAGCACAACCACCTGTCAGCTCTGTGGTCTTGGGGAGCCTGGGAGTGATACTCATGAAAAGCAACCCTCCTCCCTAGGCCTCTGCTTGAATCAAAGACAAAGCAATGAAAAGGCAGGGGAAGACCTGCCTTTTCCAATAAGCCTAAATACTGTGGCAGGATTAAAAAGAAAAAAAAAATAAAACAAATAAATAGGAAGAAAGAAACAAAAACAAAACAGGTAAACCTAATAGCAGTGACACATGCACAAAACATGCCAGCATCAGAGGAAGTAAGTTTTTCATCTCTGAGCCACATTGTTCTAATTTCCTTCTCATCCGTGTCTTTCCTGGAATAAGTGTCTGTGGAGGAGCTGTAGCAGCAGCAATAACAACTTCAGTGCCAATTAAGGTGTCGTACCTGGGGTTGGCAAGGGCTTAGTCTGAGGACAAGATCACCTCTAGGGATGGAGTCGTCGCTCTCCAATTACTAGTACTATCACCACCTTGCCTTTTCCTAACTTGTCAAACGATGAGGAGCTTTTGAAGGCTAAATCCAGCAGTGGCTAGTAGCAGTGTTATTGCTGAGTGAATGACATTGATATACCGAGAATAAAAGTCTGACATTGTTTGTCAAGATAAGATTACAATGAAGATGACTTTCATTTCCAGTCTAATCTATCAGGAAAGAGAGACCACCTATTAACTGGGTTATCTACCAATAATAGACAATGCCCATTACTATTTGGGGTATTTGTTAATTGTTATTAAACTGCAGGTTTAGTGGCTGGAAAAAAAGAGAAGCTATATTTATACCATTACTTTAATTTAAATTTACCATTTTTTGCTGGCTATTGACTTGTGGGAAGGGTACATTCTTCCTTTCCCATCTATGCTTGTCATCAGTGTGGTATGAATCAGCAGATGGACACACACCCTGTCACATGGGACTGACTCACTGAATGTCATTTGATTATTCTGTAGGATAGTTTGACTCCCATGTCACTTCAAGTATCGTAACTGTTTTTGCAACATTCCAAGCAGTAAATTTCACAAATTGTCAGATAAAATACATTATAGAGGCTCAAAATGTTCCAGGGACGCTGGATTGTCTCTGCCTTGAGATGTCTGAGTGCACTGGGCTGTGTTTGGGAGACGTGTTCCCTGTCCCGCTGCATGACAATAATACGGCATTTTTCCATTCCTTCCTTGTTGGAGTTCCATTCATCTTTCTTCTACAGCTCTTGTTTCCATCTGACTATGTACCTAGGAGGACACTATTGCATCGGTTTATACAAGTGCTATATGTATACTTCAGACTTTTGCCAGCAGAGCTATGCCAGGCAGTAGTGTGAGGAGGCATGATCCTTGACAAATAGAGCTGTCCCAGAAAAAGCTACTTCTGTAAATGCCATTATACTGTCAAAACAGAGCTTTTACCAGGATAGCTTGTGTCATACAGAGAGGGGCGGGGGGAGTGATTTTACTTATACTACTCCCAAGTGCTGCTTTGCTGCTATAGCTGTACACTAGGAGCTCCTTGACATACTATACAGGCATTTCTAAAAAACAAAAGTGCTGCTAGATTAGTTTTAGCCTTACTTATTGTTCAAAAATAGTTTTAACATACAGTTAAAAAAATGAGAGCTGAGATTCTGGAGCACAATTCTGAGAGCAGAGGTCGGTTTTACAGCACATTTTGTTACAAGTGAAGCCCTGTCGGTCTGTCGGAAGGATGAATTCTAAATATTGTGTTCGGGATTTTGTCAGAAGACCACACTATCCTCTAAATATAAATAAAGTCTAATAAAACTAATCTGAAGTAGTAGGTAACTAAATTCTGCACTTGTTCTTGTTGAAGCTCAACAGATTTCTTTTGGCTCAATCCTTCAATTTGTGTATATTACTATGAATCCTATCCCTACCCTCCAGCATATCTACTTTCTCCCCCTAGGTTAGTGTCATCTGAGAACTTGCTGAGGTGCAATCCTTCCGGCACTCAGATCATTAATGAAGATTTGGAACAAAATTGTCCCTGGGACTGGCCCCTAAGCCACTCCACTTGACTAGACAACAAGCCATTGATCACTGCTTGTTGAGCCTGAAGATCTAGCCAGCTTTCTATCCCCCTGATAGTCTCTCAGTATTCTTGTCAGCAAATTAAAGAAGTATAATTTGGATGAATGGACTATTTCAAAAGCTTTGTTAAAGTCAAGGTATATTACATCTATTGGGGTATGTCTACACTACCACCCTAGTTCGAACTAGGGTGGTTAATGTAGGCAACCGAAGTTGCAAATGAAGCCCGGGATTTAAATATCCCAGGCTTCATTTGCATCTTGCCGGGCACCGCCATTTTTAAAGCCCCGGTAGTTCGGACTCTGTGCCCGCGGCTACACGCGGCACGGAGTAGGTAGTTCGGATTAGGCTCTCTAATCCGAACTACTGGTACTCCTTGTGTAACGAGAGCCTAATCTGAACTACCTACTCTGTGCCGCATGTAGCCGCGGGCACGGAGTCCGAACTACCGGGGCTTTAAAAATGGCAGTGCCCGGCAAGATGCAAATGAAGCCTGGGATATTTAAATCCCGGGCTTCATTTGCAACTTCGGTTGCCTACATTAACCACCCTAGTTCGAACTAGGGTGGTAGTGTAGACATACCCTTGCTTTCCTCAGATCCACAGAGTCAATTATCTCGTCATAGAAGACAATCAGGCATGACTTGGCCTTGATAAATCCATATTGACTATACCTGATTACCAGGGCTTGCCAGCCGGGCATGCGCAGATCACCCAAACCCAGCTCTTCTTGGTTGCAATCTACTTGCCACAGGCAAGTAGATTGCATTATTTTTCGAGCCCTGCTGATTACCTTCCTCTTCAAGTTTTTCAAAATAAGTTTGAGGACCTGCTCTGTTATTTCTTCCAAGGACTTAGGTGAAGTTTACCAGCCCATTGTTCCCCGGATTCTCCTTCCCTTTTTTAAAGATGGACACTACATTTGCCTTTTTCCAATCATCTACATCTGGGGTGGGCAATAATTTTGGAAGGGGGGCCACTTCACAAATGTCGGAAGTGGCTGTGGGCTGTCAAAAGGGGTGGGGCCTTGGGCATAAGGGGCAGGGTTAAGAACTACCCTGCTGGGTATGGTGACATTTTCTGAACCAGCTGCAGCTAGTAAGAATGGTTGAATTTAAATTATGAAACAGATTAAGTGTTTTAACTCTCATCTTAATTTATCAAACTTCATTTTAAATAAAGTGAAATATTATGTCCAACCAAAATTTCAATGTTTTCTTTATTTATGGTAAAGGTGGGGAACCCTTTTGGGGTCTGGGGTCACTGACCTATAAAAAAAATCAGTTAGGGACCACACAAGTGAGAAGCAAAAAAAAATCCTCAAAAACTCCCCAACACTCATTGATGTGGCCCCAACTCCTGTAGTGCCACAACCTCATGGGGTGATGGGACGGGAAGGGAGAAACTGAGATTTAGGGCTTCCCATAGACCAGATTGACTTTTCTGGGCTTCTGGAGTTAGTGGATTTTATGGACCTCCTTAGGGTGTGGAGTAGGGAAAAAAATGAGGGATATAGTGCATGAGACAGGGCTCCCAGCAAATAGGATAGGGATGGAATGCAGAATCTGGGAGGTAGCTGGGGTGCAGAATCAGGCTGGGAGTAGGGTTGTCTGGCTAGGTGGAGGGAGCAGGAACAAGGGGGTGTGCAGTGTGTGGCCAGGAGAGAGCGTACAAGAACAACGGAGGGTGTCAGAGCAAGCTGGAAGTGCTGGGTCTTGGGGGGTGGGGGGTAGGAAGTGATGGGATTGGGGTGTGGTTGCGGCGGTCTGGGCATGAGGGGAAACCTTACCTGGCTTTGTGCTCCCTTGCAGCATTGGCTGCAGCTACACTGTCCTAGCCATCCCAGAAGGAGGCCCAGCTTCTGTGGTCATAAAGTCACAGAGGCTAGAGACACTGTTGCTGCAGCCATAGAATCCAGGGCTGGCCCTGAGACACTGTGGCCACAAACTGCCCCGGAAGCACCCCGAGGCGTCATGGCCCAGGCCTGCCCCGGAGGTCCTACTGCCATGGCTATGGGCTGCTCTGGAGGTACCACGGCCTGGGGATGGCCCCAGAGGTACTGCTGCCATGGTTTGGAGCTGCTCTGAAGGCATCGCAGCAACGCGGCTCCTGTCTGCTACAGTGGCGCTGTGGCCCGGGGCTGGCCCTGGAGGCACCACTATTGCTGCAGCCACACTGCCTGGGGCCAGCCCCAGAGGTGCCACTGCTGCAGTTTTGGTCTGCCCCAGAGCACCGCGGTGCTGTGGCAGTGGTGCCTCCAACCTCCTGGGCCAGCCCCAGACTGCATGGCCATTGAAGTGGCGCCTCCTGGGCCAGCCCCAGGCTGCTTGCCATTGTAGTTCTGGGGGGGGGCCCTGTTGAGAAGCCTCAGCCCCAGTGCTCCTTCGCTCCTCCCCCGCAGGTCCTGTAATTAGGGAGCAGGGCCTATAATTGCCTTGCAGGGCAGATCAAAGCCCAAGGTGGCCTGAATCCGGCCTGTTGAGAGGCTTTTGCCCACCCCTGCTTTAGGACAATCCCAATCACTATGGGTTTTCAAACACAATGGCCAATGGCTCTGAAACCATATCAGCCAACTCTTTCAGCACTCTCAGATATGGCCACTTGGCCTTATGCATATCCACCGAGGGCTGCTCAGCTCTTTCTGTACTGTGCTGTCCAGTGCAGCAGTTTGGGAGGTGACCACGACCTTCAACTTTTTCTACATAATTTGTCATTAAGTTGCCATCCCCATTCAGTAGGTATCCCACAGTTTCCCTGACCTTCTTTTTGCTAATATACTTGCAGAAACCCTTTTTGTTATCCCTTACATCACTTGCTAGCTGCAACTCAAATTGTGTTTTGGCATTCCCATTACACTCCTGCATGCTCAAGCAATATCTTTTACACTTCTCCTTACACATCTATTCAAGTTTCCACTTCTTGTGAGCTTCCTTTTTGTGTTAAAAGAGAAATCTCTGCTGAGCTTAAAGCCAAGCTGGTTGCCTGCCATATTTGCTATTCTTTCTGCAAATTGGGATGGTTTGTTCCTGTGCCCTCAATAAGGCTTCTTTAAAATACAGCCAGCTCTCCTGGACTCCTTTCCCCTGCATGTTAACTTCTCTGGAGATCCTGCCCATAAGTTCCCTGAGGAAGACAAAGTCTGTTTTACTCTAGTCCAGAATCCATATTCTGCTGCTATCCTTTTCTCAGGATCCTGAACTCAACCATGTCATGGTCACTGCTGCCCAGGTTGCCATCTAGGTTTATTTTCTTTTCTTGATTTCCCTGTTTGTGACCAGCAAATCAAGAGAAGCATGACCCCTAGTTGGTCCTCCAGCACTTACACCAGGAAATTCTCCCCAACACTCTAAAAAAAACTTCCTGGATTGTCTGTGTGCTGCTGTATTGCTCTCCCAGCAGATGTCAGAGTCAAAGTCCCCCAGGAGAACCAGGTCCTGTGATCTGAAATCTTTTGTTGTCTGAAGAAAGCCTCATCTACCTCATCCCCCTGGTCTAGTGGCTACACCAGAGGTCTATCACAAAATCTCCTTTGTGGCTCTCACCTGTAATCTTAACCCAAAGACTCTCAACAGTCTTTTCTCCTATTTCATACTGAAGCTCTGAGCAATCAAACTGCTCTCTTAGGCTACGTCTATACTAGCTAGTTAGCTCGAACTAGGTAGGGTAATTAGGGCAAGCAGAGTTGCAAATGAAGCCCGGGATTTAAATATCCCAGGCTTCATTTGCATGTTCCCTGGCGCTGCTATTTTTAAATCCCCTTTAGTCCGAACTCTGTGCCCGCAGCTACACGTGGCACGGAGTAGGCAGTTTGAATTAGGATCTTCGAATTAGGAGTTCAGACTAAGAGGGATTTAAAAATGTTGGCGCCTGGGAACATGCAAATAAAGCCTGGGATATTTAAATCCTGGGCTTCATTTGCAACTCTGCTTGCACCCTAATTACCCTATCTAGCTCGAACTAACGAGCTAGTGTAGACGTACCCTTACATACTTCTTCACCTTTTCTCCCTGTCCTGTCCTTCCTGAGCAGTTTATATCTATCCATAGAAGTGTTTCACTCATACAAGTTACCCCATCAACTCTGTCATTCCAATCACATCATAGTTCCTTAACTGTGTCAGTCAGGACGTCCAATTCTTCCTGTTTGTTTCCCAGGCTTCTAAAGTGTTCATGTACTGCCACTTAAGATAACTAGCTGATTGCCCTACTTGCTCAGTAGGGATTAGACAGGCTCCCTGGTGTGCTGCACCCACCTCTTTGTGTTTCCTCCCAGTGTTTCACTGCCAAGTACTCTGTAAAACTGTGGATTTTCATAGGATATAAGTACCTCACACAAGCCTAGCAACCAAACAGTGATCACAAGCACAGCTGGCCACTAATGACCAATAGTCTCACAACAGCCAGGAGGATAAAAAGCACTGGAAAGCATAAAGAGAAGGGAGCCGGCTGGAGAAAGGTAATCCTGGTAGCAAGTTACTAAAGATCCACATAGAGAGAACAGACCAGAAGGGAACAGATTGATTGACAGGCTGGAAAGCATACAGAGACCCCAGGGAAGGGTAGAAAGAAGCTCAGAGCATTGTGAGAGTTGAAGAACTCTTATCTTGCTCACTTACCTTGAAGACTCTGAGCTGGTACCCTATGGAGTGGGCAGTCCTGGGTTCCCCCTACTAAGCCCCTGATGGACTTGAGAGTGAAGAAAGGGGTTTCAGACTGCTGGGTGCTAGGAATAGACTAACAGCTTTGCTAGCTCCAGGGGGTAGATAAGTTAGTCTATACATAACAACAAATGGTCTGGTAGCACTTTGAGCCCAGATGCTACACCATACTTGGGCAGAAGGGGTACTATTGCACTGCCCAAGTGCATTGCCGCACAGAGACTGACATGAGATTCTTAATTTTCAGAGGCACAGAACACCCGTAGCTCTTACTAGTTTCAACACACACTACTTCTGAAAAACAGGAATGTTAAACTGGATACCCAAAAAATTAAGACACAAAATTTTGCTCTATGCTTTTAGTAATCTCATTTTTTCCATCAAATTCCTGCTGAGAATGTTGTTATGGTTGTTCTTACAGGGATGTTTGCATACCCTCCAAGCTTTGGGGAGTTAGCACCAATATTTTACATATATAGGCAAAGGAAGAGAGATGTAGAGAGTTGTGTGCATTTTTGTCTTTCTACAATTTACTAATTACACGTGCTGTGAGTTTACTGTGCTGTTTGCAGATTCTTTGTGGAATTGCATTTTGTGTTATTCATTTTCTTCAAGACATAGTTGAATCTTTCTTCAAGGAAAGAGAATTAATTTTACATTTAGGTGTTTCTTTTTTTCCCATAAGGACTCCCATGAGATCCAAAGTGCCAGTCCTGACTGAAGTGGTACTAGAATTGTGTTGATCTGAATCCAAACAAAGAGGGTGTTTGCAAAGAGACTTGTGACCTCACCCAGCTTGAAGAATTCTGTTTTCTGCCTCTCTCAGAGTTATTCTGACTTTGGATAGCTTTTCTTTCCAAATGATATGATATCTTTGCCATACAAGATATCCAAAAGCTAGGCATGAAAACAATCCTTAAAATAAGCTAAGCTGTCCGGTCCAGAAGCTTTTAGAAGATACATCTGCCCTCAGTTATGCCTAGTTCAGCTCTCTTGCATTTTTAAAATTATCTCTCTCTCTCTCAACAGATCACATATAGATCTTTGTGTTTTCATTTTACAGTTCATTAGATCTGGATGTGTCCTCCACCATCAGATGCAGCTCTAGCAGAAACTTGCACATTAATATATACAGGAGAAATTGTATAATAAACAAGTAAATAAATACCAAAATAGAGAACCTAGTAATTTATAAAATGTTATAATGAAAATCCATATGATGGATTTCTATATTGCTTTTTTACCCATATAGGTTGGCTAAATGAATATCAAAAAGATATCAAGAGGCTTTGAATTTTCATCTTGAAAATAGTAACCTTTAACCCCAACAAACTACAGTACCAGTGTTTAACAATGTTTCAAAAAGGCAAACTAATGATGTGCTGTAGATTGAAGTGTGACTGAGCCTCAACAATGCATATAAAAAGATTAAAATATTTATATTAACTCAACTATGCTTAAGTGCCTTTTGAAGTGTCATTATAGGATTTATGCAGTGTTATGCAGGTTGGGAAAAATACTCACTTTTCACAACAGATTGATCATTAATTGAGCAGCTAGTACACCAATTCAGTTTCTGTAAAATTTGAACTGCCACCCTGCCCTTTTACATTAAACAGTAAACACTTTTCTTCCCTCTGGCTTCATCAAATGACAAGTAGCCCATCAATCTGCAGAACTCTAAGTACCTGCTCTTAAAAAATGGTGTTCCGAGACTTCTGACCAGGAATGAGCAAGCCCTTAATTGTTTGGCATTGGGTTCAGCCATAGGCTTTAAAGGTCAAATTTAATCCAAAGCCACCTTAAATGAGTTTCTCAAGAGATTTCTGCATTTTTTCTTGTTATTAATGACTTGGACATCTCACTGCTGCAGTTGCTGAATGACAGAAAAGAACAGAATAGCACCAGAGAAAATGAAAGTAGAAGCCTCTCAAATCAATTCTTTAACATCAATTCAGAGAAAATTAAAAAGAGAAGTTGAATTTACAGTAAAGCACTTAAAATACAGATGGGTTGGTTCTTTCCAATGTGTTCAACAAGCCTAATTTGAAAAGACAAGTTGAAAGACTTCACTAAGTAGTATGTGTGTGTGTGTGTGACAGTTTTTTGGTATGTTTGTTGTATCTTTGTTTTATTTTGTTAAAGTTATTTTATTTTAAAGCACTAGAAAAGTTAAATTGCTGCCCTTGTAAAAAGGACACTGTTTTCTCATATGGGTTTATGTAAGCTGACATTTGCAGTGCCATTTCTCTCACTCTTAGCTATTTAAAGACTCTTGCCCATAGAATCCTTTTGGGAACTGGCTTTCTAGACTCAAGGCTGGTGTTGCTTTCGGGGTGAAACCTTCCAACCTCTTCAAAGAAAAGACAGGTTTGACCCCAGAGCCCTTATTTATAATAACCAGTCACAAGGTGACCATCCTACATGACCTATGGAACATGCTTTGTACTATTTTTAGATACCATGGAATGTGCTCTAGGGCAAATGACACATTCCATGATTAAGAAAAAATTCCTGCAGAAACATTCAGTGTTAGAGGCACAAACCCACTGAAACATCAAGATGAGGAAGGAGGTTCAAAGGGTTTAATAACCCCCCTAAAAAATTTTTTGTTTTAACATTTTTGTTCTGAACAACCCCAAACAATATTAAGTTAAAGGTGAAATAAAAGGCATTCAATGTAAAAAGATATATACAATTTGAGATTCTATACCATCCAATGTATACACATCTTCATAGCTACATTTTCATCTGGGATTTTGATTTTTGCAAAATCAAAAATGGGCAAATTGACCCATTACCTGATTTGTACATACTTAAAAAAAGAAGCACAATCCATCTGAAACTGACCCTAAAATGTATAAATACATACATGTTGAAGATACACCGAAGACGTTTTTGTCTGCCAAGATTTGAGATAAAAAGTTCTGTTTTTTTCTTGAAACAATGGATAAGAACACGTTAACAAAGTGGGATCTAGTGGTCTGAGAACAGGACAAGGAATGAGAAATTGCTAAATTCTTATCCTCTAATACTGATTTCCCTTGTGGCATTAGCAAAGCATTTAATCTCTCTGTTTCAGTTACCTTAATATTTAGTTAATTATTTGATGGAGCTGAAGTGAGACTTAAAATGCTTAAAATAGTGGAGCAAACTATTTTCTTTATACTGCTTAAAGACTGAACTCCAGATTTTTAAAGGCAGTTAGGCATTGCTGCATTCAATATCACAGCTAGCTGATTTAAGAGACTACAGCTAAATTTCAAAAGTTATATAGGCACTGAATGAGTCTATATTTCACTGACTGTTAATGCCTAAATACCTTTAAAAATCTGGGCCTTAATGATGTTTTTAATTTGATTTGTTACAACGTATCCTGTGAAATCAACCTTGCTTTGGTAACAGTGGATCCACAGCTCATTCTGCAACATCACCCTGAACTGGTATATTTCAGTGTTTGCTACAAATCTTGCAAATTTCTGGTTTCACAGACAGACTCACAATGTTTGTAGAGAGCATCTGCTAAACTAGACCTCTTAAACCTATATTACAGTCAACCCTTGAGCCTTGAATATTTGGCTGCTTGCATATCCTTTGTGGATGAGTGGTGACATTACTTTGTGTGCCAGTGCCACTACAATTTAGAGTCTTGGTATTTCCATTTTAAACACTTTCCATTTACAAGGGTTTATAACTCAGTCATTAGAATGTGCTTCGGGCTTATATTTGGCTTCAAAAGACCCAGTCAGGGAGCTCACTCACACTTTCTCTCTCATACACTATACATGTATGTATATATAACCAAGATATAATTTGGGATAAAATGCATGAAGGATGGGAAAAACACCACAAAGAATATTATAATGCAAATATCAGGGATGGGGCCTTATGTGGAATACTGTGTGCAGTACTGCTCATCTCTAAAAAGATACTGCAGAAATAGAAGGTATTCAGAGAAGAGCAATGAGAGTGATCAAAGGCTTGGGAAACTCTGATAAACAGGGAGATTGAAAACAGGGATTATTAACCTTAGAAAGAAGACAAATTTAAGGTGATGTGATATAAGTACATATAATAATGAATTGTCAAAAGAAAGTAAATTAGGAGCATTCCCTGTCTCATAACACAATAAAAGGAGACATTTAATTAAATTAAAAGGTCGGAAAATTCAGACACATATAAGACCTTTTCCCCACCATATAATATGGGATTATACTGTGGAATTCATGGCCTTGATGACTTTCTGTGGCAAAGAACTCAAAATTCAAAAAGGGATTGTATATCTACATGAATTTCAAGATTATCCAAAGTTATTAGAATTAATAATAATATATATTTATCAGACTTTAGCAATAACACATGGAAGGGATATGAAGTCCTCATGCTTCAGGACTTAAATAATGATAGTTAATGTTTAACTATCAAAGCAGGTTGAGACCTAATGTAAGGGTGACAATAGCCCATATAGGACTTCTGCAAGGTTTTTAAACCTTCCTTAAGTCTCAGATACAGGCTTTTACTGTCAGAGATACTGAACTAAATGGACCTCTGGTCTGATCCAATATGGTGATTCTTATGTCTTGAGACATTGTTTCCACTAGTTTTAAACAATGTTTTTTAAACAAATGTACAGTTTGTTCATATTATTCAATTTGGTTTCCTCACATGGGGTAGACTACAGTGAAGACAAAACAACTGAAGACTGAACAGGGGAACACAATAAACCATCACAATTTTTATAGAGAATATGTTTTAATCATCATTTTGGAGGGAAAATCCACACATGGGTTGCTTAATATAATTGTTCTAGTAAAGAGGAAAACACATTTTAGGAAGTGTTAAAAATGTCCTGCAGGACCAGATTCTTTGGAATATTCCTAGCCATGCCCAGAAGCAGAAGTGTTGGATATTTCATTGAAGAAATCAGGTTTCATGACATTTCCAGCTTACTTTTGTAGACTCAAAATAGGGATAATCATTAGTGTTCCCTGTAAACTGTGTGCTTATGTGGCTACTCAGGAGAGATTCAAATGCTACACAGATGATTTCAGAGCACCCACACCACAGGTTTTTTGTTTGTTCTGATGATGCACATTCACACATCTCAGTGCACATAAAATTATTCCGCACATGGAGGGAGAAAATCTGCACATGGATGGAAAAGATTAGAGAGAACATTGATAATCACCCACATTTTTAAAAATCAAATCTCAACTTCAAAGGCACACTGCCGAGGGAAAGAATACATCTCTTATGTGAAAAGAAAACATATTGGAGAGTTTATTCAAGAACAGTTAATCCATATGAAAATATAAGCCCCAGAAGTTAGCCAAAACTTGGTTATGGTGCTGAGTACTTGGTAGTGCAGGTTGAAGCTGCCTAAGAAATGCTTAATTAAAAAAAATTCAGAGGGGAACTTGCGAAATTTACTAATCTTGGGAAAGATGTTCTTTCCTACTTTCTATTTCTTTGCTTCTTATTGGAAGTGTTCACCTACCTCTCATCTAAGATGCTAGACAAGTTTCCTGAAATGAAAAATAAATCAAGAACTAAGTAGGAGACATTTATTAAATTAGAGCTCTAGGTAGTGACACACCTTTCTACAAATAATACGAAAATTCATAATACAAGCAGTCTTGTAATGGCAGAATAAAGCCTCTTGAAACTCCGTTCCTGACTTCCTGTCAACAAGTGTGAAAATCACCCTGCAGAGAAGGCCAGCTCAAAGCTTATGCTCTATTTAAGCCTAACAGATTAAATGGTGAGCAAACCATTCCTCATGCCAGTACATTCTAATATTTACCTCTTGTCCTACACGGTCCTGGAAGAATTCAAAGAGAAATTAATACAGATTCTTTTGTGCAAGAGGCAGAGCTGCCTGAGTTCCGACTGACTACAGTAGGAATTTGAGCCACTCAACAACATCCAGCAGGAGTCATAAAAGCATCTGGCAGGATTAGTCCCTAAATGCTTAAAACTAAGCTTTGCAGGTATTAACCACAACATTATCGAGTCAAATAAAATCACAGCCAGCAGATATATTTTGCATAAGCATCTAGGGAACTGCTAATGAGCCACACAACTGATCTTGAAGAAATTAAATGCTTTATGAAATATTTTTGGAAGCTTTCCTTAGACTATTTTAGAAAGAGTCAGAAGTTTTAGCCTTTATATGCCCCAAGTTCCATTTACCATTTTCCCCCATAAAATTCTTACCAATATACCCCCTTCATGAGAGTTAATACAACAGAAAAGATCACTTTGATGAATTCAAAAGTTAGGTTTAGCTTTGGAAGCCATAGCAGTAGCATGGGTGCCATTTGGGAGAGTTGGGGCAGAGGGTGGTGGAGCTGAAACTCGCCCGCTCAATTTCCTTCTGTAGAAGGATACTATCTCCTGACTCTGGCAGCCAGAGCAGAGGCAGGAGTTGTGGCAGTGGACAGAATTAAGGCCTTGTGGCTGGGGCTGGAGCTGGGGCCACGTGGCAGTGTCAGGAGCTAGGACCGGAGCAAGAGCTGTGTGGGGGTGGCCGGATCTGGGTCCACATGACAGTGGAAGGGGCTGAGGCTGCATGGTGGCAGCAGGAGCTGGGGTCAGAGCTGGGGCTGAGGTGGGGTGCTGTAGCTGGAAAGGAATCTTCATTTAAGCTGTCCCTACCCCCACCAGAATCTGAAATGGTGTCCCTGAGCAGTAGCTATTATTTGAGAAGTGTGTGTAGTTTCTTTCTCCTCTGCAAAAATATGTTTCTCAGTTTGTTTTGAACCACAAACTGGCTGAAGTACTCCAGGTTTTCTTTAACTGTGACTTCAGTGAAGCCTGTGTTCTGTCTGCTATGATGTATCTGAGTGCAAACAGCCCACTGTTAGCCATTATGTACCTATTAGCACTGATTACTTTCTGATAGCTCTTCACCAGTTGGTTTCACTCACTTTGACAGATTTGGTGCTTTGTTTAACCTTTAAACTAGTGGGGCAATAACACTGCTGACAGAATTGGAGAAATAATTAAGGAAAACTTAGCCAAGGCATAAAAAAACAACTGTAACAAGGCGGGCCTTTCTGTTAGATTTGAGAAGTTGTCAACAGATGCACAGGGGGAAAAAAATCCACTGCAATGCCATAACACAATATAGCATAATTATGTCTATTTCCAGTTTTATCTGCAGGAATCCATTGTAAAGATATTATTATTGCTTTTCTAATCTTATTTTTTCCTTACTGTAGGTCCACACACACTGTCTAGGTAAGGGAAGTAATTATTTCAGCATTTTTTACAAGCTATACTATTGCAGGGAGAATATAGGGAGTCTATAGATGTCTATTTTGATTTATAAAGCTGAAACAGGTGCAATAGCTTTTTAAAGTACTGTTTGGAAACACACTAAAAGGAACTACAACTTTACCAGGACATTTTTTCAGTTTACCATTTGTACCAGATTACATGTAAGATTACCATAAATGAACAAGAGTAATTAGAGGCAAAATATCATTGTCTGTTTTTCTCCTTCCCTCTTTCCTAGTTTATTTATTTGGTGTAATTGACAGCACTTTGAGGGAAATTAATTCCAGCCAAAAGCTCTTTGTTGGCAGAATATGGGCACACTGAGTAAATGAAATTTGTTTCCCAATGACAGCATGCAGAGCTACCGTACAACTGCCATCAGACTGAAATGACACCTGTAGCCCCACTGCACTGGATGGCTAAGGCAATGGATCCTCATACATACTTTACTCCTGGCTTGCACCCAATCACCGACCCATCTGCCTTTTATGGGTTGCTGAGATTGCTGACACACCATCAGTCTGGGTTCTAAGTGTGGAGGACCATGCACTGGCCCTCTGCATTAAGCATAAATTTCACCCTTGTAAAGAGTAAATTCCAAAGTTTTCTTTGTATAATCAAACCATTCATTTCCCCTATTTTGAGAACATCTTGCCTACTGTAGGAGAAAGAAATATTTTTTGAAATAGGAAAATTTAATTGTAAAAACCATAAAAGTTGGAAGCTATATTTATGGGCAAGTATAGCACCGAAAACTACTTTAAATTCCCTAGTGAAAAATTACGTGATTTTAAGTTGATGGGTCCCTTAAAAATTTCCACTCCACTCTTTACTGAGAGTGATCTTTGAAAGAAATAGATTTATCAGGTTTATGATCAGGCTAAACTCAGCTTTATGAACCATATAAGCGTCTCAAAAGCATAGTGAATATGCAGAATTGTATCGCAATTCAGATTGTCTTATAATTTTTGTTTTACTTTAAGGGATCCAGATTTGGTAGCTGGCAGGAACGCAGTGAGTTTAAAAAGTTGGGCGCTTTTTGTATCATTTAAGTGATGCTCTTTGCAATTCAGTTAAAAGTGAGAGTAGATCACTGGCCTTTTGTCAGTCTACCTGCCAACCTGACATGCAAAGTACAGAAAAATGCTTCTTTGCTGCATACACATAATTAAAGTCTAAAAAAAATTCCAGTAAGGTAATCAAATTAGTCTGCCTGATCATTAATAATTGAAGAGCTTGTAAGACATTAAAATATAATGTGTTCATTTTTTCCTCAGGTTGACTACAGCATTACATAACCGGATATATTTATAATCTGTGGCCTCTCTTACTTTACTTATATTTCCATTCTCCATGACAATAATAACTAAAATAGGTTACTTACCCTTCCTGTCAGATGTAAGATACTAACATCAAGCAAATAGCACAGTTGTCTCATAATTAAGTGCAGTAACTAGTCTAATTTAGTGCCCTTTCATCAGTCATTTATCATTGCTCTTACTGCTCCTTATATTCGTTCTTATGCTAATTGCTCACTCTACTGCTCCTAAGCTACATAACTGTACAAATATTTCCTGGGTAAGAAGTTCAGAATTTTCAGTAGCTCATTACAAGTGTTCCACAGCAAAACACACTCTGTGCAGCACTTGGATAAGAAGAATAATCTAATGTAGGGTGAATTTGTCCTTGGCCATGAAAACATAATGCAGATTTTAATATGGTTTCTGGGCTTTAACAGCTCTGAGTGAATGGAAAGAGTAAAGTATGTAGACAGTTAAGATGAGATTATTTTTTGCTGAAAGAAAAAAACTGAACTACCCCTGAATTCTCTCTCAACTTGAATAGTTTTCTTGGCCTTTTCACTTTTTGTATCTTTCTAAATTTGTGCTTACATTTTATTGTAAGAAACATTTTTAAGAGTATTCAGAAACTGAGAAAGCTTTTGGTATCACACTTTTCACCCTTCTGCATTAGGGTCTCTTGACAAATAAGATATCACGCAAAGTAGTAAAGAATGGTCTCTCTTATTACAGCCTGTGAATGTGAAATCACCTTTATCTCATTGTAAAACATACACCATGCTATATCTCAGGAGGGTGTACTAGTAATGAGGGCAAGAATAGAGATATAAAGAGGTGTGTTAATTAGGGTGATTGCAGTATAGTTATTGGAGCAAAAATGTACAGTGGCTGTATACTGTTTTTAAAATAGTACTTCATTATTAAAGATGTATGTGACATTGCTTGTGGTGAAAAATAAAAGTTATTTAATATGACACAGTAGGCCAGCAGTGTTTCAGGAATAAATGGAACTGGGTCATTATGTGTAAACTGAAAACTTGTTCCTGACTGTTAGTGTAGAGCACTTATACATGAATTCATAAACTCCACACCAAATGGATTGGTTAGAGATCAGCAGACACATGAATTTCTCAGTAAAATGTCTCTCACCCCATTGCCACTTTTTTCAGTACTCCATATGCTAGATTGCAAACTACAGATTTAGCCCTTTTGCCCAAAGGCATCCAAACCTGTGAAAAGCCTAGCTGAAGCACTGTCTATTGTTCATTGACAACTTGTCAATTTACTTCCAGGCAAAATAACTCATAAACATGATAAGTAAGGCAGATAAAACAAGAATTCTTTCACACTTTGCAACTTTACTGCAAAAATGCCTTATTTTCCATAAATGTGTGAAATCTCCTTTCAGAATTGTGACTGTGCATTGAACTTTAAAACCATGTGGAAACAGCACATTCATCTCACAATTTCAATCTATAATAAGATTAATGTTAAATATTAAAGGATGGATTAAAAGTGATAAAATAAAAGATTTTCAAGGTTCAGCAGCATTATTGTTTGCTATCTAGTTCATTGATCTAATAGTAGTTACATTTAAGAAGTCTCCAAAAACAATTGTTTGAATACCGACATCTACATCTGACATTTTTGTATATTTATATTGCCTATTAACCAAAACCTTATCAATTTAGAAATAATAGTAAAAAATCCTGTACTTCATATATAGTGCAGCGAGCACTACATACAAATCAACAACGTGCCCAATTCAGGGTATGCTCAACATTTAATTTTTAGATATTTTAAAAATTCACACAGAGATTGGCATACAAGTGCCTTTTAAATGAAGTCACTATCCCACAGAAGGTTTATATTTATTTGTCTTCACACTCATGGCTGATTCATACCTTTAAATTAACATTTGCTGGAAGAATTTTAAGTGGGGTGTTTTCTTCCATTAGGGCATTGTGGACTCTTTTTTTTTAAAAAAAAAAAAGGCTACTAAAATGACAATAATGCTTCTGTAATAGTGTTGACACTACTGCTTACTATACCAAACATAAATTTCACTCATCCTTTTTCCTCCTCCCCTTGGTTTTTCCTTTTGTCTCCCACTATACATTAAATTGATAAGCTCTTTGAATCAGAGACAGTGTTTTCTGTAAGCTTTGTGGTTGGGCAGCAACTCAGGAGAGATTTAGGTGCCACCCAACTATTTAGTAGCATGCCCACAGTGCCCACAGCTAGCAGCATGTGTTTCCACTGATTGTGCATATCTGCACATAACAAAATTTATTCTGCACATGGATGGAAAAAAGTTAGAGGGAACATTGGTCTTTTTAATATGCGTTTGTGGCACCATGTGTTACTGAAATACTAATAAATAGTGATACAAATCAGAATTTTAAAACATGCAAAATAGCAGCTAATATGTCTTACTAGATTGCAAGTTGCCTACATGCATGTCACAATTCATTTTAGTAAATTTTTCAAGCACATTCACAAATATTTTAACAACTTTCATGCTCTCTCACACACACACACACAAAGTTGAGGCTCATGTGCGACTCATGTCTCTTGCATTCACCTCTAATTTCAAATGTTTAATGCATACACTAAATATTTCAAAAAGAGCTCTTTCAGAAAAAGACGTGTGTGGACGGGGAACAGGGAGTTCTTTCGAAGAAGAGGGAAGAGGAAGAGTACAGGTGCCCTGGTGGCCACTCCATCCATAGTAACCACAGTTTAAATATGAGATAGCATCCATTCAGTGTGGAAACCATCCAAAAAGCAGATCGCTTTTTCAATATGCTTTTGTTTGTGGATGCTCTCTTTCTGAAGAAATTTTTTCAGAAGATCTCTTTCGAAAAAAGGTTCTTCTAAAAGAAACCTGCAGTCAAGATATAGCCTTACAGTTCATATAGATTTAGTTCAGATGAAATCAGGAGGAGTTGCAATAATATTAAAGATAATAAACCAATCATATAGTTACAATTTGGCTAGCATCTGAAGAATACAGATGAGGCTTCACCAATCAGAATTTGCATACTAAAAGTTTATGACCCTACAAAAGACTGAAGAATCTATGTTAAACAGTTTTACAATAACATGGAGAAAGGCAAGAAAACATAGGAAAAGCAGACATGTTGGTAGTGATGGATTACTTCATTGCTTACATAGGAAAAGTTTGAGTGGTTGACATAGTTGGAGATCATGGATTAGAATTTAGGAGTGAAAGAGCAGACAGACTGATTGAATTTGCAAGCAGGAACAATCTAGTTATTGGCAAAATGCAGTTTCAGCACCAACCAAGATTATATATGTGGTGAAGCTCTGGGGATTAACTGGGCTATGCTACAAGGAATCAAGCAGGTTTCATTTTAATATCAAAAAGATTTCATACTGCAGTTTTAGATTCTAGAATATTCTAATCAGCAGACTGCAGCAGTGACCATATTCTGCTTGCCATGAAACTGAGACTAAAGTTTTAAAAATGCCTTAAATGATCTAAAAGACACAGCCTACAAATTGATATGGGTAGATTCAAACAACAACAAAAGTTCATGGACTCTGTTTCAGAAGTCAACCAAAGTCCTGATGTCCCCCCCAGTTACAAAAATGAAGAGCCTTTTGAAAAACTGGAAAAAGACAGCAGTGCATACCACCACTAACTTAGTATTAGGAGATAAAGGATGTGATGCTAAGCAACCACAGATGACTGATGAAATTGTAAACTTACTAAATGAAAGAAGAGAATGTATATAGGAGAAGTGAGTAATATCAGTAGTCACAAACAAGTTTAAAAAGCATGTAAATAGGCAACAGAAAAATGGCTAGCATAAAGATGTGATGACATACAAGAATATGAAATTGGACAAAACGACAAAGAGATTCATTGCACTGTAAAAGAACGATGAGATAAAGAAAGTCAGAAAAAAGAAATTAGCTGTGGCAAAACCAAAAACACCAGAGGATGCTAACAAAACTAACAGAATCCTGAAGAAATGGATAGAATACATGAAGGAACTTTTTGATGATTCTGAAAAACTGCAAGATATAGATATAAAAAAAGGAGAAGAATAAGAACCGCATATCGCTATATGGGAACTAGAAAGAGCATTAAAAAGTATTAAAGCAGTAAAAAGTTAGTAAAAACATCCAGGGAGGATGGTAATGTGACTGAAATGCTACAATCCCTGAATGAAGATTTTCTATTCAAATCCTGTGACCTCGTATCCAGTGTGGAGTCCATCTGCAGATATTACTTCAGATTATGGGGAGAGGTAAGGAAACAATGGTATACTACAAACTTTTATGAAAGGTTTTGAACTAGGGAATCTAGGAATTTTGGTCTGTGTGCTGACTTGCCAACCCTATAATTCCCCTGACTATACCACAATATATCATCCTTTTATTATTATTTATCAAATTGTATTACGGTAGTGCCTAGGAGCTTTAGTCAGGGCCCATGACTACATTGTGCTAGGCGCTATACAAAACACAAAATGAAAGATGGCCCCTGCTCCAGAGAACTTAGAATCTAAGTATAAGACATGAGAGAATAGATGGATTCAGGAAAAACAGTCAAAGAGTGTAATGAGACAAAAATCGATCAGCATGATAGGAAATAGTCTCAGTACACCAAGGACTAACTGCCATGTTTTTGGGGAATTGAAGTAAAAGAGTTTTGACTCTTCATGTGTGGATAGGGAGTGTACTTCTCTCAGACTCTCTGATGGTGTAAATTGGCACAGCTCTGCTGATTTCACATTGACAACAGAGAAAGCTAGAAAATATGGCTATTTTTTCCAGAAATATTCTATATTAATTTCAGAACTTCCTTTTGATCATTTGTTGAGAATTGAAAAGGGATTCCAGTATTTGAAGAAATAACATCCCAAGCCAAATTCACCTTGAAGTTCTTCATTTTCGAGGTGTTATTTCCAAAATATGAGCTCTATGGTATGCCAAGTATTGAAGATAAAAGGACATGTGCACAATGTCCAAAGCAGTTGGATGGCTAGTAATTTCATTCATTCTACTATTATGGAGCAAGAAAAGTACAGCATTACTGGGTAAAAATATAATTTACCATATTTCCAGGTAAAATTCACAAAAATTGTTATGAAAATCATAAATAGGATTCTGCTGTAACTTAGAATTCAAAGCAGAAGTCATAGCAAAAGCAATAATGTTTTCCATGGCCTTATTATCTACCAAGATATGTTTTTGTGTTAAAAATTGAAAATAAAAATTGCATTCTTGTGGCTCTTTTTTCATATGTACTGCACATGGCAGGTTAAAAAGGCTTAGCTGTGTTGATTAACTATCCAAATGTTTAATCAATACAGCAATAGCTAGATGCATTCTGGCTGTGAAAGACCTTGGAAAAGTCCCTCTTGCCTTATTCCCCACCCCCAAGTGGGACATCAATGAACTATTACATGATCCTTGCATATCAATGCAGAGGGGCTTAGACAAATACAACACTAATGGATAATTGTGGGTCACCTTGTCAAAATGTTAAATGCCCCCTGAGTACCTTTTTTTTTAATTTAAAAAAATGACAGTAAACTGTGACCTTGTAGATATCATTCAGCCTTTCAGGAAGCAAATATTACTCAGACTGCAAGCGGTTCATTGATTTATGGGTCAAAAATCCATTCAAATTAAATTATAAAAGACGCATCCTGGTAGGTTGATACAACCCATAGTAACTAACTGTTAAACAATTGTACTCTTTAGAGTAGGCAGAGCACATTTACTGACACTTATTCAGAAAATACACATATAGGCCTCTGTCTGAGTGATTCATAGGCAAAGCCTGCGTATCTCTGAGTGCATTGGATGTTAACATATCACAAAGTCAGGGAAAGTTCATCTTGGGACCAAGGTCTTTGGACTGAGTCCAAGAACATGCCATTTGTAGGAATTGTGTTAACTGTAGGAAGGCTGTTGTGGGACTTGGATTCCTGCCCCAGCATTTGTCTACTCACAATGTCATTAACACCCACATTGATTCTGAACCATTATTGGTACTGAGGCAGGGCATGGAACTGCTTGTTGTCTGGTGTCACAAATCACAAACCAGAGAAATGATTCTGATATAGATAGCAACTCTGTAGCTTTCCATTGTTACAAATGATGCCACAGAGGCCCTGCATACATGCTAGTAATGTGGTATAATGATTTTGCTTAGCTATCCCTTAGAAGCATTACCTTTTGCTGTTAAAATTAGTACTCGGAGGACTATAACACAGTTTGCACTGGGATTGTCACAATACATTTATCATATTTCTGGCACTGGCAGTAGTACTATGCCTCAGATAATGCTGTAGGTTAAAAGAGGCAACAAGGACAAAATACAATTAATTAGCAAAGTTTTCTCTTTATTATGAAATTTGTTTTCTGTGCAGCCTGGAAAAAGAAAAAAAAAAAAAAAAAAGGAAAGGCTATAAGTATGTGTTCAGAGCTATGTGGAATTTTGAAAAAGTTGGCATCAATTTTCAGTTACTATTTACTGCAAGAAGGTTACTTTAATCACCTGTGCAAGTGCAAAAATACACTAATATATATGGCTACATCTACACTATGAGTTTTCTCCTAAAAAATATGCTGAGGGACTCATTTGCCCAAGTCACAATCTCACTTGCATATTTTCTGCTGATACATTTTTGCACTAAGGGTTTTTGCACAGAAATAAGCAGTGTGGACATTTTCTTTTTGCACAAAAACCCTTTTTCACGCAAGATCGGTATACTTCCTTTTTTAGGGCATAAGGATCTTGTGGAAAAAGGGGGTTTTACGTGAAAAGAAAACATCCATGCTGCTTGTTTTTGCACAAAAGCCCTAGTGCAAAATGTATCGGCAGAAAATATGCAAATGACATCGCAACTTATGCAAATGAGTCCCTCATTAGCCTATTTTCTGCCAAGAAAACTCATAGTGCAGATGTAGCCTCAGGGCATGTATGTGGTTTTGCGTGCATGCACACGCACACGCACATGCACATGCACACACACACAGAGTATTATTTATACTATGGTAGTGCCAAACCTGGAGCCCTATAGTGCTAGACCTTGTATAGACATCCAACAAGAGGCAATCCCTGCTGCAAGGATTTTACAGACTAAATAAGACAGTCAAGAAAAGAGGGGGAACAAATAGAAATGAAGTGACTTATTTAAGCTTACTCTGCAGATCACTAGCAGAGCCAGAAACAAAACTTACTTTCCTGATTCCCAGGCCAGTGCTCTGGGCATTGGACTATACTGCAGTGTGCTTCTCACATACTATACCTATCTAGCTACAGAGATGTATCACTCATATTTGGGTATTAAGAAGCGTGAGGGGGTTCACTCGCCACCACGGCATCCCCTGCCATCTGTTCTAGGAATTAGCTCCTTTGGCTGGCTGGGTGGGTGCCTTCCCTCGGGTGGTGTCTCCCCTTCTTTCTTCCAGGCCACGGTGTTCTCTTCAGGACACTGCCCTCTGGCAGTGCCCACGTCAGTCTCTGAGCCTCCCTTCCAGGGATTGTTGTTTCTTCAGCGGGCTGTGCTTCAGGCCCTACAGTCTGGGGGTTTGCTTGGCCAGAGCCGCTGCTGCCGCCGGCCCCCCCCCCCCAGCCCTACCCTAGCTCCAGGAAGCCTTCTACTCCCCCAGCAGCCAGGCTCTCTCTGCCCTCCCCAGGAGCAGCAGCCCATCCTCTTATATAGCTCCCAGCTGGGCCCTAATCAACTAATGCAGCCTCAGCTGGGGCTAAACTCCCAGACCCTGCTCCGTGCTGGGGTTTGCCCTTAAAGGGCCAGTGCAGGGCAAACACCCTGTCACAAGAAGAGAGACAAGGAAGACCAAGGAGAAGTGGTTGGAATGTCCAATGGTGATCACGAAGGAGGTGGGGTTACACAGGAAATTTTAGACTGAGGCACAAGTCTTAAGGAGGACTCAGTTATGGGTTCTAATCTCATGGTCAGAGTCAAGGCAGGGGGAGGAGGGAAGATGACTGAGCAGTAGTGCTTACAGGAGCATTATGCTTTTAAAGGTTCTGGAGAGACCAGGAGGAAAGGCTTCCTTGCCTACACTTTTGCAAAGACAGACACCACTCCTCTTAGGGCAGCCTTTAAGGTTCAGAGAGAGGTGTTCTTATTGCCCTTCCCACATATGCCTCATGTGGGGCTATGTAATCCACACACCTACTGTGTGTGGGTCACTGTCCCATGTTGTGGCACTTAGACCACTTACAGTGAGAGATAAAAATGACTGAGATCTACAGCCTAAGCTGAGAGCCAGCTGGCTTTATAGCTCAAGCTGTAGAGGCTACCACACTAAGCTCCAGAAGTCCCAGATTCAAATCTGCCTAGAAGTACAGGCAGTCCCCGGGTTACATGGATCCGACTTACATCGGATCCCTACTTACAAACGAGGTGTGGCAACCCTGCACTAGCTGCTTCCCCCCAGCAGACCAGGGAGATGTGAAGCTAGCACCCCCCCCCCCCCCCAGCAGACCAGGGAGACGCAGAGCAGCTTTCCTCAGCAGACACCTCAGCTTGAGAATAAAGGACTGAGGGAAGTGAGGTGTGGGAGAATAAAACTGAGCTCTGGAGAAATGTTTGGCTAGAGTTTCCCCTACAATATGTATCAGTTCCGACTTACATACAAATTCAACTTAAGAACAAACCTACAGTCCCTATCTTGTACGTAACCCGGGGACTGCCTGTAGTTGCACTCCCATCTCTCCCCTGCACAGCATAGTCCCTTCAGTCAAGTTATAACTATCCTATTCATAAATGTATGTTGTGAAAGAACTGAAGAACTCCTTGGGCTACATTCTGTAATAGTTATGATTTGATTCTGTACATTGTTAACTGCTAGGGAAACATTCCCATGGAATGCTGACAGTTTCTCTCTGAATTAAAGGGGAAACAACTTAATCCATTTTTTCTAAGGTCTGAAGGATTATTATTAACTTGGGAAGTGATCTGTTTAGTTGAGACTCTGTAGCAGAGGTGGGCAATAATATTTGAATGGGGACCACTTCAAAAAATTTTGAAGTGGTTGTGGGCTGCCCCAGAAGGGGTGGGGACTCAGACTGAAGGGGCCCAGTGTCGGGCAGAAGGGGCAGGCCTTTAAATAGCATGAGTTGAAAGAGCTCATGCCTCCTCTGTGGCTTCCAGGAATCACATTTGCAGGGGACAGGAGCTGTGAGCCCTTTCAGTTCCTGCTATTTAAAGGGATCGCTGCTCCCAGCTTTGCTGCTAGTGTGTGGTCAGGGACCTGGGGACTTGAGAGCCCTTTCAGCTGGTTCTATTTAAAGGGCTTGCACATTCCCCAGGGCTGTTGCCTGACAGCTATGGGGAAGATGTGAGTCCTTTAGAAATAGAAGCAGGTGAAAGGGCTCATGGGTCCCTTGCTCTTAGGCACCGGGCTAGCATGGGGCCAGGATGTGTGAGCACTTTTAATTGCTTTTATTTAAAGGGCTTATTATGCCTTCCTTGTGGCTGCCAGGCAAAGTGCTGCCTGACAGATGTGGGGAAGGCGTGAGTCCTTTAAATAGAAGCAGTTAAAAGGGCTCGCTTGTCTCCGGCTCCCAGGCAACACACTAGGGAGGGCAGGGCCTGGAACTGCTGTGCGGGCTGGATCAAAGCCCTAGGTGGGCCGTATCTGGCCCACTGAGAGGCTCTTGCCCACCCCTGCTCTATAGTTTGAGCTTACCTATCATGGGAAAGCATACTGCTGTGAATACTTCCCATTGGTAAAGCTCCTCAAGGGATAAAAACTGAGAAACCTTTCTAATGTATCTGGGCATAGTATTTCATCTCAGAGTGTTCAGTACCTGCACTGAACACATGGAGAGCATGGCTTGCAACATACCTTCAGCAATTACTTGGTATGGTGGTGAAAAGTATACTCCATCTTTGCAAGTTCACTTATAACCAAGCAATAACCATCAAGGGAAATGACACATTTTCAGTTTAATTTTTTTGAAATGTTAAGACCATTCAGATAATTAGGTTTGGCTATTTCTATTGAATTTTTTTAAATGTAAACAATTTACAGAAAAAAAGGATAGAAATTGCAGCAATGGTGTGTAACTGAAAGCAAGACAAATATCGTGTTCTCTTATAATTCAGTTATCACTGATTCTATGCCAACAGTAGCTACATTCACAGTGGTATACTGCATTCCCACTCTAGACAGGTCCAAAAAACCAAGAGCCCAAACAAAGTAAAATTTTTCTTGGGAAAAATCAGATCATTGCTCTATTTGACTGGTGAAAACAAGTAGGGAGGCATGGAGGCCTTTTTAAAATTGAAGTTATTAACACCTCTGTAGGAGGAAAGGGTCCTTTTTCCTTACATGAGCAGTTTTTATGTTCTTGTGTGAGATATCATCTTGAGGGAAGTAATCGCTAATATTCCATTTGAGCATGATGTTGTGTTCACTTGCCTATAGACTATTATTCTTTAACAGGTCCATTTTGTCCTGTCAGGGATCTCACAATAGAGGGTAATATCCATCACTATCTTGCAAACTACATATTCTGGACCTCTCACAGTGGCACAGGGCACATCAAAATAGGACATTAGGCAGGTATCATACAAATACATATTTTATAACTCCCCTACAAACATGATATATTAGATTTCATTTTAAAATATATTAATTGTTTGTATTTGAGCATTGTCATTAGGGAAATCTAATTAGCATGTATTCAGTCCTTTGTCAGGGGGAAAACAGGATTGTAGACTCCTCTCCCTTTACACAGCATGGAGAGCAACCAAAATGTTGTGTCTTTTGCTTTTTAAATAGCAAAATAATATGACAAAACACCACATATACAAGTATGCAAGGCCTAATATTAATATGTATCTATTGCTGCTCTGGTTGATTTCTGGCAGCTTCTAAAGTCAGTCTTTGTAAGTGCAACTTAAATCACAATTTAAAGGGATAGTTCCCTATTCTTATACACTACAAGAGGCCTCTTGTGTTTGAGAAAGAAAAGGGGGCATTTCAAGGGGGGGAAAGATGGCTTTGTAGAGTATTTTCTCCAACTATGTAACATATGCACTATGTGACCATTATGTAGAAACTCAGATCTGCAGAACTAAGGCATGGGAAAAGGAAATCAACTGATTAATATGTCATGTTCCAATGCCAATGTATCATAAACATATTATGTAACTTTCACTGTAAGTTAGTGCTGCTCTGATCTGCAGTAACTCTCCCTCTGTGAATCTAGGCACTTCAAAGAGTTGTAGGAAGAAGAGAGAGTAGACAAAGTGAGCACAAAGTGGAGGCCCAGCTTGGTACCTCTGATAGCCAAAGTGCAATTCAGTTGAGACAGGTGGCAAAAACATCTCACAGACCCCACACATAGCCTGAAATTTCTGATATGCAAGAAATGCTAGACATTCTACTCTCCTAACTCTTCACAGTCACCAGCCTACTGGTCCAAAGGGAGCAACGTATCAAACAAGCAGCTCTTCGAGAGCTACACAAGTACAGGGAGACCATGCTCATCTTCCCTGTGGTTTTATTCAAGAAGGGGGAGCATGTGGCCTACTGGAGGCTACGAAGAGAGAAGTTTAAAAGCAAAAATACGTGGATAACCCTGAGGGATTTTTTCATTATTCATTTCTTTTCAAATTTAGAGTTGCAGCCTTTTTTCTGTTATACTTACTATCTCTGTTGAAGCAGTTAGTTACATGAAAAGTGCTGAAGCCTAGTAAATAGAACTGCAGAAAATGTTTCCAGTGCCTTGATTCTGGAAGATTGGCCTGTTCTAATTGATTCTGCAAGTGACTGTGCTGTAAGAAATTTTAGATACTTGGTTTTTTCTCATCACACAAACATTTCCACTTAATGACTATTTACTGGTTGTATTACATAGCACTTAGAAGCCCTTATGGAACAGGATCCCATTGTGAACCTCAGCACTGAACAAAGAGACAGTCCCTGCCCCATTGCTTTTTCTTTAGATTTTGTGTTTCTTGATTTCAGCTTTTTCTCTCTATCCTTTAAATATTCTTTTGTTTTAACCTCTCACTTTAGCAGGGAACAATTTCAGGCCATGGTGACTGCATGGCTATAGGCCTAGCATCATTTCTATCCCTTTGTGTGGTCTCTTTGAATGTATTGGCCCTCATGCCTTTACCACTCTTGGGGTAAAAATTCCCCCTCCCTTTTCCATGTGGGACTAGAGCATTCTGTTATATCAACTGTTATTACCTCCCAGGTGTCACTGTTTGCAGCACTGGTGGTTCTTCATTTTAGGAGTGTGTAACTAGTAGTGAATATAGTGACTGGAGTATGAATCCTTTTATATCAAAATTATTGTTTATTTTAAGTGGTGCTAACCAGGACCTTAAAATTGTTGCCGGAGCACTGAATGGAGTGCTCCAGGTAGCTCTGGCCCTTCCGCTCAAAGTCCCACCCCTCCCAGGAGTGCAGAGCCCCCCCCTCCACCTTGCCCTGAGGCCCAAAGAGGCTGTTGGCTCTCCTGATGCTAACAAAGCTTTCAGAGAAAAAGGGAGTTATAAACAACTTATGTCTATGTCATCTGAAGTCCTACCATCCCCTGATGGTGACCTAGAGAGCTCTAACTTCTTCATATTTCTCAGTAATTGCCTATGTCTCAGCCTGGTTCTCCCAAACAACCAAGTAACCTCAATTTTTTGAGAAAGTCCCTGTTCTTCTATACTAATAGGACCAACAAGGAGTCCAGTGGCATCTTATGGTCCTGGTTCAAATCAGCATTGTAGGTTGGCTGGAGAGGAGGCAAAATATTCAGTGTTGATACGCTTGACATTATCTTCAATAACCCTCAAGTGCTTTTGGAGAAATGGCTAGCTTGAATCATTCTCACTCTTCCTTCCAGTTTCCCAAAGAGCCCTCTATTACACCTGTCCTCAAAAGTCAGAGATTACCTGTCGTAATCAGGAGTGCTGACCAATACCCAGTGACTAAGGGGTTAACTAATGTCTTCTGTACCTAGCCAGGTATCGGGTGGTCAGCCAATAACAATGCAGGCAGGAATTTCAAACTGGAAGAGAGGGGTTTTCTCTCTCTCTTCTGGGTTTGAGAGGCAGAGCAGTTTCTTCCAAGTACTGAGTGAGATGGGAGAGACTTTTCTCTTCAAGAACGGACTTCTTAGAAGGATTAAGTAGGGAAAAGTTTTAGCTAGTCCATCAGGATTTATTGTTTTCCTTATTTGGGAATGTGGAAATAATGTCTGAGCTGTTAATTGTGTTTTTTTCTCTTTATAACTAAGATTTAGCCCAGAGGGTTTTCCTGAGTATCTATATTAATTGGTGGCTCTTCCATCTAGCCACTTTACTATGCTTGCAACTGTAGCCTTGTTTTGATAATAAAAGTTTGTTTCTTTTTTTTAATTAACCGGTATTGGTTGATTTTTTTGTGTCCTTAAGAATCAGTGCCTAGTTCAAGGGCAGAGTCCATTGTTGTCTGTGAATCCCCTCTGTTTTTCCCAACTCCAAGTAAAATGGATGTTGGGGTAGGGAGAGACTTTTACCTTAGGGAGGAGCTTTCCCAAGTGATCTCTTCCCTAGTTTTCTTGGTGGCAGCAGATTCCCAAAATCTGGGTATTAGGATTTTGGGGGGAAGTTTTTCTTACCTGTAGAGGCCAGGCTTTGAAGTGCTCTTGCAGGCCTCCACTTCTGCATTCGTTGTGCCAGAGTGGGGAACAGTACCCATTCCAATAATCAGGTCAACATCCAGTATTAATACAAGAGTATTGAAAAGCTCCAAATCTGTCACAGAAACTACTTGCTTTTCCTTTTGAAATTTCAAATATTAATATTTAGGAGAGTTAGCTTGATTTTACTTAATTTTCTGCTCTATCGTTTCTTTTACTAATGGACAGTAAGTGAATGAATTTCTCTGTATTTGCAAAATTTATCTGACTATTTCAGATTGTCTTGATCTAATATTTATGCCAGAAGATGAAGGCAATGGTGGGTAACTACCCAGACCTTATCTAAACTTTTCAAGCTAAAGAAGTTTGAAACAGAAGTTGAGACAAGGTGATCTTTCTGTTATTTCTTATTTTTAATATACTCAGCATTAAGAGGCCTCTCTGTCTTATGGTATTCTGGAACTACTGCGTGGCAGAGTTTGCTGGAACAAGAAATAAATGTAAAGAAAGTTGAAAATTATACATTAAATATATGGAGGTTTTTTTTTAACATGACACAATGGTTCAATTTAGTTCAGTTCAAGTTTTGAGTTGATTCCCTCTTATAACAGAATCATGTTATGATTCCCATACTTGAGAACTCCTAAAGAGTTAACAAAGTGTCCCATCATAAGTTGGCAGCCAAAACTGTTTGTTAGGAACCAATAAATACCAAAGAGTATTTCTGGGATTAGGTTGCAGGCAGGTCTCTTTTAGGCAAAAATGGCTATAAATAGAAAAGTCAGAGACACAGAACATTTTCCTCCCTGAATCAGGACAACATATGCAAGAAAATATGTATTAGCAGTGGCAGAATGAAAAGACAAATTATGAGAACAAATAGTATCTCTAAGTGCAGCATAAAGCTATGGAATCACTAATGGACCATAATATAGCTCTGAAGTATTCCATGAATCACAGGAAAATAAATGAATGTAACATCTTACTATATATTTTAGAAATGTACATCTGTCTGTCCATCTGTGAGTCCATTTGTTCAAGAACTCCTTCTAAAAGGAAAGAGCTAAGACCACCAGATTTGATATTCAGCTTCCTATCCTAATTGAAAGCAAGATATGAGTTTGGTTGTGCCAAGACAATACGATGTGTCTGGAATTAGATTGTTTCTCATAAAATGGAAAGGGAGGGGTCTGGCAGGAGGGACACATATACTGTAAAATGACCACAAAGTGCAGTAAGGGACAAGATATAGGGATCAGGACAGCTATAACTCCATTGGGCAGAGTTCAGGAGTGGAGAATGGGGCAGCTATCTACTATATATTTCAGAGAGTTTGTCTGTGTTTGTATTTGTATGTCTGTTTGTTCCCTAGCCAGAGGACCTACACCCCCCTCTTCTGCCTGTACCAGCTTCAGTGGCTTTGCATAGACACTTTTCACCTGGCCCCAAGCTGTTGTGTTGAAAGAGAGGGCTGGGGTTGTCCTCTTGGGCTGGGGCAGCCTGCATACTGCACCCTTCATCCTCAGCCCCACCTCAAAGCAATGATTTAAATGAAGAGAAACAAACATATTTGAGTTAAGGACCCAAGCAACATGGGGTAAATCTCCAGTATAAAAATAAAACAGAATAAGAGCAGAAGATACCTACACTACAGTTCACTGGGATCTGGCCACAAATTTTCACTGCAATTGGGTTACTAGGAACTCTCTGCTGACAAATATCTCTAATTTCATTTACTAAAATGAAAAGGAATATGTGTAAGAGTGATGATGCCACTAAGCAAAACACCATAAGGAAAGAGAAGGAAATAGAAGATATAGGCAAACTAAGGATAAAGAGCCTACAGACGTACAGTGGTGGTCAATTCAGTCATTGTCGTTTACCCCAGATGGATGTGAGAGACAACACATCCACTTTAAGTCTATGGGGAAACTAACATATGCACATAACTGAGGTGTATTGAAAACTGTTAAAGTTTCAGACTATCCTGTTAAATCTGAAAGGGTTTCCTAGTGCTTCTTGCAGGTGATGAAGCCTAAGAACTACATCTGTGGTCCCCAACACGGTGCCTGTGGGCGCCATGGCGCCCGCGGGGGCATTTGCATGCACCCGCCAGGTGCTCGGGGCTGGCCTGGCCCCGGGCACATGGCGCAGTGCTTGCGGGGAGCGTCGGCCCCGGGCGCGGTGCTTGCGGGGGGGAAGGGGGGAAGCGCCGGCGCCAGGCCCAGGCGCGCGGCGCTTGCGGGGGGAGGAAGCCCCGGCCCCGGGCGTGTGGCGCTTGCGGGGGGGGGCGGAGCGGCGGCCCGGGGCGGAGCGGCGGCCCCGGGCGCATGGCTATGGGGGGGCCCCGGCCCCGGGCGCGTGGCTATGGGGGGGGCCGGGTGCATGGCTATGGGGGGGGCCGGGCCCCGAGCATGTGGCTATGGGGGGGGCACCCCTGGGCATGCGGCTATGGGGGGAGAGCGCCCCCGGGCGCGCAAGTGTCCCCACCCCCTGGCGCCCGGCAGGCGAACGGCCATGCCCCCTGGTGCCCGACAACCTCAAAAGGTTGGGGACCACTGAACTACATTCTCAGCAGTCATCCTGCAAAGAGCTAGCCAAGAACAAGGTGGGCTGAGTTAAGCCTCTCTGCCTATGAGAACAACCTGCTTTGACTTTCTATTTTTGGATGTTGTGTGTGTGCTAGCATGCTGGATTTCAAGAAATAAAGTGGCATTATACTGTATCCTTCCAGTATGAGTATTTATGTTTTCATCTGACTTCTCTGTATGTATATCATGAACATAACAGTAACTCCCATTAATTTTAATGGTAAGTTATTTACATGCATTGAGAAGCATGTATATACATCTTAATTTTTATGCAGGAACAGAAAACATATTTATTTACCAATGTTTTCAATTATTAATGTATTTAACTGGTTTTTGTGATAGTTTTAGTTTTAATATTTTATCAGTGATATGGTAATTGTATATTGACCTAGACTTTGTTAAATACTGTGAGATACATATATCTTTTTATGTCAGGGAGACTTTCTGCCACAAGCAGATGGAATAGATTTAGTTGAAATTGTTCATGAAGTAAGGATGGAAAACCAAGTCCTGTTTGCCCATTATATTGTTTACATAGGGTTGCGTGGATTTAATTCTGCAATTCTTTTTATATCTCACTTTTTTCTCATACTGCAAGATGAAAAATAATACATTTAGTTAAAAAGGTGTCTTCATTTCATTCTAGGTAATCTCCCTCTTCAAAAATATCTCATGTACTAGACATTTTGAAAATATCTATCAGGTTTTTAGATTTTTAAATAAACCTTCTACCCTCTATGGCTTTTCCCACAGCCCTAGTATATATGTTCACTTTTTTCCAAGACAACATTCTCCACTGTGAGTGATAACGTCTGGTAGCTCACTGAGGTGAAACATTGCCTTATTCAGAAAAATAATTCGGGCCATTGCTGTAGAAAATGAAAGCTACATTCTTTACACGAAAAAGAGCATGGGATATGATTTCCTATATAAAGAATGCTCTTCTGCAATACATCAAACTTCTTTTCTCCTGCGTGTGCAAATGGACTTTCCTTTGTTACATGTAAGAGGGTGTATAACTCCAGAAGAGATGGAGTTACATGAAAAAGAGCCATTCCAAACTCTACTGATTAAAATAAATGTGCTCATAAAAAAGACAGGAGAGTAAATTACTGCATCCCCAGAACAGCAGTAACTTATGCACCAACAAGTTATTTTCAAGTTTGCCAGAGGAAATAATCTGCTATCAACAAGGGGTAATTGCCTGAGCAAACTCGTCTTTACATCTCACAAACACTGTCACCTTGCGTAAAAAAGAGAAATACACCACATATCAATTCAGAAAAAAATTTTGAAACATTTTTTAAAGGTTTCCTCTCCCTCTCAGCCACCCGAAAGAGATAATATATACATAGGTCCAAACATATCTAATCTCTGCTCTTTTCTTAACACTAAATAGAATCCTAACACACCACAAAACTCATAACCTTTGCAACTAGGGCAATATTAGAAAGGGTCCATTTTACACTGGAACAGAAATTCCAATCTGAGATTTACCTGTCACTGTCAAAAAGTGAAACAGATTAGCTACAGCACCCTTCAGAAATAAATGAAGGCACTATTAAAAAAGGGTCCTTTTGATTTTATGCCAGCATCACGTGGCCATAGTGCTGGATAATACTACCAGAAGTTTCTGGAAAAATATACTTTTTTTTAATTAATTATATTCATGCACACAGGAGAGCTGACAGCCTCCATAGACCCTGGGCAAGATGTGGGAGTGGGGGCTGGCTCTGCACTTCCAGAGGAGGCAGTCAGCTCTCAGAACCACCTGGAGCACATGGTGTTCTGGCAGCAATTTAAAGGACTCAGGGCCCTGGCTGCTGTGCAGCAGCAAGTGGCCAGGTGTCCTGGGACCCTTTGAAACACAAGGCCCTGAATTAACTTTTGCCCTCCCCCTGTTGGTGGGCCTGCATGCTCATGCCCCTTTTTATGTTTATATTCCACAGACATTCAATTTGATTAAACTTTACTGGCATAACGTTCATGCAAAGCAATTTTCAAGATGTCTTGCATAAATATTTGCGGCAAGAGAATTTAAGGTTTGTCTGTGCATGCTTGGGTGGTAGAAATACACTCTCAGTCCAGGAACAGACTTACCCAACCAATCAAAACTAACCAGCTTTGAAAAACTCAACACAAAATATGGCTAGTTACTTCAGCATAGTGTATAATTTTGAGGAAATCGTGATCTCATGAATATTTTGTGAATCAGAAAGGAGGCTACATTCATTAGATAAATTACTTATTGTGAAGTATCCACTCAAGTCTAAGGCCTAGACTACATTATATCTCCACATTGTCAATGTAAGATACACAACATACTTAGACCTACCTACTTAGACCTGTGTTCCATGTAGTAAGGTTGGTGACTGGTGCTCTCCCTTTGACTCTACCTACTCTCCTCATTCTGGGGGAGTACCAGAGTCAATAGGAGAATGTTCATAGGTTGATTTATTGCAACTAATCAGATGCAATAAATTGTCCTCGGGTGGATTGATTTCTGCAGCATTGATCTACCCAGTAGAGGAGACAAGTAGGGGGATTCAGATTAATGATGGCTACAATAGTGTACCCAGATAACTACCATTATTTCAGTAAAGGATAAATACTGGTGTTAATGGGCACCCTTCTTCCATGTTCCCCATTATGGCTTTTGGGCAGCATGCAAGTGGTCCACTGCTCAGTTTCTCTTTCAGGGAGGTTCTTCAATAAACCACAAATCCTTGTGCCAGGTCTGTTCTTGCTCTGGCACTTAGAGTACAGAAGGTGGGGGCTGGCAAAGACCTTAAATACCTTGCCTCTAGGCTCTGTTTACAGAATCCCCCCAGAGTCACAGATACGCTGGCTCTGAAAAATAAGCAAAATCTGCCACAAAACCTGGTGGGTTAAAACCAGGAGGGAACACTTGAATTCCTTACCCAGGGGTTTCAGTAACCGGGTTTGGTTCTTTAAAGGATTTGAAACCACAGACAGAGGAATATTTCTTTTTAGGGTCAAACAAAGATTTTTATTTTCTATTTACTTTTATAATTAATTTTTCATTTAAATCAATTCATTATCTTTTATTCTTTTGAGATAGCATATCATACAAATAAAAAGTAGAAGAACAGTACAGTTAAAAAACAAGAAATAATAAATCCTCCTACAACTATACCCTCCAGATTTATCTTTGAATAGTCTGTGGAGTTATCAAATATATAATACTCACATTAAGAAAGATAGAAGCATTGTTTAGATTCAGGACATATTCTTTTCTTCATGTCTTTCCTTTTGGATTTTTTCGTTGCAACTTACAACCGGTGTTCCCCTTCTGGAGCTTATGTGCAGCAGTGAGATTCAGTGCCTGGGGAGGGAGCCCTGGTTGATCAGACCTGGCTTTTTGGATTCTCAACCACATCTCTACCACTAGTCCGCTCTTAGTCTGTTTCGTTCAACTTTATGTACCCTGTTTCCTCCACTTGCCTGACAATGCTGACGTTAGATTTTTGTTGTCTCATTCTGCTCTTTCAAAACTTTCGTCTTGTCCATTTGGGGTTATCAGCACTTTGTTGCATACTACAGTCTGTGTTACTTTATTTACTTCCCTAAAAGCGGAGTTATTGTTGGTCATCCAATACAATTTTGGTTTTTTTGCTTACGTCTCCTGTATCTTAATAATGCTGCCTTGCTTTACACTTACAACTAAATTGGTGCTCATTTGACATGTTCTGGGTAGACCCCCAACACAATCCCTTCACAAGGGGTACCCCCAAGCTCTTTTGCCTCAAAAGAGCTTAAAAAAAGAAAGAGAAAAACAAACTGCAGTCTCTGGTAGTTGACCAGTCATCTTAGGCAGGCAGACATACACATACAGAACCCCTATTCCTTTCCAGGACATAAGAATCAAATCATCACTTTAAAAAAGTGATTTTTATTAACAAAACAAAAAATATAATGATAAGGCATACTTAGTTGCTCTGTAAAACCTAGCAATCAAGTAAAACAAATTAAAACACAGAGAAAACCTCTGGGAACAACTCTTAGATAATGAATGGGGGAGGGGAGGCATGGATTCACACAGAGCAGTTCAAACCAAATCACAAAAATAAAGAGGGAGGACTTTTTACTAGGACTCCTGTAAACCTAATTCCATGAGGAATAAGGGAAGTCGAAGGAAGAGTGTTCTTCCCTCGACTTCCTGCTGTGTAAACAGCACCAAAAGTCAAATTAAGCTATTTTGATTTCAGCTATGCAATTGACGTAGCTGAAGCTGAGTATCATAACCAGCCCCATGCCTCAGGCTGTGTGTTCTATGGTGCAATTCTGATTTCACAGAGCTTCCTTATCTAAAGGTACTTATAGATGTTCAGTACCAATTTCAATTCACCATCTGAGAAAGCAAACTCACTCAGCAACCAATTCTGCCACCCTTATTCACATGGAGCCTTCTAATCATGTTCTTTAAAAACAATTCTATTGAAATAAGTGGAACTCCTTGTGGACTAAGATACCAAACAGTGAAAAGATGGCAGAATGAGGCACTTAGAACTTGAGTTTTGTCCTCAGTGCAGCAAGGGATGTAGAAAAGCCCTCATTGAAGAATCAATTAGGCTGCATTCCAGCTTAAGCTCAAAAATGTTATTATATGGAGTAGGATAGCCTAGATTTTATTTCCGAGTTAAATGTAGAAAGTGTTTTCTAGTTTACATGTTAACATTTCACAGAAACAACATTTCACATGCCTAATATTTTTAATTGTTTGGACCTTATGGATTCTTTTCTCTCTGGACTATAAATAAGAATGTGGAGTACATAGTCCTTCAGTAGGTCTACAATTAGGTTTAAAAGACAAAGAGCCTCTCAACAATAACAAAAACTGTGGATGCAATTTGCCATTGTTACTGATTCTCCAGTCTTTATCAGACTGTATCTGTTAGTCACTGAAAATCAGGTTTAGAAATGGGACAGTTCTCCTCAGAAGCTTCTGACAATCTGGTTGCATTTATATTAACTCAATGTTTTATTTACCATTCTCTAATTTTAAAACAATCATAATGGTTCTAAACCAGCAGATCTTATGCTAATGATACCATATAAGGGAACTGCTGTACAATAATATAGTACTGTACTTAAAAATAGAGTTGACTTCATTTAGTCCAAGATCCAAACATGAAACCACAGTCCATTTCAAGTAAAAATGAGTACATACATCGTCCCTAATGATCAATGTAAAATTAACAAACCCAGTTACATTAATACAGTATCCATAGGCTAACCCTTTTTACTCTGAAAACAACACTGTATTCTCTACCCACTTAAGTTGAATTTTGGTATCACACTGGATGCTGTACCAAAGCTGATTTTTGATATGTTCCTAAAAGTTATCATTAGTATCCTGTACTATAAGCAATGATATTAATGTAGCATATTACAGACAAAAGAAAAAAATAGATCACCCATCATGTCTAGTAGGATCATAAAATTATATATATCAGAGATAAAATACATGCTAATAGAATGACTTGTATATAAATGACAAGACTATCTTTGAATCAGAATAAAGATGGAAACTATTTTCCCAAACAGATAGCTAGAGAATAAAAAATGAATAATTATTTCTATCTCACAAATGAAAGAAAAATGACAAACATTCAATTTTAATTAGTGTAGGAAAACAATAGAGGAATGGGATCATGCACACCGAGGACTTCATTTATGATCATTCTCAGAAGTGAACAGTATGTCTTTGTTCTAGAACAGCATTGAGAGTGGAAAACCATAGAACTAAACTATAAAAATATTATTTTCAACTTAGTAGGGAGAAAAAAAAAAGACTTTCTAGGTAAAGGGGGAAAATGGCTTGGGTGATAATGATCTTCAACTCTCTTTCCAGAACTGGCTTCATAAATATATTTTTAAAATGGCAACATGTTATTGGGTTACTTTATTATTTTCTTGCCACCTGACTCTAAAACAAAAAACATGGGTTAGATATAAAATTAAGGGCCACATTCTCCCATGGCTGGCATGTCGCAAAGTAAAAACCATAATCACAAATTAAATAATATGTGAGTTTCTAATGTCACAACATACCACTCAAACCAACATTTTTTCCATCCTCAGCATCTGCAACATATCAGCAAATAGCACAGAAAGACAACTATTCTGTGGGAGAAGTCAGATAATTTAAAAAGCAATCTGTATAATACTCTAACATGAGACTAGTTTACTACAAAGAAACATCATAACTTACAACTACCAGAGGTAGTAAGTAATAGGTTGTACCACAAGGCCTGCCCTATTCTATGATAAATCAGATTCTAATCTTGTCAACAGCCTTCAGAGCACATAGTGAGTTGTGTTTGTCAGACTCATGGGACTTTAGAGATGCAGACATATTTGTTATGTAACTAAATAAGTCTCGCCATCCTGTGTGACACACAGAGGTACATTCTTCCCTTAGAGAATTTCCACTGTTTGGCTCTGTAAAATGTGTGTTAACCACACCCATTTATCTTGACACAATGGTTTGCCTAGATTGAAGGGCATGCATTGCTACCACATAACACAGCACACCAGATTCTGCACAGCTGTTCACAGCTGTTCTCTTCATCCATGCTGTTTTCTGTAAAAGGACATATGTTGATTTGAAATGATATGCTAATTACTATGGCTCCTTAGAGAATAGGAACATTTTAAAGCCATTATTCTATATGGAATATATGATGGTATAGCATAGAATCATTCTGAATTTGGGGATGATGCATTATGGATCAGTGGCAAAGCCATGGATGAGGTATGCAGGTCATCCCAAATGAGTAGCAATAAATATATTCGCTCACCCTGTCCTATTCTGTATTTACTGCAAATAGTATACAAATACTGCTCAAGAAATGTATGAGAAAGTTTTATCTTCTTTTTACTGGGATTGCATTCTGTCGCACTCTGCCAGGTACCACATTTGCCATGAGCCCAACTGTGCAGAGCTCTGATTCAGGCATTAAACCTCTAAATTGAACTAAATAGCTTTTCTGTTGGTAAAAATGGGAATTATAAATGCTGATATCCCAGGTTCTTTCAAGGCAAGAATAGCTTATTGGGAAGCAAGTCTTCCCAAGTGCCATAGTATAAAGCTTCTGTTTCTAACCCCAAATCCTATAACTCATGGACTTTAAAGATGTAACATTTTATGTCTAGAAAAGTTTTCCTGGCCTACCAGTGAACTTTGCCTGTCCTAAGCCTTAAGTAACACTAGTTTGATAAGTATCAGAGGGGTAGCCGTGTTAGTCTGAATCTGCAAAAGCGACGAGGAGTCCTGTGGCACCTTATAGACTAACTGAAGTGTAGGAGCACAGGACTCCTCGTCACTAGTTTGATAGGGAATCTACACCTTTGGGGTAGGAAAGAGAAATGTTTCTGACATATAGACTAAATAAATGAATAAAAACAAGATGCAAGATTAGAGCATGACCCATAACATTTGGATTAGTGGGCAGACAGCTGGTGAGATGATCAAAGGTGCATAGTAAATGAATTAATCACATAGCTGTGCCATTTATTGTGTGTACATCACTTCCATGAATTTGATACAATATGATGGGGGCTAATTTAGCCTCAACTAATCAGGAAAGAGATCTTGAGTCATCGTGGATAGTTCTTTGAAGATGTCCATGCAGTGCGCAGCAGCAGTCAAAATAGCAAAAGAATGTTAGGAATCATTAAAAAAGGGATAGAGAATATGATGAATATCTTATTGCCCTTATATAAATCCATGGTACGCCCACATCTTGAATTCTGCGTACAGATGTGGTCTGCTCATCTAAAAAAAGATATACTGGCATTAGAAAAGGTTCAGAGAAGGGCAACTAAAATGATTAGGGGATTGAAACGGGTCCCATATGAGGAGAGATTAAAGAGACTAGGACTTTTCATCTTGGAAAAGAGGAGACTAAGGGGGGATACGATAGAGGTATATAAAATCATGAGTAGTGTAGAGAAAGTGAATAAGGAAAAGTTATTTACTGGTTCCCATAATAAGAACTAGGGGCCACAAAATGAAATTAATGGGCAGCAGGATTAAAACAAACAAAACGAAACTTTTCTTCACTCAGCGCATAGTCAACCTGTGGAACTCCTTGCCTTAGGAGATTGTGAAGGCTAGGACTATAACAGGATTTAAAAGAGAACTAGATAAATTCATAGAGGTTAGCTCCATTAATGGCTATTAGCCAGGATGTGTAAGGAAAGGTTTCCTAGCCTCTGTCAGAGGGTAGAGATGGATGGCAGAAGAGAGATGGCTTGATCATTACCTATTTCATTCACTCCCTCTGGGGCACCTGGCATTGGCCACTGTCAGCAGACAGGATACTGGGCTGGATGGACCTTTGGTCTGACCAAGTATGGCCATTCTTATAATCTTATGATAATACATCTATGTTACAAACTCAGAGTTTGACACCTGAACAAGTTCTAGCTATTTGATTTTATAACTCTGTACAATCAGGAACAATTTGACTTTTGCATAGAGGTTACAAAAGGAAGTTAACTCAAATGCAGCTTGTGAGTACATGAACATGCATGCACACATACATTCACACAGTAGAGCTAGGGAGAATACAGTTTTCCTGTCTCATGAAAATTTGAGTTTTCAGTTTTCCCATTTCATATTGGGATATAACAGACTTTGTGTGTTGTTTTGTGCGTGAAAAATGAGAGAACATGCAGGATCTCAGACTAGTGAGTGACTGGGGTACTTATTTGGTATTTAGAACACCTACATTCTGCTTACTGCTCTGAATCTGGTAGCATTATTTGTTAGCTTATACACCATTATGGAGTAGGTCTCCCAGTCTTTCCTATTAGAGTGGTTCCATTTTGTTCCAAAAACTTAAACAGTCATTGAGCCAGAGGAGAAGAGATTCCATAGGTGGTTGATAGGGAAATTGGAACACAGGAGATGTACATGCCAGATGAACATCACATGACAAACTTTGTCTAAACCTATGCATTTCCACAAAAATGCATTTTCAGTTTTGATGAACCACCATTGTCTGATGGAAAAACAGTATTGGTGAAAAATTCCTGACCAGCTCCAAAAGAGGCATAGGCTTAATGGTCTTTATTTGCAGAACCTCAGTGGTCTGTTCCATTCTGTGATTACATTATCATAGCTTTAAAGGAACATCATTTACACAATCTCTACCGGTGGAATTCTCATGCAGAAGACTGGACTTGATGACCTCTCGAGGTCCTTTTCAGTTCTAGTATTCTGTGATTCCATGTGAAAGCCAAAGAGGAAATGAAAAATGGTACATGTGAGATCTAAGTCAATTAACCAGCTATATTTGAGTTAAGACTTACTAAATGATCAAGAAGTAGGCTGGAAAGTCATAACATTATTGCAACCTGACCAGACTTTCTGTATCTATTGAATATCTTGGTATTTGAAATCATCTGGTCATTTATAAATTATAATTTACTGATTTCAATTTTTTTTCAAAGTGCAACTGTAAAGCACAAATAATATGATCAATAAATCCAGGAGGCTGAAGTAAACATATGGTAATTTTTTAAAATATTTGTACTCTGAACAGCATTTTAAAATACAATGTCACTGCACCACACTCTGATTTTGCATCTATTTTAAGTAAAACCGTATGTGTAAATTTAAAAAAAAATACCAATACAGGAGTTTTATAGTTATTTATCTATGTTATAATCCACCTGAAATGGTTTTATCCTGAGGCTTGCCTTAGGCCAAATCCACGAGAAAGGAATCACACGTAACCATACACCCATGTTCCTGCAGTGGGTAAGGTTCTATTTATAAAACATACATCATAAGCATATATTACAAAAGTATTACTAGAGGAAAAAACCAATGCAATAAAAATCTTAAAAATAAAACTGCATTAAAACCAGAGATTGTCACAATGAGAGTTGAAACACTCTCAGTTAAGCATATGCCTTATATATCTTATGGATAAAAATTATTAATTCCATTTAACAACATTCCATGAATTTATACTAAGAAACTGCTTAAAAAGTCCTAAATGGAATTTACAGAGCTGAATAAAAAGCCCAATTACCAACTAGATTTGGGAGATTCGAGTTGGTAAATGAAGCTGTGCAATTGACATATATTAGAGTATAAAATGCTATGTTAGCAATTGACTAATATTTTATGATGCCGACATATTAAGTTAAAACCTGGGCATGTCTTTTAGTTGTATGTAGTTAGAAGACTTGCTTTCTATTCAATAGATGTAAGAGTTGGCTGGTGTGTTGGAAGTTTTCACTTTTGAATGATTTTCTCACTGTTGAAGCTGCATACATGCTACCTGCTTCTCATAAATCTCTGTTGAAAACAGGCTGGTTATAATTAATAACACTCCTTCTTGTTACTTCTTGAGCAAACTCCCATTCAGATGCTGGCAAAGCCCTTTATTTGGCCAGTATTGTAACTGTTGATTAATCCCAAGGGAAAAAAAAACACACACTGGAGATACATCATGTCAGATAATGTGATTATATGTTATGATACATCAGCAGTATGAGAAGGGTTAGTAAGAACTGTGGATCAAATTCTAGCCTGGAGAACAACAAGTTATAATTTTCCTCTCTGAATGTGGCTTTCCTCCGAAGTTAAAACCACAAAGATGCATATCCCCAGGTCATCCGTGACTAGAGCTGTGCAAGTAACTTGGTTCCAGGATCAGTGCAAGGAGACATGACTGGAATAATACTTTTGTCCTTTACTCAGCCCTGGTCTACACTAGGGATTTATTTCAAAATAAAACCCCTTATTTCAAATAATAAGTGGAGCGTCTACATTGCCAAGCTCACTATTTCAAAATAACAGGGTGGTTATTTCAAAATATGTACTCCTGCTTTTCTCAGAGTATGTTTACACTTTATTCCTCTCAAGAGAGAGCAATGCAAATGCAGACACCCAAAATTGCAAATGAAGTGGGGATTTAAATATCCCGTGCTTCATTTGCATAATCGCGTTATGGCGCTATTGCAAAATAGCACTATTTTTAGAGAAAAAACAGGGTTTTTTCGAGATAAAACCCTTCTCTTGAAATAACCCTTACTCGGAGTAACCCCGTTTTTTGCAATAGAACCATAACGCGATTATGCAAATGAAGCACGGGATATTTAAATCCCCACTTCATTTGCAATTTCAGGTGTCTGCATTTGTATTCCTCTCTCGGAAGAAGAATGAAATGTAGACATACCCTCTGGGAATAATGCTTTTTTCCAAATAGCTATTTTGAAATAGCGTTAGCGTGGATACCCCGCTACTCCCCAAAGTACTTCAAAGTAATTACTCCCCAGTGCTTCCTGGAGCTCTAAGTCGAGGTAGTGCATCCACAATAATGGAGCCTACCTTAAACTAATTTTGAGACTCCACCATAGTAAATCTATTCTGATTTTATTATGTTGAGAGTTATTATTTCAAATTTAGTTATTTTGAAATGATTTCCTAGTGTAGATGTGCCCTTAGTGTTGGATATTACTCAACTGTCCTTTGTAGATTGTGTCTTCAGAGAGTCCAGTATCAACCACAGTTGATAATACAGCCATAAATCAATGTTGCATTAACTCTCTCATTTGGAAAGCAGTTACACATGTAAGCTATATCATCACTGGGGGGAGGGGATGGAAGAAGCATGTTTTTAGCTCAGGTTATCTAAGGTAGGATAAAATAGCAGTGAACATATGGTAACTCAGTTTACCAGCTAAAGTTTAACGTCTGTCTCCCCAATTGGCTTGAAATTGAACCGCTAACCTGAGTTCAATGTCAAGTTGCTGTGTCTTCACTACTATTTTAATCCAAGTAGCTAATGCAGGTTAGCTAACCTAAACGAAGGATTCACTATTTTTTCAGTGAAGACATCACCCTTAAACACAACTATGGTGGCTCAGAGGCAAAAAAACCAGATATTTTTAGAGAGAAGCTTCAGTGCTAGAGCTTTTCTGTAAGTTGCTACGGAGCAGCAATTTTTAAAACGTCAGTTTTGTCATCTGAATCTGATCTGTGAAGACAATGATTTTGAACATATATACACACATATGAAGTTCCACTGTAGTCAAACATGCTTTAATATTTTGTGTCAAAGTGGTGAAGTTATATTCAAAGTCTTCTGTATTTCAGCTAAACATGAGCTGTATGTATTTCATTACAGTTCATTCAATATATTTTACAATTAGCAATTTTAATTAAAATAAATATTTGAGTCTTTTAATATTCTTGGCAATTTTATCATATTTCAGCTAAAATTTAAAAATATAGGCCCTGATCCTACAATATGTTATTCATGGGCAGATCCATTGCTGTAAATGGAACTCTATAGGGTGCATCTAGACAGTACCTTTATCTCAGAATAAGCTACACAATTTGCTGTACGCAAATTTCATAGCTTATTTCAAATATATTTTGAAATAGTGTGTTATAGCACCAAATTTCAAAATAAGCTATTTCAAGACATCCCTTAACCCTGATGGAATTAGGGTTATTTCAAAATCGAATTTGAAATAATGGGTGCACATAAAAGATGTGGAATAGCTATTTCAGAATACCTCGGGTATCCCCAAATAGGGTATGTTTGGACATTAGGAAAAAATTCCTAACTGTCAGGGTGGTCAAATATTGGAATAAATTGCCAAGGGAGGTGGTGGAATCTCCCTGTCTGGAGATATTTAAGAACAGGTTAGATAGACATCTGTCAGGGATGGTGTAGACGGAGCTTGATCCTGCCTTGAGGGCGGGGGGCTGGACTCGATGACCTCTCGAGGTCCCTTCCAGTCCTATTATTCTATGATTCTATGATTCTATGTCTAGACAATGGAGCTATGAGGGGTAGAGGTCCTACATCACATTGCTAGATAGTCCTATCTAAGAATTCCTGCAATCTGGCAAGCTAATATGCCCTACTGAGAGCTACTTACAATTTAAATTCATTTCCCAGTTAACCCTAATCTGTTATAATACAATTCTATACAGAACATAAACTTTCCTTAAAAGACAATGTGCAAATCGAAGAAAGATGAACAGCAGGTAGAACAGAAAACCTGAATGAGTGTTAATATTAGCCACCTGACAGTCTCTGAATAGGGCTCACAGAAAAAAAATTCAACATAATGTACTGAGTCATTATTGCTAACAGAAGCATAGCTCTTCCACAGCAGCAGTAACACATTGGTCTCAACTGGGGAAACACAGCAGGAGGTTCACAAAGTGATCCTCCAGCATGCTGGGGAAATGATCCCTGGTGAATGCCCAAATGCAGTTTGGAACATCAAAAGTGCTGATACTCAGAGCATCTGCCGCACCAGTTACAAATACATTACAAGAATGTGTATGCTCAAAGCTGCTTTATATGGAGCATATCTTCTGTATAGCCCAGAGCAGAAGAATTAAATTGTGCAATCCTAGTTAGAAACAGAATGAATGTCCTATTACTGGGTATTGAAAGGAGTAAAATAAAACAGTGTGCGATGAGCAAACAAGCTTTGGCTTTCTGAAGAGCTTATGTACTCTAAAGTATAAATACAATTCAGCAATTGGTGGCAAGTAACTCTAATGCATCAGTGTTGACTCCCTAAGGATGGAAAAGGGCAACTTAGAGTTTTGTACTGACTTAAATTATGATAATTTATATGATTAAATATATTATATGGGGAGTTGGTGGTATCCCATATATTAAGGTTGTATAACACTTATTATAATTTTTATTAGAAACTCTAAAATCTCCATTGTTTTCAGCAGACTTTTGAAATTCAGCAAGGGGAAAGACTGCTGGGCTACAGAAATGCTATTTTCTTTGTCTCATGGAATCCTATTAAGATTTTGCTTGCATTCCCCAGGACAAAATGGCTGCCTTCCAAAATCACAGAACATGAACATTCTGAAGAACTGGGCTCAGGTCGCAGCTCGAAAACAGCAACAGAAGCTTCATTGGGAATGCCTGGAGACAAAAAAAAGGGGCCATTTGGTCAAGCCGCAGCCCTTTTAAGAACAGATCAGGCATTGTCCTTTTAAGGGCAGCCATTTTGAAGTCTGCACCGGCATCCGGTGCAGACAGAAACACGCTGCCCCTTTCAGAGCCACGAGCCGCAGGTGCGGAAGCTGCAATTTATTCTTTGAAGAGCCGCATGTGGCTCACAGACTGCAGGTTGGCAACCCCTGCTGTATTTCCAAGTGTAAAACTGTGTGCTCAAATGCTGAAGTTTCAGAGTTCAAACCCCATTGCTGATGTACACGTGGAAGGTTTTAAGGGATGTGGCTGTTTGTTATTTACAATTGAACAGAATATATTTTTCTACTTTTTTAATTCCTAAGAAATTACATTAAAAAAAAGTTGTTTAAATGTGATTTAGGTTACAAAGTCAAGCACTAAAAAGTCAGGAAATTCCTGATTTTTCCAGAGTTCATTCAGCTCTCCGTGCATATCCATTATCATAGTTTTGAATTACATAATTACATACTATTTTTTTTCCAAAGGATCCTTGACTCATTATGTCTATGTCTACACAACAGTATTATTTTGGAATAACATAGTCCGTGTTTACACAGCAAGCAGTTATTTCCACATAATGTTGAAATGTTGTTGAGCTGGAGGACTTCTTAGTCTGACTCTTGTAATCCTCATTTTGCAAGGAATAAGGGAAGTCCGAGGAAGAGTGCTCTAGCTTATTTATACAGCCTATTTCAGCTTTTGACACTATTTCAATTTAAGCTATGCAATTAACATAGCTCAAGTTGTGTAACTTATTTCAGTTTTAGTCCTGCTGTGTAGACATGCCGTATGTGAAAATGATGAATCAGAGGGTTCGAAGGAACTGCAAGGGTCATCTAATCCCCAATCATATCCAACATTTCCTTTCTTTGGTGGGAGACTTCTTGAATTTTTTTATTGGTGACTAAATCTTTCCAGCCAATGCCCAAAATCTTTTGCAGGTATTTATTTTCTAATATTTTTGTAGGTCTTCAGCTCTCGGTGCTGTAAATAAGCAAAGATACATAAGCAAAGAGATGATGCTGTAACTGAAAATTGTTTTAATCTGGTACTGCATGCACATCTTCTATTTCCATATGATGTTGAGTTTACGTAAATGCTTTCCCCAACCTGTTCCTTTTTGAGATCTCCATTGGCTACTCTGATGCTGCCTGGATAGATGGACTGTTCTATTTTCTTGATAATTTTGCCTTTTAAAGTCATGTCACTGCTCGATGCCAGGATTTCATGGATGTTTGTCTTAGCAAACCGTTTCAGCAAAGCTATTTTAAGGATGTTTGCTATTTTTGCTAGATTATTTGTCTAACTATTCAGGGAAGTGGCTTTGTTAAGCAAAACTATGATCAAAGACTAAAGGCCAGGTCTATGTTACAAGGGAAAGTAAGTTTAAGGTATGTAATTCTAGATATGCAAATAACATGTACTCTATGCCAATATCTAAATCATTGATGAAGATATTGAACAGCACTGATCCCAAAACAGGGATATGGTAATACAAATAATAAATAACTGAAATATTATACATTTCAAGAAGGCAGAATTGCTACTTGGTCAGAAAATGTGTATGTGTAGCAGAAACAACATCAAGTTAATGCCTTTATTATTGTGGAAAGCAAGGTGGGACCTTTAAGAAGCACAGGAGACAGAACCTTGGTTTTTATTTTATCCATGGTATCGTCAACAGCACAATACTGCCACGGTGGGACTCAGATCAGTTATTGCTCACTGTTAGTAGTATTACTACATGCAGAATATGGATTTCCCTTGAGGTTCTTTCATCCATCTATTGGTCAGGTTGGATGCTGCTGTACTTATGAAATCTGACAAGAGACCATCCCAAGGAGAACTGAAAGTGAAAATCATAGAATCCTAGGACTAGAAGGGACCTCGAGAGGTCATCGAGTCCAGTCTCCTGCCCTCATGGTAGGACCAAATACTGTCTAGACCATCCCAGATAGACAGACATTTATCTAACCTACTCTTAAATATCTCCAGAGATGGAGATTCCACAACCTCCCTGGGCAATTTATTCCAGTTTTTGAATACCCTGACAGTTAAGAACATTTTCCTAATGTCCAACCTAAACCTCCCTTGCTGCAGTTTAAGCCCATTGCTTTTTGTTCTATCCTCAGAGGCCAAGATGAACAAGTTTTCTCCCGCCTCCTTATGACACCTTTTAGATACCTGAAAACTGCTATCATGTTCCCCCTCAATCTTCGCTTTTCTAAACTAAACAAACCCAATTCCTTCAGCCTTCCTTCATAGGTCATGTTCTCTAGACCTTTAATCATTCTTGTTGCTCTTCTTTGGACTCTTTCCAATTTCTCCACATCCTTCTTGAAATGCGGTACCCAGAACTGGACACAATACTCCAACTGAGGCCTAACCAGCACAGAGTAGAGTGGAAGAATGACTTCTCGTGTCTTGCTCACCACACACCTGTTTATGCATCCCAGAATCATGTTTCCTTTTTTTGCAATTGCATCACACTGCAGACTCATACCCAGCTTGTGGTCCACTCTAACCCCTAGATTCTTTTCTGCCGTACTCCTTCCTAGCTATTCGCTTCCCATTCTGTATGTGTGAAACTGATTGTTCCTTCTTAAGTAGAGCACTTTGCATTTGTCTTTATTAAACGTAATCCTATTACTTCAGACCATTTCTCCAATTTGTCCAGATCATTTTGAATTATGACCCTATTCTCCAGAGCAGTCGCAACTCCTCGCAGCTTGGTATCATCTGCAAACTTAATAAGCGTAATTTGTATGCCAATATTTAAATAGTTGAAGAAAATATTGAACAGAGCAAGTCCCAAAACAGACCCCTGAGGAATTTCACTTCTTATACCTTTCCAGCAGGATTGTGAACCATTAATAACTACTCTATGAGTACACTTATCCAACCAGTTATGCACTCACCTTATAGTAGCCCCATCTAAGTTGTATTTGCCTAGTTTATTGATAAGAATATCATGCGAGACCATATCAAACTCCTTACTAAAGTCTAAGTATACCACATCCACCGCTTCTCCCTTATCCACAAGACTCATTATCCTATCAAAGAAAGCTATCAGATTGGTTTGACATGATTTGTTCTTTACAAATCCATGCTGGCTGTTCCCTAACACCTTGCCACCTTCCAAGTATTTACAGATGATTTCCTTAATTACTTACTCCATTATCTTCCCTGGCACAGAAGTTAAACTAACTGGTCTGTAGTTTCCGGAGTTGTTCTTATTTCCCTTTTTATAAACAGGCACTATATTTTCCCTTTTCCAGTCTTCTGGAATCTCTCCTGTCTCTCCTGATTTTCAAAAGATGATATAGGAGATATCTGAGCCTCTAGCTATCAGCTCCTTGAGTATTCTAGGATGCATTTCATCAGGCCCTTGTGACTTGCAGGCATCTAACTTTTCTAGGTGATTTTTAACTTGTTCTTTATAAATTTTATCTTCTAAACCTACCCCCTTCCCACTAGCATTCACTATATTAGTCCTTCAGACTTCTCGGTGAAGACCGAAACAAAGAAGTCATTAAGCATCTCTGCCATTTGTATGTTTCCTGTTACTGTTTCTCCCTCCTCACTGACCAGTGGGTCTACCCTCTCCATGGTCTTCCTCTTGCTTCTAATGTATTTATAAAAAGTCTTTTTGTTTCTCTTTATTCCTGTAGCTAGTTTGAGCTCATTTTGCGCCTTTGCCTTTGTAATCTTGCCCCTGCATTCCTGTGTTGTTTGCCTATATTCACCCTTTGTAATTTGTCCTACTTTCCATTTTTTATATGACTCCTTTTTTATTTTTAGATCATGCATCATGATCTTACCTATCGGCTCTCTGAGCTTACCAAAATCCGCCTTCGTGAAATCCATTGTCTCTATTTTGTTGTTCTCCCTCCTACCCTTCCTTAGAATTGTGAACTCTATGATTTCATGATCACTTTCACCCAAGCTGCCTTCCACTTTCAAATTCTCAACCAGTTCCTTCTTATTTGTTAGGATAAAATCTAGAACAGCTCCCCCCCAGTAGCTTTTTCAACCTTCCGAAATAAAAAGTTGTATCCAATGCAGTCCAAGAACTTATTGGATACTCTTTGCCCTCTGTGTTATTTTCCCAACATATATCTGATTAATTGAAGTCCCCTATCAGCACCAAATCTTCGGCTTTGGATGATATTGTTAGTTGTTTAAAAAAAGCCTCGTCTACTTCTTCCACCTGGGTAGGTGACCTGTAATAGACCCTTAGCATGACATCACCCTTGTTTTTAATCCCTTTTAGCCTAACCCAGAGACTCTCAACACTTCTGTCTCCTATGTCCGTCTCCACCTCACTCAAAGTGTGTTCACTTTAAATATCTACGGTAACACCTCCTCCCTTTTTTTCCCTGTCTATCCTTTCTGAGCAAGCTGTACCCTTCTATACAAACATTCAAATCATGTGTATTATCCCACCAAGTTTCTGTGATGCCAACAATGCTATAATTGTACTTATTTATTAGCACTTTCAGTTCTTCCTGCTTATTACCCATACTTCTCGCATTTGTATATAGGCATCTAAGATAGTGATTTGACCTTGCCTCCTGGTTTTGTCCTGATCCTCCTTTCTCTCTGCCATTATAGCCCACATTCCCTCCCATTTCTGACCCATCTCCCAGGTCTCCATGTTCTCCACTTACCTGTGGGCTTTGCTCACCTGTCCCTGTCAAACCTAGTTTAAAGCCCTCCTCACTAGGTTAGCCATTCTGTGTCCAAATAGGGTCTTCCCCCTCCTCGAAAGGTGAACACCATCCCTGCTTAGCAGTCCTTCCTGGAATAGCATCCCGTGGTCGAGGAAGCCAAAAGCCCTCTTGGCGACACCATCTTCACAACCAAGCATTCACCTCCAGGATGCACCTGTCTCTGCCCAGGCCCCTACCTTCAACTGGAAGGATCGAAGAGAATACCACCTGCGCTCCAAAATCCTTCACCCGTACTCCCAGAGCTCTGTAGTCACTCTTGATCCGCTCAGTGTCACATCTCACAGTATTATTTGTTCCCACATGGATGAGTAGCGTGGGGTAGTAGTCAGAGGGCCGTATAATCCTCGACAATGCCTCCATAACATCTCAGATATGGTCCCTCGGCAGACAGCATACCTCCCGAGATGAAATGTCAGGACGACAGATGGGTGCCTCCGTCCCCCTCAGAAGAGAGTCTCCAACCACCACTACCCTATGTTTCCTATTCTCAGTGGTGGCAGCAGACCTCCTAGCCTTGGGGGTATGATGCTTCTCCTCCTCTTTTGTAAGGGGTGATTCCTTATCTCCTGTATAAAGAAGAGCATAATAGTTTCCTAGTACCACGGTGGGAGGGTTCGAAGCAGGGGTGGAGCAGTGCCTGCTGCCAGAAGTAACCAGCTGCCAGTATCCACCCTGAGCCATCTCCTCCTCCACCAGTGGTGTGTCCGCACTCCTGTATACTGGGACAGCTACCTCAGCTGACTCCTCATGAACACATTCCAGTAATTTCTGGTGGATTCATGTGCTCCTCAATCTAGCCACCTTCTCCTGTAGCTCTCCCACCAGCAGGCACCTATTGCATTGGATGATCTCCCCAGTCTGGATATCAGTAAGTGGGAATTGCATGCCACAGTCCCTGCAAAACCACACCAGGATCTGGGTAGAAAATGCTTTTGTTCACTGAAACAAAGTGAACCAGATTGGTCCAGGTTTACTAGTTTACTTACAGTGAATTGAGCTTTACTTTCAGGGCTGGATTAAGCCTTTAGAGGCCCTAAGCACTGAAAAGATTATGGTGCTCCCCCATATGTAATTCAAACTAAAAACAATACTATACCGTAAAATAAAATTTTATTTTTTGAAATGACAGAAAAAAAAAAAAACTTACATGTATGCTGAAATTAAAATTGCTTCTTTCTAGATTTTCTGAATGCAAAATTCTGGATAAGTTCATCAAAACTGACTTAACAAAACATGTCCACTTCCATACACAATAGGGAAAGTGAATCAAGTCTGTCCTGACACATCATTGTTCTCTGAGGATTTTTTATTATTTTCAGCTGAGAGAAAGAGTAATCTGCGGAGTTCTGATTTTTCCCATGATGACTACTTCTATGCTTTTTCTGAAATATCAATTTTTTTCAAAAAAAATTCTCATTTTTTTGGTGCCCCTGCTTTGCTGGTGCCCTAAGCACATGCTTAGTCTGCCTACTGGGTAATCCAGCCCTGTTTACTTTGCAGATAGTTCCACTATCATCCATGGGACCACTTGTGGAGTAAAGTATTGTTTAATATGAGTAAGAGTATCACAATCTGGTTTAGCATTTTTTTAAAATCTTTATTAAAACATGGGGCTTCCAAGCAATCCCTGTAGTCACAAAACAAACAACTCACAGTGTTTATTTAACAACACACACACACACACAAGACCCCAACAACACCACAGTAATTTTTTTTAAAGTAAAAAACTTCCTCTAAAGCTGAGAGCTAATATACCCCATATCCAACAAGTTATTATTTTTTGTGTTATAGTGATGCCTCAAAACCATTATGAAAAACGCTGAAAAATACTTCACTAAGTGAGCTCTGGTGGGTGTATCTATAAGAAATCACAGATTATTATGTGGTAACACTCCTACTGCCAGATGCAAGTCTATAATTCATGGATTTGGAAATGAGTAATTTGAATTTCATCACTATTTCTGGAAAGGTTTCCTGTATCACAATGGTAATTATAGAAGAAAAAAATCAAGAGCATTCAAAATCATAAAAAAGTAAGCTCTGATGGCTATTAGCTACTAATGGAAAAAGTTCAGCAGGGACACTAAATCCATACTACATAGCCACCAATTTGTATTTTAACATATTGATAATGAATCCCAACATAACCATTCAAACCAAAGTCAGAATTCTTTTCTTTGTCCCTGCAGGAAATTTTAATCAATAACACACACATTATCTGTATATATCCACACATATATATGCATATATATGCTACAAAATAATATAATGTGCTTCAGTCTCATTTCAGATCTTTAAACACAGTGATGCACTTCCCCATTCTTCCAATCAATGCATTCTGTTAGTGTTTTTCATCATTTTAAATTCCTGAGCTAAGTCAATAATGTTGATTACTTACCGTAAGCACTGTAAATGCCATTCTAATATAGGTTATTTGCAATTTGACATCCTCATCTATATGCATTATTCCACTTGGAAAATTAAATGAAACCCTTGATTCAGAATCTGAAACACTTAGAAGTAATGATCCTGTTTACTGAAGTTGTGGTTTTTAAGCACTACTTAATAGAGGAAACAAAAAGCAATATTCAACTAAAATGAAAGTATCTAAAGTAACTTTAAGAAGCATTCACATTACTGTATATAAATAGTAGCCTTTTATTGTATATCTCTTTGTTTATACCTCAAAAAATACTTAGCCCACACTGTTGATAGCTTAATACCACCAATTTTTAAGTTTCTTGATTCTTCAAAATTTAAACTCAACAAACTCAAAAATAGAAATCCTAATATTTGAAATATTTTGTGTCAAATTCTTGTAAAAATTCTGTTTGACCCGCTATGGGTGTATAAACAATAGAGGATAATTCTAAATGATGGTTTCAAAACCACACATAACAGGTTATAAAAAAATGGAAAATAGGCTTACAGGTGACATCTGGGAGGCCTACAAGGAATTATAAAACCAAGAAACAGAGGAGGTGGCTTCTAATTTTGCAAAGGTTATACAAATCTGTTTATGTTTCACTGCTTCCCAGAAAATTGTTTATTATGCCATTTTGTAGCTATTGATTGATGTCTAACAACAGATGGTTTGGAAAACAATAACTACTATACCAAAACTCTGCCCTAATTTTGAACTGAGCCAATGCTGAATCTTCTTTATGCAACACCCTCCCTTTTATCCATCATCCAAATTCTAAAAATATTATTAGAAAATAACATTAGAAATAAAGATAAAAATGGACATGATCTCTGTACCAAAAAGCTGACAAATGAAGGCTGCAATTTTGTGACTGCAACTGTGCAGACAAACCCCTGTACCTGTGTGATGCCCCATTGAAGCTAAACACCCGGTCAGAGTTCCACTTATGTAGATCCAATTACATTTTCAGTGGGTAGTTGCAGACATGATACAACTAAGGGGGTGAAAGGGTTATGCTCTTGCCTACAGACACACCTGTATCAGAGAGAGATTGGAAGGAAGGAACAAGTACGACATCAACAAGATTACAAGGTTACCCGGGAAAGGTAATTGACAACATTAGGGCACAATCTGGGGGAAGTTTTTGTTTTGTTTTGTCCTACTCTTGCTGAATACCACTTTGGAATCTCAAGAAGGTTGGCTCTCTTTTTCTGCTGTGCCAACTGGCATCTTAAAAACCATAGGGAAGCCATAGAGCTTTGATGTACCCCTTATAAATATATATTTGTAAGTCTGTGACTGTATGATGAACTCTTCTGACTCAGGGAAGTTACAGAAGATAAGAGATATTAAAGGAGAAGATTGTCCACAGCTCACTATTGCAAGATTTCGGAGAACACCTTCGTAACATCAGTAAAGTCTAGGGGGAATGTTAGAGAAAATTTGACTTGCTTCAGTTCAAGAGAAAAAAAGACATGAGGTTCAAGAAAATAAAAAAGGAATTTAGTGGCTGACCAATAGCAACTGAAATCAATGGGTATTAGATCACAGCTCCTCATTACATTTAGGGACAGAAGGGCAAGTGTGGGAGGTGACAAAATGGGAAGAAAATGTGAAGAAGGGAGATTCATAAGGCTCAGCTACACTGAGATAAGCATCTAAACTTTGTTGGGACACATCCTTAGGGAACCAAAGCTTCTGAGATTTTTCCAGCCTTTAGTAGATTACAGCTAGATTAATTTCGTCTTCCAATTTAAATCTTCCACTTGAGGGTTTAAATACATTATATTCCACGGTTAACATCATACATTTATTACTGGCACTTGTTGGCATGAATAAATGGGAATAATTGTGAGGAAAACAATTGAAGAAATTAGAAATATATTACACATTGAATTTGGAAACTGTAATAAGCAGGTGTTGAAAGTCCATTTGATGGCACATTTTTATTCAGAATTATTTTAGGGATTATCTAAGAGCTGCACTGTGGATTATTAAAAATGAGTAATTCCAATTTTGTTTAATTCTGTGAACATGTGAAAATGTTTCAGACAGGTGAAGTACGGTGACGGCTGTCTTAAGCTACCACTCCAGGGACTGGAAAAGAATCAGGTGCCAAGTTGAGTTGATATTTTACTAAGCCTGAATATAATTATGCTAGAAACTGGGAAGATACTTTAAATCAGCCTTTTAAGAAAAGATATTGCCCATTGGAATGTTCCTTAGTACAAGTTTCACTACAATTATTTTAGATAAGATAGAATTGTGACATAAATCTATGCTCTTTCTCTGGATATACATACATGTTCAGTTCACCCACTGAAGCCATTGGAAATTGACTTCACTCATTTTAAGGTACCATTTTTTCCTACCATCCCTTATGTAGAATCACCTATAGCCATTTTGGTCTAATGTACCCTCAATCAGAAAAGTCCTAAAACATAAATCAAAATAAAAAAGTATGGAACCCATTTAGAAATGTGCGATGGGTGAAACCCCAGGAGCTGTTGAGGTATAGTCAATAACAAATGTGATCTCAATACATGTGGGTCTGGAATGCATGAGAGCTGAGAATATCCTCATATGTGCTGCAATTGATCCTATTCCATGAGTAGCTGAAGGGGAAAATTTTGTATGAACAGTCCAACAAAAATGCACATGGGGTAAGGACTAAGGGTACATCTATCCTGCACCGTTATTTCAAAATAACAAAGCGAGCATCTACACATCCATTTTGTTATATAAATAATAATATAATGAATTCAAAATTATGGACGGCTTATTCTGAGGATTAACTCCTATTCCGAAATAGCTATTTTGAAATAAGGTGTGTATAGATGCTCCACTTCTGCTATTTTGAAACAGCTCCTCACCTGGGCCATTCTAAGTTATTCCTCCCCAGTGGCTCTCAGGGCTCTAAATTGAGATTGTAGGTCTTCATTAGGGAAACCTGCCTCAGACTAATTTTGAGGCTTCCCTGCAGAGTAGACGTGCTATTTCAAAATAAGCTATTTTGGAATAACTATTCCGGAGTAGCTTATTTCAAAATAAGCATGCAGTATAGATGTACCTTAAGAGATTATTTCTGTTACTCTTGCCTGCATCTTGCAGGAATGACTGTAGAGTAATTGCACTGACTCCTGTGGTGAAGATGGCACCATCCACCAATTATTTTGGCTGAATGCCCAGCCTGTTTTAGTGGGCTGCAAGTTATATTCCAGGATTTCACTCAAAACAGAAATATTGGTGATTTTTCATAAATTAGAGCTGGATGAATTTTTTCAGATGAATAATTTATTCACCAAAATATGCCAGTTTGGGGTAAATTAAATTATTCAGGTCACATCTGGAGAATAATTTTGACCAAAAAGATTATTCTCCCAACAGTAAAAGCGCTCATTTTGATATTTTCAAAATGAAATTTTTTGACTTCCCATTTTGAAATGACATTTTGTTTCAAAATTTAGCTAGATTTATTTAAATAACAGAATACAGGTAAACACACCCAAAAAACAAACTGGGAAAAAACCTAAAATAACATTTTTGTTAGATCTGAATTTCTTTTTTTCATTTCACTGAGGAAAATCAACAAAATTTCTGTTTAGGTTTGATTTGAAAACTGTGTGTATGCAAGAAAGAGGGGGCATCAAACAAAAACAAAATCAATTATTTACTCAACTCTATGAAAAAGACTACTATAGGGATGGTAAAGGAGGGAAAAATCATTGGAGGTCTAGAGCACAGGACTGGGATTCAGAAAACCTGGAATATTGTTTTTCTCTTCCTGACCTGCAGTGTGAGTTTAGAGTAAAGTATTTCACATCTTCATGCCTCAGTATCCTTATCTGTAAAATGATATCCATTGAAGGTGAAGAAGAAATGGGCTTAATCTGCAGCAAGGGAAATGTATGTTAAGCATTAGGAAGCACTCTCTCACTATAAAAGCTATTTAAGCTGTAGAATAGGCTTCCAAGGGAACTTGTGAAATCCCTGCCAATGGAAGTTTTTAAGCAGAAGTTGGACAAACACCAGAATGGGTGAATTAGGTATACACTTGGTCCTATCTCCGTTCCAGGGGCTGGACTAGATAATCTCTTAAGGTCCCTTTCACGTCTGTATTTCTATGATTCTGTACATTCCTTTGTGAATAAAGAATGCTACATAAAGGCCAGATATTGGTAACTCTTATTGCAAAAATATGAGACTATGGAAGGTGCATGGGCACTTCAGAATTTGAAGTGGTAATGTATACATGGGTTCTGCACTATGTTAAATACTCAGGACAGGTCTACACTACAAAACTTAAGTTGACCTAAATTACATCAGCATATAGCCACTGTAGTGATGGAATCAATTTTACATATCCACACCGTGTCTTTATGTCTGCAGTGGGTGCCCCACCCTTTATCCAGGGACGTTTGCATGGATTTAACTGCCAGTGTGGAGCATTGTGAAACAGTCTCTAAAAAATAGCAACAGTTAATATAAGCAATGGAGCATCTGTACTGATACGGTCAATGTCACATCAACTTAAGCGCTTTGCCTCTCATGGAAGTGGAGTTGTTAACTTGGTGTAGTGGGCAAGTAACATTGACGGGAGCTATATTTTAGTGTAGATGCATATGGTTAGGCTGACGTAAGATGCCTTACATTGTCCTAACTCTGGAATGTAGACCAATATTTAGGGTTGATCAACATTCAAGAAGTGGCAAGACCATAAAGAGCGGATTAAACTGCTATTGGTAGAACTAAAATAGTCAACTTGATAGGGCAATACCATAGACAGAAATAAGCATAAGAGCACTTGTTTGTTATCAGAGGCAAAAAGCCAGACACCCTCAGTAGCACAGTTTTGTCAGATACCTAACAGAGACTATCTAAGCTTTTGCTATTTATAAATTAATTTTCAAATATTGCAGTGTATAACTAATGCATTCCATTTCTCTATTCTTTAAGAAGATTGACACACTGAATTATGAAGTCAAATCCTAGATTAGAAGATGCCTATAAAGATTAAGGCATTTCTCCTCTTTCCTAACAATTAGAAGCACTAGATTGCTAAACAGAGATCAATTGTAAATGGGAACTGAGAGAGGGCAATAAACAAGTAACTGGTGTTTTCACTGCAGCCTGTTGGTTTACAGACCAACTGTTATTTAATCCAGGAACCCAGTAGGTTGTAAATTAGGTATTACAGTTGTCACTCGGCTGCTGATCAGGAGTTACTTACTAGAATAAAGCCACAGGACAGGAAAGCTGCCTTGTTCTTTATTTCAGGTGAAACAGAAAAGTCACAGCTGAATCATTATGGAAACATCTGAGCTGCTTAGTCATAAGAACCTCCAAAGGTTCAGAGTTTGACTAGAAAAATACACAGACATTTGGATACTTATCTGACCCTTAGATGAATCTCTTAGGTCTGCAAAATTGAACTTGAAATCAAATACAAGGAGGCCCTCCCATGAGATTTCAAGTACTTCTATTCATAATGCTAACCCAGCCAGAAACAGCAACATCCATTCTCACTGTATTTTGTCTCTTTTAGTCCCATCTGAAACCAGGGAGCATGAAGATGTGAGAATATGAAATATAACGGTGGAAATCTCAACAAATAATTCAATGTAGGGTTCACTAGACACTCACTGGACATTAGGAGTTTAGCAGAACATACGGGGGAAATCTTTTGAGACAACTGTTTTTTTTGGGAAGGAGAATTCCAACTACAGTTGTACACATTTCATTTAAGAGACTTGCAATAATACAACGCAACAACAATTCATGACCAATGTGATGGGCAACAAACCCTAAAGAAAACAAAGATCCTTAGGACTCAAGATGGACTGTTACAAAAACAAAACAAAACAAAAACCTAACTGAAATGAATGGAAATAGTCTGCCATGAGTAAAATGTCTGGTGTTTGGCCTATAATTCCTTATATTGTATGATCTAATCTAATCCCTGATGTAACAACATTGTTTTCAAAATGGATAATTTAATCCCTGATGTAACAACATTGAATATATATTTTATCATAAGATCATGCAAAGGTATGATTCCTCTTGTTTATGAAACTGAGCTGCCTTTCTTTAAAAACATACAAAATTAGAATTTAGACTGGAAAAGTGTATAGGTTTAGGTTTTGTGGCATTATCTGCCAATAAATGTGTAATTAGATTCTATTTTTAGCCTTATTTTACATGCCCAGCAATCAAAATTCCCAAAACAAATCCAATCCACAAAAAATTCCCACTTGTCTTTAAATGTTTAGTCATTATATGTGTTTCCTCTTCTCCAAATGCACATTTAAAGGAATTCACATAAATGTTCAAAACCTGAAGGCTGTGTCTAGACTGGCAAGTTTTTCCACAAAATCATCTGCTTTTGCGGAAAAACTTGCCAGCTGTCTACACTGGCGGCTTGAATTTACGCAAAAGCACTGACGATCTCATGTAAGATTTTCAGTGCTTTTGCGGAAAAACTATGCTGTTCCCGTTCGGGCAAAAGTCTTTTTCCGAAAGACTTTTGTGCAAAAGGGCCAGTGTATACAGCAGAGATTTCTTTTCTGCAAAAAAGCCCCGATCGTGAAAATGTCGATCGGGGCTTTTTTGCAGAAAACCGCATCTAGATTGGCCACGGACGCTTTTCCGCAAAAAGTGCTTTTGCGGAAAAGCATCCTGCCAATCTAGATGTGCTTTTCCGAAAATGCTTTTAACGGAAAACTTTTCTGTTAAAAGCATTTTCGGAAAATCATGCCAGTGTAGACGTAGCCGAAAGGTCTAACTCTTTCGGGGAATACCTTATTACAAAATAACTTGACCTAGAACTCCCCAATGGCTTTTTTTATTTGCTGTCAAATTTTTTGAAAAGTCTAATGCTTAATTTTGAAGAGGCCTGTCTTGAAATTAGCTTTTTCCTTTTTCATGCACTCCACTATCTTACTGAAGTATAGAATTATGGGTAGCTTTCTAGTTGCCCCAAAATTAAACAGGTAGGTAAACAGCATGGTCTTCAAGAATTTCCTTAGCAGAATAGACTGGATAAAAGCCATAGTAGAATGAGCCAGTTAAAAAAAAAAATCACTATAAAACCTTCTAGGGACTCTGGAGAAATTATGAATCTCAGCATGAATGTGGAGGGGTGCTCTTCTATAGAGATTATGATCGGTGGAGCTTGTGGGATGAATATGGCATAGAATGAAATCTCCTGATGGTTTTATAAAATCCTGATGGATTATTGCATAATTTATAAACTCTACAAGTTCCCCTGTAGAATTTACCAGGACTCCTGTAGAGACTGTAAAATCTACTGGACTCCTGAAGGTTTCTCAACTCCACATGAACTTCGGTGAGTTTTATAAACTCTATATGAACTCCGGCAGAGCTTATACACTTTGTTTGGACCTTTATAAACCCTAGTCATCCTGGAGTGATAATAAAACCAACAAGGACTCCTTAAGTTATTTACTCCAAATTTGGACTTCCCAAATACATCTAATTATTCCAAGTGACTTTTATTCTTCCTCAACTCACAAAGAGATTCTTTAGAGTCTATGAGGAAACCCTAAAATTACTTCTGAACTATAACTATTAAAAATAACATCATCAATAATTGGCAGGGAATGGGACAAACTCTTAAAATAATAATGAAGTTTTTAAGGGAAAAGTTGGACAACCAGGAATTTCAAAACAAAGATCAACCTTAAAAATAACCCTACAACTGGAAACTATTGACATGCTGAATTAAGGTACCCCTAACCATGTTTAGTGCTATTTTTACATAGCAAACAAGGTCACAGCTGTGAGTCAAGAGATCTATTAAGGCTTACCTATTCTCTCCTCCTGGGTGAATAGGAATGGGGAGGATAGCTCTCTCCTGAATAAAAACAAAGATGTGAATCTGATCTAACTGGTTGAATATCAATCCAATTATTGTTGGTAGGATTGGGTAAATAAACAGAGGAAATCAATTCCATTAATTAAGGAAGTTCTCATGCATTTTGTTACTTAGGTTTATAATTTAGAGTTCTCCTGGGTCTTTGGCTGTACCTGGATGTCCAGGTAGCAGCCCTAGTTAAGCATATAGATTCACTTCCCTATGACCTCCTTTTTACACATGACTGCAAAGTGGAACATGCCAAAGATCCTTGTCATATCTGGATTGCAGAGGAAGGTGTATTCTTCTTCAGACTGCACCTGAAAGGCCACTCAGACTAAATCTAATGCATGCAAAATGTGGTGACCTGATAGTTGTGCTATTCATAGGGAATTGTATGCAATCTGATTCTATATTGTTGGGCTTCTAATCCATTTCAGACTGCAGCTGATGTTTTAACTTCTGAATTGCTTTCAGTCTTGATTGCAAAAAACAAACAAACAAACAAACAAACAAAAAAAAACCCCCACCAAAAACAAACTTCTTGTAATGATGACATGGCTACTTGGAGTTGTGTGTATGTTTTTTAAGTGTAACTTTGCTGTATTCTAAAGTTGTGAGAAACCAGACATTTTAATATGCAGAAGAGACTTTTGAGGGCTGTTGTTCTCTTTCAGTCTTAGAGTCATTTAAATTGGAAGCTCACCATGAGACCCAGTAAAAATCAGTTTGAATTTAAAAATAAGAAAAAAAGTGCACTTTCATATAGTTGTTCATCCAAAATTGTGAGCCCCAAGAATTCACTGAAAACAGAGGCTAATGATGGCTCAAAGCTCTGCCTGTGTTTGCCTGAAGGTTTTGTAAACTTTGATGAAAATTTCCTCTAAACTAGTTTAAGGTACGGATTCCCTGAAAAACTTGGGGGCTGTATTCTGTGTTCCATTGCAAAATTTTTGCACAGCTTTTATGGGTTTAATCCTGTTTATTTTGTTAATGTGAGTAGTTCCACTGAAGTCAAAAGGAATACTCAGTATAAGGCAAGTAAGTTATGTGACCAGATAGACTTACATTGTTAATATTGCTGTTCCTATTAACTGATTACATCAGTTTTGAGGCATCTTGTCTGTACCTCTCCTTCCTACTTCCCCTGTAACTTCCATCCTCCTACAAACTCCAGAACATTAGATTGACATATTTATTATGCTTTTTACTTCTATAATTCCTTCCATCTGAGGATCTCCAAGTAAGCCCCATCTCCACCTCCCAGTAGCGTTAAGTATTCTCTCCATTTTACAGATGGGAAACTGGAACATGCAATGTTTTCCTTTAAAATGGAAACAGAGTTAAAATAGCTTGGCTTCTAATTCTGAGTTTTAAATTGTCCTTATTTTTTGTCACTATTTATTCATAGAGATGCATTTTCTGCTTTTGTTTCTATACATTTTTAGAGGCAATGCCTGAGACTCTTTACTGAAAAAGTCCATGAATTCTGAGTACAGTAAAAAGATAGTAAAACCAACCCTTGTAAAGTATTACAATCAGGAGAATCTGCCATTGCTTCTTATATGGATGAATGCATAATGTTTCCAAATACACAGATCACATTTTAGATTTAGATCTCATTTACATAATACATAAGGCTGCAGAAAATCTCCCAAAGGCCAAATAAACACTTTATCATAAAATGGAAAAATATCTTGAAAACCGTTTCTTTGGGGGGAGGAGGGTATTAGTTTTAAAGCCTAAGAGATGGATCTCTCAATTTTACAGTAGGGTTGGTTTCTTTTGCAAAAGTTAAAGTTCATACAATAGCCCTTGATCTGGTTTTCTCTCCCATACAAATCTCTCTCAGATAGGTGAACATCAGGAAAATCAAACACCCCCTAGGAATCCATGTAAGGTATGTACTTTAGAAGGGTCTTACAGCCAACACCATAAGACAAATATTAGTTATTTGGGGGCTTATTTATCACAAGGAGCTAAATTCCTGTTTTATCAATCTAACGTTTTTTCTTTCATAGCCCATCCCACTTTTTTCATGCAAAGAAATGGATGCTCCCTACTCTACAGTCAGGGGGTATTCTTTTATGCAAACTGCAACACAATTTCCTACTCTCAAGACCATTACAGAGCTATCTAGTGGTTGCTGTAACTTCACAGTCTTATTGTAAACTAAAGAATGATCAAAGCCAGAAGAAAGAACATTTTAAGATTAAATTCTCAAGCAAGTACTGACAAACTCCTTGTCCTTGAAGCTTACATAAATAACTTTCCTCTGTTTTTTTAACCTCTTTCCCCTTCTCCCTAGCCACCCCAGCAGAGAGGCATGTCACTCTGCTGGTTCACATCCATCTCCTTTTATTGATGTCCACTTTGGTATCTGTACAGGTCATCAATTTTGCTGCCTCTTTGACAGCCACTAGGAATGTACAAGTGAAGTTACTGGACTTTTTGTGCTGTGGGAGGGAGTGTCAGCTTTCCATAGGACTAACAGTTCCAATCAGATGCTGGCACTAGGTCTCATAAATCTTGTGGGTGACCTAAGTGAACTCTAAGGCTCAGAACTCACTGAAAACTGATCAGGCCTCTGCTTAGTTTAACAGGTCTTTTTCGGTGACAAGTGAAGGGTTCAACAAATGCACAAAACAGATCTATTTTAGCAGAAAAACTAATGGGTTTTAAAAGAATGTTTGACAATTGTTTAAGGCTGTCTGTAGAACCATTATACTGATAAACGACCAACTTGGTATATGCCAAAATGGAACTGGCCAGCAAGAAAGCAGCTCCCCCCATTTTTCTGTTGATTACTTCATGAGATCCATATGTTCTGCGGTGGTCAGGAAGACTTAAAGAAGACAAGAAAGGTTACCTGTACTGCATAGATTTAACCTTGCAATCAAACTGGAATTAAAATGACACTGCAACTGCTCCTAATGACCTGCTATTGACCGACTGAACTTCTGTGTTAGGGTCAGTTGGGGCCCAGAATAGGAGGTCAAAATCTGGTCAGTGCTCTTCAGCCTCAGTATGTTGAATAGGAAGACTTTATTGCTGTGATTTATGCAATTTGCACAGACAGGTTAAGGAGACTTTAAAACATGCCATAGTGCTCACTTATACTGGGTACACCATCCGCTGGGAAAATAAATTCTGATTGTCCAGCAGAAATCTCTTGTGGATATGCCCAGAAGTATTTTACCCTCTGTGCTCTCAAGATTCATTCCCACTCTCGACCTCTGAACGTGACAAGGTTAGTGTTTCCAGATTTATTTAAACAATACAAATGCACCAAATGAAGCACTTTACAAACCTGATTAATTGCAAAGGCAGAATAACCATCAGTAATGAATTATTTTGGGACAGCTAACTCATAGGAAAGTTAAACTCTTAAATCAGTAACGGCAGCTCTTTGAACACAATGAAAACTAATTTTAACAAGTTCACAAATACCAGAATTTGGGATTTCCTTCTTATATATTGTATGCTTTTTTTTGGTCTGAAATGTGGTAGTAAATTATCAGCTTAAACAAGGAACTACAGCAAAAGAAACATTGACATTTATGAGACTTATCCCACCCACTTTGTGATAAAAATTGGACTAAGTGCATTTTCTCTAAGAGAGCATAGTGTGGGAAGGATTATGTAAGCTTCCCCACACTATATACTTTTGTGATCTGCCTGGAACATTACCTGCTATTCTACTTCTAAGCCTTCCTGAAGCAGAAAGTACCAGTAGTGCTATGGATTTTCTAATGCGGAGGAGCTTCAAACCACCAAACTTATTTATATTTGTGATCAAAGTCATACATTGAACACAAATTGCTAGAGGTGAAAGGGTAAGGCACTAACCCAGTTATACCACCTGGCCTCCCCTTTGGAGGCTTGTGTGTGTATTTTCTTATTAAGTCTACATTGATTGTGATTTAATAAGCATAATTTAACAAGCTATTAGTCCATAATATGGCATAGTTGTATTTGATATAATGAGAAGGGTAACATTTAAAACTGGCTGCCAACATATCCTTCTCTGCAAACTGGCTCCTATAAATGTGCCATCACACATTTCCGTAAGGATTTTAAAGATACAATTTTAATAAGCACACTCTATGCCCTAAATTATATTTACACGAGACACTAACATGGCTAGGCATGGACTATTTCAATATATCAGGTAAATAAAACCTCATTAATATATTTATTTATAACCAGCTATAAACCAGAAAAGCCTTGATGGCTAAATAATAGTTTATATCTAAAAGAGTATACATATTATTTAAACTGATAACTGGTCTGTCATGGGCATAATGCATATTTTTAGAACTGCCAGCACGTGTATTTATCTGAGAAACTGGAACAGTTCCAAAAGGCAGTCAAGTCAAGAATGCATTTATAATGTTCCATCATAGAATCTTATGTTTCATAACAAGAGAAAAATAACATGGTGACATCTTGTAGATCATCCACACCACTAACGTTCTGTCTGCTCTGTAACCTTGGATGCCTTAATGCTAAGCTGCTATGTCTCAGTGTTCTGAAACCAGTATAAAGGTCTCTCTCTGGCTCCCAGTAGATTAATTATTCCTTGCCAGGTGACCACAGCAAGCTTTCCTGTCCTAAACATTCCCAAATCTGTCCCCTGTGAGTTCTTAACTACCAGACACTTGGACATTTCACCTATGCCTCATCACCCTCAAAAGCATGAAACCAGTCCCAAGACACCTGCTTGGTTTAGCACACACTTTCCACACCGTTTGCACAACAGTTTTTTTCAGAGCAACATTGCACATTCAAAGATGAACTAACAAAGGAAGTACACATATGCACATTAAATAGAAAGTAATCATAAAGACGCCACAAGGCTTCATGCTTATAAAAGAGATAAAAACTCTTTTAAAATACATGTTACCTATTGCCTTTGATCCATTTCCCAACATACCTCCCAAGTCCTAAATGTAGAGAGAATCCAGCATTTCTCAAACAGCTTCCTGCCTAGATGCTGTTCCTCAGATTTTGGATCGATTATACTTCAAACTCCTTCCTTTTTAACAAAGTTTGCAGTATTCTCTCCACCTCCACATGCACACATCCTTTCTTTCTCTCACACTTTGGTGATTCATGGCTATTCAGAGTCCAAGAAATTCTCTCCAAACTTGATAGTCTGGGTGTCTCAATGTCTTCCCATTAGCTGTAGTGGTCCACCTTTTGTATTTTCTGGGTCTGTACAATGGATCATTACTCGTATCTGATTTTGTGTAAACACCTGGCTTGGCAGGCATCCCTCCCTGTGAAGAAGGGTGTTTGTGCTCAAAACTGGTACTACAGTGTCAATTTGCTACATACATAAATGCACAGATTCACAACCACAGTCGGTATACATCTTATTATGCCTTTCACACTCAGAACATTACCAGCTTTCATACAAGACCCTCTGACATTTTTATACATAACATTGTATGGGACCAGTGGATTTAATTGCTCCTGTTTTTACCCTGCAGTGTTTGAACCCTGAATGTCACAGCCTCGTTGTGAGTTTGATGCAGCCAGTGGCCAAAACTCCTATGACGTAAGCTTCATGTCTTCCACCTCTTTTCTGGGCAGGGAATTGGCTGAATTGCTCTCCACTCCCATAATTTATTTAACTATCTCTGAAATGACCTCTCTAATCCCATAGATTAATGGGCACCTTTCCCCATCCTTGATATCTACACTTCTCCAATGATTGCTTTACACACCTCTGAACTTTTCCTACCCTTTACTAGGTAGCATGAATTTGACAGAAATTTTACCATGCACAGTTTCTCTTTCCATGGGAGTTCTGACACACATCACTTGAGGACTGTGTCTAGTTTGCCTTTTCCCAGCAGCACTCTGGCCCACAGCATTGCTGAGCTGTGCCTCAGTTTCCCAGCTCTCAGTGGCACTCTCAGACCCCCAGTATCTCCTAGTTGTACCAGAGTCCCATTATATCCATCAGTTTTCTCTGCTCTCAGGGAGTACTGACCCACAGTATTTCCTCATAACCACAGTCTGTATACATATTTTATAATGACCATCAAGTTCAGAACATTACACACTTTCGAAAAGAGCTTACTCAGCATATATTTATACACTATAATGTGGTATAAAACCAAGGGGTTCAAATACTTATTCTTCAAGGTTCAGATTCACTGTTCTTGCCTTGGGAGTGTCTGGACTGTAATTGTCACACACATGCCTCCCATCCCTCTACACATAAATGACACGTCATGCCGATCCACACATGGAAAGGCCCAATGATATGAACAGGTATCAAAGGCAGCATATGACACCTCTCCTGCCAGGCTATATCATAGAAACAAGAAATTAAAACATCAAATCCAACAATTGGACCTTGGCTTAACCTGCAATGCATACTCCCTAAAAAAAGCTAAAAGTAGACAGTATGAACAGAAAAGCCTCAGCCATCCAAGAAACAAACAGGGGACATTATCCTGGTACTGGTTTTTGTGGAGCTCATTTAAGCACATTCCTGTGGCTGAAAAGTGAAGTTTGCTGCACTGATGATTGCTATTGATCAAGTAGCATTTTTAAAAGCAGTTACATGAGTCAATCAGTGGTTTTGCTTATTGCTCTCCACTATTTTACCAGTGATTGATCATTAGCTGAGCTCCTGCTGGAGTGTTACAAAACTACAAAAAGGGATACCAAAAACAAGTAAAAAACAAGAGATTTAGGGTGCCATAAATTTGAAAATATATAGTGAGTAGCAATTCTTGTTTTTTTTCCAAACTTCATGAGAAAGAGAGAGAGAAGCAGGCAGGAAGACATCTTGTGGACCATTTGCCATTCCAACATCCCAATTTCTTGCTTATTTTCTGGCTTTCTTTGTCTGTCATGATGGTCAACTTCTAGAAAAGCCTTTGTTATTCACATGTACCTTCTACCAGGTACAGCCAGAAGCAACCAGAGCCAGGTTCAGTTTCTAGGGTTTCCTCTCCATCCACCTAAGACAGAACTGGCTCAAGCCCACTAAGAAATTTACATACCACTTCTGGGCATCTGTGAGAGGCAATACTTCCCCACTCTCAAGCCCAGAAACTGAGTGTAGAAAAGAAACTTTATAAAAGGGAGGGAAGTAATGTGGCATTAATTTGGGAAAACACCACAAATAGGGTTCATAAATATAAACCATTAGTAAAAGTCCCACCCCAAGTAGGTTGGGCAATATCCTTTTTCCCTCAGGTTTTTAAGTCCAGCAACCTAAATGTCCCCTTCACATGCTCAACCATTCTCTGCACTCCACTCACAGTTGCTGCCCTTGGTTGGGGGGCAAATCCAGAGTTCAGAGGTGCATCTGGAGAGTTCACCTCCCATCCTAAGTGGGGGAGGTTAAGGAGCATTTTACTCACTCTGCTGCTGGTCACTCATCATCTACATGCTCACTGCTTCTCACACTGCACCAGGCAAATCCCAGTGATTTCAGCTGTCAGTGATTTCAGTTCAGCTCTTAGTCCAAATTACAGTCCAGCCACAAGAAATTTCAGGATACACTGGAGTAAATTTAAAATAAAAAAGTGACTTCTTGTGGAGCCTATTTTAGCTTTGTCATTGAAACACTGAAAACAGGTTCAATTAGAGTTATAGCTCACACATGGAGCACATGGAGCCAGCTGATTCAGAATCTTGCCCTTCTCACTTTACACTGACAGTCTCTCTCCTTGTGAACTGGATTAAACAGTCTGACTTTTGTGTTCCCACAATAATTGCAAGAATTGGTGATCATATTTCACAATTCCTGCATTTAGTGTTAATGTAATTTGTGATTCAACACGCCCCAAGTTGAATACAACTAGTAAAACACCACTCCATCAGCTGAATATTTAATTTAAATGTTTAAATAAAGCAGGAGCAAACTGTATTTACATAGACACGCCCAGGGTCTCTCCCCACTTCCAGATAACTGAAAGGGACACATTCCTTTAGTCCTTATACACACATAGACTTTGAGACCATTATTTGAAAGCTACTAATCTAGAGTTCTCATTTTTCATTTTTTCTCTAACATTAAATTCTAACAGGAGTAGGCAAACCCCAGAAGGTTTTGCGAGACTCTGTTCAGTTTTGACAAACATTCAAATATTTCTAAGGTTGGATAGACTTCAGGCAAACTTCATTTGATCTAGAAATTGAACTAGAAACCTCAAAGGAACATGCTTTCTCACTATATCTCTAAAATTTCAAATATTTCCATCATGGCCAGAATAAAAAATAGTTTCTGTTTCAGTCTTTTGATAAATATATGTGTCTGATCCTGACTATAGCCAGGAACTAGAGAGGCATTCAAAAATGAAAACAAAATATTTACTGAACATTGAAAAATGCAGTTTGATTTTTTTCAGCTTTTATAGTACTCAAATTGATTCTAGACTGATAGTCCTAAGGATCATGAACCAGAAGAGAAAAATAGATCTTTAACGGACAAATCTGACATTGAAAAAACAGACTACTTAAAAATTAGCAGTTTTCTAATAAAGATTCTATGCCTAAAGTCAAGGTTTGATGGGCTAAGAAAAAAAAAAGATTATTTGTCAATCTGCCTGTCAGAGTGGACACTGCTGGATCAATTCTTGGTTCTCAGTTCTGTCATTCAAAACTCATGTGAATGCCTTTTAGCTATTTTAATTTGCTTTGGGGACCAAACATATCTCAAACTGCCCGCAGGATGAGGAGGAGAAAGAGTGGTCTATTACAGTCCGTGTAGATGTACCCTCTGTGACCACCAGTGAGTGTAACCCAGTTTTAGAAACAGCAAGATCAGGAGATGAGTCCCCAAATTCATCCTTTGCCATAGAAAATAGGATGCTGCTTAGGATCATAGAGAAGCTGCAGATAAAGTGCCAATGTCCACTCCTCTAGCCTTACTCCATCCACATCATCATCAGGTAATTCGCAACAGAAGTGGTGTGAATTAAAACTGCTGTGGTAGCCTAAATGTCCTGAGAAGATAGATAATTCAGGAACTGGCCAACTCCAATTGGCAGATGGAGGATTTTTAGACAAGAGTTAGAGTTGGTGCCTTAATTTTTATAAGCACCATTTCATTACATAATTTGTACCTGATGATGACATTGGTGTTGTGTCTTAACCTCATCATAGATAATATGGGTTGTAATCCTATATCAGGGAAGGCACTCCACCAACACCAAGTTCAGAGAACTGACAGAATGTCAACAGCAGCATGCTTTTCTTAAAGCAAGATGGCATGTGCTTTATGTCCTATGGCCAGCTAGAAGAGAATCTCTCTATTAAGAATGTAAGAACATAAGAATGGCCATACGGGGTCAGTCCAAAAGGTCCATGTAGCCCAGTAGCCTGTCTGCTGACAGTGGCCAATACCAGGTGGCCCAGAGAGAGGGAACATAACAGGTAATCCTCATGTAATCCCTCCCCTGTGATCCCACCTCCAGAGAAACAAAGGCTAGGGACACCACTCCCTCCCATCCTGACTAACAGCCATTGCAGGACCCAACCTCCATGGACCCAACCTTCAATAAGGCATGGAATCTTGAGAACTGACTTCAGAGCTAAGGCTTCTAATGTTGGCCCTAATAGGGGCCCCATAAGACAATGACTTCTTTGCTTTTTACCAGAACTTGAGGTCTGGGGTAAAAGGGATGCATGACTTGCTTCTTTCAGTTGAAGTCTTCCCTTTTCTGCAGTCTATTGTCATGACAAGGAGAATCTTTTACTGGATCCAGGAGTCTCTAGAGATCCATCAATTACAGCTCTTTTCTAGGGCAATCCAGAGTTCCTAACAGGCTGCGCTTCTTGGCACTGTTTGAGAGTTCCCTTTATTGGGACCGGGCCTTCCTGTGGTCTCCCAACTTTAGTTTTCCTTTTAGGGATATCCTCTTTCAGTGTACGTCTGGGCTCTTTTCCCCAGGGAGATTTCCTAGAAGCTCTCTGTCCCTAGGAGAGTGATAGAAATGTAGCCGTGTTAGTCTGCTGTAACTGAAACAAAATACAAGACTATGTAGCACAAAATACTTAGTAGGTGATTCCTTAATTTCTTGGATAGTGTGAGGCAGAGTCTTTCACTGTAGTCAGTATAGTATGTTGATCTTAATGGATTGTTCACTTTCAGTCCTTTGGGAACGATGTCCATCTTCTTGCACTTGGATAGAAAGATGATGTCTGTCTGTCTGTGCAAGTTTCTGTGCAAGTTTCTTCATATGGTTGATGGATTTCCATTCCAAATGGCTAAATGTAGTGCCTTGCATGTAGAATAGTGATAGAAATGTAGCCCTGTTAGTCTGGTGTAGCTGAATCCCTAGGAGGACATTTTTTCTGTCTGAGATCCTCCTTTTTCTCAATGCCTTTATTAAACTCGGGTAATATATTTTTTAGGTCCAGGTGCTCCTTTTCCAATTGCCCTAAATTAGCAGTCAGTTACTCTCAGTGAGACTTCAGAAGGCAGCTACGTGAAGCTGGTCCCTGATTCACTTCCAACTACCTGCATAGCTGAGGTGGCTTAGAGGAGTATGATTTTTTAAAACATTCCTAACCATTACAACAATGTAGCTAAACTACAAGGTGTAGACCTGGCCTCAGACTCTCTCATGTTTACATTACTTAGCCCAGCAGTTAAAAAATAGTTCATCTTTCTTGTCCCTTATCAAAATATTGTGGAACAGACTTATCAATCTTCATTTCCTTACACAATACACTGAAGAATATTCATTACTTGGTTCCTTTGCATTAATAATATCTTTAAATATTTAATTAGCATTCCAAGATCTACAGTGTTACTTGGAGACTAATGAAGAGCACAGAGCAATCTTAAAACCCTGGCAATGTGAAACATATACTTTAATGGCTTCTATAGGATGAGGTTTTAAATCAGATTTGTAGCTAAGCTTCACATTTTAATGTGAAAACAGGTTGCTTCCTGGTTTTATCTTCTGGGAATATATCACCAGAGCATGAACACTGAATGTTAGCATCGTTGCTTGCAATGAAAGTCATCCCAGAGACCTCAAATGTAATTGCTTTGGTGATTTCAGCCCCTTGTAGATAATTTAGTATGTATTTTATAATCACAAAGTAACAAATTTGGCTTATTTTTGTGAGATTAGTTGTATCTTGTCTTCAAGAGTGCTTCATAATCAATTCAGGTTAGAAACAGAAATAAACCATAAATGGAGTGCAAAACCTTCGAAGGTCAGAACTGAGGTCATGAACAGGATAATATGGACTTCAGCCTGCAGAGCAGCTGCTCTGCATTGTATTTAACCTGTGAATACAGAAGAGGCTTTTGTTTCCAGGATAGGTTTTACAAGACACTTTCCTCCCACCACATATACTTAAATATATCCTACATGTTACAGTGTACAGGGCAGCTATTTGCCTTATAGTCATCCCATTTCAGAGATCAAGCCTATCAAATGCAAACATAATACAAATTTCATATACTGCATCTCTTTGGGAAAATTGTTTTATATTTATGGTTCATACACTAGCAAATTAATTTACTTCCATGGTTTAAATCAACTTCCGTTATGTCATATTTTGTCATTCAATTTTGGTGCATAAAAAAAGCCAGTAATAGACCAAGTTCCCAGATTCTAGGAACTGGACAGGGCTCTAGGGAAACAAGCATGATTATTTAAGGAGCTAACTCAGTAAGAAATCAATGCGCTGATGGGGAAAAAACAACACGCCACACCCAACTTGAGTCAGCACCAATAACCTCTGCTACAGTGAATCTCAGGGAGAAAATGGAAAAGATACTTTCCCCAAATGACTGTGGAGGACTGCACAGATTTAACCCATTAAACAGAACTATGAGAGAGATCTAATTCCATTATTCAGAGACAGTTGAGTGTATTTTACCTTAGGGAAATGTACTTCTTCTCATTTCCAGTAACTCTATAGTCCATTTCAGCCTCTATGCTTGAAAATTAGCAGCAGTTAACAGGACTATTGCCTGTACTTGTAGCACTGTCTGTTTAGGATTAGACCATTAAATATTGATGGAGATAATTCTTCCTGCACTTGAGCAGCAGAAGGATAGAACTGAAAGTAGTTTAACTGGCATTTGTCTTTATGCTTGGTAAACAGAGGGCTGGATTTGAAAGCAGTACCAGCTACACAATTCACATTCCAAAGCATCATGGATTAGAAAGTTCAGTTTGATAAAATGTGATAGCAAATGCTGTATCATCAGATGACTCAAGTTCATTGCAGCAATAATGTTTAATACTAATAACCAAATGTAATTGTGCAATAAACCCATGAAAATATTTAATTTAATTGCCCTTTTGATAATCATTTTTCCTGTTTAAAGGCTCACTGTAAATAGAGAACTCATTTTAATTTTTTTTGTGTGTTACTAATGACAACATAGGTGATCAAAATTGGAATAATTAAATCTAATTCTATTTCCATCTTTGTTTGCTGTGTGGTTTGTTTTCAAATTTCACTGACTTTGAGTAAGATTTTTAAAGCACAAAAAACACTGAAGGGAAAATTTGCTTTTGGTTTGCCTTGCTTCATTTGATTTTTTTAATCATAGTTTGCATTTGGTTTTGGATCAGAATATTCTTGAAGACCTCTATCCATGACATTCACCATCAAATATAAATACTTAGCTAACACCTCATTACCAGGATTACCTCTTAGTCCTTCAATTTAGAACTGAATTCATATATTCTGTTTCAGAAATGAAGAAACCATCTTAATCTAGTTAGATATTTCTAGGGCCCCACTAGCACTATTTTATAATCTACTTCACTGAAGATTGTCCTGAAACCAAATATTCTATGTACGATCCTCACTTGGATTAATCGGGACATGTATACTGAAATGGATTCATTCATGAAAAAACTGACTGTTCTACCACAGTTCAATGCAACATGTCTGTTTAAGTGAAGTGTACAGCAGATTCTTGAGAGAAGACTGTCCTAATTAGGTGACAGTCAAGGTGCATTAAGGAACTGAGGGGGCTGAATTTCTGTTTGCTGCAAGTGACTGTACTTGACATTCTAAGTGGATTGTTCTTCTTAAATAGTGAGCAATGCATTAAAAAAAAACCCATACTATTCATTAATCTGAAATACCTTTGGCTTGACAAATGACTTCTAACCATTGTGCATGACTCTTTGGCAGAATTATTCTTAACTGAATGTGAACAATGTGTCTGAAAATCATATCAAATTAGAAAAATGTGCCAGGGTTGTTAATGCAAAGTCTCATGCACCAGCTCTGAATCCATGTCCATATATCAAAACCTCTTGACACCGTCTGCCACTTGATCTGGACCCAGGAAATGGAGGATTCCAGGCAGATGAGATCTGAAATTGAAGCTCCAAAAACCTCACTTGTGCAAGTGATTAGGGGCAGCTGTTTCGCTTCACATTTCGGAGCACTTGAACTCTGCAATCTGCCACATTTTTACAGGACTGCTTTTGTGGGGGGTTAAAAACAGGTATTCTGCCCTGGCTAGACAGCAGATGTGAGAGTAAAGAAAATGTCTTCATTAAAAGAAAGAAATGCAAAGAACATTTTACAAATGACCAAGTAGAGAGACAAAAGGAAGACATTAAAGATGTATTGTCAGAATAAATCTGTATATTTTTAATCAAATGAAAGGCTTATTCTTTGCAATTACAGCAAAGATACACACCATTTTAAAAATGTGTATTATCCTATGTACTTCAATGGAAGACATCCCCAATGCTTAGTCTAGCATCTCAATTGCAATTTTCACATGACTGTTGTTTAAAAAGCAAACAGTGCACTGAGATTTTTAGTCCATTTGAAAATCCTTTGAGCTCAGAATAGTAGTATGTGAAAACTCCTAGGAAAAGGTATGCTCCAACCATATTTTCACAAAACTCACTCTCCCTGCTCTTTTCTTATCTATGGGTTTGCACAGTACTAGGATAATAGAAAGATGTTTTTTTCTGAATTATGGGGAAAAGAATAGTGCTGATTTTGTTTACCTATCAGGCAATAAACCTTGGTTAGCTAATGTGTGTATTAGTTTTCCAGCTGTACCCTCACTCTGCACCCGCCACATACTTACATAGTTTTTTTGTAGCCTAGGTTTCATTGCATCAAGAAATAAAGCCAGCTCTCTTACTTTTGGATTATTCCTAATAAAATATTTGCCTCTGCTCTGTGTTCCTTAGTTCTTGTTTCCATCACAAGATGACATAGTGTCAGAATTGACTGAAACCCACTTCCAGAGATGAGAGACAACATAAAAGGAAAAGAATAAGAGAGTACGAGTGAATGAGAGAATGAAACTTCTGGCTTGTGGGGAAAAAAAGAGCATTTGTTTACCTAAATTCCAATCTCGCTACCAGACCTTAACTGAGAAATCAGGAGAAAGAACAGCTAAAAGCTCTGAGTAGAGTTGCCAGGGCACTTGAGGGCAAGCAGTGTGGTCAATTGTCATAATCGTATTGTGAGTCTTGCATTATTTGGTGCTTTTTTGAAAGCTCCTGTTTCTGGAATGAATTATTGTAGAATCTCTGCTCTCACTAAAAAAATATGTAAGTTTCTAGCTATGACTTCAGAGAAAAGTTTGCAAACATGAACCCTAAATATTCTAAAAAAGAAAATAAAAGGAACACAAGATTTTTTAATTATTTTTCTAAAAATATCTCATGAGTTTTAAACCAATCTTCAGATGTTTGAATGCATGAGGTTGGTAATACTGGAGATGGTATGGAATAAGCAGGTAAGGCAGAGAAAAATGTTAATTAAGAGGCATCTATCAAGGGAAACTGGTCTGTTAGACAAAAATCAAAGAAGCTACAGTGAAGAGGTCCAGGTCCCATAAAAACAGAAGGGAAAGACCATTGAGAAACTAAGGAAGCAAGCAAGCAAGAAAAAGTCTCATGGGCAGAGAAAAAAATAATTAATAAAATAAAATAAAATGTGCAAAGGAAAATGAGTACAGCTGGTTGGAAATCTTTCAGAGTGCAGGTTTGTCAAACCTGAAATTTCTCAAGAAAGCGAGTTGGTTTCAATGAACCACAAACAAAATTCCAACAAAATCCTGCCAGTTTGTGTGGTAGGCTGCTGCGTATTCCCATTATACATTGCATGAGGGACTGGGACTCCAGCCTTCTAGTGCTTGTGGCTCTAGAGCAATTTCTTTTTGGAAACACCATGTTTTTGAAACATGTATTTCTTTTATATATTTATTTATTTTTATTGTAAAAATTGGTTACATTCTGATTTGGATTTTCAACAATTTCTCATGAATGGGGAATCCTTAGTTTTAGTCAGCTCTATAAATAAGTTAAGTCACAACGCAAGGAAACTAACATTGGGTATGTCTACACTACCCCGCTAGTTCGAACTAGGAGGGTAATGTAGGCATACCGCATTTGCAAATGAAGCCCGGGATTTGAATTTCCCGAGCTTCATTTGCATAAGCGGGGAGCCGCCATTTTTAAAACCCCGCTGGTTCGAACCCCGTGCAACGTGGCTACACGGGGCACGAACCAGGTAGTTTGAACTAGGCTTCCTAGTTCGAACTACCGTTACTCCTCGTGAAATGAGGAGTAACGGTAGTTCGAACTAGGAAGCCTAGTTTGAACTACCTAGTTCATGCCCCGTGTAGCCGCGCTGCACGGGGTTCGAACCAGCGGGGTTTTAAAAATGGCGGCTCCCCGCTTATGCAAATGAAGCTCGGGAAATTCAAATCCCGGGCTTCATTTGCAAATGCGGTATGCCTACATTACCCTCCTAGTTCGAACTAGGAGGGTAGTGTAGACATACCCATTTTTCACAATCTTACCGAAGGGTCAGATTGAAAAAGACAGCTACTCCCAGATGATGTGGTGCAGCTCCCAGTCAGAAAGGCACTCCTTCAGGTTGGTGAACCACCCCTGGTCCTCCCACTTGAAACTCCATTGGAGGGCATGCAGGCAAGGATACCATGTCCTGAGGTGATCTCCACCTATGGCTCTCACAGGGTTGTGCTGATAGCATGGAGGTGGTGGATGAACCGCACTTGCAGCTAGTGCAACTGTGAAGAAAAGCAAGAAGGGCAGCCATCCCAGGAGATACAATGAGGTCTTGGTTCAGATGATGGTGATGTGTTTTGAGCAAGGCCATCTGTGGTCTAGACAGCAGGCATTGTCCTATAGGGGCATAGACGTCCCAGGGGAACCTCGCTACCCTCATGTCCTAAGGACAAGCAGACATGAGAAGGTGCTGGCCAGGCCAAGCATCTGTGGGCAGGAGGGGGAGACAGGGCGGCTTGACTTCCCTCTGTGCTGTGCAAACGCCAGTCCTGGCAGTGGCAACATCCTGCAGACAGAGAACTTTTATCCCTGCCTGCTGGAGGAGAGGGGGAAGGGTGTTGGGGAAAGTGTGTGTGTGTGTGTATGTGCTTTCCAGAGAGAGTGCTTCTGGGGTCCCTTCTTCTTCTTCCCCCTGGCAGAAGGATCAGTGTTCTCCATCTTGCCAGACTTGACTAGGAGTGGATGCTTCCCTGAGAGTGTGGGCATGACCCTGTGCCATGTGCAGCACTGCTGTATGTTTCCATGACTCCAGTCTCCATAATTGTTGGCATTCCTGCGCCTGGTGTGCCTGAATGTTTCTCTCCTCACCCCAGACCTCTATGAGATCCAGGATATCCACATCAGTCCAGGATGGGGTCCTCTTCTGCCCCTGGCCAGGGGCTTCAGAGATGGCTGCCAGAATGCTTGCAGCCGTAGGTTGCTTGAAGAGAGCACTGAGGTCTGCCATAGAAGACTGCTGTGAGACATGGCGTGAGTAGGGCTTGTGTCATGCCACAAGCCTTTTCCTTTCTGCCTGCAGCTTTAAAGCCTTCAGCAGAAGGAAAACTAAAGAGTTTTGAGGGGTGTAGACAGAGTGGCCTCCAGGATGCTGTAAGAAGCTCCGTAGGCCAACTATTTGATAATATACAGTTTTCTAATAGGAGAACAAGAGGTTTTCAGGGTACAACTGAGCATAGTAGATGAAGCAACTGACAGTTCCTTGTAACAAACCTGTCCAACCCACCATCCTTTTCATGGATATTTTGTAGTTTTACTGATTTAAGTGCTATGCAAAAGCTTAAAGAACTGGGCTAAACACATTTATTGTAAAATATGGTTCATTTGAGATGCAAATTACTTGGATTTGTATTTTTTCTCAATAAATAGTCTCTCATTTCACTTTCAGTCACTGAAAGGTGGAAATGAGAACTACATTTAATGATTAGAGCATCAGTACTATTTCATAAAGCTTGTTTTCAAGGATGCAATCATCCAGATGTTGCTGCCTTCTATAACATTGCAATACTATGCATGTTCACACTGGGTATACATTAAAAGCATAGTTTATAAATGTATGAGATGCACAACTATATCCACTTTGAAACATCATTATAAAATATACTAATTATCGCCAATAATCACATTTTATAACCTTTTAATTGACTGGTATTTAGTGTTTAGTTATTTAAGAAATGATCATAGCTAATCATCCACTGAGGTTAATTATTTGTAGATAGAGCTGGTCAGTAAAGGTATGACTTTGCTCTGTTCAGGACATGGCATTGTTCCAATTTTAAATGGCTACATTTAGAATGGTAACTCTAGTAGAATACTGATACTTTTAGCATGTATCTTACATCAGAATGAGTCATATGACAAGCTGACAGTGCATTGTGTGAAGTACATCCTTTTGTTTGTTTGCCTATTAAATTAATGGAGGGTCCCCTGGTTCTTGTGTTATACACAGTGAATAACACTTCCTTATTCACTTTTTCCGTACCATTAATAATTTTGTAGACTTCATATCCTCTCATCCCATTAGTTATCTCTCTTTCAAGCTAAAAAGTGCCATTTTTCAATCTTTTATCACATTAATTGCAGTATAGATATACCCTAACATCATAATTATTATTCCACAGACTCAAGGTGAGTCTCTCTCTATTCACGTACTTTTCCCTCTTTACCACTCTAAATTTATACAATAATTATTTGTGCACAATCTCTCTTGGTGATCTGCTTACAAATTATGGCCCCAATTCTTCAAGATAATCTGCATGAGCTGATCTTTGGAAGTCCGATTGATTTCAATGGGACTACATTTAGATAGTGGGGCTAATTTGGGATTCCAGAAGTATCCCACAATAGCAATGCTGTTTCTTTAAACGCGGCTGTTAGTTTGAAATATATTTGGAAATACCAGGCACGCTATTCCAGTGTCTCTGTAACCCTTGTTCCACGAGTGTTAGGGGACTTTTTGGAATAGTGTTTTATTTCAAAATTTGGCGCTGTGTAGACAGTGCCAATTTTTGAAATCCTCTATTTCAAGGTAAGGGTGCTGTGAAGACGTACCCTAGGAGTCCACATAGGTCTGTCCATGCAGATTAGCACAGAGGATCAGGGAGTATATGGGAATATCTACTTCATTCCCTTATGGGTCACAAATGCACTTAATAAAGCTAGGAAAAGGCAGTGGTTCCCTGAATCTATCACAAGAAACTAATATCTACTGTTTTAGAGCAGCATCAAAGGAAACAAATAGCTAATAGTGTATTAAGCTATATAAAAATACACAGAAATTAGGAAATTGGATTGTAAACTATTCAGGGGCGGAACTTCATTTTGCTGTGTATTTGTCTAGAACAATGGGACCCTGACTCTTAATTGTTAGCCCAAGTGAAATATAAATGATACAACTGATTTGTAATAAAACATATCTGGGTCTAAGACTGAAAGGTCTTTGTGTGTGAAAATGGATGTACCTGAAAATTTTTGCTTTAAGAAGGACAAATTATCAAGTTTGGCCTTGATAGTTTGCCATTACAAATATGAATTTACACTGAAATTTGTTTTTATCATCTCTTAGGAGAAGAATGTCAAACATTACGTTGCTTTCTATTCAAATTAATTCAAATTTTCTGATTACTGGATCTTATCAGAATCTCAGAAAATTGAACTTTGGAACATCTTCATATTGTGCTCCCCCCCCAACATTATTCTTCTGTTTACCAATTAACGTTTTGCTCAAGTACCTTGCAGCACTTTTACAGATATTAATTTTGGGGTAAATAAAAGTTTCACATTTTGGAAAAAGGATAGTTTGTACAGTGTTTGATATTCAAATAGCTATATGGCAATATACTACTATGTGTGCACACTGAACAGGTTTCTTTATTTTAAAATCTCTCCATTATGTACAGTTAAATTATTAGTAATTAAAACAATATTGCAAAAATCTGATAAAGTATCTGTCACCAATTCAGAATAAGTAAATGATTTCTCCTTGTTTGAGCAACTTTCCTATCTAGAATTACATGAAAAACAAGACTGAAAAAAATCAAAACTAACTTGGAGATTTTCAAAGAAGAATATCATATCTAACTGAAATTGCAGAAGGAATCTAGGTAGGCAAAATGTGATTATATGAATTGAAATGTTCCTAAGAGAATAGAGCAAAAGTGCTAACTATGTTGAATGATGCCACAGCACTCCTTTAATCACCACATGTGGTCAGGACCTCAGTTTTAACTGAAATGTTAGCTTAAAATGAATCCTATACTAGCACAATGCCAGCTAATGTAATACTGGGGCTTGAGTCTTGTACTCTGAGGCAGAATCTCATCTTTGAAATCACCAGAACATCCTTCTATAGTACCTGCTTTCCTAAGAAGTTCCTAGCTCCTAACCAACTACTGACTAGGACCAACAATGTTGCATATGTTAGATGTATCAGGATCACTGCGTAAGGTGCTTGATCTATTCAAAAAAATTCACGTCCAACTATCAGGATTGGGGAAGAACCTGGTATCTTGAAGTTCTCTACATGTATTTTTGACTCAAGGAGGCAAGTTCTACTGGGAGTTAGTTGGGAGTAACTAAAGTCCTGACTACAAAAAATCCAAGAAGGGACTCAGACTATCTTTTAACATAAACAAAAATATGGCACTGGGAGATGAGTTTCAATTTATTGTTCTACCCCTGCAAAGAAAAAACATACACCACCCTTATTATTGTTAAATGGAGTTAGCTATATACATTTTCTAATAGTGAATAGACAAACTATCTCTTGTTCTCCTTCAAGGAGTAAGTCTCAGTGGGTATTTTAATCACCTTCTTATTCTGTCCTCTTGGTAATATTTTATAGTTCATGCTTGGAGGAAACTACAAAAAACATTTCTAAGGAACTAAAGTTTCAAGTTTTAAAAACAGTAGTCATGGCATTTAAGAAAGTTAATAGCAGGATACAATAATAATTGGGCTAGGCCTATCTTTCACAGAATCTCCTGTAGTAAAAGCACAGGTTCAAGACATCAAGAGAGACAAGTTAGATATTTTAAATTTACAGTGAAAGTGTGTGCCAGATCCTGAGATCAACTGAGGTTTGTCTGAGAAAGGACTGTGGTTTTACCCTACATTTGTAAAGTTATTATGCAATATGATTATTTCCAGTATGCTCAGCCTCTGTAAAGTGGAGCTCTCTGCAGTTAGTGATTCAACAGGAACAATCAAGAAAAGTATATACAGTGTTAGTTAAAGGTTTACTGAGTGAGTTCCCATGGTTTCTTTTTTCCTCACTGAATGCCTTCACATGCACTGGAAAGGAACTGTGAAGTGGAATGCATCCGGGGTATTAGGCCTCAGGACATATAATTTAAAGCATATCGGGTTGTCTGGTCTAGTGCGTTTATATGGGAAACTTTTGCAGTTCCTTTCCCTTGTGCCATTTCCAAAGAAGAGTTCCAGTTAAATTAAATCATTTTTGTATTAATTTTGGAAGCAAGCTTAGTAGACTATATCTGTTCACATAATGTATATTGGAGATGAAAGGGGACTCAGGATGGCAAAACTAGGTTTTTAAATGCCATGTTTCAGATGTGATGTTAATTGTTTACTCCCAGTGTGATTGCATTTCAGTGGAATTACATTGTAAATGCCTAACCTTCCTGTCAAGTATAAATATTATACTTCTGCCTTCCATTCCAGATTTCTGATGAATAAATTATATTATGGAGTGGCAGTGCTACAACAGAAAAAAATGTAATCAACATCTTCTGATCCCTAAAATGAAGCATTCAGAGAAGAAGCTGGTGTTTTCCCTGGTACTGCTCCTCGGAAGTGTTGGTGATGAGGGCTATATTTCATTCAAAGAACTTCAAGGGCAGCTAATGTGGTACCAGATCATAAAGGTAATTTGACTGATCTGGTAATGTTCTGATTAATGCACTACCATGAACAGAAGAGACAGATTAACCCTAATATGAATTGTAACACAGCTAATTCCTCACTGTAACTCCAACAGTTGAGTCACATGCCGTTTCAATTATTTTACATGTTTGGCAGCCATTCTTCCCCAATGGAACAATAAGCATTAACTCAATAATCTGAAAGAAGCTTATAAAAACATAGTCGACAGAATGTATTCTCTATTAAGAAATATGTTAACAGGAAAATGCCAGTTTTGTTTTTAACTATACTTGCTTGTACATTTGAAAAGAAAGATCCTGATCTGAATGCCTTGAAAATAATTTCAAAATTGTTATGCTCCACCAATATGTCAAATCATTGCTAGTTCAATAAATTAGTGTTATTGTAAGCTGAACGCATGAAGAATAATGGGCAGGGTTGATTAATATACTTCAGGAAGAAAGAACTGTGCTTGAGCTAAATAGAGCTCCATATTAGAAATACTTACCAGCAGAATAACAAGAAAACTCATAAGAATAATCAAAATAGTTCTTTTAATCAAAAGATCTCAAAACAGATTACAAAAAGATATAGGTAGTATGATCCTATTTTAATTAAGATGGAAAAATTAAGGCCAGATAACTGGACTTGATGACTTCTCGAGATCCCTTCCAGTTCTAGTATTCTATGATTCTAGGATTCTATGATAAGAGATTAGACCAAAGCCACAAGAGAAATCAGTGTCAGAGTTAGAATTAAAACCCAGACATTTCTGAATCCCATTTCTGTGCTCAGACCCTAATTTTTATTCTTTTCCCTATATGGAAGGTAAGAAAAAAGTGGAGAGAAGGCATATTTTAATAGTGTCCAGCATTTACATTTTAACCCTACTGCACTGAGAAATACCAAACTTGCTATACTACAGCACACACCATATTGAACACATTGACCTATCCCAAGACAAGTTATGAATGATGGCCCAATATAGAATGTGGATAACCTGTTCAGTTCTGTTACATTGCCTGGATGAAAAGTTGAATAATCATCAGAAACTTATGCAGATTCTGCTGTCAAAGGTGACTCCAGAAGCAGAAAGGGAGTTTTGGTGGGTTGCTTTCTATGCTCAGGCTTCCTGTGAAGGATCTTTCTGTCATATAGAGGGACTGCAGCTTCTTGGAAAGGATAGCCATTTATCACAGTTCCAATGAAAGCATTCCTTGGACACAAATGTCTTTTTCTTCCTTTGTGTAATTACTGAGGGGAAAAGTGAGAAGGAAATGTCAAAACAGTGAAACAGTGGTGTATAGAGAGCAGTCAGTTTGGAGCTCAACCAGCTTTTGTGAGGGTCTGGGCGATTTGTCAAATGGTTGTGGCATAAGTCAAGACCTGGGGTTGAAAGGTCTTGACCTAAGGAGTGCTGAAATCAGACAGTATAAGCAAGGGGAATGTTAGAAGTTTCAGCTGTATTGGAGATGAACAATGATGAGTGCTGGACACAACAAAACCTCATCTGCATAATTCAGGTAAGTAATTTTATTGGAACTGACAAGTATGTGACAGGCGGAGAAAGAGGAGGGAACATGCTCTGGCTGGGAACCTTTAAAGCTCTTCAGTTAGGTATGTGAAAATAAATGACAGCCAATCTCTTTACTAAAAAACCCTGTAAACAATGCCATTTTACACAGGGCTCACCCATGACCTTTTCATAGATCAGGCTGTCCACTTTCAGGCCAGGCCACAGAACCTATCACACACAATAAAGTGAATTCAGATTATTCAATAAGAACTTTACTTTCCATAATTACTTTGTATGTAGGTGCTACTCAGTTTGGCAGGTACACTGCCATAAACAGGTTAGATCTTAGACAGTTCTAGTACACAGCTTACTTATTAACCATAATGATTTGTATTTTACCAGAAGAATTGAATTGCTTTTCCTTTATAGTTTTGGCTTGCACAGAAACTACAAAACTCAAGATAAAAGGTCATAAGGTGACAAGACAATTCAACTTCTCTAAGACCTGTTGATGCTATTGAAGTAACCGAAGCTTTTAAAATCTTTGGTCAATCTCTTTATTAAACATATATTTTATTTTATTCTCTTGCATGCAGTTTAAGTCTTCTTAGGTAGTCAACAGTACATTTCAACAATACAGCTCTTGAGAAGAATATGCAACAGGTGGTTTTGAAAATAAGATGATGAATAATGGCTTTTGATGACAAAAAAGGAATATGCAATTTTTCTGATTAAAATCTACCAGACAAATGTAACCCGAATACAAGTCTAACTCTTACAAGGAGCAGTTAAAAAACAAATCTAGCAACAAAAGAAATAGACAAAGGCCACTATATCAGTCAGTAATTTTCCTTTTTTGAATAATTGAATTCTTGAGAGTCATTCCTTAATCTAAGCACTGAATTTCCTATATAAAATAGCAGTTGATATCTATGTAAAGAGGCTTTCTTGCCAGATCCAGACCTCTAAGCTTGACAACAAGATAATGTATTGTGCAAACGACTGAAGGCTACGAAACCCCCTCCCCCTCAAAATATAGGATAACACAGTCTGGCCATGATTTGCAAAAGGAGAAATACAACTATAAAGCTGTTCAAACAATACAAATATCAAACCAACTTTGTCAAACATGAGTCACAAAATCCCCAAGCATTTCTGTATTACAAATACACAGAGGTTCTGCTTTCTTTCTGCAGTATCTGGAGCACAGGCATGTTTGGACCAAACTGTGGATCATTCTACCTAGTGGGAAATATCGAAGCATTCTGGCTGGATCAAATGTGGATGTCAGTATTATAAGCAGTGCAATGCATAATTCACGAGGCTTAATGAATATGCCAATTCATGACAGCCAACTGGCTCCATAGGTCACACCTCCCAGTCTCATATAAATAAAGAATGAGATACTGGAAAGCATACCAGCTGAACCCAACTGAGTGCCAAAAACATGCATATTAATGAGGCACAATAAAAGATATACTTGACTCTCAGGAAGTGCCTGTGTTCTTTTCTAGCTTTAGTGGCAGAGAAAGTTTGCAGTTTACCATTAAGTATGCCATGCTGAGCAGCAGAAATCAAATTATATTCATAACATTTTAAATTAAGTCTCATAAGATCTATACCATCCATAGTCACTCCCATCACAACAGTGAAGCTTTCTGGAAATATCCATACCCTCTGCACCCATGTTCTTTTGCAAGTCCCAACTTGGTAACTAAGGAGAGGAAGTACTTCAACAGTGCCGTTCTTTTATGTGTTCTGTTTAGACCTTGGAACAGGATGAATGGTAGCTAAGATGAATGTATTCGTGCCATTTTTCTTGGCCCCAGACTATGTTTCCTCACTACCATGACATCTGAACAGAAGGAGAAAACATCTCCCTTTTGTGGCAGGCTAATTTAATTTGTACCTTCCACCTAGGGGTAAATATGTTTGTCTGTCTGTCTAAGCTCTCTTTGCCCACTTTCTTTTCTCACGGGAAACCCTGCTGAGTCGAAAGCAGGATATTGCTTAGTGCTCTAACTTTATTTTAAAGTAATTTAATTTTAAGCATACTCATACCCACCCTAAAGTGAAGCAACTGTAGAAGCTCCCTTGAGATAGCCTTAATGACTTTTGCATGTCTCTTGTGTCACAGACGTCAAGGGCTTGTTGTTAGGGAGGTATTTGTCTTTTGGAATAAATGGTTTAACACAAGATCTCTCTTTTGCAGTATTCTTAGCATAAGATGTGTGTTTCTTTTTTTCAAAAATCCCACAGCTTTGCACATTGACCTACCACCTTTAACCACCCGGCATTATAAACCATTGACCTTTGCTCTTAGTTGATCTGGTATTATTTGAGATTTGACCTTGTTTTGTCTGGAAATTTAGTCAAAAAATTTAAAATAAACAACTAACATATATTTATGAAAACTCAGAAATGAACTATGACTCAGGCAGCCTCAAATTCAAATCATGTGGGTTATGTACATCTTTTTAAAATTCAGCTAATATATTATGCTTAGGGAATTATTTGAGTTAATGCAAAAAGTTTCTATCAATTAATAAGGAATTTAAGATGGGGGAATAAACAAATTCAAATTAAACTGTTGTTTTCAATACTTTTTGTTTATGCTAACACCAAAGGTGTTCCCAAAGTGTCTTACCATTAAATAGAAAGATTTAAATAAAAATCTCAAAGATTCATTCAAAAAGCTGCATAGTAAGCAATGTCTTGCACACAATTGTAGTTTTTAACACTTTTTCACTGTTGCTGCCCGATAAATATTTGCCCATCAGTTTAGTCATTTTCTCAAATGAAGACCATATAATACTTTTTAAAAATAATAAACTATAGTACTAATATCTGCAGTAGTAAATGCTGTCATTACTGTTTCTACTAGTGGTTAATAGTTATTCATTTTTTCAGAAACATTTTCTAATGTTTATTGAAAATGATTTGCATCCTGCATTCTGATGGCACATATGCATTCATCCACAGATAGTCAGAAAATTAGACACACAGATGGGGAGGGAATTTTTAGGATGAATCATAATAATAATTTCAAATCTTTTGGATGGAAAAACTTGCTTTCATTTTATTTCTCACTCATGCTCATTATAAACATACAATTTAGAGAGAAAGGAAATATTAAAAAATATAAGTGATGATATGTATGTATCAATAATAACCATAGGTTTTTGGGTGGTGGTACAATCCTAGCAAAAGGGACAAATCTAGTTTTATTCCTACACCTTACAGCTACACCAAACCACAAATACTTCCAAAATGTCTCCCTTCCACTTCCTAGGATACCAGTGGAGATTATATTTATGGGAACCTAATGATTCCATGGGCCTTGCACAGGTGTGTCAGCACCAGATTGTGGGAGTGACATTGCTCGGTGTAGTACATGGGTCAGTTTACAACACAGATTTGCAGAACTTCAGTGATAACTTGAGGAGCAGCACACTGTTTTTGCTATTCCTCCCTTTCTCCTGCATTAGATACTCTAGGTCCTACTTCAGAGAGTTTCATGGGGAAGATTCTCTTCTCTTCAATCTCCATGTACTTCCTGCATTGCCTTGTGCTTGTGCTTATGCTTTGCTCACCCATCCAAGATTTAGTCCTACATGACACTAATTACCCAAGCCTGTATTTTTCACCAACTGCGAACTGCACAATGTCAACACAATAAATAATTACAAAACTAGGCATTTATTTAAAAATAAGTATGGCTAACCAACATATCCAAATTAAAGCTATCCTATGTACTGCATTAGAAAAAGTATGTTAGGGTGTAGGGAGCTGGGGGAGGAGGCAAAAAGGATCCCTGATATGTTTCCCGCTGTTCCATTCATGGCCCTCTTGTATTCAGAATACTTCAAACAAATTACCTCCGATTTGAAACTTTCGCTTTATAGCCAGAACATAACTCTTAAGACATTGCCTTTGACAAAAGTGCAAAACCTAGTGAGTAGGGTCCCTTACACATTTGTTTCGTGGCCAGGTAAATTCACTGTTTTTCCAGGTCATAAAGTGATCACAAACTGCAGGGCAGTAAGGCAATAGTTCTCTTTAGGTTTATAAAAAGGTATTTCCAACCTCATTGCTAAACTGTCTAAATCAAGAACATCCACTAGTCCATTAGAATCTAAGCTCTTAAGGCCTTTATGGACAAAGGGCTTAGTTGTTTATGTAGCAACAACATCTGCTTACACTCAGCCTTGTTGTCAAAGAGTGGTTGGTTAAAAGCACAGGATCTTTTTTCTGTCCATTTCACGCTGTATTATGTTTCATGCGGGAATATCTAGTCTCTAAGGCTTGACCAGTGCTTTAATCTGGTGGACTTTAAACACTTAGTTGCTTGTAGTGAGAATCAGATCATCACCACCATAGCAGCCAAGGGACTACAACGAGGCTAATTTTGCTGGACAGTTGAAAAATTTCATTTGGTCTCCTGACACCTTTCTGTAAAAGTATTAGCTTTCCTCTGTTGCTCTGAAGCTAAAGCTCTTATGTAAACATTTCTCCAGTTCAGTTTAACATAAAATATAGTGTTTGGATTGGAATTCCTCTAATATTACATGTGCACAACAAAAATCTATTAATTCTACACAGACCACAAAAATATAAAGAATCCAGGCTCTTCTTCAGATCTTATTTTTAATACAACAACAGAATATTTCTGAGCTTTGAACACTGACAGGAGATAGCTTTCTACAACCCACACTCATTAACAGAGTATGAAAAGACAAAGTCTTTTTGCAGTCAGTTTTTACCAGAAATGTTTCTAACAGAAAACATGCAAAGGAAGTGAAATTTGTCCCGTAAATATGTAATCATGCTGCTTTCTCCCATCTGTTCCTTCGCCCCCATCCCAAGAAACAAAGAGCTTTGATGCAGTATAAATTTAAACAGTCTTAAGACAAATTTCTCCTTGCTGATCCTCATGGAGCAGTTTTCTCTAACACAGATACATATCTGCTGTGTATTCCATCATTGCTTTGCATGTACAAGCTCCATTGACATAGATGGGAGTTACTTGTGTAGAATATGCCATAGAGTTTGCCTTGTTGATATAAGTGTACCACAAAGAGAATCAGAAAGAAGAAATTTGCCTTCAGGCTGTATGTTAACTGCATTATACCAATTAATTGCGTATCACTTTACACCTTTACACTTTACACAATATCACACACCACATTATAACAACATAGCTAGTTATACAATCCTTTATAACTATGCTGCTGAATGCACGAACTAGTAACATTGAGTATCATAGGACAAAGGCACAAGAACTCCCAGTTGATTTATGTATTTTTAAATATAGGTACGAAAATCTCTTATGATACAATAGAAAAACCCACAACAGAAGTTAAGGATATTTACCAGGAGGAAGCTGTAGCAAGCTGTTGACAGTTACAAAATGGCCACCGAAAGGCTACAGGTGCCTTCTCTGCCAAATTCAAATAACCAGCCCCAGAAAGGCATGTTGGGAATAAAAGCCTTTGACAGGACAAGTTTATGTTATGAAGGGCTAGTAGGGAACCTATCATTCATATATTAAGTTGCACCAGTGGAGAGATGTTGCTTCTGAGTGTTGTAAGCCACCATTGTAACACATAAAGATATTTGTTATCTGTCATTTATTTGTCAAATAGACTAATACTGCTTGAAGAGTGTATAAAGAGAGATTGAAAGACTCATAGCTATTGGCGCATATACACTCGCAGTTATTGACAGAACTTAACTCTTTTCAAGAGCATTTTAACTAATATTGGCATTCTGTTTTACACATTGACACTCAACCTGATGTACTGAAGAAGGCTTTCATACTTCACATGTGTAACCAAGATTTATCCTCATCAGTGTTTAATGCCATTGAATATCTTTATGTTTTTATTTTAAGGTTGCTTGCTTATATGTGAATCAACAGTCTAATATCTCTATGAGAACATGTAGTCACAGTGGAATGGAAATCTCATGTGAATACGAATAAGAGTTATATGATATATTTTAATTGTGTATATTAAGAACCATAGGGGTTCCATTTCTGTCTTCAGTAAGAAATACTTCAAATAAAGTCAATAAAACCAAGTTTAGCCAAATTATAACTATAACTAAGGCTACCTAGAGAATGGGCCTTTTAGTCACTTCCTAGCTGTATACTCACTGCACCTGAATTTAGTGTATGGTGCTTTCTGTCACAATTAAGTTCCTGAACTTTTAAAAGGTTGATAGAGTAATAAAACAGAGTTGTCAAGAGCCACTACACAGTCCTTCCACAGGACAAGAACAAACCAGTCACTGGAAAGGCTGCCTCAGGGAAGGAAATTGAGATGCTTTGCATCATCAATCTCCACATGCCATTGGGATGAATGAGAAGCATTGTATCATCACCAGGGGCACCAGTAAGGAACAGAATACCGGGGAGAAAGATTAAAGGAAGAGTGGAACAAATGGCCAAATTCATGAAAGGAATAATGGGTAGTGTTTAAGCTGTAAAATATTAAGGTATTACTGATATAGTATTTGGAGTTACTTCTTACCTAAAGAGAATCCCAGTTCTAGAACAATCACTCAATGTCTTTAGTGGGAATGGGTGAATAGTCCACAATGAGAAACATATTCACATTCAAAAGGGTCTGCAATATGGATGACATTCCGAATCTGAATCCTAATCACATCTGTGCATGAATCAGCTCATAGGCCTTCCTTCCTATTTCTTACTGTTCCTCAGTGAGGTTTTCCTGGGACTGGACAGGATGTGTAAATGTTTATTATCTTTTCTTTGAGGCTTTGATATACAACTACTAGAGTAATTTCCCTCCACCTCTTGTGTCCCCTGTCTCCACATTTTTTACAAACAGAATGAAGCTAAGGAGAAAGCAGGTGTAGATGGCATAGTTGCATTTTGCCTCTCATTGGCCTACAAGGAACAGTCATTTCTCCAGTAAGTCACTGTGCTCAATTCACCACTGCTGGTGGATGGCATGGTGAAAAGTCTATTTCCCTGAATAGGTAGGGGATCCATGCATAGGCAATTGCAGGTAATATATGCCCTGTCACCTTCCCTCAGGGCCTTTATCTGGAAAGAACACTATTAACTTAAAAATCTGGATTGCATAGGTCTCTGCTAGAAGATGCTGTTCAAGATGGAACATGTGCTAAATGACTGCATATCCCAAATGTGTAAGTGGTTACTTAGGGTGCATCTACACATCAGGGCTTAACTCAAAATGAGCTACACCAATTGAGCAACATCAATTGCGTAGCTTATTTTGAAACTGGGAATGTCTACACAGCACTCATTTTGAAATAGAGCACTCTTCCTCCGACTTCACTTACTCCTCATACAATGAGGGTTACAAGAGTTAGAGTAAGAAGTCCTTTACTATTTCAACATTATTTCGAAATAACTGCCTGCTGTATAGATGCGGACTGTTATTTCAGAATAATGCTGCTGTTTAGATGTCCCCTAACAGTAGAAATTATATTTATTTTATGCAGTATTCACATCACAATATTTCAAAGGCATCATTCCTGTCTCTCTCTCTCCCTCTCCTATTTAGTCCTTATTTCTTTTAATGAACCACAACTCTTGACCCTTCTGCATCACGACCCTTTTTCTCTGACAGCCAGTTTGGGATTCAACTGTCTTTGTTTGTATCACTCAGCTTTTCTTGGTCTTCTTTGGCTTTGAGTTTTCCCTCTTTGCTATGTGGCAGGGCTACTCAACTTTGGAAGCCCCAGGGGACACAATGATATCCACAGCACATGCCAAGGGCCACAACTTAAATGCAGTTGCAAATATATGCAAATAGCTTATTTCATATAGATGGGCATGAATACAAAAATTAAGGCAAGACTACACAACATGCAGGCCCCATTTAAGTCAGATCTGCTGATATTAATAACATGCAATATTTACCCGATTTCCACTCATAGAGCTTTTAATGAGCAGTGACAGTTAAGCAATTAACTACTAAAACACATATCAACAGAAGAGCATTATACTGACTACATTTTTGTTTTGGCATCACAATTTTAACAAATCAAACAAAAACTGCCAATACAATATTTACTGAAATATAAGTACAACCAATGTGAAGTTAAAGGCACCGAGCGGAGAAGTGGCATGGCTAGAAAAGGAACTCAGGAATCCTGCTTCTCAGAATCTCTTCCTTTTCCCTGCCAACCCCACCAAGAACCAGCTCCTACAGTCCTCACAGAGCAGGGACTGGAACCCCCAAATCTAACCAACAGACTCACTGCCCACCTACAGGAAAGGAAAGAAGTCAGAAGTTTTAACACACAGTTCCCTGCTCTAACCCAGTGCCTCTGCCCTCCCGCAGAACCAGGCACCTTCCAGTCCTCCCGCTCCAATCCAATGCCCCTCCCCTTCGCCAGAGCCAGGTATCCCGCAGATCCTCCTGCTTTAACCCAAAGCAACCACCACTCCCGCAGAGCCAGGCAGCCTCCAGCCCTCCAATTCCAACCCAATGCCCACCCCCTGCACTAGAACCAGGCATCCCCAGCCTCCATGCTTTAACTCAATGCCCTTTCCCTCCCACAGACCTGGGGACATATGTCTAGTGGGGCAAAGGGTAATGCCCTGGGTCTCAACAGAGCCACACACTTTTCCCCTCCAGGTGCTGGGGCCTGTGCACAGAGCAGCTGTGAATGGCCCAGGCATGCAGCTCTGAACATTCCATTGAAGGCATGTGCTGCTGCCCTCTCCCCGATCTCCTTTGCAGGGCAAAAAATCTCAGACATTTTTTGCCTTTTAAAAACACCTGTCTGAATAGTGATTTAACATGTAAAAACAAGCACATGTCCAGGAAAAAAAAGATATATGATAACCCTATCCTAGCTGCAGCACAGACCTTTTTCACCCCGGCCTCGCTGCCCAGCTGTGCCACTGTCTTGCCACGTGCCTTTTGCTGCCCCCCAGCCACTCCTGCACTCGTGCTGACATGGCCTGGCTTGGGGAGGCACTGCCACCGTGGCAGACATGCTTTGCCATCGCCTTTTGCCACCTCCTGCCCTACCCTGGCCAGCTCCCACACATGTGCAGACGTGGCTTATGTCAGTGCCGTGTTGCACTGCTCTGCTCGTGGAGAGGTGCTGCTGCTCTGCCACTGCCTCTTGCCAGCTCTTCCCTCCCTCCCACCAGCTGGCAGCTCCTGGGCATGCGGCCTGGCTCAAAGCTGCGAGGCTATGGCTCGGCGCTCTGCTCGGCGCTGCTGCTGGAACCCCAGCAATGAGGCAGGCAGGCAGGCAGCCTGGGAAGTGTCTGAAGGTGCTGCAGGCCGCATGCAAAAGGACCACAGACCACATGTTGAGTAGCCCTGGTCTAGTACTGGGTACTGGGTCCTGCCGTGAGGGCAGGGGACTGGATTTGATGACCTCTTGAGGTCCCTTCCAGTTCTAGTGTTCTATAATTCTATTATTCAATATTTCTGGAGACTAGATAACAATTGTTAAGATTTGTTCTTGAAAATGATTCCTTAAACAGAACTGATTTGGTGGCATGGAGAAGACTTACGCTTCATAGGTCACTTTCTCTCTCTGTATTCCAAAGCCTCTTAGTTATCTCTGTTAGCATCCTGGCTCATATATATTTCCTTCAAGTTCTGATCCTGTTGCTCTTTGTACTTTCCAGTGTCCTGCACCATGAACACCATGATTAAGTGGAAAAAGTGCTATCCCCAATTTCCAATCTCTGATGGTAAGCCATGGTAAGCCATGGCTATAATGAATTACCCACTTACCCTAATCTATACCCTCTCTGGAAATTACACTTAAGTTCCATTTATGATTTCATGGACCATGCAGGTGGGACATCAGAGGCTGCAAAACCAGGCCAGATGAAAGTGAGAAATCATCACAGCCTGCATGGGGATTGTAGACAAATGTGAGATGGCATGAGCGAGGAAAGGCAACACATGTGCCCAGTGCCAGAGGGAAAGAAGCTAGAAACGTTCTCACAGGTGTTAGGTTACATAGGGCCAAAACCACCCCAACCCTATATTATTGTCTTGTACTAGCAACAATATGTTTTATGTGTAGCTTGCAGGTATTTAGAGAACTAGTCAAGATGTTGTCTGACTATTTATCAAAGGTGTAATCTCACGTATGGTATGATGCTTAAAATTCAATGCGCTAGAGGCAATACAGCACATAAGGTGTTAACATACATGTCACTGCAAGCTGGAGTGCTTCAACTGCTTCAGCAGCACAAAACAAGCCTTTTAGCTAGCACGATGTATTAGCCAGGACTGTCTGTGTTTGTTTGCTTATTTATTTATACCCTATGCACTTTAACAAAAACAGATTTTTACATGAACAGAGAACTTAGTAGAAAGAAATTCAACAGGGAACTACCAATCTAACCTTTTAAAACCAGCTTCTCCTCTCTCTGACCACCAGATAGTTTTTATAGTATTCTTGTGCTTGCCTTTGAGTGCAGAATGCAACATTCAGTCTCCAGTCTCATTGTGGGCTGGTCTACACCTAAAATTTAGGTCAAACTAGCTATGCTGCTCAGGTGTGTGAGAAATTTCCTGAAAGATTTCTGTTGCTAAGCTGCCTAAGCAGTAGAGCAGACACCAGTAGAAGTCCTCCCTTACCCCAGCTACTGCTTCTGAAGAGGGTGGATTTACTACAGTGACAGGAAAACCCCTTCTGTTGCTATAGAAAGTATCTATACCATAGACTACAGCAGCAGAGCTGCAGGTGAGCCACTGTCATTCTTGTAGCTTAGACATGCCCCTCTGTGTCCTTTCTGTGCATCACTGCAAGTTCTGAGTGTGGTCTTTACCCCCGATAACTGGAAATTGAGTAAAGCCTCTGCCAGTGGTCCTCAAACTGTGGGATGTGCTGCCATAGGAGGGGCACAGAGTAACATTCAGGGGGGCACGGCAGAGCCTGGGCCAACTCTCATGGGGGCAGGAAAGGAGTGCAGCCCAAGCTTACTACACACACAGCTCTGATCCCACTCCAGCCACAGTCCCAGCCCCAACTGCTGGCCACTGATCTGTTTCTCACCCTGCTCCAGGATCCAGACACATCCTTAAATGTGTCCCCAACCTCACATCATTACCCCAGTGTGCATCTCCCCCTATAGTCCTGCTCCCAGCTCCAGTGCCCTGGGGGGAGGCACAGATGGGGCAAAGAGCGGCATGCCAGTGAAAAGTTTGGGGACTACTTCTCTCCACTGGTTCACAGCTATACCTCTATTTATCAAGAGCATAATGCAAAGCCCATTCAAGGGAATAATATGACTCCAAGGGTATGTCTACACTACCCTCCTAGTTTGAACTAGGAGGGTAATGTAGGCATACCGCACTTGCAAATGAAGCCCGGGATTTGAATTTCCCGGGCTTCATTTGCATAAGCCGGGTGCCGCCATTTTTAAATCCCGGCTCGTTCGAACCCCGTGCTGCGCGGCTACACGCGGCACGGACTAGGTAGTTCGGACTAGGCTTCCTAGTCTGAACTACCGTTACTCCTCATTCCACGAGGAGTAACGGTAGTTCGGACTAGGAAGCCTAGTCCGAACTACCAAGTCCGTGCCACGTGTAGCCGCGCAGCACAGGGTTCGAATGAGCTGGGATTTAAAAATGGCGGCGCCCGGCTTATGCAAATGAAGCCTGGGAAATTCAAATCCCGGGCTTCATTTGCAAGTGCGGTATGCCTACATTACCCTCCTAGTTCGAACTAGGAGGGTAGTGTAGACATACCCCAAGTGATTTCTGTGGGATTTGGGTCAGGGCCCAAAGTGGGCATGATTTTGTGTTGCTCTCTGCTACCTTGTTTTAGACTTCAAGTTCTAAATATCCCATAATGTTGTCTTCCCCCACAGAAGTGCAGATATTCACAAAGGTGCACATTTTCATTAAAAGCAATCTTGCCTTTGTATCTGGAGACATAGCAGTCAAATCATACTGCAAATTGAGATGAGAAACAGTGATAATGTGAGCAAGTCACCATCAAAATCTTGCATATATTTTAGTGTTAACATATGGCTGTTCATTTCCTTTCTGAACTGTATGACAGCATTGTTTGTTTTGTGCATGGTAAATATTGTATATAGCGCAAATCAATATGAAATTACTGTGAAGTCACTTGATCATTTAATTATAACATAGTTACATAATAACTCCATGGCTATTTAAGTCCTTCAGATTGCATTAATTATATTGCGTTAATTATTCCCATCCAGTTACATGGATGTATGTCATATAGTTTGATAAAAACAAGATATATTTTTTAAAGTGACTGAAATGAGGGGTTTGAAAATGATGTGGCTATTTGACGCTGTGAAAGCTGTCATTTTGTTAGCCTTGTAACATAATACAGTTATGTAATTCTTGATGAAACTGTCATGCATTTCAATTTGTGCTTTATATATTCGTATATGTATGGATGAGAATTTAATTTCCAAATGCATAAATATCAATTCCATAAAAATGCAGTCACAGTACAGAGTCACTGTACAACAACTATTCTTAATGTTTAAAAGTTAAATTTCAATATTCAGTCACCAGGAACTGTTTCTTGAGTTTCTAAGATCCATGTCCTTTCTCTGTGTTCAGGAAGTTAGGAGACAGGCACACTGATATCATTTGCCAACACAGACAGAACATGCATAGTTATACAGAGAGGAAGGATGGTCTTCCATTTAAATGGGGTTCCTTTCCAAATGTATCACAGCATTTCCTGTGCCTTAATTTTCTTGGGTTTTACCCCTATGTAGTACTATGATACAAATAAAAACAATAGCTAGTTCCTCTTCAGCTCAGACTGCCATAATTAGGGTATGTCTAGATTACAGGGTTTTGTTGACAGAAGTTTTGTCGACAGATATTGTCGACAAAACTTCTGTCGACAAAGAGCATCTAGACTACATCCAGTTCTGTCGACAAAGCAAGCTGCTTTGTCGACATAACAGTGTGGACGCAAAGGACAGTGTAGATGCAATAATGCCTTCTATCGACAGAACTCTGTCAACAAAAGGCATTATTCCTCGTAGAATGAGGTTTACATACGTCGACAAAACTGCTGAGTTTTGTTGATGTTATGTCGACATAACTCAAAGGCAGTGTGGACGCAGGTATAGTTTTGTCGACAAAAGTGGACCCCTTAGGGTACGTCTAGACTACAGGCTTCTGTCGACAGAAGTTTTGTCGACAGATACTGTTAACAAAACTTCTGTCGACAAAGAGCGTCTAGACTACATTGAGTTCTGTTGACAAAGCAAGCTGCTTTGTCGACATGGTAGTGTAGACGCAAAGGACAGTTTACATGCAATAACACCTTCTGTCGACAGAAACTCTGTCGACAGAAAGCGTTATGCCTCGTAAAATGAGGTTTACCAGCGTCGACAAAACTGCTGAGTTCTGTCGATGTTATGTCGACAGAACTCAGCGGTAGTGTAGACGTAGGTATAGTTTTGTCGGCAAAAGTCCACTTTCGTTGACAAAACCCTGTAGTCTAGACACACCCTTAGTGTGTGAAAATCTGGGCCTTTTAGAATTATCCAAGTTTAAATTTAGTTGTCTTTGAATCAAGTCTTCTATTTTCCGGTCTCGTGTTTTATTTTCACTTAATTACAGTTCAAAAACACATGAAGAGGTATAGCACTAACTTCTGACATGCTCATTATTTTCAATGAAACTGCATGGGAAATCGCTCAGAGCACTATTTAGTCCATAATGCATAGTCCATTGAAATATATTCAAAGTCTAATATCCTATGTGGTGGATTAAAGTGAAAATATGCAGGAAGAACCTACAACTATTGTTCTCCTCCGTTCTGTCTAGCAAAGTAGACTCAGTACAGTATACCTTGTTTATTCTGTAATTAAATCCAATTTATTTTATGCTGTGCCCATATTCTTATGTTATTACAGCTGGATAGGGAAAAGCTGCTGCTTTTCTCACCCAGGAAGGCATGTGGGATCTCCATTTGTTTTGGTGTCCAGGAAACAGTAAAGGTTCCTATATAGGAGAAGGGACTCATATTCTTTTCCTTTCCCCTTTTAGGATAAAAGCTGGAGATTATTTTAAAATTGGAGGTGCGAAAGAGATTGAATATCTCATTCCCCACTGCAGCAAACCTTAGCAGCATTTAATTCCTCACATCTATTCAATATCTTCCAATGAATCTAATAAAAATGTAAAAAGTGCTTTCACTTGAATTTTCTGGTAAATCAGTTGCAATGAAACAGTTAAAAATGTTGACTTTTAAACCATCATTATTAGGTTTCAGAGTGAACACAAGCTAGCTATAAATAAGGGCACTTCCATTCATTAGTCATAGGAATAGCTGGCAGATCAGTGTAATCATGGATTCAATGGCGCCAAACCTCCTGTCTTTCACAGCAAACCGGTGCCCAATAAGGACCGTTGTCTTCACATTTCCATGCAGGAGTTGCACACCCCTGACATCTCTTGAACATGGTTTAACTGAATCCAAACTCTCCCATGCCCGTGGGCCTGGGGACAGGATTTGCTCCTTAATGAAAAGCAGGGATATAAAAAATCATTAATCTGGGTTTTTTTGAGACTTAAAGTATCTCTCTAACCATTTTTTGAACTTATTCTCAAGGAGTCCATGAACAGTATTGTTTCAGCTGTACTACTGCTACAAAATGATTTTCTTGAGAAATAGTAGCCCTGTTTATTCTTGATGGCTGTGTCTAGACTGGCAAGTTTTTCCGCAAAATCATCTGCTTTTGCGGAAAAACTTGCCAGCTGTCTATACTGGCCGCTTGAATTTCCGCAAAAGCACGGATGAGCTCATGTAAGATTGTCAGTACTTTTGCGGAAATACTATGCTGCTCCCATTTGGGCAAAAGTCTTTTTCTGAAAAACTTTTGCACAAAAGGGCCAGTGTAGACAGCAGAGATTTGTTTTCCGCAAAATGCCCCGATCGTGAAAATGGCGATCGGGGCTTTTTTGCAGAAAAGCGCATCTTGATTGTCCACGGACGCTTTTCCACAAAAAGTGCTTTTGCGGAAAAGCGTCCTGCCAATCTAGACACGCTTTTCCGAAAATGCTTTTAACGGAAAACTTTTCCGTTAAAAGCATTTCCAGAAAATCATGCCAGTGTAGACGTAGCCGATATGTTGGGAAATTCAGGAATACTTTTGAAAGCTACTCATAATATCTATGTGCATGTAATGGGGGCACACTCACCTCCTGTGAGTGCCCTGTTTAGTTGAGTGTGTTGGCCTTCACTATCATTTTAAAAGCCTTTTTGGCTACTTAGCCCTCTGAGGATATGTCTACACAGCAAAGGTATTTTGGAATAACAGCGGTAATTCCAAAATAACTATGCAAGTGTCTACACAGCAATTGCATTATTTTGAAATAATATTGAAATAACGGTGGTGTATTCTGAAATCAGTAAACCTCATTCAGTGAGGTATAATGTGTCTTCCAAAATAGTTATTTCAAAATAGAGGCTGTGTAAACAGGGCAGCTGCAGTTATTTCAAAATAAGGGGCCTCCAGCCCATCCCAAGGTGTGGCTCTGCTGGCCACTCTGTCCACACTCAGCCAAACTCTATAGTCCCATCTTCCCCTAGAGCTCTTAAAGCTTCAGCAGAAAGAGCTTATGGGAAGCAGAAGGTCCACCCAGCAGCTGCCACTGCCTCAGAACGTGGCAAATGAGTGACTCAGTTTTTCCCACCCAGTACTCCACTGCTCTCTGGGAGCAGTCACATAGCTCCCAAGAGGTTGCCAGGGACTGAAAGAGGCATACACCCTCACTGGGGATGGTGGGTCTCATGTGAGTGTCCCATCACCTGAGCCATTCACAGAGATCCAGAAACATGTCCTTCCTCATCCTGAAATTCTGGAGCCACTGATGGTCTCCCCACCGCTCCATGACAATCCGGTCTCACCATTCTGCACTGGTGTATAGACGTCATAGGCGGCGGTGAACAGTGGAAAGTGGAGGGTCTCCCTGAGGAGCTGGGAATTGGGTTGCTGCAGGGCCTGGGCTTCAGCCTGCAGAAACTGCTGTATGAGTTGCAGCACAAACTGTAATAGCCGTAGACTGCCAAGAGGTAGTTCTAGTTCCATGTCTGGCAAGCTGAGGTGTCTGCAAGGGCAACTGCAGCAGACAGATGAAAAGGCTTTGCTGTCCCTCAAAAGAAGCCTAAGACATTGCTGTACAGGAGGGTCCCTTTAAGCAAGAGCCTCAGATAGCCTCAAGCAGCAGCCACACGAAGTAACTGCTGACTGATGCCCTGCCTGAAGTGGTTCCAGGTGGCCTTAAATGTGAGTTTAGCATCCAATCACTGTGCGAAGTGCTATTTTGATGTTCATTTGGTGTGTATATACGCTATTTCAAAATGAGCTATTTTGGAAGATATCTTTCGAAATTGGTTATTTGAAATAAATGTGCAGTGTAGACACAGCCTGAATGAGTCATACTCCTGTGTAAAATCACAACCTCTTCTGGGGTACACACCTAACAGGGACCCATCCTGGTGACCTCTTCTGGTGTCTCCAAGTCTGTGTGTCAGTTTGTTTCCCCTCAGTATCTTTCCACACTCAAAGAGAGTGGTGACTCTGGGGCTTCTCCTCCTGAAGGTAACTTCCTCAGCCAGCCTCATGGTTTACTTTCCTTGAGATCTGCCCTACACTGACCGCTGCTGAGCTTTTCAGATCCTTTTCTAGGACTCCTTGGTCCCTGATTGGCTGATTCCTCCAGAACCTCTCTAGTCTCCTAGAGAACTTTCTGATCTCAGGGCCTTATCTGCATTTAAAATATTCTAACCCCTGACTGATAATGTTGTACCAAACTCAGCCACTTTATCACAATTTCAGTCTCCAAGTGTTGTGTTCAGCTGCCTGACTACATTTAATGAAACACACTACACTTTTAGTGTTCTGTATACTACACCAAACATAACTGTCAATATTGATAAGGGTGATGGTAAAGGCATTCATTTCTGGAACAGTGGCTGCTTTCTCTCAGTACATTTTGTCTGTGAATTGTTCTCACAATTATGTATGCCACTATCATTTAGGATGAGTACTGATTATTTACTATTAGTTTTGTCAAGAACCTGTATTTTAAAACAGAAAACTCAATAGACATTCCCCATAAAGTCAAATAAACCAAACTAATTAATGAGAAACATTGTCACATATTGTGTGTCTGCTTACTGGGATCTTTTTGAATCAAAGCACTGAGAACCGTTACTGAGGTAGATGACTAACAACTTTATTGAACACATCTCACTGCACAAGTGTCTGTATAGCATTGATTAATCCCTCAAACTGCTGTGCAAGCATGCACTGAGCTCAATGTAAAATCAAAAGTGGGTTTTTGGGGGTAGACTTTTCAGATGTTTCAGATTCTTATTCAGGAACCTGGAAAATAAATTCCCAGAACATGATTCTTATAAATGTATAAATTGTGATAATTTAATGTTAACTCCTATAAAATACAGGCCACAGAACTGTCCCAAATCATTCCTAGACCTGATCTTTTAGAAAAAGTTCTTGATTTAAATAATTGTTAGTAACGGAGAATTTGCCATGACCTTTGGTAATCAGGTACTCTCCATGTTAATTTACACTCTATTTCTAGTCTGATTTTGACTAGCATCAGCTTCCAGCACCACATCATGTTATACTTTTTGCTCTAGAGTAAGAGCTCATTATCAAATACAGATGGCACCTCCCTAAACTGGGACTCTCTGGTCCAGCAACATCAGTGGTTCAGAATGGACCAAGGATGTTCTTGAACCAGAGAGCCCAAGAATAGGGAGGTCTGGTGATGGGGCAGGAGCGGAAGGGTGGGTGTGTTGTGGGGGGGACAAGCAGTACGGTGGGGAGTTGTGGTCCTGGTCCCAGCTGCAAAGCTTCAGGCCTGCAGCAGCTTTGGAGCTCTGACCTGAGTGGCAGCAGTGGTAGCTAGAGAGCCCTGGGGCAGGGGAAGTAGTGGGACCAGGCTAGAGCCCTAACCCTGGGGCAGTGGGACAGCATGGGACAAAAGGGAATGGACCTTTTCTGGTCTGGCAAATCCCATTGTTCGGGATTGGTCAGGTCCTGAAGGTACTAAACAAGGGAGGTCCTACCTGAACTTGTTCCCCATGTAGGTACTTACAGATTATAGTCAAGTCACCCATGAACCATCACTTTGTTATGCTAAATAGATTCAGTTCCTTGGGTCCATCACAATAAAGCCCATTTTTCTAATCCTTTAATCATTCTTAGGACTCTTCTCTGAACACTCTCTAACATTACCTTTTTGGACAGTGTCCTATTGGGAGCTTATGTTCAGCTTACCCACCATGAGCCCAAAATGTTTTTGAGTCACTGCTTTCCAGGATAGCATCTCCCCTCCTCCACATATGGCCTATATTCTCCCCCCCCCCCCCCCGAAAGTATATATTTACAGTTAGTCATATTAAAATAGTTTACTATGTGGTCTACTCTGTATCAGTGACCTGTTCTCTTTATTATATACATCTCTCCAATTTCTGGGTCAGCTGCAAATTCATTATTAGTAATAAATTTATGTTTTCTTCTAAGTCATTAATAAAAATGTTAAATAACACAAGGCCAAGAGCCATTCCCATCAGGACCTTCCCTCCTCCCCAGTTCACAGTTAAATTTTGAGACCTATCCGTTAACCAGCTTTTAATCCATTTAATCTGTGCCATGTTAATTTTATATCTTTTTAATGTTTCAATCAAAATGTTACATGGTAACAAGTCAAACAACTTACCAGAAGTCTAAATATGCTATATCAATACTATTACCTTTATCAGACAAACTTGCAACCTCATTAAAAAAAAGACATCAAGTTAGTATGATAGGATCTAGTTTCCATATATCCATGTTGATTGGCATTAATTATATTATCCTCCTTTAATTCATTATTAATTGAGTCCTGCATCAGCTATTCCATTAAAATGCCTGGGAACCACATCAGACTTACAGGCCAACCAACTTACCCTTTTTAAATAATGGCGCAATGTTTATTTTCTTCAAGTCTTCTGGAACTTCCCCAGTGCTCCATGATTTATTACAAATCAACATTAATGGTCCAGACAGCTCCTTTAAAACCCTTGTATACAAGTTATTTGAGCTAGCTGTATTTTAAAATATCTAATTTTAGTAACTGCCATTTCACATTCTTCTGAGATACTAATGGTATTGGAAGGAACAGTCATAGGACTACATCATTGTTTCCCTCCCCCTCCAAATACCAAATACAAATATTTATTGAGCACTGTCTTCTCTGCATTATTATTGATAATTCTAACATTTTCATCTAGTTAAGATTATTTTGGTTTTTAATATATTTAAATATTTTAAGTATCTCTTTTTATTATCTTTAACTCTGCTATCCACATATTTCTTCTATTGTCATTTTCTTCCCTTATCAAATTTCTATAGTTCCTAACTTCTGATGTATATTCATTACTATCAGCTATCATTGCCAGTCTTCCATTTATTAGAGTTATTTTCTATAGCTGCTTTCTGTCCCTCTCTAAACTAGGCCAGTTTTTTTATACTCATTAGTGCCCTTTTGCTCAATTGTGGGGTTACAGCTTTTTGTGCACCCACTAAAGCTGCTTTCTTCTTTGCACAATTGGGCCTTTTAAAGTACCAAGTATATTTATTATTGGCCTGGACTTAATTCTGTTGTCCATTATAAATGTGATCAAGTCATAATTGCTTGTAGTAAGCTACCTTTATATCTGTCAAGATGAGGTCTAATAGAAAATTCCCCCATATTGTCATCTATACATTTTAGAAATTCCAAGCATGTTTTAGTGCTGGTAGAATGAAACCACCAGCATATATCACTCAAATTAAAATCCAGTTGGTCACAGTATTGTTACACATTACACATAGATGGATAGGGAGTTGCTCATCCTGTTCCTCAGTATGATTAAATGATCTAAAGCAGACATCAAGTTTATACCTGTAAGGATAGTTATCCATAAGCATTCAAAGACATTTTCTTCTGAGTTATCAATAACTTGGAAACTGGTAATACCATTTTTGACATACAGTGCCCACTTAATCCTTCCTAAAATCATGGATTATAACATATTTAATATTCCATTCTTGAAAGTTATCCTACCAGCTTTCAGTAACAACTAGATTGAATGTGTGCTACTGAATGAGTAATTTCAGCTCCTCCTATTTGTTTTCTAGGCTCCTAGCACTGGCAATTAAATCATTTCTTTGCTCCATGTCCTTTAGATTTTAGATTAATTGTGTTCTTACCATCTCCATTTTGTGTTAAATGAGTACTCATGTCACCCATGTCTTTAGCCTCTCCTTTCTGTTGCTACTTTAATACCCTTCTGAATACTTTTGGCATCCTGTCCCTGAACAAATTTGTTCTCCTTCTACTTAGGTGGAGACCAATCAAACTATATAGTCCCCTCTGCATAAAAGGTGGACAAATATTCTACAAAATCAAAACCGACCACCCTACCCCTCTTTCCTAGCAAGTAGTTTATTTCCAGAGTCTTCTGCCTTCCCTTCCCCCAGGAAGAATCTCTGAGAAGATCCCTTGAATATTCTTTTCTTCAACACATGTTTGAGTTTCTTTGAAGTCATCTCACATCTACAACATAATTATCTTGTGATGTAGTGTCTTTACTGCAGATATGATCTATCACCGATGGATTCTTGTCTGTGAACTTCAGAAACCTACCTGATCTCAGAGTAATATCTCGTGTCTTGGCTCCCTTGCAAAATGTTCATTCAAGTCTTCTGATTACTGAAACCTCAGCAAGGATCATTTGTCTTCCTTGGATGGTTGGAGAACTCTTTTTCTAGGCAAACTTTTATTTTCTTACAGGTTGGGACAAGCAATGTGGGTCTGTCTAAAGTACTTTGCTCTACATTGTCAAAAACTTTTCAGATTATTTTCTCTCCCACTGATAGAAGCCATTAACAAGAAGAGCTGGTATCAAGTTGTCATGAGACAGAAAACAGAATAAACACACTTGACACTTTCATCTAGCAGTTTGTAAACAGAGATTAAATTAACAGTGTGTTGTCTACACCTATAAACATTGTTTTAGGCCCTCCGTGGCTTGAAATACACTCTGAATTTAATGGGAGGTAGAAATGATCTTTTAAAAAATATTGAATAGCTTAACAGATATTGAGATGAAAATCAACAAAAGTGATTGCTGACTGCACTGAATTCATTAGTGATTTATGCTTTCCACTATAATAAAAGATAAGGTATACAAGTTTAAATAACATATTTTATTTTAGTTCAGCTTTGCTAAAAAGCGAGCTGTGAAAAAATGGTGTTCATATCACATGGTATTAAACTTATTCTGTATTTTTCATAAAAGTAAAAGAAACAGGAAATCACCAGTAAGCAACTCAGCACTGTATGGCAAAAACTATTAGCCTCTGCATAACACACCTTGGATGCGTCTAGACTGGCACAAAAACTTGCCAGCTGTCTACACTGGCCGCTTGAATTTGCACAAGAGCACTGACGTTCTAATGTAAGAATTCAGTGCTTCTTGCGCAAATATTTTGAAGCTCCCACTCAGGGATAAGCCCTCTTACTCAAGAATACTTGCGCAAGAGGGACAGTGTAGACAGGCACCTTAATTTTTTGCGTAAGAAAGCCCAATGGCTAAAATGCAAAATCTTGCCACCTATCTACACTGGCCGCGAGTACTTGCGCAAGAACACTGACATTCTAATGTATAAAATCAGTGCTTCTCGTGCAAATACTCTGACGCTCCTGCTCAGGGATAAGCCCTCTTGTGCAACTGTTCTTGCGCAAGAGGCCAGTGTAGACAGGCAACATCAATTTCTTGCGCAAGAAAGCCCGATGTATAAAATAGCCATTGGAGCTTTCTAGCACAAGAGAGCGTCTACACTGGCATGGATGCTCTTGTGCAAAAGCACATCTTTTGCGCAAAGGCACATGCCAGTGTAGACGCTCTCTTACTCAAATACTCTAATGCAAAAACTCTTGCGTTAAAGAGTATTTGCGCAAAATCTTGCCAATATAGACGTAGCCTATATGTATATGCACAGAAACACAATGGCTACATCTACACTGGCATGATTTTCCGGAAACGTTTTCTGTTAAAAGAATTTTTGGAAAAGCGCATCTAGATTGGCAGGATGCTTTTCCGGAAAAGCACTTTTTCCGGAAAAGTGTCCGTGGCCAATCTAGACGCGCTTTTCTGCAAAAAAGCCCCGATTGTCATTTTCGCGATCTGGGCTTTTTTGCGGAAAACACTACTGTGCTGTCTACACTGGCCCTTTTCCAGAACTGGCCCTTTTCCGGAAGACTTTTGCCCGAATGGGAGCAGCATAGTTTTTCCGGAAAAGCACTGATGATTTTACATGAGATCGTCAGTGCTTTTCCAGAAATTCAAGCGGCCAGTGTAGACAGCTGGCAAGTTTTTCCGGAAAAGCGACTGATTTGCCAGTGTTGTCACAGCCCATGAGGAAAGGAACATCCTTAGCATCAAAACATATTCTGCACCATCCATCAATTATTACAAATCTGTCGGAACAACAATTGAACAAGAGAGAAAAGATAACACAGAATATAGTGTATTACTTAAAATACTAGCCAATTAGCCCATCATAAAACGGAATTTTCAGGTCTCTCCTCCACGTCCTATTCCCTTTCTATCTCGGTCTTCTCTCCTGAGCCTCCAGTCTCTCGTTCTGTCTCTCTCTCTCCACTCCTCCTACTGCCTGCCCCTCCCCTCAGCTCTCCTCTGTCTCCTGCCTCTCTCTCCGTCTCTCTTTCTCTTCTCCCCCTCCTGCCTCACATTCTTTCTCTTCTCCTCCTCCTCCTGCATGGGGAGCATGGAGCCCAAAAGGCTGTTTGCGCTACTTGCTCCCACGCAGCAGACCGGCTGAGTGGCTGCCTATGAGTTCCAGCTGCCCCCCTGCACCATTTCCCTTCACCCCAGCACTGACCTTGCAGCCTCCCATTTGTCCTCCCCCTCATTCCCCTGCCCTCCCCTGGCCAGGGTCTGTTCATGGCCAGGGGGCGAGGCCTTGAGCCAATGTCACGCTGCACGTCACCGCCCCACCCCCCTTCACCTCCCGCCGTGGCGCTCAGATGACTTGGCTCAGCTGGGCTGACGCGGGGGCGCAAGCGGCCATTTGGGCCCCACTGGGGTGCTGCATGGGAAGCACGGGGCCAAACGGCTGCTTGTGCCCCTGCAGCGGGCCGGCTGAGTGGTGCAGAAGTCAGCTGAGTGCCATGGCGGGAGGTAAAGGACGTTACAGAGGCAACAGCGCTGCCCAGAGGCAACACCAAGAATTACACCATTACAGAGTCACAGACATTGGGCAACTATTACTTAAAATATTTGAAAAGGAAGGATACAATAAACTATGTGTTAGTGCCAAAATGTGAGCAAGTATCAGATACAAATATTGCTTTATAAACATATACTTTCAAAATATGCAAATATAGAAAACAGACATTAGTATTTCTACTATTTGCAAATTATAAAGGCTACATCTATAATACACTGTAGTTCAAAATAAGATACGAAATTTGAGCTACACAAATTGTGTATCTTATTTCGATCTTATTTTGTAATTCGGTGCTGTCTACACAGCGCCACATTTTGAAATAACCCACTATTCCAAAACATCCCCTACTCCTTGTGAAATGAGGTTTGCAGTGATGTTGGTATAGTAAGCTTGCTGTGGAATAATAGGCTTGCTGCTAAAATGTGGGATAGCTATTTTGGAATACTCTGATGTCCTGAAACAGTGTTGCAGTGTAGATGTAGCCAAAGTTACTTAGTTTTGGAGATACATAAGTTTTCATACAACCACTATTACCAATGTACCTCTTAGGGACATGAAAATGATTAGATTTCTTCTAAAATTACTAAATACAGATTCACTTAAAAATCAAGAAGTAAATGGTATTGATTTCTTGGCAGCCGTACAGGAACAGTACTGCCAAATCACATACTGTACAGTGAGAGGCTGAATCAAAAGATATAAAGAACAAACTAACAGTACTAGTCACATGCAGCAATTAGCTATGGTAACAAAATTGTTTTTAAACTAGGATTTAGACTTCATTTAAATAAAACTCTCCTCAAATTTATATGTTACAATGCATTCAGTCTGAAATGAAAGTGCTTAGTGTGTGGAGTCTCAGTGATTAGACTTTAATTTCAGGAAGGCTTAGAAGGGTTGGAATTTAGGGATAGGAAATGTTCCTAGCTGGCAGAAAACATTCTAATTCTTTAGATAAATAAAGATTCACCCCTACAGCTTCCTCCAAAGAATTATTCAACCATTTCTGAAAATGCTACATTGTTAAGCAGTTCTCTTTAGTCTTAAGCTGAAAATCAGTATACCTTGATTAAGAAGTGATTAATATTACTTGGTGAGAAACTAAGCTGTCATGTAGTAGTCTGGAGGATACGCAAAAAAGTCAGAAAGATATTACAACACAGCATGAGCTACTCTCTGATCTTCTAAATACCTGGACTGTATTTGCTTCTACAATTTCTGTCTTATCTAACCTTTTTTATATTCACCTGTAAGTTTATATTAAAGCCCCAATCAGTAGTATAGCTTTTAACTGAGGATTTCACAGTGTACAGAAATTAACCACATAAAATACATGCATTTGCACTTTAAAATCCTTCCTGCAATTGCACTGTATTTCTAAGATAGTAAAGTCTAGAAAAATACACATACAAAAGTTGATCTATATTATAATTATAACTCCAAATGTCACAGTGTGATAGCAATTAATGGGTACTGCTAGAAATGATTTGTATTACAGTAGTACCTAGGGGGTTAGTGCTAGGCACTGTACAAACATATTTAAATACCAGATACATTTACTGCAACAAGCTATAATAATATAAAGACCTTGATACTAGGACTACTGTAGCCAGCTTAGGAAGGAACCCTAATTAAACTAAATCTATTTTTAAACAAATTTAGTTAAAGTGGTATGGTACAAAAACTGTGCATAGACAAGTCCCTAGTGGAGGACTGTCCCTTCCACTGCAGTGCTTACATTCTAAATAGACAAGACAGACACAAGGTGAACAAGGAAACAGAGGTGAAGTTGCTTGCCTGAGGTCATATAGGAGGTCAGTGGCAAAATCAGAAATAAAACCCACGTTGCCTAACTCCCAGGCCTAATCCACTAAACCATGCTGTCTTTCATGATTAAGGAGACTAATTATCAATTTAAACTTGGGCATGGATCAACCTAATTTGTTTTTATTTCAGATCAGATAATCACTAGTGGAACTGGTGACTATATTCACTGGAACGCATCAAGTATGTTAACACAGAGCTTGTCACTAGACATAATGCAGACGTGTGGGGTTGGGCTGATGTGACTGTGCTGTCTAGAAAGCTAAGGACAATTGCATTCTATATCTGGAGGAGTCCATGCACCTCAAAGGGGCCAGGAAAAACATATTACCATGGCCACAGTTCCCATTCATGCTAGTGAATAGGGAAGGGATTGCAGAGGCTCCTGGAGCTTCTTCTGGATCTGTTCATCTTATCATTACCCCTGTATCATTTATATAAATTGGCCTATACAAATAGTCATATAAGGAGTAAACTACTTATATTGGTGCTCCTGCAAAAGTGAATGCTTAGAATTGTTACAGTATTTCAATAAGGTGTAAGCTCTGTGTGGATCAAATGAAGTACAGGCTTTTCTGCTGACTCTGCCTAAAACATTTGTCTTCTATCCCAGTTGTTAAAGTATGCAGTCAATGATCTTGTGAGATGAAGAACATATGCCAGTAACACTTCATTTCAACAAACTTACTTAATGTTTCTTACTTTGATCTTTCAATGCATACTTCCTGCAACTGGAGTTAGTTACGGGCTAAAACAAGCTCCCAAAGATTTAGAATTTTTTTTCTCAGAAAAAAAATGTTCCATTTGTACCAGATCTCATTACCAGGTATGCCAAATGAACCTTCCAGTTCTTTTTCACAGTAGGTTCTTACATGGACATCATCATCATAATACTGAAACACATCCCAACTATTCATTGATTTTATCTCATAACTCTCCTGTAAAGTCGGGAAACACTATCTTCTTTTTACAGATGAGGAACAAAGGGCCTTGATAGACTGAATGGGCCACACAAGAAATCTGTGTCTATGACAGGAACTGAACTATGCACTATTCATTTTTTCTCTCCACCTTTCATGAAACACCATGGAATATTTTTCAGCCTTAATGCTCTTTTCAGCTATGTTCAGAGTCAAATTTTCAGCTAGAGACAAATTCTCTCTCATGTTCTGTGGATAGGCAAGGTCCAACGTGGAAAACAAATGTCACAACTACATCGCAGCTGGGATCCTGAAAATAGAATGCCATCACAGGAAAAATCTCCAATTCCAAGCAAAATTTGAAGTCTAGTTCTGAAACATTTTTCTGAAGGAATGATCTCTGAATGGTCCTGTAGCACCTGTAGTATTCTGAAGAAATGGTTGGAGTATACTAGGCAAGTTATGGCAGCATAGGAGATGCCCAGAATAGATCCACTTGTTCATAACCTTATGGGAGAAGCAGTCTTTGAAAACATTTCCTTACTATACAGAGTCATTTAGATAGTTCACAGTGACCACCTCCACAGTAGAATATTGACATAAAAATAAAGGATTGTCGTTGCAATATAGTCAGATTGAAAGGTCCTTACAATATAGTGACGTTCTATTTTTCTAAAGAATCACAGAATCATAGAACACTAGAAGTGGAAGGGACCCTGAAAGGTCATTGAGTCCAGTCCCCTGTCCTCACGGTAGGACCAGGCATTGTCTAGACCAGAGTTTCTTAAACTATGTTCTGCGGAACCCTGGTGTTCTGTGAACAACTCGCAGGTGTGCTGCGACCTCTTCTTTGGTTTTGTTACTAACCTGCTCTTAAATATCTCCACAGATGGAGATTCCACAACCTTCCTAGGCAATTTATTCCAATGTTTAACCACTCTGACAGTTAGGAAGTTTTTCCTGATGTCCAACCTAAATCTCTCTTGCTGCAGTTTAAGTCCATTACTTCTTATCCTATTCTCTGAGACCAAGGAGAACAATTTTTCTCCCTCCTCCTTGTAATACCCTTTTAAGTACTTGAAAACCACTATCATGTCCCCGCGCAGTCTTCACTTTTCTAAAGAAAGTATTCTTATTCCAGAAAGAGTGTTAAAGTAGAAGTAAATTTGTGATACATATAAGTGATTTAAGGTAATCAAACCTTAGTAGAATGCTGAGGTGGTTTTTTAAGTTTGTAAAATGTTAGATGAGTGCAAATGATCATTATGGCAATAGAATTAGAATTCCATTGCTCTGGGTCCTCATTTAAGTGCTCAGTCCTTCATGATATGGAATTCCTAAAAAAGTGGAATTTTGTCCTCTTCAGATTATCAACTGTCTCAGACTTACATGTGTTCAGTTTCTTGATGTTTATAGTCCTTGGAAATTGAAGTGAGCGCTAAAGTGTTTCATCACATCTTCATCATTCTCTAAAAAGAACAAACACAATGAACAGTAAATTCTTCCACACGGGCTGTCCTAAACTTTATTATTAATTGTTATTATTTATATTGCAGTAACACCTAGAACTGCCAACCAGATCAATGAATTCCCTAGTTTACCATTAAGGCAAGATCCCTGTGTGAAAATCTGTCGTGATCATAGTTTAAGAACTACCTCACCAATTTCTTTCAAACTTGACTTGTCCTTTAGATTTCTTCTGATCTACAAGAACATTTCTAAGTAAAAGCTTTTCGACATTTTGACTTGCACATGTTCAAACTCTGTGACTGGAATATTAAAAAATGCAGCTTTATCTTACTCACCTTTCATTTATCACTTTTCTTTGATTGTGAGCTCATTGGAATAGGATTCTGGGACAGAACTTAAAAGGTATTTAGATGCCTGAAGATGCAGCAAGGCACCCTGAGGAATTTTCAAAAGTGCCATGGTGCCTAACATCCTTTTATCTCACTTTATTTGAGGAAATTATAAGAAAGAAAAGAGGAGGGAAAGAAGAAGAGGCTACAATAGAAGCCACCCCCACATTCAGAAGTTATTGTATGGAGTAGACATGTAGGGTATGTCTAGACTGTATCCCTCTGTTGGTAGAGGGATGCAGATTAGGCAGGTCAACATTGCAAATGAAGTGAGGGATTTAAATATCCCATGCTTAATTTGCATAAAAATGGCTGCCGTTTTTGCTGACTCAGCCCTTTGTTGGCAAAAAGCAGCAGTCAAGAGTGGGATCTGTTGAGAAAGAAAGCCTTTTTCGACAGATCCTGAAAACCTCCTTGCAGGAAGCATAAGGGATCTGTCAAAAAAGGCTTTCTTTCTTGACAGAACTCCCTCTAGATTGCTGCTTTTTGTGCACAAAGTGCTGAGTTGGCAAAACGGTGGTCATTTTTATGAAAATTAAGCGCAGGACATTTAAATTCCCGCTTCATTTGCAATGTTGATCTGCCTAATCTGCATCCCTCTACCAACAGAGGGTTGCAGTCTAAACATACCCGTATATTGTTAATGATATTGCCTTACATTTTCAAATGTGAATAGTGTTTTTTTGTCAGTGATGACTGATGCCTGCCAATAGGGGAGGGGCAGAATGAGGGTAGATGTCTTCAGCAATGGTATTGAACTTGTTCAGTACAAGCCAAGCAGCAAATCTGAGGGAGGAAGGAAGTAATTCACATGCCTCCGCATGTTTCCTTTTGTTTTGGGACACAGCTTGAGCCTGATGCATAGAAAATACCTGACCTCTGAAAAGCAAGTTGTTGGATGTATCTCAAATTGAGCACCCAAAATCACTAATGACTTTTGAAAAATTTGGCCACACACTAAAATTAAAATGTAGAATGGATATTTCTCATAATTCTTTAGGATACAAACCAACTACCACTTGCTTGGGTGTATGAAGAGACTTATGGCAATGGCATGTCATTGCATAATTGTTCATTATGTGAAGGTCTTCAAACTTGTGTCTGAAGAACGTGGTACTGACTACTGTGGGAAAACATTAATGGGCAAGTACAGTAAATCTTACATATTTGTAAACCAGAGGTGCTGAGACCACTGTCACGGGAGAGTGAAGAGAGGAAATTGGCTTTTAGCTCATGCATTAGAGAAACATGGTTTTAGCCCCTAAGATTGCAGTTTCAGTCCCTCCTGCTGATGACCCAGGTCTGTCGGCTTTACATATTTACAGTCACAAACACAAATATGCTTTATCAGAGACCCAGCTGTGAATGTTGTGTGTCTTGTTTCAAATTAATTCAAGTAAACTTACAATAAACATTCAGCATTATTGTCTCAATTATATGAAGACACAAAACAGTATTTGGCTATTCAGAATTCCATGTGATGCGTGTATAGTGTTTTTTGTCAGATGTCTTGCTACTGAAACAGGAGATTTATAGGCCCAGATCAATGAAATCAATGGCTGTTAGGAGCCTAAATACCTTGATAATCTAAGCCATAGACTTTCCTACCATGCACGTTAATTTCTGATCAAGCTGTGTTGTGTAGTGGGGTTTTAACCCTTTCTAACTTGCTAGGTATGTTTGTTCACCCTCTTTCATCTAATTTTTCACTCGCTAATTTTAATATCTTCCTCACCATCTTTGTACTTTTATTATCCTTGCTAGATTTTCTTCTCAACTAGGCTTTTAGATCTGCTTTACTATGGATTGAATCTTCCTTCACCCACGACCCATGTACAGAGACAGTCTGTATGTGTTGCTCTTTCTTCTTGTTTGGAAGTAGGGGTCACCTTTGCAGTAGCATTCTTTTTCTTCCATACCGTTTGGATGATGCCCCATGAGTCCACACTGAAAGAGATGGCAGACATTTGGAAGCCTGGGGAAGGAATAAGAAGCTTGGTTTGAGGTTGGAACACATATCCTCTTCCAACCCTTGGCGATTCCTCAAAAATAATAATTCAGTCTAGGGCTGCGGTAACTTATTCAGGGGATCCAGGAGCAGCTATTACCAGTGGATGGGGAAAAACTGGTAAAAGGCTCCAATCATGGTGTAATACCAGGAATCACTTGGACTGAAGTGGGGATATGGAAGTGGAGACACTATTAGCCTAAGCTGATGGAAGTGGCACAAAACCTACCATGGATTCCTGGAGATCAGATAGGTTTGAGTTTGTACTTCTGGTTTAGTCCTTGGAAAGAGACAAACACTGCCTTCTCTGCTGGAACACAGGGCAAGAACTCCTAGAGAAAGTCTTATTTACTTCTACAGGCTGAGGACTTTTAAGAGCTCCATGATTTTTGAATACTTCATAAATATCATTTTCTTGCGGCAAAATTTCTTAAACTCCCCCCAAACTATTGCTCAACAATTAAATGTTTCTGTCTTCCTTAAATTCTGAGTTTGAAATCCTGCCACAATACCCTTTGTAAATGTTTATATTAGTTCAGTTCCCTTCCTGTTTTCCATTATTTTATTTGTTCTCTGATTGTGAGTGTTATAGGTAGTACTTTGTGCTAGTTCTAATTTCTTTTACCTATCTAATCTATGTAGTTAACTCAACTGATCCATCAGATTCCTCCTAGTGTATGTGTGTGTTCCAATTTCACTTTTTTCCCCATCACAAGATTCATGTAGTTTTTTATATAATCTTATTTACAAAGTCATGTATCTCTGAATGTTAAATACTTTGCTTTTGAAAAGCATTTTGTCTGAAAAACAAAGCATAGGTTTATTCTCCTATTAATGCATGAAGGCACTTTGGGAGAGAAATTCCCATTAGCATTAGTAATAGCTATACATGTTAAATCTTGCTCAACAATAGACACCTACTTGCACCACCATTTATTGATTGTGTTCCTCCTCTAATAATAGTAATCTGACTAAACATCCAGTACATTGCAGATCTTATTAATAATAGTGTTTTATATAACATATTAGAATAAAAACTAGCCAAAATGTTAAATGCATAAACATGAATGGCCAAATCCTGAAGTCCTTGGTCTGTCTTTGCTCTATCTTTACACACGCACAACCATTCTAGATGTTAACGGAAGTTCAGTCCAAACAGGGACTGAGTAAAATCTGGATAAGGATTCCATGTTTAATTACCCTGGGCATAGTATCCCGTTGGTTAATACTACTCATATCTCCTACTTAGTTGCCCTTTAGGGAGGGCAAGGGGAGGGAATGACATTGATCAAAGAGACAATACTGTAAACTTCACTAAGCAAGACAAGTCAGAATCTATTTCAGGGGTAAATATAAGATGCTTAGAGCATTGGAATTTACAACTGATGGCTGAGCTCTCTGCTATTTTTGATGAGTGATCTGCATAAGTTAGGTTTCATGGAGTAGGATGTTTAAATCTCTCTTCTCTGTGCAACTGGAAGTTAACTAGGGATATTAAATTGATCCTCCTTGTATAGATATATTTATTAATAAACAAAATAATTAATAACAGTAATAGACACAATAACATAAAATAAACAATAATAAATACAATAAAATAATACAATAATAATAATAATTTGTAATATGGTAGCAACTAAGGACCCTGGTCATGGATCACTGCTCCATTGTCACAGGCATTATATAAACAGATAAAAAGATGGTCCTTGCCCCACAGGGCTTATATCTCAGTGTACAATTTAAGAGATAAATGTGAGATTCTATGGTCTTAATTGGCATTTGGAACATATAAATATTAGAAGATTCATAGGACTGAAATACCATATTTCTGCTTACATTTTCTGATCATCTACAAAATTGATCACTTAAAATAATTTATTCTCAATTGAAGGGTGACATATATTTGAATTTTGCTACTAAAAAGACACAGATGAATTGATCATAAGGACTAACTGACATAGATCTTTCACTTTTGAGATTTTTAACGAATCACTAGTATTTCTACCCTTTAAAATGCAAATACAAATGAATGAGGAATAATTCTAATAACCATCTATTTTCTTTATTGAAGATCAGCCATTATAAATGTAAACAATAGCACAATTCAACATTTAGGAAGTCCTTCCTTTCTCTTACTAAAGAATTGAATAGTCCTCACTAAAACAATCCATTATCTATTTTCTTTAAAATTTTAATGCACAGGTATGTGAAAATTGTTTAAAAGATTGAAATGTCAAAAATATCTTATTGACAAATGAAGTCTGTGAGTTCAAATCCATAAATGAACATGAGTTTTGTGTCTAAATTTGGAGAATATCTCTCTCCCACCTAGTTTGGCAGAATTCTTCACAGCTAGCGGAGACCTATGTCTTGAACAATAGCATTAACATTGAAACTGACTGATCAGTGATAGGAAAACTAGGTCAAATCATCATAGAATCACAGAAATGTAGGGCTGGAAGAGATTTCAAGATGTCATCTAGTCCAGCCTTTTGTGCTGAGGCAGCACCAAATAAACAGTCCATCCTGATAGGCAGAAAGGAATCTTGAGAAAAACTCTGCTCTCATGAGATATTGTGCCAGATTTCTAGGCTGAAAAGGGTCAGATTCATTTTGGAGGAGCAAACAATTGGCTGATTTCCCATTACTTGCACTGGCAGAACATGGTGAGGAAGTTGTACCATGTCATTGCTTCAGTCATTGCTGTCACTGTATCAGTAAAATCAAACAAATGTGATTTTTAGTTTTCAACAATCACTTTAAAATAGGATCCAATACAGAAGTCAGGGTTGGGCCTGCAGGTAGTAAGCATTGATTTTATTCTGTAAACCACTTTGTAGTTGTATTTTCTAAAAAGCAGCATAGTCACACAATAACTGTAAATCACTGAATACCATTTCAGGTAACCTTATGCATAAGTATTCTTATAACATCCCATAGTATCTCTAAGTCACATTTTTAAAAAACAATATGTGATGGAAGTGGAACTGACAAATTAAAGGACATCATTCATACTGAATCATGGCTCTTTCCAGGAAAGCCATGTATCAGGAGATGACTAAGGAGGTATCAAATGTGTGAGTTTGCCAATGAGACCTAGTGATGTGCCAAAAAAGAGTCATAATATTAGGAACAAAGAGAGAAGCTCAGATTCTTTAGCAATGCTCATTACTGACAGAAAAGGAGTTAGCTTTCACAAAGAAGAGAAGGAATCCATCTTCTTCCCTTTGACAGGAAATTTCAGGAAGTGTTGGAAGGAGTCACTGAAGCAGAGGTCTCTCTGCATCACAAGGTGCAAGGCCCATGTTAGACAATATTCAGTTCTGCACCCATTAAAAGGAAATCTTTGGTGCTGGATAGCTCAGGTGAGTCATAGATTTTAAGACTGAAAAAGACACTCTGATAATTTAATCTGGCCTCCTGCATAATACCCAGAAACACCCAAGGCAGAATTTCATTTAGAAAGACTTGACAAGTATCCAGTCAACCTCAAGATTTGCCACATACTTTCTGAATTATCTTAGGAAAGTCACTTGTTCTTTCTGTGCCTTAGTTGCCCAATTTGAAAAATGAGGATAATCACCCCATCTCATTTAGGAGTTATGAGGAGAAACAAATTCATGTTTGCAAGGCTCTCATACACTAGTAACTAGCATGATGGAGAATTAAAGGTAGGTAAAAGGCATTGTCATAAGTTGCTCATCAAAGGTGTTTATTATTATTTGTTTTTTTCATATTATTCTCCACTCCCATGTACAAGAATAATTTGTCAGTGTAGATTTGAAAAATATTTGTCTGTTTATGAATCTGAAGCCAGGATTTTATTTGGTAGTGGTGGTTTTATTTCAAAAGAGGCTACAAATCATTGTCTAGGTAATTTATTAAAGTCAGATGATTCATTTGATGGAATAAATAAAATGTGCCAAATTTTGAGCTAACTTTCATCTTATGGAACACTGTTGAAGAATGGACAGCATGTGGACATATGGATGGGAAAAGAAATAGTATATTTCAACACTTTTCAGCTACAGAGATTGCAGATATTGATTAGTCCTCAAATTGGCACACTACTTTTCTTACTAAGGTAGAGGAATGTCTATTTTAATCACTATCACATGGGTAGAATAATGGTGGCATGTGTCTTTGGTCTTTACCCAAATGCAGCATGTTTTGGCATCAAGATTCATTAATTAAAAGACTATTCAATGACAAATAAACTAACAGCACTTCACATTAAGCTGAATTACAATACCCAAACACTTTATTGTATTTCTGCCAGTTCCAGTAACTATATAATTGTGTCTTCATTCTGACATCCTTCCATTGATATCATAGATGCATTGTGGCATCTGATTCTAAAATCTACTCAACAATTTGCTATGCTGAAAATAAAAGAGTACCAAGTGGAGAAAACTTTGGCGGTAAATGCAAGGTGAATATTACTGAAAAATAGAACACATGCATCTGTTGCCTCCACACAAAAAATTAGCACGTAAAATCAGCACAGGCAAGAGGGCTATGTCTGTGGTTCTCAATGTATTTCATAATATCTTCACATCACAAACCAACAATTTACAACATCCTCCCCAATCAGCCAATCATCCTTAGCCAAAAGTCATGCCTTCAGGCCTTCTCTTCTTCGCCTTGCACTTTCAATACATTATTTTTTTTACCACACTGCAATTGCCCATTTTAAATATCCAACAACAGCTCTCTGGACTGCTGTTGTCCCGCACTTTAGTCCAGGTGCTGTTGCCCTGGCTGTTTTTCTTGGCACAAGGTGTTGCCTGTGGTGTTCTAAAAATCTGTGCAGGAGTACCAGCTGCATGAGAGGCAAAGCAAATGACAGCAGGGGTTCTGTTCTCTCAGAGATGCCCAGCTGAGATGCCCAAAGACCAAAAAACACATTTTTTTTAGCTGCTGCCTGCTGCTACGTGTCCACCTTAACATCACTTTTGATTTGTTTTCTGATGTGATTTTTGTTTGTTACAAATCAACAGTTCTGAGGACAGAAGAAGAAAAAGTAAAGACATCTGGCAACTCATGAGAAAAATGGGAGTGGCAATTCAGAGGGGGAAAATGAAGGACATGAGTTAATGTTAGTGTGCACCTTTTGTATGTTGCCTTCGGAACAATTTCTTCTGAAGAATGTAAAGACTGCAATATTCAAAGTTTTTCTGTAATGGTCAAAAGCTCCCTTATGTTACCCATAAAACTCCTGTTGCAAGAAGAGGCCACCACTCTTATTCCCATAGAAATACAGAATAAGGTGGCAGCTAGCAAAAGAATCTCTTCTGTTTCTGTTGCTGGCTGCCTCAGCCTCATCAATGCCTAAACTCATATACAAAAATGTTAAAGCTTTCCTTTGCTATTCTGAATTTATATTTATTGCAATACAACATATCTATTAGTGCATGTATCACTGGTAAATTTGTTACTGCTTCAAATGTACAATACATAATGTTGCAGCAATTTCATTTTACAAGCTAATAATGTACTGTAATGTAGCTCACAATATCATGTAGATGAATTTGATTAGGGAGGTTCTACAGTCAATCAGGCTGAATAGTGGATTACATGAGATTCAAGTTTTAACTTATTTACTGTACAAATGAACAGCCTGGGTGCACAATAAATGTGTTAATTTAGCAGGTGTATCATTTTCTCTTCTCAGATATTCACTGAAGAGGAACAAATGTTAAACAGTCTATTTTGACTCAAATTGAAATACAGCAGACTTGCAATGTTTTTTGACACTTGACATGTTTATTCTTTTAAAGAGAATCATAATCACATTTAACTGTTTTGTGAATTTAGCTTAACTGCTTTATTTCGTTTACAACGCTAACTCCTCAAGCTAAGGAGATGTGACAATAATATGGGTTTCTGATGTGCAGTAAATAAAAATTCTAGACCTCTTGCAAATAGAGAAAAACTTTTAAAAATCTTGCTTGGAGAACTGTTTTTCAAAACTTTTTCAATTAAAAAAAAACAACCAAAGATGGTGCTTGTAGCACAGCATTACCCAGTGGTCAGTTTGCTATGAAAGAGCAATTTTTTAAAGTTTTATTTATTTATTTATTTAACATTCAAATGTGAATCAGCAAGCCCAGAGATGCCAGCACTCAGTCCTGGCACAAATTAAGCACTGGCATTACCAATTGTTCATGTTGTTTATCATTGTAGAGGGAGGAATGGCACTCGTGTATTGCCAGATATAAAGGTAAGAGTGAGGCAAGAGTGTTTGAAATAGACAATAAGAGATTTTAATTATAACTAGACAACCTTTCTGCAGGTTTTCAGGGCTTCTCACTACACTTTACACTGGGAGGAAGGATGGTTTAGTAATTACAGAGCTAGCCTGAGACTTGGAGTTGATTCCCCACTTCGCCACACACTTCCTGTGTGACTTTGAAATGACTGAGAATTAGCCATGTGGGCCCTTGTAAAAATCTCATTATTCACCCATCTGCATCTTTAGCCACCTAAATACCTTTAAAAATCTGACACTTCAGTCTGGTCCACACTTAAAATTTAGATTGACACAGCTATGTTGCTCACGGGTGTGAAAAATTCACACCCCATGAGCACCATAGCTATACCAACCTAAATCTCAGAGCAAAATCAGCTAAGTTGATGGAAGTTGCTCTAGCTACTACTGCTCAGGGAGGTGGATTACTTACTATGATGGAAGTATATATCCTATGGCACTACAATGGCATTACTACAACATCATAACTATGACGTTATAGTACCTGTATCTTAGTTATGTCCTCATTCTCTGTACCTCAGTTACATGTCTGTAAAATGCAAGGAATAGCATTTTTCTACTTCACAAAGTGTACTGTGAGAATAAATATATTGATGTTTGAGAAGTATTGCAATACTATAGTAAAGGGGGCCAGATGTGAATCTAATATTCACATGTCATTAATGGGACAACAATTTACTCCCAAAGTACACCAAAATCAGGCTTATCAGAGTCTGACTTTTATATGCAGAGTAAAAATAAATAATGTGAAGTAGCCTCTCGTGTTTATATTCTACATACAAACTGATTCATATAAAGGAGTATGGTCATTAATTATTTCTGAGGTTAGTTATTTTCTCTCTTCCAATGATATTATCCACGGAGTGTATGCCTATTATACTTTGAATTAACTTAGGTCAATTATTTAATTGAGATGCTAATAGGCCAAATTGATCAATGGTAAAACTTCATCCTCATCATTATATTTATGTAGCATTTAAAAAAAGAGAAAAAGTACTTTAGCTCCCTAATCTGGTTGTGTTCCTTGTAATACATTCCAACTGAGAAATGGGACACAACAGGAAATAGTTTACAATTTTTTATGTAAAAGGGGACTATAACTGTCACTTCTGTTTAGTTTATGGTTTCCTGAGTTTTGCCAGTCTTTTATTCCATTTGGATGGGCTAGTTTTTAATTTAACTATATGATGTGCAAAATATCCACATGAGCATGGGAGGGGAGGGAAAATTATTAGAATAGCTTTGAAAATCCAAACCCTCTACACATTGTTATTATGAAAAGTAATATTACACCATTTCTTTATTCATCTTTAATGTAGGGGATCAAATGGGAACATTCCCTCTACATTCCATAAGAAAGGGGCTTGGCACGCTCTGTGGAATTATTGGAAATGGAAGCTAACATACATGGTGTTAATAAAGTGAAGTATTTTTCTCTTTGAGGTAAATGGAAATGACATTTGAAAACTCTTTTTATTCCTCGGGGGCAATCCCTCCTCTCCAACCTCTTTTCATATCCAAGACCTACTGTTATCAATGAGAATGCTTCAGCTGGCATCAGTAGGCTTTCGATCAGATGGTCCATAAAATTCTTGCAGACTGAAAGGTAGAAGACCAACTGATCTTATGGCAAAAAGTGTCTGTGGTGGTAGTTCACAGTGTGTGTGGATACTCCTGTCTACAATGTAAGCAATGCTTTCTTTCATTCCACAGGATATATTTTGTTTCAATTTCACTATTAAATAGGCATCTGAGAATTGGCTCTTTTCTAATGCAATGCAGGGGCCAGTCAGCATCTTTCATACATTATGATCTATTATAACAAAGTGAGGATTAATTGGTATGTGTTGCTTTTCAGGATACACATCTATCTTGGAATATATTAATGTATTTGAAATTAATATATAAAAGAAATAGATCATTTGCAATTTGTGCATATTACAAAATATGCTATAAATATGATCTGATATTTGATATGCATATCAAAGGAAAACACTAAAAAGTTGGAGAAAAGGCCTCAGGGCCTACCATGCTGTATTTTTTTTCACTTTTCAGGTTATTTTGTCTATTTACTCCAGATTCCTCTCTGTTCTCCCTTTATTTTATCAATATACTTTCATAGTGAGGTAAAACATGTACAGTAGAAATATGACATTCAGTGGCAGTGGGGCTCATCTCCCTCTGGTCTCACTGCCATAATAGCAGGAATGGGTAAAAAGTAATGATTGGTTAATATTACTTTTTTATATTTTTTTTAGTACAATTTTTTTGTCTCATGTAAGGCTTTTACAAGTGGGAGCAGGATAAAAATGCAAGAAAATGCAGGAGCAGTTGAGAATATGATAAAAAAAATAGTCCAGTGTGGGTGCATCTGCACTGCACAGTTTGTCTGGGGTAACAGCCATTATTCCAGAAAAACAATACTAATGTCCACATTTCAACTGTGCTATTTCAACAGCAAGTCAAAATAACGGACAGCTTTTTCTGATGAATAAGCGCTTTTCCAAAAAAGCTTTTTTGGAAGACAGTGTATGTAGATGCTCCACTGCTGCTATGTGGAAATATTTCCTCACCAGGGCCATTCGAAAGTTATTCCTTCAAAGTGCCTCCTGGGGCTCTAAGTTGAGATAGCATGTCCACATTAGGAGAACCTACCTCGGACTAATTTTGAGGCTTCCCTGTAGTGTGGACGCTCTATTTTGAAATAAGCTTTTCCAGAAGATATCTTCCGGAAAAGCTTATTCCGAAAGAAGTTTGCAGTGTAGACGTACCCGCATGCAAGACTCCAGTATGAAGTAATTAGACATCATGCAGTCATATACTTTATGCCTCTGTCACCAACAATGTTCCTTTTAAATTTTTCCATCCATGTGTGGAATATATTTTTATGTGCACTAAGGCATATGCGAATATGCGCCATCAGTCTAAACAAAAAAACATAGCTGTGGGTGCTCTGCTAATCAGCTGAGCAGCATTTGAATCTCCCCTGAGTGACCACACAAGAGCATAACTTACCAGGAAGTCACCATCCATACAGCAACATATGTAATTTTTCCCCTAATGCAACGTAAGATTTAAGTCTCTTTCAGATCTTGCTAATGTGATTGGATGAAGATTATTTTTTCTTGGTAGTTTCCTATCCTTCTATAATGATCTTCTCCATGAGGGAAAAAAGTAGTTTGCTTAAAAATATTAAAACAGATTATATTGACCTTTTAAAGAGAAACAGCCTGCTTCTACCTATCCAGCTGAATGGTAATTATAAAGAATCTAACTTGTGAAAAAACAACAACATTCTTTGGGAGCCTTAAACATCTAAATAATTCTCAGACCACAAATGTTTTCATATGGGCTGTGTCTACATTGGCACCCCTTTCCGGAAAAGGGATGCTAATGTAGTCTTCGGAATAGCAAAATCCACGGGGGATTTAAATATCCCCCGCGGCATTTGCATTTACATGGCTGCTGTTTTTTTCCGGCTTGGGGATAAGCCGGAGAAAAGAGCCAGTCTAGACGTGATTCTCCGGAAAATAAGCCCTTTTCCAGAGGATTTCTTATTCCTACTTTCAAGAGATCCTCCGGAAAAGGGCTTATTTTCCGGAGAATCACGTCTAGACTGGCGCTTTTCTCCGGCTTATCCCCAAGCCGGAAAAAAGCGGCAGCCATGTAAATGCAAATGCCGCAGGGAATATTTAAATCCCCCGCGGATTTTGCTATTCCGATGTGTCTAATCTGCATTCCTTTTCCGGAAAAGGGGTGCAGTGTAGACACAGCCCTATAGTTTATTGTTAATGAAAACATCACTCTATGGCCTCCATTTTGCCATCAACTGGTACAGACTGTGTGGTGTCAATTTATAGTGCAAAACATTTCACGTATCAGTGTCACAAACCCATTGTGCCTGGAACCCCAGAAACTTTATCGTATCAAAACAAAACAAATCTACTACTAAAATGAGCTACCCCCTGAACACAGTCATAGTTCCAGACAAGCAAATAAACCCTAAATTCAATTTATACCAGACTATTTTTAATGTAGGGATGACACCAAAGCATTAGGTACTCAAGTTGGTTGTTTGCAGTAACTCTTTTCAAACTCATGCTGCAATCAACAATGTTATAAACACTGTCTCTGCTATTTCCAATACCTTGTAAATCAATAAAAAAAAGATTCACTTTCCTTTGCCAGTAAAAATACAAAGCAAAACCAAACAAAAAACCAGATTCTCTAGTTTGATGCAAGAGACAAAATCATTTATCTCATTATGACCGAGAATAATTTTTTCAAATCATTATTTAAGAACAAGTCCAAAGGGTAAAACACATAAACCAAGACTACAAGTGACTGTAACTGAGAAATCATTTTCTCTTCACAGTGCATGTTTTTCTTATTTCTTAATTTAAAAAATTATGAACTCTGAATATATTCTTTTCTGTAAAAAAACCCCATTATCTCTACTGCTGCTTTTGAAATGAAATGGATGATACAGAGTGTCTTAATCCAAACAAGTACCATGTTGCGCCTTAATATAGTGAGAGAGAGGCTGAGAAAATATACAGAATTGAATAGAACATTCAACAGAATAAAATGCACATAAGTATGGTGACAGCTGTAACTGAATGATTAGTGAATCAACTTAAAGAAACTAAACCTGTACAATTCACGCGTGCGCGCGCATGCACATACACAGGATTTATTTATGAAACTACAGAATCTTGCATAGCAGTAAAGGCAATTAAACAGAACAGCAGGAAGCTGTCAATCACTCCAACAACCAACAAAAGCATCTACTATCAAAGCAAATAATGTAAACATGCAAGAAAAAATAAGATTGTCATAAAAATGAAGAAAAAATTGTAACATTGTCTTCCAGTATATATTTTTGCTTGTGTTTTTATTTTGCTAGTTTAATTTGTCCATACATTGAACATGGAATGTACAATATTCATAAGCTCTTCTTAAAAATATTTTGGAGTAGCAGGATAGTTTGGTTAGTGTGGTGAGGTATTTTCCCTCCATCTTAGTGTACAAATAAATGGATACGTACAGCTTATCATCACTTAAAGATGCATGTGCATGCTGCAGTTTACTGAAACATGATTGGCTGCTACATAAATCAATCTGATAGAGATCGGTCCCACAAAGAAAAGATAAATCATTAGCTTGTGCTTCTGCAATGTAATTCATTTTAGATAGTGATTATTGATGATTTAATTCCACTGGTACATGTACATGTCTAGACCATACTTTTATATAAAATGTTAAAGCAATGGAATATATTCATTCCAAGAAATGCCATGAGGAAGTAGTGAGTGAAACCATGTTAATGCAATACTACACTTGAGATTTTACATGCATAGAAGTTAGCAAAGTCTAAGTTATGGTTCCCACAGCAAATGTAACTCAGTTCTCCTTTGTACATATATTTTCTGTTGCTATGTGTTGTGATAACTTTTCTGATTAAATAAGTATGCTCAATGAAGCCAAATTATGGGTGCTGTGAGAAATGTTAACTTTTAATTTTTTTACTTTTGTTCTTGTTAAATCTAAACCATAACATTGCATTAACAATATTTTTGTTATCGTTTCTTTCAACCTTCTTTAAACTAGAGTGTAATTTCACGTTGAAATAAATGCAGCATAGCCTTAATTCAATTCAAGTCCTTCAGATATATGAAACAAATGATTGTACAAGTGAACATATTGCATTAGATTCCACTCATGTACCATATTGCAAACTTAATTTGTATACTCAAACCCTATTGGCATGCATCATTTGGTTATTTATACTCACACCTAGTCAGTTAAGTGTGTGGGCATCTCTCAAACTTCGGCCCACTAAGTATAAAATGCATGCCTTTTCAAAAGGTACCACATATGTCCTATAAACAGTAGTCAAGTAGAATCTTAATGGGATCGCAGAAGTAAATTCCCCCCTTCTTCATTTCTTTGTCTTCATGATCAGAGTTGGCAGCCAACTGTGTGGGTAGATATTTAGGCTAGGTCTATGCTACACACTTACTTTGGTCTAATTATGCAATTCAGAGGTGTGAAAAATCCTCACCACTGTGCAACACTTTTATACCTACCTTAGCCCTCCCACCACTCTCATACAGACAGCTCTATGTCCTTGAGGAAGCTTCTTCATGACATAACTACTGCCACTCACAGAGATTATTAGGCAGGCAGGAGAGCTGTCTCTCGTCAGCTTAGACTTGTTTTAAGCAGAAGTGCTGCAGTGATGTTACTACATAGTGCAGCTGCTCAAATGCAAGATTGCAGTGTAGGCCCTTAGATACTATTACTAATGATGTCAATAGCAACAACATGCACTTTTATACTGTAAAGCAGGTTAAATATTATAATACCCATCTCACAGATGTGTAAGCTGAGGCAGAGAGGGGCAGTGATTTGTTGAGCTATCACAGCAAGTCACTGACAGTCAGGAGTTCCTGACACACAAACCTGTTCTAATTTCTCTGCATCATGTTACATACAGTTACATATAGACTCTGTCTTTAGACTAAATCAGGAAAGGGGTACAGTCTCAATAATCATTGTTTCAGAGGTGCACACATTTTAATCTGGTTCAGTCAAAAGAACAAGGAGTCCTGTGGCTCTTAAAGATTAAAATACTTGTACAGTTTTAACTTTTTTACAGCTTCATTTTTAACCCCTCAGCTAATCCTTTTTTCAAATGTAGCAAAGCAGGCTCTCTAACAACAGGTCAGATCATCTCTCATGGGGACAGACAGCCGAAGCTGGTGAAGGGGTGGAGTAAAACTCCATATGCTGCACAAGGTTCATCTGGAAGAATTTTCCTGAAACCATTCTCCCTGGTGGGAGGGATCAGGAGGTCATGGATATTGGGAGCCACATCTTACTCCCCATGGGCTTTAGGGAGCCACTTTTGGAATGGATATAGGAACCATTTTGAAGAGACAGCTGGTCCTGCACAACTGGGCTAGTTTTGTCTGAGTCCCATTACCATGTTTTAGTAATGCCAAGAAGAAGACCCAGAGAGATATCTCAGCTGCAAAACTGTGTTGTCTGCCTTGATTGCTGTATGGAAATTATCTACAGGGGACAGTGCTTCAAAAAGTTAATCTCCCCAGCTCCATGTCATTCTATCCTCACTCATGTCCCCTGAATTTAGTAGGGCTCCATCTCCTTGAAGTTCTAGGGGAAGGGTATCTGAGCAAGACTGAGAGGAGGCAAGGGAGGAAAAATGTGTGGTTACAGAAGTGACAGTTTTATATACCCAGGGGAGAGCTGCACTTCCAAGATCACCTTCTTCAGCAGATCCTATGAGATAATCCAACTTGTTTAAATGGATTATGGAACTTTAATGTCATTTTTAGAAAATGTGTGTGACACTCTGCTTGTGTGTCACTGGTTCTATCTGGGAAGAAAGCATTTGAACACTCTGTGGACCACAGAATTGTTTTCCATTTTGACTGAAAATCATTTTTCAAGAAAAAATAACACCACAGCTGAATACACAACAGTAAAGATATTCTAGGAATCAATTGATCCTATAGAATGTCCCATATAATTACATGTGAATTTCACACAGCTGAAATAGCTTATACTAACTATTATTAGACTGACAAACTGTTTGAGATGAAATACATTAGCTTTTTTTTTGGAAAGGTCATTGCATTATTCAGATACCTTTTTCTCTGAAAAAAAATGTTGACTTTCATTGTCCTGAGTTCCGCAGAGTTAAAAGTTGGTATTTGTTGGGTACTATGCTTATGGAAGTCTCTGTGAATACTGCAAACTTTTTCCAAGTGATATTTTACAGAATTGCTTTCAAAAACCCCAGAGGGTAAATAGTATTCTCAGAATAAACAGAAAAGTGCTGACCTTGTCAGATTTAGCTGCTGAAAGCAAAGCTGTTTTTAAGACTTGGAGGATCAAGGGTCATGGTTATAAACAACACAGATAAAAAAGAAAAGAAAGAGTGAAAGAAAGAAAGCTAGGAGGAAGAAAAGAATCACACCATGAATATAAGTAATAAATATGTTGACCTTGACAAAAAAGGAATAAGATCTTTATGCAAAAGAAGAACAGAAAGAAGAAAAAAAAAGAAAGAAGAAAAGCTCACAGACTGTACTTGGAAAAATATTTCTTAGAGCTTGTTTAAAGCCGGAAATGAGTCACTTTAGTTTCATCTGTTTTTGGTTTTAAAGGGGGAAAAAGGTCAAAGCTTCTTTGTTTTAAATAAGCTGGTCACTACTTCTGAAGTGTAACCTGATAGGGTTCAAAAGCCTTAATGAAACTGGTATTTCACTGACAACCTGGGCTGCGGTACCTCAGCAGTTGCATGGTCATGTATACTAAGTCAAAGGAGTTTTATAAACAAAGGCACGGCAGAGCGTGACTTTGTTCATGACCTTCATACCCTGGTGCTCCTGTGGCAGCCATATGGGCAATGTGATGGCTAAATCTGCTACCCCCTACTATACTTTCACAAATTGCAGCTGCACACAAGTACCTCCATAGTCATGTTCACAGATGTGAAATGGAACCATTACTCTGAGCTCCATAGAACGCTGTTCCAAATAGATTCTAATAGGGATTAAATTGAAAATAATTCCACAGAAAACTGAAAACATTAGAGAACCTCTAAGTGACAGTAAAAATTCAAACAAGTATTCCAACTACACACAAGAGTGACTTCTGGAAAAAATTAAACCCTTAGAACACTAGAGGTTTAAAATTCTTTTCATGGAAATGGATGCATTGAGGTTTGAAGACTGGTAGAAGCACTGTTCCTTTAAAGAAAGTTTGAGTGACAGGTTGTTAACCCTCTGACAGCTGGTCATACCCTTCCAATTATAACTGTGAGCTAGAAGAGAAGCTAGGTGAGAGGACAGCATAATGAAATAGTGTCTTGACAGGCAGTGGTAGTGAACTGAGCAGCAAGCTGGGAAACAGGGAAAAACTTTAAAAGAGGATCTCTGAAGGAAACAGAGCTGCTTGTCAAGCTATGCCACAGTGGCTCAAAAGTACCAACCTCAGGGCAGACTGTAAAGAAGAAGGGCATGGACCCTAAATTGATTGTGAGTTAGATACTTAGATTTCACCAACCAATTGTCAAGCCACTGGAGCAGCCTTAGCATGGTCCCTGTGGGTACTTCAATCTGTCTTGCCACCTTGGTAAGCCTACCCTTGTGATAAATGGTCCCTTACACCATGAATCACGGCAATATTCAGGTTCCCAAAGGACCAGTCACTTACCCCAGGTCAATTGCACTTTAGTTCTCACACAAAGACAATGTTTGTAGCCAATCCTGTAATAAAATATTGGAAGATTTATTAAATAGGAAAAGGTTAAAACAGGTGAACATACACACATATATGAATTGGAATCTTAAATTTTCAAAGGCTATAGAAGTTTTTATAATAAGCAAGCTATATATGGTCTGTTAGAGCTAATCCAGGCTAGCCCCCAGGGTTCTCTTGTTCATGTCTAGAAAACATTGCTCTTCTGCTTGCAAGCAGCATAGAGGTATAAGTCCTTCTTGTTATTCCCTTCCCCTTTGCCATTCTGAGTAACAAATTTAGCTGAGGGAGAAATTCACTTATATGACTCATTTTCATGGATCAGCGGGTGGATGGGGTGGTGAAACCAGCCAATGGGAGCTGAGAAATTATGCTGAGTCTCTGCTTTGGGCACCACGGGGAGGGGGAGACTTCGCATGCTGTCCTCACCCCCAGTATAATTTCTCAACTCCTATTGAGCTGAGAAGTTGTGCTGGGGATGAGGCAGCATGCAAAGCTTCCCCCACTCCAGGCTCCCGGAGCACAGAGCACTATTGGGAGCAGTCCACTGCTTAAAGTGGAATGGGGTTGCTCCCTGCCTGAGGGTCCAGGTGGTCAGCACACAGGTCAGATCCATATCTGGCTCATAGGTCGCATCTTACCCACGCATGTACTAGTTAATGTTCCTCTCCTGACTAGTGATTTATAGTTATAGAGGCTTGTAATACAATGGCTAGGATATATGATAATACAGATAGGCTTGCCAAAAAGTGCTATGTACTCCAGAGTACTGCAAAACAACAATAATAATAATAACAGATATACAAAGCACTATCAGCAAAATGAGGGAGGTTCACTGAATTTAAAGGAAAGACAGCAGCCATACTGGTAGGTAGAAGCGATTTTGAAAATGACTCACTTTCTTATTCTTTGTTGCAGCAATCCTTAAAACAAATAATTAACAACTATGAAATATAGAATCAAACACTGGGAAAAATTGACCAACGAACGGGAATTCTGTATGCGTTACCTTTTCTGGCAGTCCTTCTTCAACATCATGTCTATTGTCTCCGTTTGTGGCCAGAAGAAAGTGGAGGAAGAAAGGAAAGGGAAGCCAAGTTTTGGAGTAAAGGCACTCACTGAAGCAGCTGTGGCTGCCATGAATTCTCCAACCATATGAAGCACTCAGGAGATATGCAGGAGGCATTCTGATGAGCATAGAATAGATAGCTACAGTTTTGACAGGACGGGGAAAATGGAGAGATAGGACAATAGATAAACCTTCATAACAGAACAAAGATAATAATCTATATTTTTGAGTTCAAGTCCCATGCGGGGATATCATACAGGAGGGAAGTTACTAATGAAGTTCTCCCAGAATCAGTTATATTGGCAGTTATTTGATATTTGTGTTAATGACCTAGGCACCAAAACTAGGAATGTGCTGATGAACTTTGTTAATGGTACAAAATTGGGAGGCATCATCCATATAGAGAAGGATCCGTAACTTATACAGCAGGGGTCTCAAATTCCTAGTCTGGGAGTCAGTTCTGGCTAGAGCGATTGTGCAATCTGGCCTAGTACTCCCGGTAGGCAGCGGGAGGCCTTGTCTATTATCGATTCCCAAGTCCTGTCCCTTCCCACAATCACCTGCCCTCACCCCCCCCCCCCCATGGCACCCCATCTCCTGAGCATGTGGTTTAGGGATCACCAGGCAGGTGGTCCTGGTGCTGTCCCACATGCCCCGTGGTAGTAGGCGCCATGGGTGAAGTGGAGCGCACTGGGTGGGCCAGGAGTTTATACAGGAAGAATTTAACTTTAAAGAATGAATTAGCAAAAACTGGGATGAAATTTATTAATACAAAGTGCAAGACCATGCATGGAGGGTCTAATGAGAATTCATACTATAAACTGGGGACTTATAAATTGGACACAACAGAGGAAGGGTTTAGACTACATCCCTCTTTCAACAGAGGGATGTAAATTAGACACTTCAAAATTTCAAATGAAGCTGGGATTTGAATTTCCTGCAGTCTAGACACGGTTCTTTCGAAAAGGGAAGGCTTTTTCAAAAGATCCTGTAAATCTAAAAAGAAAAAGAGGTTTACAGGATCTTTCAAAAAAGGCTTCTCTTTTTGAAAGAGCCACATCTAGACTGTGGTTTCACTTTCAAAATAGTGCTTTTTCGAAAGAGTGCCATGACGTGATTATGCAAATGAAGCATGGGAAATTCAAATCCTGGCTTCATTTGCAATTTCAAAGTGTAATTTACATCCCTCTGTCGAAAGAGGGACGTAGTCTAGACACACCCGAAGAGAGAGACCTGGATGTGTAGTCAGAGGATGACTATGGACTATCAATCAGCTGTGGCTGTGACAAAGGCATATGTCTTCTAGGATGTAGCAGACATTTCCAGGAGAGATAGAAAAAGTATTAATGTCATTGTACTAGGCACTGGTAAGAACTCATTAGGAATATTCTGTACTATTCTGGTTACTGATATTCAGGAAAAATGAATTCAAACTGGTTCAGGTTTCAAGAAGAACTACTGGAATGATCTAGAGGGTCTATCTTGTGAGAGGAGACTAAGAGAGCCAGGGAGGGTGGTGGGTTCTTAAAGCTAAAGACACTAGAACAAATGGATATAATCTAGAAGCTTTAGGGGGTAGCTGAGTTAGTCTGTATGGGATAAACTTAAAAAACAACAGTCTGCTAGCACTTCATAGACTAACAAAACATGTAGATGGTATCATGAGCTTTCGTGGGCACAGCCCACTTCTTCAGATGACTGGAGTTTTTTTACTAGACATGAATACATTCTGCCTTGAAATTAGGTGCCTTCTAACTATTGGAAGATTGAAGTTCTGGAACAGCCTTCCAAGAGGATCTGTGGAGAAAAGCAACTTAATTGGTTTTGAGAGAGAGCTGCACACATTTTTAGTGGGATCATATGATGAGGTTACTTTCAACTGTGGAAGGCAGAGCTTAGTTGCTTTGAGGGTCCTTTCTGGCTCATGTCAGATGTTTCTAAAATCTCATGCTTAAGGTCTGTCACTTAGCTGTAGAAGTCAGGAAGAGCTTCTCTTCTTTTTCCCCCAAAAAAGTATTCAAGTATTCTCTCTCTCTCTCTCTCTCTCTGATTTGCCTTCTTCCTCTGGAAGATCAGCAATGGCTACAACTGGAAATGGGGAAATGATGTAGCCCTGAGCAGTCTCTCTTCTCACATGCTTGGTGCTCTGAGTCTAACTGATTACCCTGCTTGGAGTTGAGAAGGATTTTTTCTCCAGGTCACATTAGCAGTTACTGGTCACTGGGAGGTCACTTGCCATGACTGAAATTCACTTGCAAGGATCATCTTGGCACATTTCACTTAATCAATTTCTCACCATTGCAGAATGGAGTGCGGCTAGGGATGACCAGTTTGGGATGAAGGAGGGGGCTCTGGTCTGGGGATGAAGGGTTTGGAGTGTAGATGTAGGTCCAGGCTCTGTGAGGGAGTTTAGGTATGGGGGGGTTGTGCTCAGGGCTGAGGCAGAGGGCTAACATGGTGGCAGGAAGGTGTAGGTTTTGGAGTAGAGCTAGAAATGAGGAGTTCAGGGTTTCAGAGGCGCTGTGGACTAGGGATGAGGGGTTCAGGGTGCAGAAGGGGCTCTGAGGTGTGGAGTGCGGGAAGAGACTCAGACAGAGAGTTGGGGCATATGAGAATTTTAGTTATAAGCTGGGGACACATCAGTTGGAAGTAACAGAAGAGGAGAAGAACATTGGAGTCCTGGTTGATCACAGGATGACTATGAGCCGCCATTGTGACACGGCTGTGAAAAAGGCTAATACAGTCTTGGGATGCATTAGGCGAGGTATTTCCAGTAGGGATGAGGAGGTGTTAGTGTCGTTATACAAGGCATTGGTGAGACCTCATTTGGAATACTGTGTGCAGTTTTGGTCTCCCATGTTTAAGAAGGATGAATTCAAACTGGAGCGGGTACAAAGAAGGGCCACTAGGATGATCCAAGGAATGGAAAACCTGTCTTATGAAAGGAGACTCAAGGAACTTAGCTTGTTTACCTTAACCAAAAGAAGGCTGATTGCTCTCTGTAAATATATTAGAGGGATAAATGCCAGGGAGGAAGAGAAATTATTTAAGCTCAATACCAATGTGGATACAAGAACAAATGGATATAAGATGGCTATTAGGAAGTTTAGACTCAAAATTAGGCGAAGGTTTCTAACCATCAGAGGAGTGAAGTTCTGGAACAGCCTTCCAAGGGAAGTAGTGGGGGCAAAAGACCTATCTGGCTTCAAGATAAAGCTAGATGGGTTTATGAAGGGGATGGTTTGATGAGGTAACATGATCTTGGCAATTACTTGACCTTTCACTATGGCTACGTCTAGACTACATCCCTTTTTGGTAAAAGGGATGTAAATTAGATGTATCGCAATTGCTAATGAAGTGGGGATTTAAATCTCCCCCGCTTCCTTAGCATAAAAATGGCTGCCGCTTTTTTTCTGCACAGAGGTTTGTCGGAAAAAAGCGCCAGTCTAGACACTGATCTTGTGGAAAATAAAGCCTTTTCTGAAAGATCCTTTATACCTTTATACCTTATTTCATAGGGATAAAGCCTTTCCCGAAAGATCCCTTATCCCTTATTTCTTTCGGAAAAGGCTTTCGGAAAAGCGGCAGCCATTTTTATGCTAATGAAGCGGGAGAGATTTAAATCCCCACTTCATTAGCAATTGCGATACGTCTAATTTACATCCCTTTTACGAAAAAGGGATGTAGTCTAGACGTAGCCTATCAGTGGTAAATAGGCCAATGGTGGGAAGATAGGAGTTGCTATAGAGATCTTTTTTCTGGGCGTCTGGCTCATGAATCTTGTCCAGATGCTCAGGGTTCAGCTGATCGCCGTATTTGGGGTCAGGAAGGAACTTTCTGCCAGGGTAGATTGGCAGAGGCCCTGGAGGTTTTTCGCCTTCCTCTGTAGCATGGGGAACAGGTCACTAGTGGGAGGATTCTCTGCATCTTGGGGTCTTTTAACCATCGTTTCAAGGACTTCAATATCTGAGATATAGGTGAGAGGATTATTCTAACAATGGGTGGGTGAGATTCTGTGGCCTGCATTGTGCAGGGGGTCAGACTAGATGATCAAAATGGTTCCTTTTGACCTTAAAGTCTATGAGTCTATGAGTCTATGAGAAGACGTGGGGCAATGTTTACAGAAGGTGGCTCCTGGGAAATGGCTGCCAAGTCCCTGAAGCTTGTAGGCAGGAGGCCAGGAGGCTTCATAGGCTGACCACGCCAGCAAGCACCACCCCTGGAACTCCCATTGCCTGAAGTTCCGTGACAATGGGAGCTGCAGAACAGGTGCTCAGACAGCGACAGAGTGCCGAATTTCCCGACCCTCCCTCCTGCCTGGCTGCCAGAGTACACCTAGGAACCACAGGGACCTGCTGGTCATTTTCTGGGAGCCACACAGAGCAAGGGAAGCTAGGGAGCCTGCGTTAGTTCCACTGAGTTGCCAACCAGTTTTTAAGAGTTGACCAGAGCCACCAGGATCACTTTTCAACCAGGCGTTCTAGTTGAAAACAGATTGCCTGGCCTCTAAAACATCATCAGATTAAGAACTAAAAGGAGGAAGGATGGTCCTGTGGTTAGTCTGAGACTTAAGGCCTTACCCACCAAAGGATTTAAACATCTGGATTGGGGCCTTAATCTCTCTTAATCTCAGTTATTCAGCTGTAAAATGGGGATAGTAATACCCCCTTTCTCCCATATTTTATTTATACTGTAAACTTTTTAGAGCAGAGACTTCCTATTATGTGTTATACAAAACTTAACATGCTTGCGCTCTGATCTGAATTAGGCCCTGTAGATTCTGCCGTCATACCTAGTAATATTAATAAATTAACTGTCCCCTCTACAACCCCCTGGTAAGAAAACACCATAAAATAATCTTCATAAGGGCTTCATTTTTTGATCAATTTGCCACATTGTTCTGATTTGTATCTGTATCTGGTTTACATTCACCTCCCTGGCTGGCTGCTATCCTAACATTTCTACTTACTAGCTGGGAGAGGAGTCAAGCTGCTCCTTCAACAGCCAGTGATAATTGTTGCAATGTGAGGCAGCTGGCAGGCTAATGCACCTACACTAAAGCTGTGGCCTGCAGCCTGGAAAGGAAATTGAATGAATCTGAAACCTTTTGTCCCATTTGTTAATATTTTACAATTTCTTTTGATAAATCTCTTTTTTTCCTGTCTCCATATTGTACAGCATGGGGCCCCTGAGTGCCTAATTTATTATTTGACAGTTCTATGCATGCTTCAAATAATGGATTGCAAAGTCACTATGCTATTCCAAACAGGGTTAGAAAGTTTATTCATACAGTAAGAGAACATGTTAAAAGACAGCCGATTTACTTGCCCTAGATTACTGAGAATTTGTAAAACATACAAATCAATGATAGTTTCTTTTAAATTTAAGGCTTGATCGGTTCCATAATGGTCTTTAAATATTCCTGCTAAATATACAACTGAATGTACAGAGCATTGTAGAAGGGTCAGTATAACTAATCTTTTACATGTATCCTGTTCCCTTAGATTCTTAAACTAAGCATAATCACAGTGATAAATCCGCTTTGTGGGTGTGAGTGTGAGATAGCCAACCTGAAGTTTCTCAGACAGGCCTGAGGTCTCTAAGACCCACAACCATTATCATTTTGCTTCAACCATTATCTTGTTCTTCTCATTCATCAAAGGGCCCTATGATCCAGCTTCTGCATTTCTATGACAACTAGGAGATTGCCAATTGTCTTGGAAATGTAAAATAAACACTTTTTCTACATATGTTAATGTCATTGTTTATTTACTACTTACTCAGCTTGGATGTAATTGGGGTCATTAGGGAAACATAAGCAATTCAGAGTCTGTCAATACCTGACCTTTAAAATATTCACTACATTTAGTGTTACACGATGTTTAACAAGCTAGCCTTTTCATGTGAATGCAGCTGTTGTTGCCATGCAAGCAGGAATATAGGTGCTATTCCTCAGTGAAAACTTTTAAAAAGAAGGGCTTTCATCTCAACCATGAGTTGAAACAATTTGAAACAAATATGTTTTATGAAACATCTATTTTAAGATTCACATGTGCTGGCAAACGCTATAACAAATGTCACATGAAAGAAAAAACAAGCAAAAGAGCACCAGGATTAAAACATTCAAGCAAAGTATTTTCATATTTTATGATGTTTGGCTGTCTCAAGCAAAATTTTAAATTGGGGGTTATTGAGAGAAGGTTGAAGTATCTCTCTTCAGCAGACCATAAAGAATAAAGCAAATGCTATCACTAATGTGCAGATGTTATCAGGATGTGACTTCAGCACAGCTATGCATCCCGACAGAGACACAAAACTGCAGATGTTGAACACATTGTGGAACCTAACCACAAACTATTCTATTTTAATTATTTAAATCTTATGCAAAAAGATATTTTATTTCTGTGCCTCTTGTGCACATGTGAGTTAATAGTTCCTGTCAATAAAAGCAAACAGTTTTTCACTGAGTTAATTAAAATTATTAATAGCTCTGAACTGACTGATATATTAATGCTTCCATTTTAATTTGATCTTAAGAAAACTCAACCAAAGACAAATAAAAAATATATCCCATGCTAAGAGAACAGAATAAACTATATTCTTTTAACACAGTGTTTACATTAGCATTGAGTACTTTCAGACAATGGTTATATTAGCATACAATCTAGGGCTCAAGGATAAACACAAAAACATTTTTAAAAATAAGTGTAATGCCCATAAAACCAGAATTGTTGTGAAATGTGCAATACAGAAAGATACTTGGGTTGCAATCCTGCAAACACTTACCCACTCTGGTAACTTTAGACACTTGCGTAAAGTTGCATGGAAGCAATCCCATTTAAGTTACTTGAGTGTAAGTATTTGTGTTGGGGTGGGGGACGAGAGGGGAGGGAGGGTTATATTGGTTTTAGCAAACTGGAAAAAAAATTAGATCTCTGAAGGAAACAGCTAACAGGTACAATATCTCATCCTAGACAAAGTGACAAGGCATGTTACTAAAGTAGGGCATGTTGGTACAAAATGCATTCTTGAGGTAAAATATTTTTTGTATTCACTTAGTTTTGCATCTGATGTCCACTTCTTTTGCCAGCTTTTTACCTCATTTGATTCATTTATTGGATTGTGAAGAACCAGAAACAAAGGTTCTGTAATGTGATTGGCTGTGAGACTAAATTTTTTAATTAAAAATAATTGGTGTCGTTCATTTGTCATAAACGGGAAAAGTGCATTATTGCTCCAACTATAAAGTCAACTTTTTTCTGCAGTCTCAGTTGATAACCAGCTCAGAGTTTAACACTTGTAGTTGAAATAGGTCAGTTTACTAGTGCCCTCTTCTGCTGTACATTGGTCTCTGCTGCCCTCTTCTAACCTCTATTCTCCCTCTAGTAGTTTCTGTTCTTACTCTCACTGATCCAGCAGGACCTTGGCCCCCTCAGGTCCCTTACGTCAAACAAGCAGGCATCTACTACACTACATGGCCTGAAGGTGACTGCACAGAGAGAGGGAAAGAGAAAGAGTAGTCCATGGAAAAGAAGGATGACTTCTCTGAAAAAAATACATCAATCACACCAGTCCAGCTATCTCAATTAACCCTTAGTTAAGCAGGGACCTTGTAGAGAAACCGAAAAGAGTTTGAGGGAATAAGAGATGCTATCTGCCACAAGGATTACCACTCTACATGCGGATCAAAGACAATTCCACATTTTACCCTAGCGATTAGCTGTAATTAAATAAAGTAAGTCTGTTTAAACTTCATTAGCAGCAAGACGTTTGCTACAGCAGAGTGGGCACAAATCATCCATTCTTAATTAAAAGATAATCCGCAGGATGACCATAATCTTCCTCTAAAAATACACCATTTTCCCCTGAAAGATTTCTTCATCAAATAAGGATAAATAACGGTTTCTATGTGTTTAAGATATGAAGGAATGGATGCTCCTTCCTGTTTGCTTGAATGAGTGCTGAATGTGCCTGATAACATCACTTTGGCATGCTATTATCTAAAATGGTAGAATACCTCACTTTAGCAAAGTCTCACATAAATCTTTGAAAACAAAGACATTGCATATGTATGAACTGAAATAGATATGACAGTCTTGGTGCATTAATATTCCTGACACTGGGGGGGGAGGGGGACAAACTTTTAAGAAGTTACCAATGAATCCAGGCTATCGCTGGTGAAAGCAGGCAACTACTAATCAGGCATAAACACACTGAAATTACATAGCAAAGGAAAAAGGTATTGGGTCAAACACATATTACAGGATATAGTCCCTTAAGAACAACCAATTTGGGATAGAAATCAAGGTTGCACTCAGTCTCATATAAATAGTATTCTGGGAGGATCAGTCTTAATCAAAGGAAAAAGAACACTACTTCTCTAGACACTTTGAGGGTGTATGGGAAACATATGTTTCCAATTATTCCATAACAGCACTCATTAAAAGTAACTACAGAGCCTAATTGAACAGTTCTTTGCATAGTTGCTTTTGCATTGAAAATGGTCCTAGTGTAGCATGTTGTCTGGCTATTTAGTTATCTATTTTTAGTGCTTAATGTGAAAAACACCAGGGTATCTACTTCACTCTGCTGCACTGAAGTAAGCAGCTGTACAGAATGTAAATCATGCAATAGAACTGACACTGTAGTTCCAGTTATCTGATTCTTTGGGGCTGATCATGATCCCACAGGGAAAGGACCACTATGTAACCAATAGTAAGAAAATATCAGTCCCTTTTACACGTTAACAAATCTTAGTGAATTATAATTCACTCTGAGAAAAAAAAAGATGCTGTCTTTTGATTTATGCTTTATTTGATGATGTATGCCCTGTTATATTCAAACACTGCATTTGGGCCCTGATCCAGCAACAGGCCTCTACATGAATATAAGGGCCCACCATAGAGAGCTGAATATAGGGTGAAGGCTTTAGATTGTGCATAGGACCTGGAGCTTTTTACCTCTTTATAGGGTATCTAGTATGCATTTTACACCGTATACCTAGATTAAGTAAACAAAGGCCATTTAATCATTAGCAGAGGATGCTTGTGTTAGAATGAGTATAATTCTTCAAACTCCTCTCTGAAAATTTACCTTAATATTGAAGTGTTTGCTGGTAGTGACCATTTCCCATAAGAGTACAGTAGATTTATATACATGCTGACCTTGAGATTGAGGACAGATGAGCTGTTTAAAAGATTGTCCTTTACTGAAAATCTGTTTTTTGCTTTTTGGCATTCATTTATTGTTTTTGCCACATGTTTGTAACTCAGGCTTGTTCTGAGCCTTCACCCCATAATCTCTCATTTCACATGATGAGGACCTACAAATTTCCTCTTTCACCAACATGCATGAAGCTAGGTCTTGATAAAGGCATTTCAAACCTATCTGATGGCATGTCAGCTTTTTTATATAAGGGAGCACCTCAGAATATTTTTAAACTTTCATAAAATCCTAAGGAGGTGCTGAGATCAGTGCTTTCAAAACAACTAGAAATACATCTGTGCTTTGGTCTTGATTTAACTCTTTTATTACACTAATGCTAGCTGTCATTTCCTGTGTGTGTCAGCATTACTACTGAGTAGCAAAACATCATGGATAGACCACTCAAAAAAGAAAGAATCTTGTACTGTACTATGATAAGCAACACTGCTTTAAAATGAAAAAAAAATATTCCAAGTTGATAGATTATCTGGCAACAGCAAGATATTACATTTGCCATGGTCTTGAACTACAATATACAGTGGCAGACAACTGCATAAATGGTATTGCTTCCAGTCTATTATATTAGTTTCTAATTCTTTTATAGCTCCACTATTTTGGATAGATCTCACTTTAAATGAAGTTCGCACTGGTCTTGGAAATGGTATAATTCATTCTCAGTTATTATAGGCCTGTTTGTACTTCTGTCTTATAAATGGCATTCAGACCCCAAATCATCAAGGTACTTAAACATAATTTTGAACACCCGTATAATCCCACTGAAGTCAATGGGAATACTCATGTTCTTTCTGCACTGAGCCTCAATCTTACTCCATCTGAATAAGGGTAACATAATCCCATAGTAAAACAATATTTTTTCCTGACCAATGACTTTAACTGTTCTTTTATCAGGAATTATAATAACAATTCTAATTTCCAATGGGAGTTGAGCTATTCAGATTAAAAAACCCACCAAAAATGCTAGTAAACCACTACAGTTTATTATCTGAAAAGGCAGCCCAAAGACAGATTCCCATAAAACTGTTTGCCTTTTGATTGAAACAGAATTCATTGTTTACCAAAGGATTCATTATACATTAAATGGACAAAACATTCATGGTATGGAACTACTGATATTCAATGCACAATGAAAATGAAGTCACTGGATTCTTTAAAATATTCTCTTGCATACCATTTCATTGCAGAAAATAATGAATGACAGTCTCTTCTTCTTCTTCCCAGTGCATATTTGGAATAATTTTCATGACTTTGAAATGGATTAAATACTTCATCGCCTACTGTTGTATCCCCTCATAAAGAGAAGAAAAAGGCATTTACTTTCACTCTTTGACTATATGGACCATATAGGACTTAGAAAAATATAAGTACTTGTTTTTAAAGAAAAATAAACCAGTCATATACAACATTTATACAAGAGTTATATGAAAAATATCTAATCAGATATAAGGCGAATCCCAATGTGTATACAAATCTTTTAGGGAAGCAGAAAGATTTTGTAAAACCTCTGATAAAAAAATTAATAACATTGCTTTTGAAAGTTATCTGTAGATAAGGATATAATTATGTTCTTCATAACTGCTAATTGTGAAGGTATGTACTTATATAAATCATGTCCACTTGTATCATATTCCATTAGAAAAACCAAATATAAACACAAAATCTATCCACCCAGTTTTCCCTTCTACTTAAATAATCTGGGATGTCTTCCGTGTTTCAGATTTCAGTCTGACAAGTAAATCACATCTTTTTTTCCCCCATCTGATTTATGAGATTGGATTTAGTATCTTTTTTTCTGAGAGTGAGACATTACGTGTGAGAGATCAATATTTACAGAATCTACAGTATTTAGACCAACTCACCTGTTTGTATTTATAATATAGTCCTCTGCCTACATAATATTCTATTTTTTCAAAGAAGCTACTTCAAAACACCCACTAACTATTCTTTTGCTGTAGATATTCATGTCGGCCAAAGTTTATGTATGTATAAAAACAAAGACATATTGTAGCTTATTTGTAATTTAGACCCCGATCTTCAATTGGCCTGTGTGAATGGGCTTGCCTCTATGCCTCTGCAGCGTTTCAGTGAAACAAGGGGGGTTTCATGCAGGTGAAGTCCCGTGCCTGTGCAAATCACAGTTTAAAATTATACCATATATTGGAACCATTCTGTATAAAATAGTAAGATAAACATTTATACTACTAATATTTTATGTATGTATTAAGAATTTGTATGTATTTTAAATCCATATCTACAAAATTCTGTACAAAGACACAGAAATAGATGTATACATGGTAATCCATAGATCAAAAAATCAAACATATCAAAAACAATTTTAATCACAAAAAGTTATTATATTACAAGTAGGAAGGGAAAAATTTCAAAGTTTCTAGATGAATAAGCTTTTATGTTTTAATTTTGAAGTTTTTTAAAAGAGGTATTCTCTGCCTGAAAATTGTCACGAAAGATGGCTTCTCAGATCAACCAATCTGACAATCTGAAATTCTGATGTTCAATTTAAAAAAAGAAGAAAAAAAGTTATACTACACTGTTTGCTTCCTCCTAAGAGACAGTTCAGTGTGCCTCAGGTGCCACTACGTTTACAATGATTCTTCCTAGTAAAAGGTAATACTTCATACACAAAAATGTAAAATATGTGGTATCAAATGTATCACAGCAAAAGAATTGTTCATTTTATAGCTCCACTTTTATTGGTGTTCATCAGCTCACTAGTTGAAGGCAATTTGCTTGCAGCACTAAAATTGTAGTGATTACCATTTTTCTGTTAGGCTTACTTAGTCTACTTATCCAATAGAATTTCAGTAGTAAAAGAGATCCCATTTCTATTGTTACTATGAGCATGTAAGTGCAAATGTAGTAGATAATAAGTCAATCACCTTTATTTCCCCATACCTCCAATTGTACTAATTTACTAGTCTAAGAACTTTGATCCAGTGGTGCACATTTTAAGCAATAATGCAACTTTGGTAAACACAAATCAGAAGTTTGGGTCCACTGCAAGGTAGATCTTGCACAACTGCAGGATAGGTGGATATTGACAATAAACCAGAGTTTAGCACAGATGCTTATAGTTTAAGGCCTACTCAAACTGCCACTGACTTCAGTAGACTTCAGTCACAGAAGACCTATGCACTAAAGCTGACACATGCCTCCGTTTAGGAGGATCACTGAATTATATAGCATCATTAAACAATTCAACAATGACGTATGAGACAATATAGAACTGAATACAGCCTTCAGTACTTGAATAGAACTTGGAGGGAGGAGCACAGGTTTCTGGAAGGGAGAGTTGGTGGAAACATCAGGAAGCCAGTCTTTGTATGCATGACTAGAATGTTACTTGTAGTTGCGGCAGCAACTCTGGAAGTAGTTCTAATACCAAATAGGCAGTTTAATTTTACAAGTACATAATCGTCACTTGTTATTACCCAGAATATGGTACATGAAATATAGTGGCATCAGACGTTAGTGAAACTACAACAAGGAAGAGAGCGATTAATAGGTAAACATAGCAGGACATAGAACCAGAGCAAATAGTCAACGTGGAGGGGCTAAGACCACCAAAAAAATCTAGCATTAGCATGGAAGCAAGACCTGAATCTGTATATACAGAGAGCTGACAATGTCAATAAAGATGGGAAAATGAGAGTAAACATGTTTTTACTGTCTCACTGGGAAAAAAGAATGCAGTGTGAGGCTCTATTACAAGAATAATGCCTGAAGCATTGTAATGAGGTGATACAAGTGTTCAGTGAATACTGTGACACCAGACAATAAGAAAATAGAGAAATAGTGCTTTTCTGCCCCCCAAACAAAGCAGCAGCAGAGGGAATAATACTTATGTTGCAGAGCTGAGAAGTCCGGCATCCACATAGAACTTTGGAGACATAGAGCAGGTTGTGAGACATACAGTTTTCACTTATGGGAAAAATAATTGAAAGGAACAAAAACAAATTATTAATAATAATCAAACCCTACAGAAATGCTTCCACATAGAAGCTGAAATGTCCATGGAAAGGCTCAAAACAGTGTTAGCCTCAGGTGCAGAACAAGTACATAGACTCAAGCTAAAGGAATGCAGAAAGAAAGACATAGAGAGACCAAACTGAGGATGAAGGCATCATGGCCCATGATACATATTGAGGAAAGCAACACAGTAAGCAGGAAGAAAGAGTACTCAGCCTATGGGCAATGGTGCAATGGAGATGGGAAACAGTATCACTTTATATCCCAGTGCTGCAGTTATCCCAGGAAATAAAAAGCGGCAGTATATTCAGTGACTGAAGACGAAGAGACTTCCAATAAAGAGGAGGATATCTAAACTCTGACTTTAGACTTTTAATATACATATCATGCAGAATAAGGTGATTGCTGATTCAACTGCCATATCTACTATCATGTTCTTAGATCAGTGACAAATTCAGTAGAAGCTGGATTGTGGAGTCACCTGTAGTGTAATCCAAGCAACACTGAAAAGCTACAATACTGGAGTGGGAAAAGGTGACCAAGTGCTGGTGATGTATAATAAAACCATTCTGAGGCCAGTGTACAAATACAGATTGTTGACAAGAAACACACAACCCAAAGATATATCACTTGACATACAGGAGTGTTGACACAAAGGAGTTCCACCCTTTACTATTCAGCAGAACAGTGGATCTGGTTGCAGTATAACACCAGACTATTCTCACCCTGAGAGAGGAGGGAAAACAATTTCTGTGGGCCCTGTAGAGCACTTTAATAGAAGATAGGGACATATTTCAAGGAGATGTACATTCAGAGGGCAAACTGAACTAAGGAGACCTCCCCACATCCATATACACAGCCGAGGAGACAACAGAAACACTGAGTTCCATCAGACCTGGTGAAGCCACTAGAGAAGGAACTGACAAGCCTGCAAAGAAGAGGTGTTATGGCACCTGTTGAAACTAGCATAGCATAGATTAGCAACCTAGTAGTGGTGAGAAAACCACCAGGTAAACTCAGGATCTCCACTGATCTCAAGCCATTTAAAACAGCATTAAAAAGAGATCATTGCCCATTACCAATGACGGAGGACATAAGATTGGAACAATGTAGGGCAAATGTGTTTACTGTTTATGATATCAAGAATAGATTCTGGCCAAGAAGGCTGACAGACTTGCTGGGCCCGAGCCAGATAAGGAGCGGGGGAGTTGCTCAGCAATCTAGGAAAGGTTGGGGCTTCAGGCCGCAGGGGCAGAGCTGGGATCGCCAGCCCTCAGTATTGCACCGTGGTCTCTCCCTCAGAGACACCCAGAGCACACCTCCTGTGCTTTGGCAGTGATTTAAATAGCCTGGGGCTCTGGCTGCCACCGTTGCCACCATAGCAGTAGTGACAGCCAGTAGCCCTGAGCCCTTTTGAATCGCCAGGCCCCAGGGAAGTTGTGCCCCTTACATCTTCTGATGGTGGGCCTGATTCTGGCATGCTGAACTAAATGAGCCATTCAACACTCCACCACATTTGTCTCACATTTTGGCAGCTACTACTGGATATGGATATTTATGGACATCAATCCAGTTCCACAGGTTTCAACTGAATGAGGCACTTGAAAAACTCCGGGACATTATAGCTGAAGGCATTCTTTTGGCAGGAGAAGAGATCAGTCTAGGACTGTGATACCAAACTATGACTATTCCTAAACAGGTCCTGGGAGCAGAATAGTAGACTGAATGCAAACGCACTGAAAATGAGGAGCATTGATGTCCCCTACCTCAGGCATTAGCTGATATTCAAGGGACTCCAGATAGATACTGAGAAACAGAGGAAATGCTGGCTATCTTTCTAGATTCTGTGCACATGTATCTAAGCCAGTGAACCTTTGGGACAATTAACACACAACGGAGCAGCATGGGAATGATCAGAGACCAAAAAAACGGCATTTGAACGAATAAAGAAAATCAGAAATCAGGCATCAGTTCTAAAGTACTGCAAAACCTTGTGGATCAGTGAGAGTTACAGTGATGCCTCAGAATGAGGCCTAGGAGCAACACTGACGCAAAGTCAGCACGCCACAGCATTTTCTAATAGAGCTCTGACAGATACAGAAAGGAGATATGTTCAGATAAACAAGGAGCTAGGAGTTCCTTGGAATAGAACAATTTGATCTATTCATCTTTGGGCACAAGTCGACATGCATCCTAATCTGAAGCCATCAAAAAGCAGCATGAAGGAGCCACTGAAGAGTGCACCCACGAGAACACAATGCATGTTATTGAACTCCAGCACTATGAAGTGAGGAGAATGTCCCAGAATGTCACTACTGGTGCAGAGATACTGAGCTGGCTACCTTCCACAGTACAACATAGGTGACTGTGGAACAGGAAACAGAGTTCATCAACATGCTACAGTACTTTTACATTTATGATAGAAGGCTCCAGGGAATCCAACAAAACACCAAGCTGGATAGTGTGCTTCAAGCAGGAAAACAATTCACATTCTAGGATAGGCCAGATGGCAAGGAGCAAGTGGCACTGGATATTACCCTCTCCTATTAGGGGAAGGATGATCTGTGGGCAAAATGGGATTCTGTTTAAAGAGGACTGTAACACAGTGAAACCATGCTTTATTTCCACCACTCCCCACTCTTCAGGGCCCCTTAAGAATTCCGCTGGTACTTCAAAGTATCCCAGCAAGGGGGATAAGATACTACCCCAGCTCCTTATTTAGTTCTTAGGGCCACAACCTCAGTTCAATATCCTTCTCCCTGTAGTCTAATATAACAGTCTCTTTGAAAATCAAACCCAAATTCACACAATCTTCCTTTTCCTTTGGCTTGCTGCTTTGAGCTCGTCAAGAGAAGGAGAGCATTGGAGATGTCAGAGTGGCCACAAGTGCAGCTGTGAGAGGCCTCTGGAGGCCAAATATTTTAAAATAGAGGTAGCTGAGTGTTCTCACTCATGCTACTTTGAAATAACAATTTCAAAATAAGCGTTATTCCTTGTGGAAAGCAGGAGAAAATATTTCTAAATAACCAGCCTGTTATTTTGAAATACAGGTCTGTTAGTGAGGATGCTCCACTTGTTATTTTGAAATAGGGGGAGTTATTTCAAAATAACTCCCTACTGTAGACCAGGTAGACCAGTGTCAATCTTAGGTCCAACTGCTAGAAAACAGGGTAGACACCCCCAACTGGTAGTGTAATCTATAATTAGATCCTACCAAAGCAGTAACAAGTGTCCATTCCTGCAATGCTATATTACTATACAGAGACATATGCTCCTCTTAATCTCTCTTGTATATCTTGCCACTGAGACAATTGGACTTTGTGATAAAAAGTTACTAAACCCAAAAAACACTTCACATTAGGATCTTCCATCCATAAAAGTTTGGTCACTCATGCTATGTCAGTGGATACTCTGGATCTCACACCAATAACAATCCTTTACTAAATTAACTAAATACATATTAGCTAAGAAAAAGAAAAGAGAGTTATTGAGAGATTAAAGTAGGTAAAATACATAACAGGTGAGTCAGAGTTTGTAAGTTCAAATGATAATAGTGAAATTGAATTTGCTAATCTTCCTTAGGCCTCTCAGGGTTGCTCAAAATGGCTTATGGGACCTCCATCTTGTACCTGGAAACCTCCTTTCCCTGACAGCATTCAAGCAAATCAGAAATGTAGAATCACTCCCAAGATTCCTTCTTATAGCTGAAAATGGTCTGACAAGTGTTTTCAGTACAGCATGGGTTCATAGATTCCCCATTGAGACATTGTATGTCCAACACACTTTGAAGTCATCATGTTCCTTCATTTACATTTCCAAGGCTCCAATTTCCAATGGGGAAACATAATGTAAACACAACACAATGGCCAAAAACAATTCTTCATTACTTTCCATACAGTTTTACACCTCAAGTAAATTTATCCTTAGACTGAATTTGTGTCAATGTATAATGAGTACAGGATACAGAAAGATGAAAACATTGAAGTCATCCTCTCTCTTGAAATCTATCAGCACAAGTCAATTGTCTGTTGCTCCCATCTGAGCTGGTCTTTCTGTGTCACTGCTGGTAACCTCTTTAGAGCATCACATCCTGCACAGAGACTCATGGGCCTGAGAACCAGGAGGAGTAGTCTGCTTCAGTCCAACAGAGAAATGATGCGGAGTACACAGATGCAGTTAATACAACACCAAGCTAAGTAGACACCCCACTACAATAGAGGACCTGACTGAGTTTGCTACTCACAGGTGAGAAGGTCTGAGTTCAACCATCAAGTGATCATACAAAGCAATGGAAAAAAGGCAAAAGTCCAAGCTGCAGTGCAACTTATGTCACAAGTAGCTACAGACTCCTGACAGTGCTGGAGACAAAAAGATAACAGTAGAAGCAAAGAGCTGTTACATCTTGACAGATGGGGCCAAGTCCAGGACCAGGAAGACTCAGGGTACATATAGACTGCAGAGATTTTCTGGGATACCGGAGGTCCAAGGAAACTGAAAAAAATGTTGGAAAAGCGGATGTGTTTTGTCAGCATCCCTGGAAACCATGTAGATGGGCCAATTTTCAGAAAAGCCTCTTTCAGAAGTAAATAGGAAAAATAGACGCAGTTTGCATATTGCAAATTGTGTTTCTTTTTCTAATTGATCTTTGTAGTATAGACACAGCCTTGGAAAGAGCCTCAGCCATCAGCTGACCTTCTGTAGGAGTGTCAGGTGAAACAAAGTATATCAGCAACAGAGGACCAACAGAACAAAGGGAGCAAGAGGATAAAAGAGGGAAGTCTCCCACTAAAAGCAATAACACAAATAAGTGGGAGAACTGAAGTTTTATGAGTCCTAACAAGCTTTGGTGTGCTGGTCCATAGTGTGAACTATGTACTCATGACCTTTGGCCCCACCAAGTCAGCAAATGCTTGCACAAAAAACACCACAAGAACAAAAACTGTAGCAGCTTTGCTGATATGTTCTATGTAAAAGGATAAACATGGAAACAGGCAATATTAACACATATGCCTCCCTGTGAAACATCTCAATTACATTTCACAAAAAAAGATGAATTTTCCATTTCCATTGCTAACGTCCCCTTATTTGTTTCTCATTACAATAAGTAAACAAGACTAAATGGCAAATCATACAGTTTACAGAGTTGAGTTGTCTCCCAGCAAGTATTACACAAGTATAGTAACCATCATATGTCCTTTGTAATGTCTGGATATTTCTCTCTCTCATGCAATTCTGAAAGTTTTAAAATATATTGGCATGTTCCAGTCAACCACAAAAGTTGCAAAAGTCTTTTTTTGCCAATACACAGCTTTTAGTCTAATTGCTTATTTGCAGTCTCAGCAAGCCAGAGAGAAGAATTTTATCCTCTTTGGCTCGTTTCTGAATACTAACTAGCAAGACCAGTCAAGGCTCTCTAAAGAGTGCAACTACATGAGAGACACTGCATTTGACACAGTCAGGAGGCAAAAGAAAGAGCAAAACAAAAGTCTATTCAGGTTTGAATCCTCTGATATACTCTCCCATCCCCCACTCCCTTTAAAAATAAAGAGAAAGGGAAAAACTCATGAATCCATGGCTGAATGAGTGAGGTTGTCAGAATAAAGGACAATAAATGACAGCTGACTGTCAGCACAATTCCCAGACTCTGAGTTATCACTTCTTGCCATTGCTGGACTTAGAAAAAAAATGTGAGTACATAACAAGGAAATATCTCACAAGTTCTTTATGAACACTTAAACACCAACCAGTTCATTGCAGTAAAGATAACTAAGCAAGTCCATGTGGGTTTTCATCAGAATGTAATATAATTTTATTCGGAGAAATGTTCCCAGTTCAACTCATCAAAAGCTTTTCTAGGGATAACAGTGCTAAATGACATTGGCAAAGCCACAAAGTTAGAAAACTAGTTTCCCTTTATTTTCTTTATCTTAAGTGAAGAGATCAGACATATTTAAAGCTGAGAACACTTACACTTACACACAGTCTTGATATTATAAGCTACCTGTTGGTTCAGAAAAATCACTTGAGTAAGTCTTTTAACATTTCTCTGTGTTTAAAATCTCAGATATTTTTTTTCCCCTGCAGATTTGTCCACACTCTCCTCTTTTTTAACTGCCTTAATCCTTTGGCTCTTTGTTGTTCTAATGCATGATCAGCTTATTTTGAAATCATGGCTACCTAAATTTGTTAGTGCTGAAACATTACTTTAGGCTTCTATGTCTCCATAAATCTGTATAAACATTGCCCAGGTTTTCCTGAGCAAGGTTCCAAAAGCTAATAGGGTTATTTAAATATTTCATTTTAATTTGGCAGATATTTAACTACATTTCATATACTAACAGTAAGTCTCTGAGCAGAGAGACTGCAAACCTGGAATGCTAGGTTATTTAGTAATTAAAGTAGATCTGACCCATGTTCAAAGCACTATCTCACTTAAGCCTGTTGACCATCTGTACTAGAGAGACAATGATCCTATTCTCAGGCTGTCAGTTTGTTAAGATTCATAACTGCAAATAGCACCAAGTTTCTAGGTCTTGACACACTAGGCATGAAGGCTGCTCTGGAGTGTGGTTATTTCTTTGAGCAAGGATATAACTTAAGGGTGAGTGGTCAGAGGCACTGAGACACTGATCTATATCACTTTAAATAAGCAGGGTGCCATTATGGGAAAGCTCAGACTTCTGTAACTGCCCCAGCAGGTGTTACTGCACATTATGAATCTTTAGAGAGGAATAAAGAAATCAGGGAGGGAGTCTAAGTGGAATGCAACAAGAAAAACAGGAGGAAGTTAATTTGTGGTCTTCATTTTTTCCAGCTACAAGGAAAAGATGTTTCTGCAGCTGACAGATGATATTTATAATTTCCAGAGTTTGCACTTAACCTTTTAAAACCTAAAAACGAGGATTGCGTACAGATAGAGTTTTAGACATTTTTCATTTTTGGGTAATCTGTCATCATCATCTTTGCAAAGGGGCAGCATTTTCAGAATAGGAGGTAAATAATGGACAAAATAAAAAATCTTCAGTCAGAATGGGCCCCGATTTGGGGGAAGTAAGAATCTGAATTTGAATAAAGTAGTATAGTTGCATCTTTTAAGATTACACAGGTATTTACTAATACAGTATATGTAATAAAAGGTCCATATTTAAAAACTATGGAAAATATTTATTAATGTGTATTAATACTACATTACATATTACAATAGTAATTTGTGAAGAGCTTTTCAGTGCTCACTTCAAAACTGCAGTAATGCAAAAAATTACAGAAGCAAATAAGGGCTTCAAAGCCTCCCCAAAAGTGGGGAATCTGGAGGCTCCTTCCTCGTGAGGTCCCACACCTACCCTGCCTCTTCTTCTGGAGCCCTACTTGTGGCCAAGCTAGAAGCCAGAGTGGAGCTGGAAGCCAGGGACAGGGGGTGAATGCAAGGATCCAAGATCCCCACAGCTGAACATGTATCTCTCCCCAATCCAACTCTGCCAGGGAGAGGTGCCTTAAAACTGCAGCCTGGCCATGGTAAGAGCTGTATGGGCAGCTGTGGGGTGCCATAGTAGATCTTCCACCTGCCCCTGGTGCAGGGAGCCCAAGGAGAGGATCCCCTGACAGGTGGAAGGTCCACAACTCCATAACTCCCCACAGCTGCTCTCCTGGCTTTTACCAAGACCCCCAGCCTTCAGAAAAGAGCTGGGTTGGGGACAGACTAAAGCCACACAGACTAAACAGCTGGTGTGGAATCATGGACCTCCACTTGCCTTGGGTCAAAGGACATGGGCCAGGACTTACTCTTGGGCACCCCACCTCATAGGCAGGTGGAAGTCTATGCAGCTCTCAGAACTGCCTGTGCTGCCCAGCTGTTGGCCTGGCCGGGGGAGTGGACCTCAGGAGGAAAGGAGGGTAAAGGGCAGGGGCATGGTCCACCATGGTGAAAAGTGGATGTGCCAGGCCAGTTCACATTCAAAAGTGGGAGGGCACTGGCTTCCTCACATAGTCACTTAAAGGCTTTTCTGGGTAAAAATCACTTTGTCAGATGCATGGAGTGTAAATCACAGAAATTGGAGTATATATATATATATATAGTAGCATATGAAAAGAAGGGAGTTACTTGTCAAATGTAGAACCATGTTAACTAAATTGGCATCATTAACACTGGTCCTACATTTTTGTGTGTGTGTGTGTGTGTGTGTGTGTGTGTGTGTGTGTGTGTGTGTGTGTGTATCCCAACAGCTGTGATTTCCACTCCATGCATCTGACAAAGTGGTTTTTACCCACAAAGTGTATACCTAAATAAATCTATTAGTATTTAAGGTGACACGGGACTCCTTGTTATTTTTACAGGTACAGACTAACATGGCTACTCTTTTGAGACTATACAAAGATGTTAATTTCTCTGGAACAGTTTGTGTATTACATGATTGTAGGTGTGTGCACGTGCACACTAAAAGACTTCCACTCATCTTGCACAAACTGTGTAAAGACCAGGCACAGCTGTATTCTTTGAACTCAGACTGTTGCCTTGCTGCACCTCCAATGACTCAAAACTTTTCCAAAGTAGAGCAGTGAGGAGATGAGGCCATGGTCATAAACTTTCCACACTGACCAACAAAGCAAGCCTAGCTTGTGAGGAAGAGAAATGGGGGTAGGGAGAAGATTTTGCTATAGTCTCTATGCCAAAAATGAGTCATATAATGGCTAAGCAGATTTTTGTAGAGAGACAGCCCTGATAGGTTTGCCAAATTTCTGAACTTACATTATCCCTGGGAAAAAAACAGATCAGAAGTGAAGCATAATGATCACAATGGATTTACTACTGCTACAGTTTGAGCAAGATAATCATTAAGGACCTAACCCTTAAAAAGTGGCTTACAGGTCCTGATTCTTCCCAAGAGAGCAAAATCCTTACAGACATTGCCATATGATTTGTTATATTGTCTCTTTTTTCCAGCCTGAAAGAAGAAATATAACAGAGTGTTTCTGAAATTCTACAGTTTGTGTTCATATTCAGGTTACCAGTAAACATGCACTTATTGGAAAATCCCTGATAAGTATCCCACACTCACTGTTTGTGTTCAACTTCTCCAGGACTCCTGGGAAATCTATGTAAAGATGAATGGTTGAGAGAGGCTATGTCTAGACTATAATGATCCATTGAAAAACGTACGCAAAATGCTCTCTGCAATTTGCATACCTTTTTCCGAGTGTTTTTTCAGAAGAGGATTTTCTGAAATATGGCCCGTCTACATTGGGCCAAATTTCGGAAAAACCTCCTCTTTCAGAAGAGCCCTTTCTGTATCCCGGAAAACCCCCGTAGTGTAGACAAATGGAGATACATCATCGGGTATTTCTCTAGCTTGTCCTTTATAACTGCTTCCTGAGTATGGGGAAGAGTATTATCAGGTACAGGGATAAGGGACTTCATCTCAAGATGGAGAATACAACCTTTGCACTGCAATCCAGCCTGAGGTTCACATGAGAAGTATGAAAAGTTGGTCATACTGAAAGCTGGCATGTACATGTACCTCATGAGAGTCCTTCTGGTAAAAAGTTTAAGGAAAATCTCTGCATACAAACAGGCTTTTTTCCTTTGCCTGTGTCCTGGGAATATGATTGGCAGTCAAGATGTGTTTCCAGTTCTGACATAGCTTCCAGATTCTCATATTCAAATTCCTCATCCATTCTGAAATGGTTCCCTCTATTTTCTTAAAATATATTTTATTTTTCTTAACACATATTGAAACAGAGGAGATGTTCTTTTTACAATGGGGATGTTTTGCGGTGCTCTATTAAAATACGAGTTTTACTGCTAAGAGGAGTCTATTTTAATTTTTGTCATACGTTTAACACTAAATATAAAAAAATATTTTTCATTTCTGGTAATGGTAGAGAAAGCAAGCTGAAACTTGAAATACAGTGTTTAATGAGAACTACATCAGGTATGGCAATATTCATAGAGACGACAATACCTCTAGTTCTTTTGGTGACTGTAATTTAGCAATCCTCCATTTTCTGTTGTCCATAAATAGACAAAATGAAATAAAAGCTTATAGAAGTGAATCAATGGCTCTTCCATATGGGCAAAGAGAAGACACTGATGGAAAAAATGATAAAGAACAGAAACAAAAACACATTGGCAATACAGCAGTAGCTCATAAGCATTTCTTCTCCAAATGTGAGCCAAACTACAGGAGTTTGGAACACAGCCGTCTTTTTCTGTTGCATCTTCATCTTAAAATGAATATGCAGAAAAACAAAGTTGAGTTGTGTGGGAACAATTCATAGATGGTTGTAGCCCAGAAGGCCGCAGGGAGGGCTCCTCCCTCTTTGGGTCAGTGGGTGGCCACTCTGCCCCATGACAATGGCATAGGGATTAAACACTCCCAAATCTTAAAGCCAAATCTTAACAGCCCTGATCTTTGGTAAAAAGTCTAACCAATGCTAAATCTGGAAAATTCATATAATAGCACAAACCGAAAATGAATATTTTGAATATATTATTTATTAGTATTTTTGTTATTAGTATTTTCAAATTTAGCATACATTTAGTGATGATAACAATTGCAAGTCAGACATGCCTGGAAATCTAAGACTTCTTTTTAATTCACAGCACAGCACCCTTGAACTCAGGGCTGAAACAACTAACAATTGTGTTAGTAGTGGAGGTTTTATATCAATATTTGTCCTCTAGGAGTGGACTAAGACTATCAAACACATCTCATAACGGCTACTCAACAGCAATGAGATGGTGGCACCTAGGGCCATTCTTAGAAGCCATGGGGTACACAGCAAACTCCCAGCTTCAGCCCCCACCCCTGTATTGCCCTACCACTTGCCTTAGCCCCACCCCTGCTCTTCCCCCTTCCGCCCCCATTGCACTCCTTTACCCCAAGCCCCTGTGCAATATGAGCCCTGGGAATTACTGGGAGGCCTGGCTTGGGGTAGCATCAGGGGTCAGCCTACTCATCATGGCAGTGTGAGTTGGAGCTACCTGGCAGCCTGCTCTATGCTGCCATCCTTCCAGCCCACTGCCCTCTGCTTCACCATGGTGGCAGGAAGTGGAACACCCTGGCCCCAGCCCCAACCCACTTTCTGCAGTCTTGCATCTCTTGGAGGAAGGGAGCTGGGGCTGGAGTGCTCCACTTCCCATCATCATGATGAAGCAGTGGACTGAGAACTCAGCAGGGCAGAGTGGAGCAGGCTGCCAGGTAGCTTCAACTTCTGCCACCACGTTGGGGAGGGCAACCCCTGCTGCCACCCTATGCCAGTTCTCCTCCCAGATAATTCCCTGGCCCTGTGGCTAACCGGAAGGGCTGTCTTGTCCAAAGGATGGCTGAGACAGCCACCACAAGGCCTCCCTAAAGCACAAGACTTTGGGTGGCCACTCCAAACCATCCTATGAATGGGACAGCTCTGGTAGCAGCTTTCAGTCAGTATGATCTATACTGGAACTCAAACAGCAGCCTAAAGGTGAAAGGAACTATGTCTTTTTATCAGTCCCCTGGACAATCAAGTCCTGCAATTCTGGTTCCATCGGATTTCTTTTCAGAAATATTTCTACAGTGCTTGCTTTTGGTTACTATCTCAATCCTGAGATGAGGAATAAAGATAAAAGGAAGTTTGAAACTATCAGGAAACTTCTTTCCTCTTCTATGATTATGCATCTGACAGCTAGAGAGCCATTCAGAGACAAAAAGGTCGACAGTCAGATATGGTTCTCCGTGATAAACAATCGAGCCCTGGAAAGTACTCAGTTCATAAGTAGTTTATGTTTTGGGTGAGAAACAGAAATGGGAGGAAGTTTGCCTCCTGGGAGTCTTATTTCATATTTCAGCATAATTAGCCAGATGATAAACAGGCTTCTGTTTTCCATTTGAATGGCCAATAGACAGCCATTTGGGACACTGGCTCATCAATTGGGCAACAATAACAATAAAGTTTATGTATCTTGGCTGTCATCTACTCTGAAACCTGTGGTGTCCTTTGTAGAATAAAGAACTTGCAAGAGCATATAAAGTAATTGTCTTTCAAGGACCTGTCTGATGATGAGCAGCATATGGAGGATTGTCTTATTTTTAGGGACAACATTACAGAGCTCAAAGAGGGAGGGGTAGATAGATTGTTTTTTTCCTTGCAATATTATAGGTGAAATCCTGTGTTCAAGTAGGAGATTGTGTAAAACTTGAATGCCCGAGAAAAAGCCCATTCTCTTTTAGTGTGTCTGTGACATGATAGTGATATGTTTGGATTGTTCTCCTTACCTACTATTAAGCAGAAATGAATGGTGCTGACTTTTGCCAAATCACATTAAGTTTTTCTCACGTAATGCCCCAATATTCCATTAAGGATTTATCATTTTTAAAAGGCTTTTTTTCTACATTTTTAATTCTGTGTCAAAGGTCAAAGAAAGCTAGATAGGGCACTTGTGAAATGATGCTTCTGTGTAAATAGCCATCATGATATACTACTTCACAGTGGGTTTGCTTTCAGATGAGTTATGGTACATCAAGCTTGCTTGAATGAAGAAATTATAACTATGTTAGAAGTTAAAAAAGTCAAATGGATATTTACCTCCAAATTTCTTTCTTTTCAATTTAACATCAGCTCACAATCACAAAAGCTTCCCTGGGAGAGATGCTAAGTAAGTCATATCAAATATTGCTCTGATACTATACTGGTTTACAATTCTAACTTCTGAATACATAGGGTATGTCTACACTACCCTCCTAGTTCAAACTAGGAGGGTAATGTAGGCATACCGCACTTGCAAATGAAGCCCGGGATTTGAATTTCCTGGGCTTCATTTGCATAAGCGGGGAGCCACCATTTTTAAAACCCCGCTGGTTCGAACCCCGTGCAGCGCGGCTACACGGGGCTTGAACTAGGTAGTTCGGACTAGGATTCGGACTAGTTCGGACTAGGACGAGGTGTACCGGTAGTTCGGAATAGGAATCCTAGTCCGAACTACCTAGTTCGAGCCCCGTGTAGCCGCGCTGCACGGGGTTCGAACCAGCGGGGTTTTAAAAATGGTGGCTCCCCACTTATGCAAATGAAGCCCGGGAAATTCAAATCCCGGGCTTCATTTGCAAGTGCGGTATGCCTACATTACCCCGCTAGTTCAAACTAGCGGGGTAGTGTAGACATACCCATAGCTACTATTCAGACTTCAATATTTGTTTGAAGAGCTGTGTGTTGTCTTTGGGTGTCCAGTACACATAACAAAGCACTTTCATTAAATGAAGCCAAATTTTAAACATTGTATCTATTTATTTGAACCCTCTGTATATTTTAAAAGAATCCAACTGACTGTTTATATTGAGTCCACCTAATATTTCTTAATTTTCTTCTGCTGCTTGTCACCTTCATGCTTTGCAGACATGATTCCCTTAATAACTTCTGGAAAAGAAACATGTTTAGTAAAGTCTACATTATACACTTTTATTTTATACCTGTTTAAAGTGTAATAAATATGGTCCTTTAGCACATTGTATTCTCTCTTTTGCCTTGAAACTATTTTGTGGTTATTGTCAATCAGTGCTGCCATTTTTTCTGGAAAAATTTATGGTCCATTTCATAAATGTTTCCTATGCCATTTGAACTTAAAATCTTTGAATTAAATTGTGAATCTAAATTCCACAAAATGCCTGTTTTCTAAACCCCCTGTTTGCTTAGTATGGTTTCCTTACTCTTGTTACCTTGCCGGAGAGTGAAGAGGAAAAAAAAAAGATTTGTGTGTATCTCTGTCAGAAGGGAATGAAGTGAATCAAAAACAAATTGTTCCTAGCTCCAGGGGATAAATTCCATGTTATTAAAAATGGATGTTTCTAAAATATACACATTAGTTTCAACTTGCACAATGGGAGAATATAACAATACTTGCATAATCAGAGTTTTAACTTTGCTTTCCTTTTAATCTAACTGGTAACAATGAGAAAAAGGAATTATGCTGAGTATGAAATACAATGATGAGTAAATTTCAGAAGGTCTAGATTTGATTACTAGATATAATAAATATTTGTTTAATTTTAACAGTGGTGCTCATTGATATATAGTATAAAGAAGCAAAGACCAAATGAAAATTAGAAAGATGTACACTTTGATGACACAATGCATTAGAAAATCTAGAATTGGGGGCCTTATCTGAAGCCTTTAAGTATGGTGGGAAATGTGATAGAATAATATCCTTTTGCAAAATTTCTCATTAGGCATGGAACACCAAATGAACACTCTTCTCTTAAAGTATTTTTGTTCTTGTATTTTCTGGCTGTGACTAGATTACTGAAGTATCTTGAAAATATATGTAATCTTATGGACTATAGATGATGAAGTAAATAGTTCAGAACATTTTTAAAAAAAGGTAAAGTATAGTTCTGGAAGTAACAAAATCAGGTAAGGAGGCTTTTTTTATTCTGCACCTATTTACCCATCTTTTTTTCAATCTTTTACCTTTGTATTGGCTGCTTGGACTATTGGAATTGCTTGTACCCAGTTTAAGCATAGAGCAACAATCATCTCCAACTCTTTTAAAACTTCTTGGCATGAGTAAGAAATAGTGGGTCACTTATATATAACATGTAGCCCATGCTCCTCCCTACTATGCTTTCTTTTGAAATGATAATTATTGATGCCATTCTAGATGGTAAACACTTGGCAGATGGATTGGTGAGTTGAATAATCATAGATTAAGAGACTAGGATATACAAGGGGCCAAATTTGTTCAAGATAGCTACAGCCCAGAGGGAATTCATGTTGAGTGAAAGCTGGCATTGCTATCATTACTGCTTTTCCCCATGGTCCTTATCAGTGGAGAGCTAGTTTTATTCGTATGCAGGACTTCCATGAGCCTCATGGGCCTTTGTGCCTCTGCATTGGGCTACTGGTTAAAAGCCACAATCTGGCCTTCAATGTGTTTATAGACCAAATATTCAACTCAGCTTTAAATATGGAGCTGCAACCTGTTTCTTCATAATGTTTACTATGTTAATAAAGTTAACAAAATGCTGCATATTTAATTTATCATAAAATATCCCCCAAAGTATTATTTATTATTTAGTCCTCTGCCAAATGGAATTAGTAGCAGCCAAGGCCGGGTTCAACATGTAGGGGTTCCTTTCCATAGACCCAACACAGAACTGACTTGAGCCCCCTCACCTAGTAACATGAGAAATTCACACACTGGTGGCTCTGAAAAGCAATACTTCCTCATTCACAAGCACGGTGTTGAGTGCAGAAAAGACAATTTTAAAAGGGAGGGAAGTAACTTGGGAAAACACAAACAGGGTTTATAAACATGAACCATGAGTAAAAGTCCCACCTCAGGTAGTTTGGGATGTGTCCTTTCCTCTCAGATTATTAAGTCCAGCAATCTAAATTTCCCGTTCACATGCCCCCCACTCACAGTTGCTGCCATTAGTCAGTATAGACCCAGAGTTCAGAGGTGCATCCATAGCATTGACCTCTCACCCTAGTATCCTACTCACTCCACTGGTTGCTCGCCATCCACCTGCTCACTGCTCTCGGGCACTGTCCTGATGGCCGCTTGTCACATCTCTTTACTGCCACCCTGTCAGTCACTCTCTGCTGCTATCCACCTCTTGGCTGTCACTGCTGCCCAATGGTCTCAAGTGATTTCAACTCCCATTAACTTGAACTCTTAGGGTATGACTAGACTGCAGGTTTCTTTCGAAAGAAGCTTTTTCAGAAGAGATCTTCCAAAAAAACTTCCGAAAGAGAGCATCCACAGTACCAAAGCACATCAAAAAAGCGATTTGCTTTTTCGAAAGAGCTTTCGAATGGACGCTATCTTGCATTTAAGCTGTGATTACTATGGACGTAGTGGCCACCAGGGCACCTGTGCTTTTTCCTGGAGGCCTCTTCTTTTGGAAAAACTCCCTCTTCCACATCCACACACCCCTTTTTTTGAAAGAGCTCCTTCGGAAAAGGTGTTCTTCCTTGTAGAATGAGGTTTACCAATGTCAGAAAAACCCCTGCATTCTTTTAATTTTCTTTCAAAAGAATGCAATAGCAGTGTCGATGTCAGTGAAGTTTTTCAGAAAAATGGCCATTTTTCAGAAAACCCCCTGAAGTCTAGATGCATCCTTAGGATGCATCTCCACAGCACCTTTGCACTACACAAATTGCGTAGCTTATTTTGAAATAAAGAGCTATTCCAACAAGTCCCTTTACCCCCGTGGAATGAGGGTTAAAGGAATGCTGGAATAGTGCACTCGTTATTTTGAAATATATTTAGAAATGGTGCATTTAAAGGCACAGAATTGCTATTTTGGGATACTTCTGGTATTCCAGTGTAGACAGGCAGTAAGTTTTTGCCAATGTAGATACAGCCTTCGAGTGGGAAAAGTACCAGATCCAAAATGGATTCCATCATCAGATGGCCTAGCCCCATGTCCTGGCATGATAAACCACGGTCCAGGCTTACAGGAAAAACAAAACTATTGTGTTTCTGGAGTATCAGTAAAGGCTCTCCTTAACCCATTTAGAATTATAAACAGATCCACACTTCCATACAAGAATGATATATGTACAAAAATAGAAAATACACATTCAGCAGAACATATTTTTAAGAGCTATATGTTACATATTTTGCCTAAAGCATCTTTGAGTTATAGCTATTCATATTCAGAAGCCAATTTTCATAAGCATGGCAAGAGACACTACCTATTAAATGCACCCAAAGCTAAAAAATAGGATGGCACATCTTCTGATAGTTTTTTTCTTGAGACACCCACCTTAAGACAATCTTCACTACTGTCTCCATTCCTTACCACTACTTTTAGCCACTTGACCTAAGGGGAAGTGCAGAGAGTTATGTTTTGCCATTATTAATGGTACAACAACCATGTGCCAGTAGGGGTACTGAAAAAAAATACAGTTGCTATGTCATTTGCCAAGAGCATATCCTTTGCTCAGGACCTATTCCTGATTTCTATTGTCTTAGGCAGCAGAGGGTATCTGGAGATCATGATGTGATGTACAGCACCACACAAATGAGAGGGTACTAATTTTCAATATCTCTTGTGGATAAAGAAAACAATCTGCAGCCAAATAATGGATAGCTGGTCAAGAGAACAAAAAAGGAACATGACTTGACATCATTGTCCCTTCTAAACTGCACTGCAGCTCAGCTTCACAGGCAATTAACCAGCCCTGCCCAGTCAGTCAGTTCCATGGCAGAAGCCCTGAGCCTTTGACTGGGTGGAGCTGATTAATCACTTGTGAAGCTGTGCTGCTACACAGTTTAGAGGGAACACTGCTTGACATACAAACTTTTTTCTCCATGTAAAGCCTATATTTTTAGCATTGTAAATTGACATCTGTAAAGCATTTTCAGCATTATTATAGATGCATATTTTAACTTTTGTGCATTAAAAAGTTAATCATTTAATAAGATTCTACTATATTGTATAATGAGTATTGATCATATCAAAACTTTGTGTTCTACTAGTTCTTACCTTAAATGCTTTTCAACTCCTAGGGATCCTCCAATTTACAGACAATACAACAAATCTCTGTTGGAGTGAACTGTAAGGACCAGTGACACAGCAGAGCAGTGATTTATTTAATCTTTACTCATTCATCCTCTGTGACATGGGCTGCCAAGCAAAACAGAACTTGTTTTCTCTAATTCTGGACAAAAAAATATTTTCTACCAATCTCTTAGAAGGAATATCCATACATGAATATGCTTTTAAAATATTTATACATACAAATTATAAATAACTTAACTCAACACCTTTGGGAAGTCCTTAACTCTGGGTACTTATGCTTTCCAATGTACTATGAATCATTCTGCCAAACTCCTGCCTGTAATGTGAATGATATATTTTATTTCAACTCGTAGAGAAAAAAACCAACAATGAGGCATGGTCATTATTAATCACGCACAACTTTAAGAATGATCTTACCTCTTAGCGATTCTTCAAGATCTGTATCCTTCTTTTTAAGAAACAGACTCCTCAAAACTGATATACAATCGACTACGGGTATAAGATACAAAAGTATAGCTATTACCAGAATGGATAACTCTCTAGTTTTATAGTTTAAATATTTTTTCTTTTTATAAGCACCTTCCTATAACATATCAAACGACTTAAAACCATGTCAACCTGTAGACAACCTGCTGTTAAACAGGGCAATAATGTATGGTTTTCTTAAGCCGCTGGGACTACAGTCGCAGTTACTGAGATGCTTCAGTTCCTACAGGGCATTCAATGCTAAGGAAACTCTCTTCTATCATGAGCTACTCCTAGAGCACTACACATGTGATAGGCACACTTGTTTCCTGAAGCATAACCTCTTTGATATATTCTTCTAGTACAACACATTGTGTGCTGCTCCCCGCACTGGCCAGCTTTTCTATATGCTGGTCTTCTTTGGAAATGCTATTTGTGCTGCAGTTACGAAACTTGCACAGTCCTGGAATCCCTTGATTTTCCTCTGCCCTGAATAGAGACACACGGGCTGTGTCTAGACTGGCCAGTTTTTCCGGAAAATCAGCTGCTTTTCCGGAAAAACTTGCCAGCTGTCTACACTGGCTGCTTGAATTTCCGCAAAAGCACTGACTTCCTACTGTAAGAAATGAGTGCTTTTTGCGGAAATACTATGCTGCTCCCGTTCGGGCAAAAGTCCTTTTGCGCAACACTTTTGCGCAAAAGGGCCAGTGTAGACAGCTCGCATTAGTTTTGTGCAAAAAAGCCCTGATCGCGAAAATGGCGATTGGGGCCTTTTTGCAGTAAAGGGCATCTAGATTGGCACAGACACTTTTCCGCAAAAAGTGCTTTTGTGGAAAAGCGTCCGTGCCAATCTAGACGCTCTGTTCTGCAAATGCTTTTAACGGAAAACTTTTCCGTTAAAAGCATTTCCGGAAAATCATGCTAGTCTAGACACAGCCATGGTGGTATAAAGGCACTGTGTACCTTCTCTGCCTTGCCACACCTGGATAGGGCTGGGCCCAGCATTAATCCATGTTTGTCTGCATAGATGTCAGCCGATGGTCAGGGCAGTGTGTGTGTATATGCTTCCGAGAAAAGGTTTAACGTCCGTGTCTTTACTGCTAGGACCGGGGTCCCGTCGCAGAGGGTGGCCAGCAGGCCAACAGACGCCCCGTTATATAGGAAGAGCTTATTACACCTTAGATTTTAACTGCTAGAACAAAAAGTTCCTTCGCAGCTGCCCCAACGGATCTTGTCACCTGGGAGTGACACAGATCCAAATGCCCAAGCTCTCCCTATGTCTGTCCCTTTATGACCGGCTGAAGTTCTTTTAAATTGTGCTTGGTTCTGTTACAGCAACTGAAGGAGTCAGGTTAAAGCTTAAACAGTTACAGGTTTATTAAAAGACTTATAAAAGCATATGGTTACAATGGCTATTGCTCTATTTTCTTAAATGCTAACAAATACAGATTTTAAAAATGGTTACAAAGAAAATAAAGATAGAAAATAGAAATAATGGTACCAAGTGACAGCTTAATCTTTAAAGAGCTCTAAGTCTATGTATATATATACTTAAACAAAGGACCACATCCAGGTACAATTTTTACCCCTTTCTGTGCCTCTCGACTCCAGCGTGTCAGGCCAGGGCCGGTCTCTCAATTCCTAGGAAAGACGAATACGAGGTGGGCGTCCCCTTGGAACCTCGGGAGATCAAACACCAAACCCGACCAGCAGATAGATGGTAGATTGACACTCAGAGAAAATGCGCTGCTGGACCTATCTTTATACCCCTGGGGGCCCGTATTCTCTTTCTTATCTAAGATGATGAATTCTACTGGTCCGTTTTGTGGCGCCAGTTCTTACAAGCAAGTTTCAAGTTAATTTACACTTGCAAGAGAGATAACTAAATTGTGAATACTAGACATTTTTTTACTGGGCGAGAGATTCCTCCCCCCGCGGATGGATGTGTGTTCGTATCAATATGGGTTTCAGTCAAGGGCACTCCTCGGCAGCCTCTTGGTCAGCAATTGGCATATCTCTATTTACAGCCATTCACGGTCACAGCAGCCTGGGCCTTCTGCTCTGTGTGCCCTGTATGCTCCAGGCAAGCAAAAATGGATGTTACAAGGGGGTTCCTGTCTGGCTACAATAGAGGATCATGTTATCCCATACAGGACCAGTTTCTGTCCAGTTAAGATGTGACTCACAATGAAGCTTTGGATCTAACTATGTAATATTTTTAGAAAAGAATTTGAAATTTTCAAAGTTTCCATTGATCTAACTAAATTCAGTGGTACTGTGTCTCAATGTTCTACTTTGCTAAACTGTATTTGTGCCTGGCCCCAGATATGTTATAGAAAACATCATTGTCATCTACACTAATATCATACAGAGGCAGAAATAAAAATGGAGGTAAGGGACTGTTGTTGTACACATGTGAGTATTATGGTGCCTCATACCTTCGCTCTTCCTGCTTGCTGGGTGAAAATCTCTCAGCACAGAATTCCAAATGATTATTCTTCTAGGTCTTCATTGGAAGAGACTATAGATCTTTTAGTGGTCACCATGAGGCATTAGCTAATAAAGAAAGTGAAAAAATGCTTCAGAAAACAATTTTAAGTAAAGCCTGTCTGCAAAGATGCATTGCAGCAGCTACATCACTAAAAACAAATAAATCACAATCAATACATTTACCAACCTAGGAACTGCTTTTCAACCACTGGAACCCCTGCAATTGAGAAAAATTTCAGTCTATTTATTAGAGAGACCCATCATCTCTCAATTAAATCCTGTAGTCCAATTCAACTTAAGTCCCACTGAATTCACCGTGGCTGTGTCTAGACTAGTATGATTTTCCGTTTAATGGAAAAGTTTCCGTTAAAAGCATTTTCGGAAAAGAGCGTCTAGCTTGGCACGGACGCTTTTCCGCAAAAGCACTTTTTGCGGAAATGTGTCCGTGCCGATCTAGACGCGCTTTTCCGCAAAAAAGCCCCAATTGCCATTTTCGCGATCGGGGCTTTTTTGTGGAAAACAAATCTGAGCTGTCTACACTGGCCCTTTTGCGCAAAAGTTTTGCGCAAAAGGACTCTTGCCTGAATGGGAGCAGCATAGTATTTCCACAAGAAGCACTGATTTCTTACAGTAGGAAGTCAGTGCTTTTGTGGAAATTCAAGTGGCCAGTATAGACCGCTGGCAAGTTTTTCCGGAAAAGTGGCTGATTTTCTGGAAAAACTGGCCAGTCTAGACACAACCCGTGAGTTTTGCATAAGAGGACTGTAGGGTCTTAATTAAAGACCAAATTGAACCATACAGTTCAAGACAAAGGTTTCAGATAAGAAGCTGAGCTGAAGTAGTTTAGGATATAAATATACTGAAAGCCAAAAAATTCTCCCACAATCCAAATAGTATATTAGCACTTTTCTGTCTTATGGTCAACTGATTTCTCAAGAGGATATTTTTAAATATGAAACACATACAAGTACAAGTCAAATTTTCTGTACCGAATACTAACTTTAAGAAGTGCCAGTTCACATGTACTTTTTCTTTATTTTAGCAGGGATGACTGATGCAAAACAAACTCTTTGGTTGCTCACTGTTAGTGATATAGATAGACATCTTCACACATATATAAGGTACAAGGTAGCAGAGAATCACACCCATTGTCAGATAATTACTGTGAAACTATTATTTGTATTGTCAGCATGGAAAATATACTACTAAAAGGGATATGACTGAGGTCTGTAAAATCATTACTAGAGTGGGGAAAGTAAATAAGGAAGTGTTATTTACATTTCATAACACAAGAACAAGAGGGCACCACATGAAATTAATAATCAGCAGGTTTAAAACAAAAGGAAGTTTATCTTTACACAATGCACAGTCACCCTGTGGAACTCTCTGCCAGAGGATGTTGTGAAGGCCAAGTCTATAACAAGAAATAGATAAATTCATGGAGAACAAGCCCATCCTTGGCTATTATCAAAAATGGGAAGGGATGGTGTCCCTAACCCTGTTTGTCAGAAGCTGGGAATGGGCAACAGGGAATGGGTCACTTCATGATTGCTTGTTCTGTTCATTTACCCTGGAGCTTGTGGCATCGGTGACTCTCAGAAGAGAAGACACTAACCTAGACGATGCATTGGTTTGGCCCCTTATGGCTGTCCTTATATTCTTATTTGCTATGTCCTTGGTCTTGTGCAGAGATGTTAGTAATAACTTTTACCTATTCTCTTTAATAACAAATTATTCTCTAATTAATTTGATCCATGCATGGCAGCAACAACAAAACACCTGTTGAACCAACAAGTCACACTCAGATATGGTAGTGACATTTTGGTTAAACAATAACTATGGGTACGTCTAAACTACATGCCTCCGTCGACGGAGGCATGTAGATTAGACAGATCGGCAGAGGGAAATGAAGCCGCGATTAAAATAATCGTGGCTTCATTTAAATTTAAATGGCTGCCCCGCTCTGCCGATCAGCTGTTTGTCGGCAGATCGGGGCAGTCTCGATGCGCCGCATCAACAAAGGAGCCTTTCTTGATCGGCACAGGTAAACCTGGTTTCATGAGGCATACCTGTGCCGATCAAGAAAGGCTTCTTTGTCGACGCGGCACATCCAGACTGCCCCGATCTGCCGACAAACAGCTGATCGGCAGAGCGGGGCAGCCATTTAAATTTAAATGAAGCCGCGATTATTTTAATCGCGGCTTCATTTCCCTCTGCCGATCTGTCCAATCTACATGCCTCTGTCGACGGTGGCATGTAGTCTAGACACACCCCAAGTGTTTGAGTGGTCCAACTCACCAAAACCCCCTCCTAAATGGATGCTGACACACTGATACCAAAGGATTCCGAATGATTCCCAGTCTCCTTCTTGCATGCAGAGATCGGCAGACAATCAAGAGATCCAGCCACAGATCTCCTCAATAGTAGAATTTATCCCCAAAGGTTTAGTGTTTATAATCCTATTATTTTCTAATCCTATTATTGTACTGTTTCGATGAACTGAATATATTTCCTCCATAATCTCTGTGTGATCTCACGTATTTCCCATCAACAGTGACTGTTGGCTGACCCTACAAGTATTTTGTCCTTCAATACTAATATAATAAATCCATTAAAATAGTTAGAGAGTATGTTTTCAGTATCATGCATCTTGCTGCTAGATAATGTTTCTGAACAAAGGTGGTACTTAATGATAGTGCATGTAAGTTTGATTTTCAGCTCCTGTCTCTTCAAACCCTGGGTTTTTATCTTTTTACTCACACAGTTGAACACATTTAAAATGCTTGGTTTCTTTGCAGACTATAAACTTGGCACACACATTTATATACACATTTGTGTGTGCATGTCTCTCTGTACACAATGAGTTATTGTACAGTACAGGCAGTCCCCGGGTTACGTACAAGATAGGGACTGTAGGTTTGTTCTTAAGTTGAATCTGTATGTAAGTCGCAACTGGCGTCCAGATTCAGCCGCTGGTGAAACTGACCGCCAGTTCTGACTTACATACAGAATCAACTTAAGAACCCCAAGCGTCCCCAAGTCAGCTGCTGCTGAAACTGATCAGCAGCTGATTCCAGGAAGCCCGGGGCAGAGCAACTCTTCCTCAGGCTTCCTGTAGTCAGCGCTGGTCAATTTCAGCAGAAGCTGACTTGGGGACGCCTGGGGCAGAGCAGCTGAGGTGCTGCTGGGTTGCTCCAGTAGCGCTGCTCCTCGGCACTACTGGAGCAACCCAGCAGCACCCCATCTGCTCTGCCCCAGGTGTCCTGATTCAGCCGCTGCTGAAGCTGACCAGCAGCGGCTGAATCAGGACCAGAGCAGCTGGGGTGCTGCTGGGTTGCACCAGTAGCGCCCAGAGCGGTGCTGCGGGACCAACCGGCAGCACCCCAGCTGCTCTGCCACAGGTGTCCGGAAAAAAGCCTAGTCTGCTGGGGGGGGGCATACTAGCTGCGCCCCCCCCACCCCAGCAGACCAGGAAGACTCGGGCGGCGGACCGAGATGCACCGCGGTCCCGCCGCCTGGGTCCTCCGTGGCTTTGCTCCCCGTCTCCCTGGTCTGCTGGAGACCAGCAGACCAGGGAGACGGGGAGCGCCTCTGAGGACGCCGGCAGCGGAGCAGCCCAGGCGCGCCTGGGGTGCCCCGCTGCCCGAGCCCCCCCCTCGGCTTTGCAAAGCCTTGGGGAAGCCGGCAGTGGAGCAGTCCAGGCGCGCCTGGGGTGCCTCGCTGCCAGAGCCCCCCCACGGCTTTGCAAAGTGCGGGGAAGCCGGCAGTGGGGCAGTACAGGGCGCCTGGGGTGCCTCGCTGCCCGAGCCCCCCCTGCGGCTTTGCAAAGCGCGCAGAAGCCGGCGGTGGGGCAGTCCAGGCGTGCCTGGGGTGCCTCGCTGCCTGAGCCCCCTCCGCGGCTTTGCTCTGCGTCTTCCTGGTCTGCAGACCAGGGAGACGCAGAGCAAAGCCCCAGAGTACACGGGCGGCAGGACCGTGAGGTCCCGCAGTCCGTGTACTCTGGGGCAGCCCCGTTCGTAACTGCGGATCCGACATAAGTCGGATCCTCGTAAGTCGGGGACTGCCTGTATACAGAAAAGAATGCCAAACAACTGTGAATTACCTGAATATAATGCCATCCAGGAGTTTAATGGTGACATCAGAAATCACATGAACAATGTACAAGTGTACTGTGGTTTCACCACAAATCCAAGATGCCTTAATACCCTTAATTTTAATTAATAACTTTGGGTATGTCTACACTACAGCACTAATTCGAATTAACTTAATTCGAATTAGTTAATTCGAACTAAGCTAATTCGAACTAGTGCATCTAGACCTAAAAACTAGTTCGAACTAGCATGTCCACATTGAGTGGACCCTGAACCGAGGTTAAGGCTGGCCGGAAGCAGTGCTGGCAGGGCATCAGATTAGGACTTAGAGCGTGGAGCTGCTGTCTCAGGCTAGCCGAGGGCTGTGCTTAAAGGGACCCGACCCCCACCCCGGACAGACAGTTTTCAGGGGTTCCCCACTTGCTTGTCTAACTCGATGAGGGACAGCAAAGCAGTCCTGGCTTGGAGTGCCCTAAATGCCCACACTTGGCTCACCACAGCACTCGGCCACCAGCCCGGCTGCACTTGCCACAGGCTTCCATCGGGGGGGGGGTCAATTGGGGTGCTGCAGGAGAGCTTCCATCCCAAGGAGCCCGCAGAGCCACCCCAGTCCTCCCCATCGGGGGCTCGTACCCGATTCCTCCCTCACCTCCTTCCACTTACCCCTCCCTAGCCCCCTTCCTGATGTACAAAATAAAGGACATGTGTGTTCAAAAATAGAAACTCTCTTTATTGAACAAAACTCTGGGAGATTGGGAAAAGGAGGTGGGAGAGGGGAAGAGAGAGGGTGGAAGAGGGGAGGCGGAAACCTGGGAGGAGGTAGCTGGAAGGGGGAAGCCAGGAGAAGAAGGAGGAGGGGAAGTATCAAACTATGGTACGCCATATCTTCAGTACTGTGTACAGATGTGATCTTCTCACCCCAGAAAAGATATTTTGGCCTTGGAAAAGGTTCAGAACAGGGCAATTAAAATGATCAGGGATTTGGAACAGGTCCCATATGAAGAGAGGCTAAGGAAACTGTGACTTTTCAGCTTAGAAACGAGGAGACTGAGGGGGGATATGATAGAGGTCTATAAAAGCATGAGTGGTGTGGAGAGGGTGCATAAAGAAAAGTTCTTCATTAGTTCCCATAATAAAAGGACTAGAGGACACCAAATGAAATGAATGGGTAGCAGGCTTCAAACTAATAAGAGAAAGTTCTTCTTCACAAAGCAAACAGTCAACCTGTGAAACTCCTTGCTTGCACCTAGCACAGGTACCGTAGCCAGACTGTGCCCTTTTAAGGGCTCCGGGGCTGGGAGAGGGGCAGAAGAGTTTCCCTGGTGGTGCCCAGAGTGGCCACCAGGGAAAGCTGGGGAGGGCTAGCCTCCCACTAGTTCGAATTAAGTGGCCACACAGCCCTTAATTCGAACTACTTAATTCAAACTAGGTGTTAGTCCTCTTAGAATGATGTTTACCTAGTTCAAATTAAGCACTCTGCTAGTTCGAATTAAGTTCAAACTAGCGGTTTCTATGTGTAGCGCCTATTAAAGTTAATTCGAACTAACGTCTGTTAGTTCAAATTAACTTTGTAGTGTAGACATACCCTTTAAGAGTTGTCTACTTTTTCCATTGTCCATTGCAGGATATTTTTGTTTACAATTTCCTCCACTCCTTTGCCCTCTCCTCTCTCTCCATTCTTCTTTCCTCTTTCCAATTTTATATCTCCTTCATCATGCTCCTAGAATGTCCTGTTTTCAATGGATGTCAGCTGTGGGTAACAACCTTGTTTTAATGAGGTCATCAGACCTCGCTTAGACTTGCCAGGGCCAAAACTTACGCCTGATTCCCACCACGAGGGCAGAAGTTGATGCCTTCAGGCTTCAGCCCTGAGTGGGTGTGCTATTCTCAGCCCCTGTCAAGCTGGAGGACTTCTTACTCTGACTCCTGTAACCCTCATTGTAGGAGGAGTTAGGGAAGTTGGAGGAAGATACTCTATTTCAAAATAAGATGCTCCCAATTTTGAAATAAGATATTTTGATGTAGCTCAATTTCTGTAGCTTATTTTGAGTTAAGCCCTGCTGTGTAGAAGCACCCCTACAGACCTCCTCACCTGAAAAACCTTGTAATTCATAAGCTAGATGTCAAAGTCAGGAATAGATGTCAAAGTCAGGAAACATGGTACACAAGTGACAGTACAAATAGGAACAGATTTTTTGTGCTACTATGACTATCCAATTATGGGTCTGACAGCATTTTTCCTTGGATTCCTTGGAGAATTCAGTGCAAAATTGGTATGTCGAGCCACAGTGCAGTGTTTGCCTCAGTCAGTGAGCCACAGCATGAGAAATGGGTGCTCTGGAGCTTCTTAGCAGGCAGGCTCAGCAATCAGTGATACATGTGTTAGAGTTCCAGTAGATTATTAGTCCACTTATGCGGGGTACAATATAGAAGTATTGAGACCCACTGAGCCCCCATCCTAAAATACAGAAGGAAAATGCTATCAATGGCGAAAGGGGGGGAAAAGGTAGTGGTAGGATCTAGGGGTCTGATTATTGGTGCTAACCAGGAATAGTCTTTGTGAAAGGAATTTCAGTAGATTAAGCACCCTTTGAGTATAGGGTCAAAAGGGAAGGAGAGAACAGTTGCCCAAGACTAGCTGTGGAGGACAACAATCCTATGGTGGATGAGAAGTAAAGGAGAACAATTAAATGACACTAGTGGGTGAGAGATGAGAATGGAAGCCTAATGGGAACTTTATGGAAATATGAGTTATCATGAGTAAATATATTTCCTCTCTTAGGGTATGTCTACAGTGCCACCTTAGTTCCAACTAGGGTAGCTAATGTAGTCATTCAAACTTGCAAATGAAGCCTGGGGTTAAAATATCCCAGGCTTTATTTGCATGTTCCCGGGCGCCGCCATTTTTAAATGTCTGGTAGTTCGAACTCCCTGCTCGCGGCTACACGTGGCATGGGCTAGGTAGTTCGAATTAAAGCTCCTAATTCGAACTACCGTTACTCCTCCTGCAATGAGGATATTTTAATTTCGGGCTTCATTTGAAGTTCGAATGACTACATTAGCCACCCTAGTTCCAACTAGTGTGGCTAGTGTAGACATACCCTTAGTTTAATTATCTTCTCCCGCTCTGTTCACAGCCCCACATCCCTCTTATCTTTAGTTCCTGCACAAAATGGCTTTGAATTATTGTCAGTTCTTTTTGTAAATACTAAAAGTATATGACAACATTTAATGAGAAGTGAGTATAAGACTATTGAGTGGCAAAGTGTTCCGGGGAGAATAGTATTCCCCCAAAGCAATTTCAAATATACACATTTATAAAATAATATTGAATTACTCAGGTCTTGTGGCGGACTGTGTGGAAGGCAACTGTAGCCAATTTCTTTCCTGGAAAGTGAACCTCTGCAGAAAGGATGCTCAAAACAAAATCCTTTTCGAAGTCTAATGTTCTTTTTAGAAGGCTCTCAACAGGAGCAGCAGAAAAGTCCAGTAAGTTTATCTTTTCATACAAGACATACACAAGTGAGTTGTCAGATTAAAAAATGCTACCTCTTTGCACTCAAATCATCATGAGGATGAAGACTGGAATTTTCAAAGGAGCCTATCAGAGTTAAGTGCCTTCTGTTCCTTTGAAAGTCCCAGGTGAAAATCTCAAGGAATTTCTGGTCATTCATGTTATTCCACACAGTCAGGACCAAATTCAAATTGGTGCCAATATCTCTTATAATGATTTTTAATGAAAAAGTGCCAGTTTTGTACCAAAACATTGGACATAACTAGCTGGCTGTGTGCCCTTTCGATATATATTTAAATTTAACGGTGCACCATTAGGATTTATATTTAAATTTCTGATTATATAAAGCAGTTGGGACAGGTCAGACATTTAGGTTGACTGAATATTGACACACACCTATTTACCTGGAAAAAGATATAATCCCATGGAATTCAGAGCCTTTTACTGTATTAGCCAACTATGTGTAAAGTAGCTATCATGAACGCTAATTTAAATAAGGTGAAACTGAGGCAGTTAGGCTAGGTGACTTGCCCTAAGGTGAAGAGGGATTTAGAATTGGATGTGAATTCAGAAATTCCTGATTCTTAGCCTGTGCTTATACTTAATCTCTATCCCAAAACAGCATGAGAACTCTGTGCATAACAAACAGCCTGTGCTTTTATAACTGATTTTTATTTCAGTTTGTTGATCTAGCCAAGGGATATGGAGAGACACTAGAGGAAGGATAATATATAGCAATAATAAGAAAATAACAGAGGGCTCATCTAGACTACACTAAAGTGTCGAAAGAGGATATGCAAATTCTGTGGGAATTTGCATATCTTCTTCCGATCTCACTTTCGAAAGCAGAGCTTTTGAAAGTGAAAGTAGTTTTGATGCAGCTTTTTCAGTGAATCCCCTCTCCTTTTTCGAAAAGCCGCATAAACCTCATTTTTTGAGGAAGAGTAGATTTTGAAAAATGGAGGGTTCTCCGAAAAAGCCTCATCCAAACTACTTTCACTTAAAGTGAGATCTTTCAACACTTTAGCGTAGTCTAGATGAGCCCAGAAGGTTGAACCTCTTTAACCTGGAATTATCTGGTCTGGCAACATCCATGGTCTGGCATGATTTTAATTAGCTGGAAGTCCACTTATCAAGTTTCCTGTAGTCCCATTAAGTTTGTTTACAGCTACCAGTCCTGGCTCTCGGTGTTCTGTGCTGTTATTTAGCTCTAATTTATCCCTAAATGTCTTCTGAGAGCCCAATAACCAGTGGAAGTTTTGATAATGCTAGCCGACAATATTGACCTCTTACGGTCTGACTAATTCTCTGGTTTGGCACTGGTCAGGTCCCAAGTTCAGCCTGTATTATGGCATTTTCACCGGTTGCTTCAATCTGGGTTCCTTCCTGCATCCCATGGCACTACAAGCAAAATCCTTCAGCCCCTTTATCCCAAAGATGCAAGAATCCTAAATGCAGTTCTTGGTTCCTTGAAGTATATAGCATAAACTACCAAACTTAAGTGATCTGGGACACAGATCCATCAGGGTAAGCTGCTGGTGGGCCTGCAACACTTTGTTTATTCAAGTGTCCATAGTCATGGAGCCTCGCAGCTCCCATTGGCTGTGGTTCTCCATTTCCAGGCAAGGGGAGCTGTGAGGCTCTGTAGCAACCAACACTTGAATGAACAAAACATTGTGGGCCCACGGCTTACCAGGTGGGCCCATGACCCAAGTTTGAAAACCAGTGATCTTGGATATACTATTTAATAGCCTGATTTTCCAAAGACCATAAATCCTAGAAACTATGTCAAAAGGGTCTTTTAAATCAGCAGCATTGCCTTTTAAATATCAGGATTTGATATATCTGGAGTCATCAGCCAAGCAGCAGCCAGATCAGAATCTTAGCAACAATGACCTCAGAGGAGTGTATATTTATCATGTGTTGGATTTCCTGGCATGTTAAAGTCATGAGGGAAAAGCACTGAACCAATCCCACACCAAGGTTAATACTTCAATTAAATCACAGGCTTTATAAAACATTTAAATCTGCAGTTCCTGCTTGGAAAACATTTCATAACTTTACTACCTAACAATGAATAATGTTAATGAGGGGACTAGGCTAGTCCTCTAATTACACATAAACTGGAAGATGCTTTCCAGTAATGTAGATACGTTTGATTTGGCAACACACGCGCATCTTCCTACACTTACAGGCACAAAAGGAAGCAGCTGCTGCATACAAGAAAGATCTGAGAGAGTAATCATTAGCAACAAGCAACATAAAATCCATGCAAGGGTCCTGTGAGATGCATGAGTTAACAACTCTGGCATTACTAGTTCTATCTCTCATATTACACCCTGTTAAACAGAAAAGAATCGGGATGATTTGTTTGTTGCCATACAATATGCTAAATTTGTGGTACTGACACACACAACAATTTGGGGTACCTCATACAGGTCTCAGAGTCTGCTAATTTGATGGGAGTGCCCCTCCTTTTCAACTGGCACTAGGCATTGCACAAATCACAAGAGCATTCTCATGCTGCTCAAAACATGAGAGGCTGCAGAAGGAACAATGACCATGTACTGAGAAATGGGAACCCCTCTCTCTGCACAAAACAGTCCCAGAAAGATGGAGGGAAGGGAAAGAGATAATTCCTCTCTCATCTTGCAATTGCAGAGGGCTGAAGGGTGGAAAGAGGGAAAAACACTACTTTCCCTTTTAATAGCCAGGAGGGAGTGTGTGTGTGTGGGGGGGGGGGGGGGGGAGGGGGGGGAGGGAGTCTGCACCCCACATATGTGAGAAAATACTGAGATGAAAAAGGTATTAAACACAAAGAGACACAAAATAATTATGGCTTAAAGTTGTGATCTTGTGTTGCCATGTCTGTGCTGCAGCATTGACTATATAACATGATGATATGTTTCAACGACATAAGTGTACACATTGTCATTGGAGCTGTGTTGGTCCCAGGCTATGAGAAACACAGGGTGGATGAGGTAATATCTTTCATTAGATCAACTTCTGTGGTAAGCATCAATAGACGCCGCTGTTGCTCTCTAGCTCCAAGAATGCACTGTCACACCCAAGCTTTGCCTAGGACATTTATTCCTTTGTAACAAAGTTTAAGAAACAAAGACAACACAGTCTTAACTCAATACCTGGTCCCCAGGACTCCATCAGTTTTGCTCCCCTCTTGCTTCTTTAGCCTCTGGCCTCCTTGCTCAGGACCACAGGTTCCCGACACAGAAGTTAGCTTCTCTCCTGTGTAGCAATGCTCCCAAGAGCTCAGCCTTTCTCACATTGCCCTCTTTAAGCTCACCTCCAGTTCAAGCTCACCACAGGGCCATCCCTAGGCATATGTGAAATACATTGCTGCTTAGAGCACCCCTAAATTCGGGGCACCAAATTTTTGTCTGTCCCTGTACAGCCATATGTGCTTGTATGCCTGAGGACAGTCCTGCTGGTGCCACTCTGGCCTCTTCTTGAGGCTGCTCTTTCCTATCTGCTGCAGGGCTTCTCCCTGTTCCCCCCACCATGTGTTTCTCTTGGCCAGCACCAGCCACTAGTGAGGGCACCCTGCTACCAGACTGGGGGCAGAGAGTAGCCCCAAACCCCTGAAGCTTTGCTCCAGCCCCAAAGAAGCCCTTGAGTCCTGGTTGAAGGTGTGCAGGGAGAGCAGGAGAGAAACCCTGAGCTCCAGGCCCCGAAAAGAAACTACATGTTGGGGGAAAAAAAGGAAGCACCAGACTCCTGGCAGAAGCTACATGGGGGTGTGAAGGGAAGAATCTGGACTGCAGCAGAAGCTGTGCAGGGGGGCCCTCAATTATGTAGGTCCCCATGATTTGTAAAACAGCCTTGGGGCACGGGCTTCAGTCTAGATACGGAGACCAACTACACTGTGATAATGAGAGAATCAAGTTTTCAAGTGTAGGAAGATATGTATTGCCAAATCAAAAGCTTGTCTCACTCACCAACAGACACCAATCCAATCACCAGCAAGACAATGACATGCAGTAAACATCACAACACAATGTCAACATCACTACCTGAGGTAGTGGCTCTTCTCAACTCAGTTTGATGATGTCAAGCTGTTTAAGATCAAATATTACTGCCCTAAGTCTTCTGCCTTGGCTGTGGTGGTGTTCTCTTCCATCTTTGCATCTACCAAGTTCTCTCTAGCACAGCTGCTTCAGAGGTTTGCCAAAGTGTACGGAAAGGAGATGAACAGGGGTGTAAGTTGGTCCCACTTATTGCTGTGCATGTTGGATCATGTTCAGTGAAGCCACACAAGAATGGATAGAATTTTTGTTTCCCAATCTGGCAGTCAATAGCAGCACAAAGATGATTTGTGAATAGTGAATTAGATTTGCAACATGTCCCCATTTTGAGAGCAAGGGAAATGGGAGAGCTGTATTCACAATAGGCTAGGAATCAATGACTGTATTCAAAGTCAAACTGATTGCTTTTGGGGGAAAAACCTGCTGTTTAAGAGTTTCTCTATCCCTTTGGGACCACTTCACCTATCAGATCCCAGGCTTGGCCATAACCAACCCCATTGACCTCCAAGTTTCCCCATGGCTATGGAGCCAACATTTTTAAAGCCCTAATAAGAAATGAAAGTCAATTAGGATTCCCATGTTTAAAAGTAACACCCTGGCTACCAAAATGGATCTTTCTTCCTAAAAGCAAAGTTGTTTCTGCTCACAAAGCACAGGCAAAGTAGTTCTCTAATGCCTTCACTAGGTGGGCTCTCCCAGCTAAAGTCAGTCCATCACAAGAAACAATAATGTCTTGAATCTCCTGAGTGCTGTAACTTTTAACACCAGAATCAATGTTGTTATACTGAACTCAAGACATTATGTCTTTTGCAATTGATCTCAATCAGCAGCTATATAGGCCACCCAGGGGAGAAGGAGTGTAAGGGGTACAAAAGGTTTTATTAAACCCAACAGAACGAAAAGAAAAAAAAGCCCTGACCCTTCCAACAAAAGGAGGAAAGTTCTCACCTGGCAAGAAGCCAGGTGATATTTTTTAAAACAGCTTTCTTCACCCCTGGCTTTGTAGTCCAGTCACTAAAACCATCTTATATCTGCAACTGCACAGAGGAGATCCTCCAACCTAACTCCCTTGACTAAAATATATTCAGCCTGCAGCTGCTAATATGGGAAAGAAGTTCGGGGAGGATAAGAGTTGAAGGTCTTATTGAATTAAACAGTGCAGTAGGCAGGATCCAGAGAAGTGATTAGCATGAGCTCGCTACTGCTTCCAAGTCTTCTCTATGGTTTAGTAAAATAAACAATGTTCATCATCAGAATAAAATCTTTTTTTAAAATAAGGTGTTAGTGATCTGGTTAATTTATCTTGATGGATGACCTTCAGGAGGTTGGGACTGGGTAAGCACCCATAAACTTGAATGCACACTACAGGGGTGAGACTTCCAAAGTGCTGCACATTAATTGAACAATATAGACCCTGCTAGTGTGCCTTAAACAGACACAACACTGTTTGTGGGAACTTTCAGTACATACTAGCAGGGTCTACACAGAAGAATGAATGAGCAGCATGTTAGTGCACTTTAGAAATCTCATCCCACACTGCATTAACCAACTATGTAGACGAACCCTAAGTAAACAAGACAGAAAAAAATTAGCAGAAAAGAACTATTATCCCCATTTACAGAACACATACTAAAGAACAAATGACTAGAACCTGAAACTCCAAAGACACTAAACTCCCATTTAAAATCTAGGCCAACGAGATTGTGTGAGTTCTCCAAAGTCACACAAGAAGTGTGAGGAAAAACAAAGAATTGGCCCATGACCTCTAAGTCCTAACCTGGCACCTTAATCACAAAAATAAATAAATAATCCTTCCCTTGGAATTCCTATGAATAAGTTGCTGAATAATAGACAAGGACATGGCTGTTATATTGCTTGTCTGTGTCTAGATTGCACCCCTTTTCCGTAAAAGGGATGCAAATTAGACACAGCGCAATTGCAAATGAAGCGGGGATTTAAATCTTCCCCGCTTCATTTGCATAAACATGGCTGCCACTTTTTTCCGGCTCGGGGCTTTGCCGGCAAAAAGCGCCAGTCTAGACGGGGATCTTTTGGAAAATAAAGCCTTTTCTGAAAGATCCCTTATTCCTCTTAAAATCAGGAATAAGGGATCTTTCGGAAAAGGCTTTATTTTCCGAAAGATCCCCGTCTAGACTGGCGCTTTTTGCCGGCAAAGCCCCGAGCCGGAAAAAAGCGGCAGCCATGTTTATGCAAATGAAGCGGGGAATTTAAATCCCCGCTTCATTTGCAATTGCGCTGTGTCTAATTTGCATCCCTTTTACGGAAAAGGGGTGCAATCTAGACACAGACCTTCTGTGATACTGGCACAGGGCACTATTTAGTCAAACCAAACTGAGTCATTTGTTTCTGTTGCTATTAAATACCTTTACTGTTGATAGAAAATTCAAATACTTTTCTCTGGAGGAGATTTAAATTTTCTTCTGGTGACAGGCATCAATAAAAGTGAAAAGCAGCTCTGAAAATAACCTTTTTGGAAAATAACTTCATTGTTTAGCTTTTAATTAGGAATTTTATTTATTGAGATTTAAGTGTGCTCATATTTTAGAGGAAAGAAAAAAAACCTATATGGAAAATGATAATGTTGAGGTTACTAGTAACACTGAACTGGCAAGAAGAAAATCTCATAGAAGGTTTATATCAGGTAGAATAATGTCCAATATCACAAAAGGCTGGGATTATTTTTCCTTGTAAAAACTGCTGTGTCAGCCTTAGCAGGATGTACCTGTAATTCTCTTATGCCTGGACCCATCAAAAAGATCTTTGAGACCTTGAAATGAATGTAACACTTTTCTCAGTCTGATAATAGCTGTCTGTTACCCACCCTTTCCCCCTAAATGTATTGTGTTATAAAAAGAAAAGATTGCAATGTAGATGAAAGAAAGAGGATCCTTTGTTAAAACAATTGTGTGTGTGGGGGGGGGGGAGTGGGGGGGAGAATAGAGGGGGAGGGGAGTGGTGGCTGAGCATCAGTTGGCTAGCTTACCAGTTTTTTTTAATAGGTCAATGAATAGCAAACCAGGGTGGAATTGAAAAACATGTCCTTGGAAGAACAAAATTTCCCAGTGACACCCTTATTCCTTCTCTGGTAACTGGCATAAAGGATCCCTGAAAGCCCCTGGATGTGATCATGAAAGGATTCCCTCAGCCCAAGAACTAAAGATGATAGGTGTAAGCGTGCCCTCAGAGGAGCCCTTTGTGAACCCTAGCATACGGGACATGCTGGGCTGTGGTGGGGAGGAGAAGGATGGGCTTGGGAAAGGGCTGAAGCCCTGAGCCCATATGGAAGCCCTGGGAAGCTGCCATAAATTGACACCAGGACTGTTTAATTTATATTGAAATACCCTCTTCCCATGAACTGTGAATTCTTTTTTGTTCCTCCAAAAGCCACAGCATAGAATTTCATAATCCAAGTTTACAAAATTAAGCTCTGATCCTGCCAAGACTTATGCATGCATTTAACATTATGTAATGTATGTGGAATCCTGACCTCACTGATATCAGTAGAGTTTTGCTATTGACTTTAATGGAGCCAGGATTTTACCCTGTGAGTAAGCCCAGTTAAGTCAATGGGATACTCTCCATATTTAAAAATCAGCATCAGCCTAATACTTTGCAGCATTGGACTTCAGTTAGCACAGATCTCAGGTACCAACCTCTGTTTAAACAAAGACTCTAGAAGTCTTTGGAATAGAGAGTGTCCTTTTATTCAGTGTTTGACTACGACTTGGCACCATGAGGAGCTGACCCTTATTGAAGACTGTACATGCTATTACAATACAAATGACAAATAACACTTAAAATCACCTGGTTGAATTGCTTACTGTAAATAATGTACGCCGTTCTTTACAACTAAAATGTTCACAGATACAGGATTTCATTATCTCTACATTTAATTAATCAAACTTCCCTTTTGACCAGTCTCAGATAATAATTTGTCAATGGCTTTTGCCATTAGTTAATCAGTTCTACTCCAGGAAGCAATACAAACTGCAAAGTAAAATTGTAGGATTTCGGACAGTCTTTAAAAAATCTACTCAAATTGCTCCAGACTTCCCTATAATGCATCTGATTGGAACCACACAACTGGACTATTTCACATCCAGTTTGGGAAGGCTACTTTTGTATCACACAACTGGACTAAAGAACTTAGGGTATGTCTACACTACCCTCCTAATTCGAAATAGGAGGGTAATGTAGGCATACCGCAATTGCAAATGAAGCCCGGGATTTGAATTTCCCGGGCTTCATTTGCATAAAGCCGGCCGGCGCCATTTTTAAATGCCGGCAGTTCGAACCCCGTGCCGCGCGGCTACACGCGGCACGGAGTAGCTAGTTCGGATTAGGCTTCCTAATCCGAACTAGCTACTCCGTGCCGCGTGTAGCCGCGCGGCACGGGGTTCGAACTGCCGGCATTTAAAAATGGCGCCGGCCGGCTTTATGCAAATGAAGCCCGGGAAATTCAAATCCCGGGCTTCATTTGCAATTGCGGTATGCCTACATTACCCTCCTATTTCGAATTAGGAGGGTAGTGTAGACATACCCTTAGATAGAATCATAGACTCATAGACTTTAAGGTCAGAAGGGACCATTTTGATCATCTAGTCTGACCCCCTGCACAGTGCAGGCCACAGAATCTCATCCACCCCCTCCTAGAATAATCCTCTCACCTATATCTCAGATATTGAAGCCTTCAAATTCTTTGAAGACCCCAAGATACAGAGAATCCTCCAGCTGTGATCTGTACCCCATGCTACAGAGGAAGGCAAAAAACCTCCAGGGCCTCTGCCAATCTACCCTGGAGAAAAATTCCTTCCCGACCCCAAATATGGCGATCAGCTAAACCCTGAGCATGTGGGCAAGACTCATCAGCCAGACACCCAGAAAGTTCTCTATAGTAACTCCTATCATCCCTCCATTGACCTATTTACCACTGATAATGAATGGTCAATTAGTTACCAAGATCATGTTATCTCATCAAACCATCCCCTTCATAAACCCATCTAGCTTTATCTTGAAGCCAGATAGATTTTTTGCCCCCACTACTTCCCTTGGAAGGCCGTTCCAGAACCTCACTCCTCTAATGGTTAGAAACCTTCACCTAATCTCAAGTCTAAACTTCCTACTAGCCAGCTTATATCCATTTGTTCTTGTGTCCACATTGGTATTAATCTTAAATAATTCCTCTCCCTCCCTGGTATTTATCCCTCTAATATATTTAAAGAGTGCAATCATGTCCCCCCTCAGCCTTCTTTTGGTTAAGGTAAACAAGCCAAGCTCCCTGAGTCTCCTTTCATAAGACAGGTTTTCCATTCCTCGGATCATCCTAGTGGCCTTTCTTTGTACCTGTTCCAGTTTGAATTCATCCTTCTTAAACATGGGAAACCAGAACTGCACACAGTATTCCAAATGGGGTCTCACCAATGCCTTGTATAATGGCACTAAAACCTCCTTGTCCCTACTGGAAATATCTCGCCTAATAAATCCCAAGTACATATTAGCCTTTTTCATGGCCATGTCACAATGGCGGCTCATAGTCATCCTATAATCGACCAGGACTCCAAGGTCCTTCTTCTCCTCCGTTACTTCCAACTGATGTGTCCCCAGCTTATAACTAAAATTCTTGTTATTAATTCCTAAATGCATAACCTTATACTTCTCACTATTATATTTCATCCTATTGCTATCACTCCAATTTACAATATCATCCAAATCTTCCTGTATGATATCCCGATCCTTTTCTGAATTGGCAATCCCTCCCAACTTTGTGTCATCCACAAATTTTATCAGGACACTCCCACTTTTGGTGCCAAGGTCAGCGATAAAAAGATTAAATAAAATTGGCCCCAAAACTGATCCCTGAGGAACTCCGCTAGTAACCTTCCTCCAATCTGACAGTTCACCTTTCAATATGACCTGCTGTAGTCTCCCCTTTAACCAGTTGCTTATCCACCTCTCAACTTTCATATTAATCCCTATCTTTTCCAATTTAACCAATAATTCCCCATGTGGTACTATATCAAATGCCTTACTAAATTCGAGGTAGATTAGATCCACTGCATTTCCTTTATTTAAAAAATCTGTTACTTTCTCCAAAAAGGAGATCAGGTTGGTTTGGCATGATCTACCTTTTGTAAAACCATGTTGTAATTTGTCCCAATTGCCATTAACCTCAATGTCTCTAACTACTTTTTCCTTCAAAATTTTTTCCAAGATCTTGCATACTACAGATGTCAAACTAACAGGCCTATAGTTACCCGGATTGCTTTTTTTCCCCTTTCTTAAAAATAGGAACTATATTAGCAATTCTCCAGTCAAATGGTACAACCCCTGAGTTTAGAGAATTATTAAAAAAATTTGCTAATGGACTTGCAATTTCATGTGCCAGTTCCTTTAATATTCTTGGATGAAAATTATCTGGGCCCCCTGATTTACTCCCATTAAGCTGTTCAAGTTTGGCTTTTACCTCGGATATGGTAATATCTACTTCCATATCCTTAGTCCCATTTGTTATGTTACCATTATCCCTAAGCTCTTCATTAGCCTCATTAAAGACTGAAGCAAAGTATTTGTTTAGATGTTGGGCCATTCCTAGATTATCCTTAACCTCCACTCCATCCTTAGTAATTAGCGGTCCTCTTTCTTCTTTTTTTGTTTTTTTTCTCTATTTATATGCTATAAAACCTTTTACTATTGGTTTTAATTCCCTTTGCAAGGTCCAACTCTACATGACTTTTAGCCTGTCTCACTTTGTCCCTACATGCTCTAACCTCAATAAGGTAGCTTTCTTTACTGATCCCTCCCATCTTCCACTCCTTATATGCTTTCTGCTTTTTCTTAATCACCTCTCTGAGATGCTTGCTCATCCAGCTTGGTTTAACACACCTGCCTATAATTTTTTTCCCTTTTCTTGGGATACAGGCTTCTGACAGCTTCTGCAACATTAACTTAAAATAATTCCAGGCCTCCTCCACCTCAAGATCCATAATTTCTTTAGTCCTATCAACTTCCTTAACTAATTTCCTTAATTTAGTAAAATTAGCCCTTTTGAAATCAAAAACCCTAATCTCAGATTTATTTTTGTTTATCCTTCCATTTAATTTGAACTGAATTAGCTCATGATCACTCGAGCCAAGGTTGTCCCCTACAACCATTTCATCTATGAGGTCCTCGCTACTCACCAAAACCAAATCTAAAATAGCATCCTCCCTTGTTGGTTCAGCAACTACTTGATGAAGGAATTCATCAGCTATCACATCTAGGAATATCTGAGCCCTATTATTATTACTAGCACTTGTTCTCCAGTCTATATCTGGAAAGTTGAAATCTCCCATGATTACGCAGTTTCAATGAGTATTTACTTCATTAAAAACATTAAAGAGGTCTCTATCCATATCCAAATTGGATCCTGGTGGTCTGTAACATGCCCCAAGCACTATCCCAGGGGAGGATGTGATAGTTTTCTTTCCCAATGTGATTTTTGCCCAAAGAGACTCTGTCGTCCTCCATTCCATCACTTTTCATTTCTTTACAATCTACCTCATCTTTGATATACAATGCGACTCCACCACCTTTACCTTTATTTCTGTCTTTCCTAAACAGCACATACCCTTCAATACCTGTACTCCAGTCATGCCTAGAATTCCACCATGTTTCTGTTATTCCTATAATAGCTGGTTTCACTTCCTGGACCAATAGCTCTAGTTCCTACATTTTGTTACCTAGGCTTCTCGCATTGGTGTACAGACATCTTAATTTTTGCTGTTTGGCCTCACTCACACTCTTTACCCAATTTGGCACAGACGTTGTACCTCCAATATGACCTATTAGACTAGTGTCGACCCTACCCTTCCTCATGTACATTCTCCTACCCCCAGCTATATCCTTTCTTACTTCATTTTCCTCCCTCTCAGTGTTAAAATCCAGTGTAGGGATTACCTGGACATCTCCCAACCGTCTCCCTCAAATGCCTAGTTTAAAGCTCTCTTAATCAGTTGAGCCAGCCTCCATCCTAGAAGTCTATTTCCCTCCCTACTTAGGTGAAGTCCATCCCGAGAGAACAGTCCTTTGTCCATAAATCCCAAAGTGACCATACATCCCAAAGCCCTCCTTATAAAACCACTGCCTAAGCCATCTATTGATTATCATAATCCTGTCACATCTTAGCCGCCCTTCTCTAGAAACAGGCAGAATTCCACTAAAGATCACCTGAGACTCAATTTCCTTGAGCGTCCGCCCCAGCCTAGCATAGTCTCCATTAATTCGTTCCAGTGAGAATCTAGCTGTATCATTTGTTCCTACATGAAGGATGATCAGTGGATTCCTTCCTGCTCCCTTAATAATCCTCTTCAACCTCAGATCCACATCCCGTATCTTAGCACCTGGCAGACAGCACACCCTTTTATTCTCTGGATCAGCTCTGGTTACAGGCCCAAACAGGCTCTTCTCAATAAGGAGTCCCCAATCACGTAGACCTGCCTTTTCTAGTGACAGTGTGATTCTCTAGTCTATCTCTTGTTTCCTCTGGCTGCAAGTCCTTGCCATTCCTGTTTTCCCTTGTAATCCTCTTTAACCCATCCTGTATCCTCCTAAAGCTCATTATTGGTGTTGTCTCCATTAACTCTTCCCCTTTATCTATGGGACTAGCCACTCTTCTCTTCTTCCTTACCCTTCCATCTTCATTATCTAACTGCTGTATCCCTTCTTCATTCTCCAACTCCACATAACTGTTCTTGAGCTCTATTTTTCCTTCACTGACCCATCTTTTCCTCTGCCTGGTTCTCTTAGTCACATGCTTCCACTGTCCATTTTCTTCGCCCAGCAGTCCCCCCTCTGAGGCCCTTGATCCTGCTTCCAACCTCATATCTAAGCTTTCCCCTTCAGCCACGTCATGCCTTTGCTCCATCGTCTGCTCAAACCCCCTTCTAAACTCGACCAGAGTTTCCACCTGCATCGCCAGTCCTCAGATCTTTTCTTCCATCAGCTCTATCACGTGGCACTTCATGCAAACAAAACTCCTTTCAGGTACCCCCTCCAGAATCATGTACATACCGCAGCTACCACATCCAATCATCTTCCTTGTGTTCTCTACTGCTTGGGCCATGGCCACTACTGCCTCTGTGTTTTATCTACTTTCTCACCAAAATCCTATTAGTCTGGTGAACATAAAAACAAACCAAAACACCCCCTCCACAGCAAAAACAAACCCCAAACAAGTCCCAATATCCAAACTCCCACTCAAACTCCCCTGTTTACAGCTGTTTGCTGGCTCCTGTGCCGCTGCAGCTATCTATGCCGCTGCTTGACTAGAAGGTTACCTTTATAGGACCCCTAATCAGTGAAGCCCCGTCCCCTAACAGGGCTCAGCTTCTCTCCCAGCACACTACCCCTACAAGTTTCTACACATACAAACAATACAAATACAAAACCCAATACAAACTTCTCCTCCAACAGAACTCCCAGTCAACCTCCCTTGTTTACAGCTCTGTTTGCTGGCTCCTGTGCTGCTGCAGCTATCTAGATGCAGTGTTAGAAAATGTTATTAAATGACCATTCCTCCAAGCAGACTTTTTTCTTACCTGTATGGAAACCCACAAAGACAACTGGTAAAGTTTGCCTGTGAAGGAAACAAAGTCTTCCCAGGTACAGATCAATATGAATCATCACATACCTCAACACCTTCTGCTCCAAGTGCAAGGCACACCTCTTTGAACTTGCCTTTTTTGACATAAACAGAGAATGGCACATAGCTTTAAAAAACACCCCTTGCTGAAACTTAAAGCATAACAAAACAAAGCACTGCAGAAAACACACAGTTACTCCCTAAACAGAACTCATAACGAGATGCTAGTCATCTTGCTTAATGCATTAATTGAAGTCTGTTAAATACCTCATCAATAAGTGCAGCATAAGAACCAATACAGATTAGAATAAAATAGAAAAATACAAAAAGAAACCCTGGGAGATTGTATCCAATTAGATATTTCAGAACCATTGAACCAGGCTGGAACTTTTATTTTTCTCAAAAAAACGTTTATTATATGGTTGTTGCAAATTATCTATCTATACATATACACAGGTACCACATTTATGTATGTGTATTTATTGAACATGTACAGTGTACACAGAGACATAGATGTATGTGCACACAGACAAACATGTATATGTGTGCCCATGCACACACACAAACCGATACAAATGTCACTATTGCTATTAAAATGTCACTGCTTACCAAACAATAGTTTTGGAGGAACTGCAGTTTCTCTTATCCTCAGAATAAGAACAACAACAACAACAACAAAAACTGTCTAAAAAAAACCAGTGTAAGGTAAACATTCTTAAATGTGGAATTTCAATGTGGAGTTTCTGTGTGTATGTTCACATCTTCTGTACATACGGTATGTGCAGCAGCCACATTCAAAAAATACCATTTCTGTTGAAGTGATATTTAGGTTTTTGGTTGTTTTATTTAATGCTATACTCTTCCTGCCCAATTCCTTACTTAGACCCTTTGTGTATATATATATATATATTAAAAGAACAAGTACAATATATTGCAGATCAGCCCTAGCAGACTTGTTGCATTCTTCAGTTTTTCAATCTTGTGTCATAGCTGAAGGTTAGGCTGACCCATGTGATTCACAGTAAAACAAGGAGTGGGAGGGGAGAAAGCAAGGAAAATTCTTGTGATAAACCGTGTTTAATTTTATTTTGGAGAAAACAACCATCTCTCTCAGTAGGATGAAGTCTGAAAACTGCAAAAAGCTCACACAAATATACAGTGCTGTATCATTTGTGGTTTAATAAAAACAATTTATATGCAGGGTAGTGAGTATGAGGAAAGTTATGGAAAACATTTCTCACCCAAGGACAGAGTACCAGATGTGCTAAGACTTATGGGAGCAATCAGAGGTGGCCAAGGCTCTGCTGTGGGCCTTATTAAGTTAGACTGTGATCCAGCACCTTCAACTTATTAAGCTGTCGGGAGTTTCAGTGATTAAAACCAAAGAAAGGTCAGCGACAGACCTTCAGAATTTCCCTGGACTGGTATTTTCTTTGAGGCCTTAGACCCTAATGAAGACACTTCACTTGATATGTGGATTTTTTTAAATTGGTCTTTTGAGCTGGATTTGTCCATAGCTTGAGAAAATCTTCAATAGATTTTGCTTCCTCAGAACTCTGTGTATAGTTATTAGAAATCCTAACCAATAGCCAGAGATGAGGCCTTACAGGATAGCTTTGCATATCATCACAGCAGAGATCAAAGGAACAGGTTAATGGGGATCTGGTGAAGTTTAATTATGTCCAAAGTAAGGAATGAGAGTTAGTGGATGTAGGTGGGACAGTTATTAATAAGCTTTCAAAGCTCTGATAGCTGAAGTCTAATGTTTGTAAAAGGTATAATAAAACTAGTATTTCTTATGGATTTAAGGTTGCCAAAATCAACCCACAAGTCCTACAAAGCTTCACAGCACTAACAGATATAATATGTTCCTGGTACATGTGATGTCATTCTATTTTTTGAGCTGTTATTAGGTGGGTTAAAGGTTGTTGTTTCATCTACATGAACGTATATTACCTCTTACAATTGCTTAATTTTAATACTGCTGTGAAGTGTTGTTTAACTCGGCCTCTTCATCCCTTGTTATCTGGTAGGGGTTAAAACGTTAACATGTCTGCATAAGTATCTTAATCAGCTGCATTTTTTCTCTGATGATAACTATATTGATTATAATGATGTATATAGAATGTACTTGTATCTCTGTAAATTATAAGTCTCTATTTATTATGGGTTTATAACTCAACTATAAAAATGAACTTTTGAAACTTGCCATAAAGGGTCAAGCATTCTAAAGAACACTTTTATTATTATTTTATAATATTTGAAAACATCAGGTTGTCTAGTTTTTATGTTGCAAAAACCAAAAAAATCTTGTATTTTTTACATTTTAATAAATGAAAAAAACTCATTAAAATCAAAGCAAAATATGAGTGATCCCTTGCCATGTTTTACATCCTCTTATCCCCTGATCCTTCTTTTGCATTTTAAAATTGCTGGTTTATTAAGTTCTCAAAGATCATCACAATACATGTGCATTCATTTTTAATATAGCTAATTTATATTGACATAACAGCCAATATTGTACAGCAGGTCAATATTAAACTAAAAAGGAATTTACATGATAAACTGAAACTGCTCAGACTAAGCAATTATGATGTAATGAGCCAATAATTATTCCTTTTAATATTTAAATGCTAAGCTCTATCAGCCAAAGATTATTTTATTTTCATTTTATGATGTTTTCTTTTTACCCACTGAATTTCAGAATCCCTTCATTAGTGCAATAGCCACATAAATGGCTGGGCAAGTCAAGCACCACAAGGTGGTGCTAATGTTTGGATGGCTGATCGATTAGTGAAGTAAATCAATAAGGTTGAAGATAAAGTGGACCAATGGATAAGTAGAGTTATGGATAATATACCTCTGCGTTTGAAGTTGCTGAACTGCCTCATCAGAATATTGTTAGTCCTTGGATCCAGAGTCTTTGGCAAGCTTCATAGTAGCATGATTGATGTGGTTTCTGTGGAAGAAACTCTGGGCAAAACAAATCTATTCAGGCTTTGCCCATGAGTGCAAAAGCTGGTTTGTAGCTTCTACAGTCCATTGGGAATGACTACAGTGTATTGATATAAAATAGTTTAAAAGTCGAGTAGTTTGCATCAACACATCATTCTACTTATTGGAAGAACAAGCTAAGAAGTTGAACATACATTTCTTGGGATTTGGTTATAATCAGATATTTTTTATTTTAAAAGATCTTTTATAGTTTTGACATAAGTTAGTTCAGGAACACTTTTGATTAGTTGAATATTATTATCAGTAATTCTCTTCTGTGCTGCCCATAGAGGTTATCTGGGGAATCCCACTTCCCAACTTTTTGTCTATACCATATTCCCTGAGATCCAGACATGTCAAGTGCTACAAGAAAAATTAGCATTGGGTTTAAGTTAGCTTTGAGCTAAGATCAGACAGCCTTATCTAAAATAACTGTTTGTAACACAGGTTAATAAAAAAGCTGGAGTTAATTAATATCTTAACTCAAATTCCAACTAAGAATATATATGATTTTTCCTTTAAAGTACGAATTCCAATTAAAGTCTATGTTTTCCCAGTTGTTAACTGGCAATCATGGTGCCTTATAATGAAACTTTAAAAAAAAATTAATCTGGTGTTCACTGAAGTGCCCACCTACTTTAAAACCTGTGACAAAAATTAGACTACTAAACACATTATTGTGTTTTATGAGAGATATCTTTAAAAAAGGAAACGGAATTGAGTCCGCGTGCAGCCACATTCTGAAGGGTCACATGATAAGAAACTCCTCTCATCAAAAGAAAACTATCAAATGTACGTGAAATTAATATTTTTGACTAAAAGAGCCTTTTGTCAATCTACTGCTCCTGACAGCTGTATTGCTGTGAAGTACCTATCATTTCTTATACTTGCAATATTGGAAACCCACTGTAAGATTGTGAATCAACTTCTGTTTGTTTAGATACTGAATTAACAATTGGATACAAAAATATGATTTGCTTGAACATTACTCCAAACTACTCTGTCATGAAATATTTCTCATAGTATGAACTTTCAGACAACTCTATTGAGTTGCAGGGGTGTAGCTTTCTGAGAATATTTAGAACTAACTTATGCTTTTTTAATTAAAGATCCACCATTTCTCATTAAAGAAGAGTTCACAATATTTGTGTATGTCCCCCAAATATCTATAGGAATATAAACTTACCTATAAATATGATCTAAAATCTTCTGGAAGCTCCACTATCTGAATTATGTAAACTTTTTTCTTAAATGCTGCATTTGAAATATGATGCATTGCCTGTTCCTGTAATACAGACATGGAACATGTCTACATTGCAGTGTAAGCCCAAGGTTTGAACTCAGGCACAAGCCTACATCCTCCTCCTTTGTCTACACACAAATTGCAGTAACCCAGGGTTCAGACACCAGATCCTTGGAACTCACAGAGGTGAATTGTCCAATTCTGAGTCACGCTAGGATCCAGGGTTCAGGTCCCACTATTTTGCACCATACACACTGACCTATTTGACTCTTGTTCTGGGAATTTGCCAAAAGAATGCTATAATGCTGCGGGCTGACTTTCTTTGTTCTAACCTGTTATCGATGGCAGTGTTTAGACTTCAGGGTATTTTCAAAAAAAGTGTTCTTTTTTCGAAAAAAACTATACTTGCATCTAGACTACCGCCACGTTCTGTTGACAGTAAATCAAAAGAACACGGCTGTTTTGTCAACAGTAGTAAACCTTGTTTTACGAGGAATAACGTCTTTTTTTGACAGAGATCTGTCCAAAAAAGGTGTATGTAGATGCGGGGAGCCAGTTCTTTTGAAAAAAAAAAGGCCTCCAGGAAGAAGCCCTGGTGGACAGTCCAGCCTTTACATGTTGAGCATCTCTGTGGTTCCTTGCCACAGCCTCTTAAAGGAACAGGCACCCATACAGGCATTGCTGTCAGGAAGCCAGCCAGAACACTTGTGCCAGTTGTGCTAGCCATGTCCCAGCCTCAAGGACCCCCTAGCCCTTCTCAGGACAGTGAGGAGAACCCACCGAAGGGCACCAAAAGGCGGGCACCAGCTTGGTCTGGCCCAGAAATAAAAATCCTCCTGGAGCTCCGGTTCTAGGAAGAGGGCCTCCAGTCACGCCACAGGAATGCAGACACATATAATAGCATGGTCCAGGGACTGGTCAAGAAAGGGCATCACCCCTGAACCATGGACTAAGTCAGGGCCAAGGTCAAAGAGCTGCGGCAGGGATATGCCAAGGCCCAGGACCAGAGCTCCCATTCCGGGGCAGCCCCACAGAGCTACCCTAACTACCAGGAGTTGGAGCACATCCTGGGTGGTGGGAAAACCCAAACTCCACTGCATGTGATGGAGTCTGGGTTACCCCACCACATCGTGGACCAACCCCTGAGGGAGGATGACCAGGCAAGAGAGGCGGGAGAGCTGCACTCAGAGGAGGAGGAGGAGGAGGCAGCAGGGATCGTCTCCCAGGAGCCAGTCCTCCAGACCCCAGAGGCCTCCCAGGCATCCATGGACATCAGGGAGGGATCTTCAGATGAGTGCTTTGAGGGGTCACCACACACAGGCGGGTTGGCAGTGTGGTAGGCCATGTAGTCCAATTGCCACTGTGGTGATGCTTTCAGGCCGCTGCCCAACTCACATGTGCTGTCACGTGTAACACCACATAGCTGGACCCTCTACCCAACAGGGGAGGACCACACCCGCCCTACCACCATCCCGGACACGCCGCACCCACAGGCACTGGCGTGTCTACACAGACCTGTTGAAGAAGCATGTAGTGGCCCTGCAGGACCTCAACAGGACCCTTCAGTAGAGGATGGAGGCAGAGGCTGAGTAGCGCAGCAGGCTGCTGGGTAAGCTGGTCCAGCAGTGCACTTCCATCTGTGCCACTATGTGGGAGGTCCTAGCCTTGCCTGCCCCTGCCACGAACACCTCTCCTCCTGTACGGCAGGCCCCTACTCCCCCAGCCCCTCCATCCCCTCCTGCTCCTGAGCCCTCACAGGCACAACAGCTGCCCTCTCCCCACCAATCCTCCCGCCCAGGCCAGTACTGGCTCTCGCTCCACCTGAGCCCAAAGCCATGGCAGTGCCAGGACACAGGGAGGTGGCAGGACCCTGTGATCAAGGAAGCAGCAGCCTACTTGAGCCCTCTCCCCATTCCCAGTGTTCAGCCCCCCTCTGCCCTCCCAGTGTTCAATCCCCTACCACCCTAGGGAAAGGCCATTTCAGTTATGGAACAAATTCTTTATTTTTGAGTGACAGACTTACTTTGTTTATAAACAGTTGAATCAAGAGAAAGATGGTTTATTCACAGCATATTTTCTGTATTGCTACTATTTCTAATAAAAAAAAACAATTTCTATTTCCAAAGAAAACTGGGTGTGTATGTATTTATAGGAAGAGAGTGAGGGTGATGGAGGAAAAGGTAGTGGTGGGCCAGGCCAAATCTGGGGGAGGCCCTGGGGAGAGTCAGTGGGCTTCTTCTGAGAATCTCTCCATCAGGGCCTTATGGATTTGGACACTAGACTAGTGAGCCTGGCAGATGGCAGCCATCCGAGGCTGCTTAAATAGCCTGTCCTCGCAATCAGCACCTGTCACCCACCCTGAAAGGAAGTCCTTCCCTTTCCTCTCCACCAGGTTATGGAGGGTGCAACATGCGGCCACCACCTCCAGGATGTTGCATTCGCCCATCTCCAGGTGTGTGAAGAGGAAATGGAACCTCCCTTTGGGTATGTCTACACAACCCCCCTAGTTCGAACTAGGGGGGTAATGTATGCATACCGAACTTGCTAATGAAGCCCGGGATTTGAATTTCCCGGGCTTCATTAGCATAAAGCCGGCTCCGCCATTTTTAAAAGCCGGCTTGTTCGAACCCCGTGCCGCGCGGCTACACGCGGCACGGGCTAGATAGTTCGGACTATGTAGTTATTCCGAACTATCTGTACGCCTCATGATCCACGGCATCAGGGGGTAGGCTGCGTTGGCCACTATGCATACTGGCATCTGCACGTCCCTGAGCGTGAGGTCCCACTGGGGGAAAAATGTTCCTGCCTGCAACCTGCGGTACAGGTAGGAGTTGCGGGCATCATGTGCATGCCCCGACCACCCAACACAAATGTTCATAAACTGTCCCCGGTGGTCGACCAGGGCCTGCAGCACCATGGAATAGTAGCCCTTCCGGTTTATAAATTGGGCTAATCGATGGGGTGGTGCGTGGATTGGGATATGTATCCCATTGAGGGTGTCATGGCTTCCTCCCCACTCTGGCATGATAAATGCAGAAGTGGGGGGCAGCAAGTGTACCCCAAAGCCTTATCTACCAGGCTTTGGTATAAAAATTCCCCCAAAATCTTAAAAACCTAGATCTTGGGAATAAAACTTCCGCTGCCACCACCCAAATGTTGATAAAGAAATCAGGGGAAAGATCATTTGGGAAATCTTACCCCTAAAATAAAAATCAAGGTACACAATTAACCACTGCCAGGTTAATAAAAAGAAAAGAAAGAACTTTTATTATTACAACAATATTCCTGTTGCAACCATAATGACTAGATAGGGAAGTAACAAAATGTACTCATGGAGAAACTCCATGGGCCTAGAACTTAGTTACAAAGGAAAGCCAAAACATCTTTTAAGCAGTGCCAGATCTCAGATCCCATACCCAATCCTTAAAACAATACAACCTAACAAAACTACCTAAACTTTACCCTACTTACAGAAAATGAAAAATGGTGTCTTGGAGAGAGAGAGACATGCTTGTCCCTCTCTGTAGCTGCAGAGAACTCCCCAGAGAGACAAAAAAAGAAAGGAAAAAAACCCAAATTCCTTTGTCCCAGTTTGAAAAGTCCCACCTACATTCCTATTGGTCACTCCACCTGGCTAGGTGTAGTTAACCCCTTAATCCCCAGGCTGCTGGCTACCCTCATAATCATGACAGAGGGCACCTCCGCAGTTCGGGAAGCCAAGGTCAACAAACCTGGCAAGGATGTTGTCTAGGTCCCCGAGACGAATGAGCCTCTTCAGTAGCTCCGCATTGATGGTCCTCACCACCTGCATCATAATACAAATAGAGAGCCAGAAACCAGGGAATTAGACAGGTTACCTAAGTGCTTGGGAGAAGAACTCTCCCCAGCTCCCCTGCATCAGTGTCTTTAAGCACGTGTCTTTGCAAAGGGCATGCAGCAGCACCTGGAAATAAAGGCTGTCTCCAGGCCCTGCCAAAAGCACTTCTGGGTGCCTTTTTTTTCTTCAAAAGAGCATCCAGCAGGCTGGACGCTCTTTTTTGAAAAAGCGGATAGATTTTTCGATCTGCGTAGTGCAATCTAGATGCTTTTTTTTGACAGAGGCTTTTTCAAAAGATACTCCGTCGAAAAAGACGTGCAGCCTACATGTAGCCAATGAGTGTAAATGCTAAAGACCTTGATTATTAAACCCAGGGAGTACTAACTCAAGTTCTACTAATCCTGGGTTTATATTATAATCTTGACATACCCATAGTAATAGTGACTCTAGTTCTTGTGAAGCAAAATATAGGCTTTCTGCATATACACATACTTCTATAACAAGGTTAGTACAATACCACTTATGCAGAACTCATGTAATCAACCCAGCAGCATAAAACTGAGTATGACCAACCAAGCATGACTGATTTTGCCTAGTGATGAGATAAAAATTTTGCAACTCTTGTGTGCAGTGGATTAAATCTATGAAACAGTTCCATATGGGTCAGTTGGAAGGTGACGTTCATAGAATCAGAAAACTGGAAGGAACCTCAAGAAATCATCAAGTCCAATCCTCTCCACTCATGGCAGGCCCAAGTGCCATCCAGTCCATCCCTGATAGGTGTTTGTCTAACCTGATTTAAAAAATCTCCAATGATGGGGATTCCACAACCTTCCTAGGCAATTTATTCCAATGCTTAACCACGCTGACAGGAAGATTTTTCTAATGTCCTACCTAAACCTCCTTGGCTGCAATTTAAGCCCATTGCTTCTTGTCCTATCATCAGAGGTTAAGGAGAATTTCTCCCTCCTTGTAACAATCTCTTAAGTGCTTGAAAACTTATGTCCTCTCTCTGTCTTCTCTTTTACAGAAAATAAATCCAATTATTTCAATCTTCCCTCATAGGTCATGTTTTCTTTAATAATTTTTTTTATCTTCTCTGGACCTTCTCCAGTTTGTTCATATCTTTCCTGAAATGTGGCACCCAGAACTGGACACAATACTGCAGCTGAGGTCTAATTAGTGCCAAATAGAGTGGAAGAATTACTTGTGTCTTGCTAATACCACTCCTACTAATATAGAATGATGTTTGTTTTTTTGCAACAATATCACACTGTTGACTCATATTTAGTTTGTGGTTCATTATGACCCCTATATCCCACTGTACTCCTTCCTAGACAATCATTTCCCATTTTGTAGGTATGAAACTGATTGTTCTTGCCTAAGAAATGTACTTTGCATTTGTCCATTTCATCCTATTTGCCTTAGACCACCTCTCAATTTTTTCCAGACAATTTTGAATTATAATTCTATCCCCTAATGCCCTGGTATCCCTCCCTGCTTGGTATCATCTGCAGAATTTATAAGCATACTCTCTATGCCATTATCTAAATCACTGATGAAGAACAGAACTGGACCCAAAAGTGATCCCTATGTAACCCCACTCATTATGTCCTTCCAGCATTATTTGAACCCTTAAGTTCAAGTTGTGTATCTGTGCTGTGTGTTTGGGCATGTATATATAATGGGTTGGAAGGTAGGGAGGAGGAGCAGAGGTTTGGCCACTGGATCAATGATAGAAAAGACCCAGGGAGAAATCCTGCCTCCCTTAATGTAAAGGGCCAAACTTGTATTGAACTTAGGCTGTGTCCAGACTCAGGGTTTTTTTCGAAAAAAGTAGCCTTTTTTCGAAAAAACTTCACCTGCGTCTAGACTGCAGCCATGTTCTTTCGAAATTAAATCGAAAGAATGTGGCTTTTCTTTCGACGGCGGTAAACCTCATTTCACGAGGAAGAACACCTTTTTTCAAAAGTGCTCTTTCAAAAAAAGGCGTTCTTGAATGCCAACAGGGCTTTTTAGAAAGAGAGCATCTAGACTCACTCGCTGCTTTCTTTCGAAAAAGCAGCTTGCTTTTTCGAAAGTACTGCCTGCAGTCTAGCTGCTCTTTTTCGAAAGATACTTTCGAAAAAGCCTCTTTCGAAAGAGGCTTGCAGTCTAGACACATTTAACTCCTCTGTATAGAGACTTCTGCATGGTATACAAAGATCAAGGTCCTTATGTCAGGTCAGGATCTGGAGAAGGGACAGTGAAAAGAATGCAGAGCTGCATGGCACCCTGATCAAAGGTTTAGGGTGTTGGACTCTACCACCTCCAAGGCACTGTATGAATTCTCTTCAGCTCTTTTGGGAAACTATAAGAAGAGAATGCAGTTTACCCCAAAGGAACCAATAATATGTCTCATTTTCAGTATTTGAAAGGGTAAATTACCGATACTATGTGCAGGTAGTTACTGCTATTGTTAAAATCACATTTTATAGTTAATTTAGAATGAGAAAAATGCAACATTTTCTGTATATTGATTCTGTGTGGGGAAATGGCAAAAGATTCTATATTATCCTACATACACATTTTGTTTATCACACCAGTAAATGGCTTGTGTTAAAAACAATGCAATTTCTCTTGGATGGAAAGCCATTCTACAGTCCATTTATGTTTCATTTCATTTAGTATGTAGTGTGGGCATAGTGCCACAGTGACTTTTAACCCTAATGGAGAAAACACACAAGTTGACTGTGCACCTCTAGGGAAAATAGAGCTTTAATGGCAATTTGAGTGTAAAATCTGGTCTCTGGAAGAAAGGTCACCACATCTGCATAACCCCCTTGAGTCAGGCTTAGAGCCCTGTCTGCCTTCAACTAAAGAGCCATTTTCCTGTATCTTAAGGCTGCTTTAGTTTGAGGTACATGGAACACATGACAGAATCAGGGGAACTGAATGATGTTTGTGCATGTTTGACTGCACTCTGCATCCTAAGAGAAGACTTTTGAGAAACCCAATCAATACTACAACCATGTCCTGTACAGCAACAATGTTGTTTCATTCTGTTACAATAATGAATAGAAGTCTCACGACAGCAGGTATAATGAGCACTATTCAACCCTTGCTATTCAATCACCTTTAACTGGTTATATGTATCTAAAATCCACTGTTAAGTGGAGTTTTACAATACCCAAATGGCAACCTTTTATGGCCTCCTGTGCACAAAAATGCAAAATGATCAAAAATGTCTTTCAGTGCCATATACTTTTCTATAATTTCCTTCTTATATATGCTAAATTTTTTTGCTATTTTTTCTTGAAAGCGTAGCATGAGGCATAGCAATACTCTGTAAAATAGAGTGGATTTTTTTCAGCTTCACATTTTTTCCCTAATACCATTCCAGTCATTTGTGTACCATTTGAAAGCTTGGTTCCTGTGTTTTGGACTTATATAGCAAGATAATCTTTTGCAAATAAAAATGTAAAAAACGTAAAGCCTGAAATTCTCTTTGGAGGATACAAAATATAAACCATGCATTCTAGAGGATTTTAAAAATGGATTTGACATTTTAATTTTAAATTATAAACATTAGCCTTTTAAATGCAGGACAGCTTCAGCAGCAATACTGATGGCATCAGAAAAATGACTGTTAAACTGGGAAGATCATTAATTTGGCAAGACTGCATTGACTCTTGCAATAGTGGTTTGGTTGCTAGAAATTGTTAAAAAAAAATCCTGCACTTAAAAATCCATTGGTTTGAAAGCAGATGTGTTTATTATCAAAACTAAAGAAGAAAAATAAATTTAAACAAGGAGTAGCCTGAACAAAACTCCCAAATCAGAACATGTCTGGGGTTTATATATGTATCCTAACTTTCCAGTCAGCTCCAATTTCTATTATGAGCCAAGATAAAATCTGGGATCCAGTTGCTTTCTCTCCAAACAGTAAATAAATGTTGAGCTACTGGCATACTTCTAACATTTTTATTTACACTACAGGGCTTGTCTTTGTCATATTATCACTAATATGGACCTTTTTATCCAGATATCTCAAAGCACATTGCAAAGGAGAGTAAGACATTTTATCCCATTATATATAGAAACAAAGGGATACTGATTACCCAGCATCCTATAATGTGAGCTACTCATTAGCAGAACCAGGAACAGAATTCAAGTCTCCTCAGTCCTTGCTAGTGCCCTCTCCTCTGGACCATTTCGTCTCCTACCCTAGTTTCCTTACCCAATCAGAGCCGCATTGACTTAATTGGAAGCTTTTGAGGCACACAGAATGCAAGTTTGAACTCTGCAATAGATATTCTTTCTGTATACTGCACTGAGTCTATCAGTGGTTAAGTTTCCTTTGAAGTTTAAAGGCAAAATAAGCAAACTGCCAAAACAAAAACAAACAAAAACCCCTTCACAACTAAATTGTTCTATTGTATCCAGGGTGGTAAAACTAAGCTTAGCTTTTATAATAAAAATAGTGTCAAGTTCAATTTCCCTTTCTACCACCACAGAATGCTGAAATGTTTTGAAGTACCACAGGGCTGCAGTGTATTATAATCTGCAAAATATCAGCAATATTTTCAAACATGTGGTAATGTTTTCCTTCATACATAAAAGTGACCCAACCCTAACAAGAAACCAGACTGTTTAAAAAATGATGTTAACATTAACAACAGCTCTTTCCTGATGCTAAAGTTGAGATAATTAATTTTGTCTGATGTTTCAGAAGAGCGCCATCTCTTTCTCCCCTTCCAGCAGATCGGAATAAATATCTATTAGATACATTGGTCCCATTGAAGGCTTGTTTCCTATCTCCATGAGTTTAGGTTTCATGTTAGAAATACCTATAGGCTGCGTCTAGACTGGCATGATTTTGCACAAATACTTTTAACGGAAAAGTTTTTCTGTTAAAAGTATTTGTGCAAGAGAGCATCTATACTGGCATGTGCCTTTGCGCAAAAGATTTGCTTTTGCGCAAAAGCATCAGTGCCAGTGTAGACACTCTCTTGCGCAAGAAAGCTCTGATGGCCATTTTAGCCATCAGGCTTTCCTGTGCAAGAAATTAACTTGGCTGTCTACACTGGCCCTCTTGTGCAAGAATACTGGCGCAAGAGGGCTTATCCCTGAGCGGAGCGTCGGAGTATTTGCTCAAGAACCACTAATTTTGTACAGTACAAAGTCAGTGTTCTTGTGCAAATACTTGTGGTCAGTTTAGACAGGCAGCAAGAATTTGCGCAAAATCTTGCCAGTCTAGACACACTCATATTGTTTCAAATTAACAATACATAAAATCCAGAAAAATAAGAATTTTTGCTTAATACAAATCCTTTATTAAGGGGTACCATTTAAAAGTCCTTCCCCCCTTTTAGAATAGTTCATCTATGGCCTTGATTCTGCTCCTACCAATGTCAATGACAAAATTCTCCACTGATCTCACGAGGAAGCAGGATCAAGTGTTTCATTGGGAATGGGTTCAGTTGATGTCCAACATTTCTACTGACTTTCCTTTTCTTTCTTTTGCATTGTATTACAAATTATGACTATTCCTATATGGCACAGGAATTTTTTAAAAATGATATTACTCACCAGTTTATTCCATTTAATACTTAAAAAATTAATAATACTCCTGAAAGACAGGCAGGGCAAATTTGATGAGACTCAGAACTATTGCATTCTATTGGCTCTTGAATTAATGCTATTTTTGCTTGTAAGTTTAAAACAAAACACATTCCATTTGATTAATTAATGATAGGAAGCAGAAGGAAAGCAAGAGGAAAGTTAAACTGTGCTTTGAAATGACAAATATTCATCTTTTTTATATTCCTTAATACATGTATGAAATACTATTTATTGACATAGAAAAATGTTTCATAGCTAGAACACAAATTATTTAATAAGTTCTATGAAATGTTAATTTGCATGAGATCAGCACCTTACTTATAACAGGTGGTAATGGATTGTTGGCTTGATTTTATACCACTTGACATCAGATTACAATACACTGAATAAATGTTAACCTATAATCCCTTTAGTAAAAGCTAGCATTGTTTGTCTTCCCTTGTAGAGACCACATTGATTTTCTTTTATTGGATGCTCAAGCACTGCACCTCAGATTGATTACTTTGAATTAAATGTGCAGAGAACATTTTTATTATTCTAAAGCAGCATTCTTAACGTTAACAAGATTCGTTCCCTTCTACATACTGCTGAATGTCTATTCTACTTTTTAATTTGGATTTCTTTCATTTTCTCATTTCATTTCAGTACTGCTGTGATGCTGACCCCTGCTCTGCCCCTGTGACCCTTGACCCTGACACATCTGACCAGTGAAGACTCTAGGGGCGGCAAATTAATAGAAGCGCTGCTTGTTAATTGCATAAGAGAAAAGCCAAAGAATTCATCACCTCAGTCATGGCCATTGCTTTCCTTTGACCCTCTTCTCCCACAAGGCTTTTGCTAGTGGTCACATCTGTGATTTTCTTATATCCTACATATTTGCCATATAATTATTCAGCATCAGACCTTATTAATCAAATCGATGCTGTGTTTTAAATGGAAATTGCAGGATTAATACAAGCATTCATTTCATCCTGAAAATCTTGATGGCTTTAGCACATGGAATCCAATTGGAATATAAAAGAAGGGATGTAGAGACCTGATTGAATTAGGAGAAGCATGCTACACATTAAATTACATATGCCAGCAGGGGTCCACGCTTTATAGTGAAATACTATTGTAGAGTACATATGTCATTTTGTGATTTTGCTTTAACAGTCAGCATTCTCATAAGACTTATAATGTTTTACCATATTTTAAAAATACATATTTTAAATAGGGTAATGAATTATAAAATGATCCATTTTATTTCCATTACCTGAAATATTTCATTGAATGGAGTGAATTAATATAGTCTGAGCTGCAACACCCAAATTATTTGTGATACCTCAACGCTATTTACTCTCCTTGCATTAAGAAGTCCTCATCCTCTTTGTTTTCTAGAGGATTCCAAATTAGGGATGATTGGCTAAGTCTGGAAACTGTTGGAACTTTTCTGGTTTGTGATTTTATAACTAGAAGTTGGAAACAGAGGTCCAAGGAAGGGTGGTTTTTTATACAAATGCTCTCATTGGGCTCAATACTCTAACTCATGGCAAACTTATCATTTGAATAGCTGCATGAATGTGCTTTGGGACAAATACACTGTGTCTGAGGGTAAGCAAATGAATAAAATGTAAAAAGGCCTAGTGACAGCGGGGGAGGAGAGCAAAGGGGGCAGTGTCCAGCAATTCGAAGGGGCTTGGCGCTCCTGGCTACTGCTACTGCTGCATCATGTCACATGCCCTGTGTAGCTTCGAGGGGTGGGGGTCATGCTGCACCCTGAGCAACATGGAAGGCCCCTTTTGCTCGAGGTCCTGCCCTTTCCAGGAGCCTGGAACCACCACTTTCTTGTGCAGGGGCCCACTCAGACTGTTGGCTTCCCTGACTATAAATAAATATGCACGTTGGCTGGCAGTGCTCTGGATCCTGCAACACTGACTCATGCAAACAGTCCTTAGATAAATGCCCTCATTGACATCTGTGGTTAATTGTGTGAGTAAGGACTACTGTGAATGAGGGCTGTAGGACTGGACTGTTTAATTTCAGTTTTTTTATATCAGAGCATGGGAAAAGGGTGCAATTGAGTGACAAATAAAAACATGTGAAGAGTTCTGGGTTTATAATGAAGGGAAGTAAAATCTGAAGTAAAAGGCTAAATGCCATCTCAAAATTTTCCCTTTTCCTTATATATATTGAGCACCCTCAACTCCCGTTGTCTTAAATCTGTGTTAAGTGCGCTGAGCAATTTTCGTGTTGGTGTAGCCTGTTTTTAAGCTTGGGCCTCTCTCTCTCCCACTCTTTTGTTCTTGCCTATTTCCAATTAGATAAAACCCAGTCCAAGGAATTGACTAGAGTTACCTGGCTTTTGCAATAATGAAATTCAGATCTCATAGTTTCAACAAGGACATATGGCAGCTCTGAGATTTTTTTTTGCCATCAGTCATGTTATGTCAAGCACTGTACTTAAGAAAATCAACTTTCTATGTTACATTTGTCAGAAATACGAGTGGAAAAATAACAAACCACTTCATGAAGAATTGCTCCATGGAAAAACCATGTGGTTTTCTTGCCCAGATCCCACTTCCAATTCAACTTGGGCTCCTGTCTTATCAGGAGGAGGAGGAGTAAGATATCTTTGCTTAGTTTAGACTGGTAACATAATGTGAATGACAGTCATTTGTGATTATTTCTGTATGCCCCTATTCTCAATGTGGCATGATGACTCCAAGAAGATTTAAAAGAAATATCCTTATAAAATACATTTAGAAGTAATAACATATTTTCATTCTAATCCAGTCTCAGTACATGATTAAAGTTACTAATAAGATGTTTACACCAATATTCTAATAAAATTACATTTGACAACCACAAAAACAACTCCAACAGTATATTTTATGACACAAATTATTTCATTTTAATATGCCCCTTGTCAAATTAGATGAATTTACTTACCAAACTTTATACAGAGTTTATGATTAGTCATAAAAGAAGATTAGTTATAAAATAAGTCAGCTTAGCATCCAGACACAGGATTTTAATAACAACTTGATATACAAAGACTGTCAGGTACTGTCTATTTGTGAGAGATAAATACTACTCTAGACCCGTTACTGTAATTAGCATCATTCACTATGTATATATGATCTATAGCTTGGTTTATGCTGAAATAGATTCAGAACTTCATGAAGTTAGTCAGTAGAGGCCCAACAAAGGATTAAACAGAAACTGAACTCTCCAGGTAACAACGGAGCTGTTCATTCAGCACTGCACGTCTACCTGGAATCAATGGAGTTGTTTTTGGGAGTAAATCATAATTTCCATGTTACTAATGTCCACACTTGCTGATGTTTCTGTGATCAATACAGCGGGGGTGGGTTTAGCATGTCTAGTGAAGACCTGCTAATTCAATATCCAAGTGCTGTCCAGTTAACTCTGACACTCCACCACAATGAGAAGAGTGAGGTACGTTGATGAGAAGGAAGGCATCTCTTAACATAGAGCAGTGGTAAATTGTGGTAAACTGGTAAGTTGACCTAAGCTATGTCAATTCTGGTTATGTTATTCACATAGCTGGAGAAGCATAATTTAGGTCAACAGTGTAGATAAGACTTTTTTTGCCTCATACATTCTCTGCTAATATGTTTTTAGGCATTTCCTGCTAAGACTGACACAAACTGAGCTCAAGTACTTTTGCTTTATTGCTAGACTTACAGTACAAAGTGGGTGAGATAAGAACAACAGTAATAAAGAGATTTAAAAGTATATTTCCCAAGACTTTCATGAGAAAATTCACAATAATATCTTTTATTTAATCAATTTCTGTGGATGAGAGACACAAGCTTTTGAGCTACACAGAGCTCTTCCTGAGGCCTGGGAAAGCTGCTCAGAGTTTCACAGCTAAATACTTGTTCAAATACATAACTTAGCATAAGTAGTTAGCACATTTTGTAATGGAGCATTCCAAGTGAAGTGTCCTGTTAACATTCCTGCAGTCCTAGTACAAAAAAAGGAGTGGAATCAGTGAGTTAAAACTGTTGCAATAAGTCATAAATCCAGTGTATTTATTAAGACCATGATTTTTAGTATCTAGCAAAGTCATGAATTTAAGCTCTCACACGCATATTTTGAGGTAATTGTATGGTTACATTCTTTACATACTTGCCATTTGGGCATTTAGTGCACAGGTTAAAGTCTACTGTATACTCAGGCATTTGTAGAACTCAGGGATCTTGAGAAGTATGGTGCATATGGTGGGAGTGTGTAGGAGGGCTATTGATCATTGTAGTAGTGGAGGTAAGTCTGCAATGCAAAGTTACTTCATAGTATATTTATGCACTAATTTTGTATATTTTAGAGGCTAAAAATTAATCTTATTTGCCAAAAGGTTTGAGACAGGAAAAACTTGCAAATGAATGAAAAGATATGGGACTCTATAGATGCATTAGCATTACACTGAACCAGATTTTGATCATAGTTTCACTAATGTTGATCTGTTTTACATTGGTGAAACAGATCAGAACCACTTGAAACATTCTGTATTTATCTGAGGCTGGAAAACTGAATCATATGAATGAATATGAAACTACCATGTATGTCTTATAACTTTAGAACCCTGATTTCTCTTTGTCTATTTTCATTTCCTTTTAATGAGATGATACCCATACTTCCATGTTACTCTTTGTGGATCAACCACAAAATGTTGGCATCAGCAAGATCTGAACTATACAAGTAGTTCCAGTTCATTCAGGTTCTCATCTGCAAAGAATTTAAACATGCACACAACTATTTAAATCCCATTGTTTTATATTGGACTTAAGTATTTCTTCGGTGCCTTGCTAAACAGGCATGGACTGCTGAATTGGGGTTTGCATTGGAAATGGTGGCTCCCGCCCCTCCCTGTAATAATATATATCTTCAACTGCATGTATTTGAAAGTGACAGAATAAAAGACATCCTCTAACACAGCCACTTATTTGAAGATTCTTTTCACAATTAAATATTTTTTTCTCAGTGAATAAACTTAAGTAACAGGGCTGCTAAGAGATTAAATGCTCTATATACTAATCTGCAAACTATAACATGCTGTAATATAACAGAATCCAGCTGAATAAACAACAACTAAAGGATGAACTTTTCATTTTCCCAACTGTACAGTACAAAGATAATGGAAACCATGTTCTAAGAACACAGTCATGCAGATAAGAAGCCATAAAACATACAATGATCCAGAGAAATCTTTCTGAAACAACTGATAAAGACTAAACATTTTTCAAAGGAAACATTTTCAAAGTGCTGTGTTATGATTTACCATTTTTTTAAAAAAACTGTAAATGACAGATGTGTGCAAATTATGCATATTTCTCAGTTACCAATTGACTACACAATGTAAGAAATGGGAAGAAAACAATTTTACCCCATTGTTTTCCTCAAAAAGCCAAGCTCCTGGGAATCAAGAAGCACAGGGGACAAATTCCTCTA